>NC_060125.1:49186930-49816653 GCF_021461395.2 Schistocerca americana
GATGACACAAATGTAAAAGAAGTCTACTCTACCATCTGACGTTGGTCTTAGGGCTGAAACTGGTAATGTAACAAATTCATTTCAAGAAAACTAGTGGCTAATGACAGTATTATCTACAGCGTAATTTACGAAAATGACTGCGGTGTTCTCCAACCAAAATGGATAAAATAATAAGATTATTTTTCCCCGGTGAATACGGTGGCAGAATTCAGTTTCGTTCCACGGTAACTACCGATTGGCAACACTTAGATGAATACACTGACCACGCATTTGTTTTCTCTCTCTTGCCTATAATGAATCAGCTGTCAAAATGGATACAACTGTTGCCAGTGGGGAGTTATCGCGAAACAAAACTGACTGTGCCACCGAATTTTACGGGGAAAAATTTTGTCAGAGTGGCGACGAAACGAGTAGGTGGTATTTGTATGATTTCTATGCTGTAATAAAACAGCAGTAAAAATTTAATAGCTGTAGGTGTAGCAGTTTTCGAGAAAGGAAATATTTGTCAGAAAACAGGTTTTTTTAGCTCTGTTTACTAAACGGTAAAACATTCCATGATTAGAGCTACTGCAATGATACGTAACTGGAAACACGGAATTACGCAACATGTGTAATATCATGTAAAGCACTGACTGAAATTCTGTTACACTAGGGACACGTGTAGATTAAACGACGTTTAGACTTGTCCTTAAATTTTGCGTAAGCTCTTTAACAGCCCAAATTTATTTTTCCAAAAACGCAAAGATGCGGAAACTCCCTAAAATCAAGAAATTTACTTTTTGTCTTCCGTGTTGAACTGTACCCTGGAAAACCTAGTGATCATACAGAACCCATTTCTTTGGTTTCTCTGAGACATTTGATCCTGTTCCAAGCATTTTCTTCTCTTCTATTTCTACGACATAGAACCCTAATGTTTATCTATGGGTCTTGCAACCGCTACGGTCGCAGGTTCGAATCCTGCCTCGGGCATGGATGTGTGTGATGTCCTTAGGTTAGTTAGGTGTAAGTAGTTCTAAGTTCTAGGGGACTGATGACCTCAGATTTTAAGTCCCATAGTGCTCAGAGCCATTTGAACCAAAGCGTACTAGCTTAAGTAGCCTTTTTTTCAGGTTATTGGCAACAGGCGAATCTTTCCCATCTCCAGTATTTTCCTTCCGAATCTATACAGAATAAGTCAGGAGAGTTGTGGAAGGAGTACTGTCCGCATTTGTCTACAAACTTCCTCCTGTTTATTTCCAGTTCCTTGAACAGAGAAACTTTTGGAAGAAGCAAAAGAATTTTCGACCAAATGCCAGTTTTCCAATTTTGACGTTAGTAGAACAGGGCGCCACTGTGCTTACGATGCTTTACATCTAAAGACACTGAGAGACTAAGTCGGAAAGTATTATTTTCTGTGTCTCATTGGAGGTACTTTGCGTAGACATCATCGACAATACCAGGTAGAACATCTCATTCGCACGGCTGGCCACTGGTTCAGTGCTGCGACAGCGTCCGCCATCAGCCGCGCGTCACAGCCCATACTCGAACTGCGCTTGCGTGAGCAGGTAGCCCCTTTCGTCGGCGGCAATCCTGTCGCTGCCGCAAGCCGCTGTTGCACCTTTGGACAACGCAACTTCAGGGCGCCAGCAGCCAGCGCCTGGGTTTACTGTTGCCACTCGCTCGCCAATGGAAGTAGTGGAACTCGATAAGGCTGACAGACCGTGAGCTATAGGTCTGTGAAGCACTCTGCAGAAGAGGCGGATGGGGGTCTCTAATTATTTTAATTAGTAGATAACAATGTTTTTAATCTGTACTCGTTTTTTAAAAAATGCGTATTATATACTCCTTGAATTAGTTAGTAAATTGTTGGAAGAGGGCGGAGAAAGTCAATACCCTGTTGGACACTTCGAACAGAAATCAATATGAAATAGAAAATTAATGTACACTGAAAAAGAGGAGGCGAAAACGCGATGAATGTAAGAATCTCAGTTACTGATATGGATGAAGACTGACACGGAACTATTAAAGTAGTGTTGTGATTAAAAGTGGCAGAAGTGGGTGAAGTTAACAATAGCGTGTCATTACCAAGAAACGATGGTGATAAGTTTAAAGTTGAACTGTTTGTCATGTAATGCGGATGGGACCTCTGGTCATTCGCTTGCAGCACGGTCAGCCTGAGAGCTCTTAGAATATGTACAGCTTTCTTCCAGAAGATGCTAGTGTGCGTACCTTACGGTCTGTGGTAGTGTGTAAATGTCACATACACACCGCACAGTGGGCATGACTGGAGCCTATTTAGCATTTCCATAACGCACGATGAAACGCGCCAGTCTTCTGTTAATCCAAAGTAATAATAGCCCCACGTTGACGAGTAATACTAAATAAAAGCGGGCAAATACATTACGTGATCAAAAGTATCTGGACACCTGGCCGAAAATGACCTCAAGGTTCGTGGCGCCCTCCATCGGTAATGCTGGAAATTAGTACGGTGTTCGCCCACCCTTAGCCTCGATGACAGCTTACACTCTCGCAAGCATACGTTCAATCAGGTGCTGGAGTGTTTCTTGGGGAATGGCAGCCCATTCTTCACGAATTGTTGCTCTGAGGAGAGGCATCGTTCTCGGTCGGTGAGGCCTGGCACGAAGTCGGTGTTCTGTAGCATTCAGGTCAGTTTGGAATTCCTGTATGATGATCTGGATAGATGTCTGCCTGTTACATATTACGACCCTCTTCAACTGTCGGCGGTCTGTCAGTCAACAGATGAGGTCGGCCTGTACGCTTTTGTGCTGTACGTGTCCCTTCACGTTAACACTTCACTATCACCTCTGAAACAGTGGACCTAGGGACGTTTAGGAATGTGGAAGTCTGACACAAGTGACACCCAATCACCTGACCACATTCAAAGTCCATGACTTCCGCGGAGCGCCCCATTCTGCTCTCTGACGATGTTTAATGACTAATGTTGCTGATATGGAGTACCTGGCAGTATGTGGCAGCCCAGTGCACCTAATGTAAAAAAGGTATGTTTTTTAGGGTGTTCGGATACTTTTGAATACATAGTGTGGTTCCATTTCGAACCAGGTTTCCTGAGGGATTCCCTTAGTTACCAGGCGAATTCCGGAACTGTAAATCCCCTCCCACTCATTCTCAAATGGGTCTCCTCCTGCTTATCTGCTTAATAATGAAGACAAAAATCTATCAAGAGAAGTTCAACTGTGTCATCATCTGTGTTCGTGTAGTAGTCTCTCTCTCTCTCTCTCTCTCTCTCTCTCTCTCTCTCTCTCTCTCTCTCTCTGTCTGTGAGTGTGTGTGAGTGTGTGTGTGTGTGTGTGAGTGTGAGAGAGTGTGTGAGTTATGTCCTCTTTTGGGCTTTGCGCACTATAGCCTACGATAGAGGTAATACGTACAGTGTCTCACGGCGAGATTAAACAGTGCGCAGTAGAACTAACGCAACGGCTGTTACAGAGGCTGCGTTCCACCGCACGACAATCAGTTAATACAAAAGAACGCCGACTGGACCCACGCAGCGCAGAGTAATTTTTGCCAGTACTAATCCCGCTCGGTATATAACGAGTCTCCGTATTTCAATCATGTAACTTGATCGTCACAAACAAGAAGTTTTGATTTATTTTCCAACAAAGCAAGAGGAAGAATCTGACGCCAAGTTTAAAAATGTTTGTGCAATTATTTCCTGTTCATGTAATAGGATAAGGACTATAGCGTATAAACCTTTTATCGTTTTGTAGAGCTATGTTCTTCACGAGTAGACCCTAAGAACTTGGAAGCATTTTTGGGTCAGATGATTCTCTTGAAGACGTAGAGTCCGCTTGCTACAAGGTGACTGCTAGTTAAAGTTCTGAGGACAAACTGGCTTGTAAAAAGCCGTATAAAGCGACAAAATAATTTGTCCTTCAGATCTTAGCAAGTATCTGCACAATGGAGCAAATTCATCATCACAGATAAAACCGTGAAGGACACAGTTGTCACTTGCGTTGTAAGAAAAAAATGTAGAGGAACAATTTCGAATGAAGTTCACGAGGAAATATGTTACACACATTCGAATATGACTTACTGTAATAGATTAGATTATGTTTCTGGTTTGTCGGAGTTAATAGAAAAGTACCATAGGAAGAAATGAAAATGAAAGTAATTAGACATCTTGATGCGAAATACCACATTGAGCACGAGACAGAAAATTGATACACAAATCCTACGTGGTTTACCATTATGTACAGGAAGTTGCAGATGTGTAATTAACGTATAGTGCAACAGAATGTCAACTGCCCTCAAAGTCAAATGAATGTTGAGAGAAAAGTTTCGCAACAGGCGTCATCATATTTCGAAGAAGTTTGTAGCCGTGGAATAAAAAAATTACGTGAAACTGTGTCATTGAAGTCACAAGAAGCAGTCACAGTGTAATTTGTGGAAGAAGACAGACTGAGAAATATCCGTCAACTTGTCCGTGAGAGGGAGAGCACACTTTTGGAGGAATTCAGTGTGGAGAGTGCTGATGGAGCAACAGTTACACCTCTCTCTTGACATGTACAAGAAATGGAGCCAAATGAATTGTTCTGCACAGTGCTATATGGCCAATCTTCGTGCGAGCAATATTCTTAACAACGGAGCCACATTCACCCGTAATAGTGTTTTCAATTGCCGTGCCTGGAGAGATGAAAATATATTTTTTTTAAAAAAAGCCGTATTTTGACCATCTTATTTTCATTTGTACCTTAATATCTACCGGATTAGGTCATGGAGCATGTTCGCAGGATATAAGACAGAAACAGAGGGGATAAATACATAGATATTTTTTTCTGGCTAATGGAAAATCCAAAACGTCTTAATGGGTATAAGAAAAGAACGCATGTTCCACAAAGGTTTAATAGAGATGTGTTCAACGTAACAACAGATAACGTAATGATGTGCAAAGAGCTCTCGCCGGCCGAAGTGGCCAAGCGGTTCTAGGCGCTGCAGTCCGGAGCCGCGAGACCGCTACGGTCGCAGGTTCGAATCCTGCCTCGGGCATGGACGTGCGTGATGTCCTTAGGTTAGTTAGGTTTAACTAGTTCTAAGTTCTAGGGGACTAATGATCTTGAAGTTGAGTCCCATAGTGCTCAGAGCCATTTGAACCATTTGCAAAGAGCTCGTACCTCTTTGGTGTCTTTTTTTTTTTCTTTTGTACGTCACTACTTTAACTGTTGTTACAATGAGCACCTCTCTGTTAGGCTTTTGTGGTACATGTTTTGTTCTTTTCTTGTGGCTATTATGTCGTTTCGGATGTTCTACCAACTAGAAAAGAAAATTATCTATGTATTCACCTGATCTGTTTTTGGTTTATTTACTGCAAAGATGGCCCACGACCGAAACCGGTGGATGTTAAGATACAAGTAAAAATAACTGATGGTTGAAATGCGTTTTTTCAATTACGTAACGGCTGTTGAATGTCAACTAACCAAAACATTAAAAATACAAAAATATATTCGCCACCTCTAACACTTTCCGAAGGATAATTGATGTAATTAGTAGAATAGATTCACAGGGTCCTAGCTGGCTGCCTTCTTGTAAAATAGATAACAAGAATATTTTATGGGCTGTAGGTTCAAATGGCTCTGAGCACTATGGGACTCAACTGTTGTGGTCATAAGTCCCCTAGAACTTAGAACTACTTAAACCTAACTAACCTAAGGACATCACACACATCCATGCCCGAGGCAGGATTCGAACCTGCTACCGTAGCGGTCGTGCGGTTCCAGACTGTAGCGCCTTTAACCGCTCGGCCACTCCGGCCGGCTGGGCTGTAGGAGTGCATGCTTTGTGACTGTACTAGCAGTTATTGCTTTGAAGAGTTTACTGTGCGGTATAAGTTGTTTATGCCATAAAATACGAAATATTCATTTCTTATGATTGCGAAGGACGGTTATAAAAAGTTTTCATTTCACCAAAAGTAAAAACGTAACTTTTAAAAAAGTATATGTTTGTAGTCCCAGTACACATTGAAAGCCGCGCGTTACACACAGTACCGATGCACAGCATTTAGTGAGAGCAAAAAAGAAAAGAAGAAAAACAAGAGGCACAGCCCGTTAATGAAGTCTAGTGTATTCCGGTAATTCGTTTCGTCAGCAGCAGAAATTTTATTGGCCTGATCCAGATGCAACTATTTTACTGCTGCAAAAAATGAATTACTACAAAATACTACAAGTTATTAATGAGCTGCTCATTATGCTCACCCTACTGGCCTGGTACGGTCGTATGGCTCAGGGATTTCTGTGTATACATAGGCTGCACACAGGTACCTGAAAACAAACAAAAATTACGGACTTTGCTTATATGTGGTGGTGATAAAAACGTATGCCTAGCTCTTGTAGTTCCACATCTCAAAATAGACAATTTAGCGTCTTGTACCATACATTTAATTAGTAGGTAGACAGTGCTGATTCTAGTGCATTCTGCAGTGTTGCCAGATTTCCCCCTGCCCATACCTCTACGACATCGTGCACAGTTGTCAGATTGCCACCCTGCGTCCATCCCTTTGACACAGGCGAATTACCCTATGTATAAAATGGTACGAAATTCAAAAATAGCCCAATTGTAATAATACAGGGTCACCCTTTCCCCCCTGTAATGTCACAGTGGAAGTAGAGCTGTTGTCCTAAGTAAAAATCGGCAGGAATGCCAAGATGATGCATTGTCCTACGGGAATTAAAGATGCCTGGGTTAGTGACTAGTCTGTATTGTTGACAGATGGCTTGGATTTTCCCCCGTCGTCATTCACCAACTGTACATTCAAGCGTGTGGTTCTGGGACAAAGGGCATTGTCTCCCAAGGTCATCCCACCCACCACCTGTACCAGTTCTAGCATAAGACAGAGGGCATTGTCTCATGTGATGCAAAGGATCTCTCTTCCTCCACCCCCCCCCCCCCCCCCCCCCACTCTCACCCCTACTGGTTGAAGCCTGTCTTTTAAACATAGGCTGCCATTCTGAGTCTGTTGATTAGACAAACATATTTTTCACCCAGTAGTTAGTAACCACTCTGAACTTGGCTGCTAACCTATTTTAAGTCAATTCAAATTCAATTTAAAATTGGAGCCCACTTTCCTTAAGTTCAAAAATGTTACTAGCCGAGATGCCCAAAGTCTAAACAGTTGTGTTCCATCCCCTCTTTCCACACCCCTCTCAGTTGTTATCATAATTTTGAATCTGTCTTATCCTCAGTTTAAGACCAGTGCACTAAACTTAAACAACTGCCATCACTGCTGGGAGAGGGTATTAAAAAAATTCACTCATCCTAAATTTAAAATGGTGATAAATGCGCTTAAAATGATGATAAACCCTCGGTCAGAATTAGGCCAATTATCTTAAATTTAAGACTATAGATCGCTGGTACAATCTTTATGGTTGCCGAACGCACATCACTGGCGTGTATTGAAGGTAAGAATGAGAAAGGGATGCACTTGCATTTTATTTACACACATACTATGCTTTGAGGGGGGGGTCTTTCGGTGCAGCATAGCACTGGGGCTGGGCACCTGCGGTTCACACATGAAAGATGAGCTTCCACTCCATTGCTGCAAAGTGCCGTCACTGCCAATCCGCTAGCCGCTTGATTGGCGCAGGGCGAGGTCGCGCTACACTGTGTCGCACTGCGTGGCTGCCTTTAAACTGCCGACAAACTCGTAGCATCCTACCGCCACTACATAGAGGCTGCTTCCATCTGTGGATCTGGACCTGTCAGCTCCGTGTCATCAATTAGGTATTGGACAGTTGTTAGTCATGTGTTGCACTGTACAGGTAGTGTACCCCTACCACAGCCGTCTACCGTATTTCACGCTTAACAATTGTAAGGAATCGTAATGTGGTGTGTGCCATACCTGCTGCCGCCGTTCACTGCGCTCTGACATTGCCTGCATTCACCCAAAATCTCCTCATCTAGTGTTTTGGGGCATCAGAGACCGTACGGAAGCACACCTTTACTCAGTACTCAATTTAAATGTGAAATAGGGTTATTCTTTTCGCGGAACGTTAATGTGAAAATTTACAGAACATCCAGTTGCGACGATGATCTAACTAATTCTATAGGTACAGTTCGTAAGTTTTAAAGTAAAATCAGCCAGGCGGTACTACACAGGTCTGTTTGAGATGCACATAGAGCAGCACTGTATTGGTACCAGACATTTTTCCTCTCGACACGAGATTAATAACTTAACAGAGAATGCTTACTGAAGCATACACTCGTTCAGCCCTCACTACGATATTGTTACTTGATGGCTAAGACTATTGGTCAGACCACTTTATCGTTAATAGTGAAACCTGAGAACATGTGAGATTTACTGCAGGTTCTTGAAAATGGGAATGAACCGTTTAATGGCTAGGATTGGACTGAACAAAGTTGTAAACTGTAACAGTGACAAGTTTTTATGACCATCATGGTAATGGTTTGATCTGTTCAGCGCCACCATATGTCTCGAACTGCAACACCCTACGCCAAACAGCACGCGGTTAATGTAGTGGGTAATAGAAGTGTCATGACTTCATGTATTAGATTACCATCGCCCTGAACTAGGTACCCCCCTCTTCCCTGCACCACAGACACCTATCCTGGGCAGAGGTGCAGACTTGTCAGATGTATGGTTAGCATGTTTCTACAGGATTTCTATATCATTTACGATTAATGTAGGAGCGCTTCCTTCAAGAAAGTGCTGGTGTTGGAAGTCTTTTGATGACCATTGTTGTGGATGGTCGTAAAAGTGAGCTGCTCCAACTTACACTACAGTCCACACAACAGCCTTACGATTTTGAATGAAACAACAAGTTTACTGTTACCACACACTGTTTATTTATCTCTATATTTATCTCTACGACTCGTTTCAGAGGTTTAAACCTCCATCATCACGTGGACTTGCATTTGTTAGTATGACGTGTGTAGTAGTAGTAGTAGTAGTAGTAGTAGTAGTAGTAGCTTTATTCATCCGTAGATCTCTTTTTACAAGGATATAGGACATGCCAAAGTATTTACAAGTTTAGACCAATTTAAAATATACTGATTTGTATAAACATACACTAGTTAGAGACAATCATTAGATATACTCCTGGTATACAATACTTATTTTACAAATAAGTTATTACATAATGTAATGCCACACTGTTCACTTATATCTCACTATCAGTCACTGCACACACTATACACACATAGTTTCATAACACTTCACTCACTACACATACACACACTCGTGATCTCTGGGTCATTTTCTGTAGCGATTTGCTATCCTGAAAGACTGAGTCGGCATCCCTCTATAATGAGTGAGATGTTGAGCTCAGAAAGAGGAAGAGTTGTTAGTATTGTGCTATGCATAGCATGGGGGTACGTTTTTCTAGAAAAGGAAAAAAGAAAGAAAGAAACATAGTGTGAAGGTGTTGTGTGGAATGTTGGATGTTTTATAATCATTATTATTGTTTATTTGTATAACTTTTTTTAACCAAACCCCTACTCTGTTTTGTCTACGTAATCCTTCAATGTATAAAATGTATCGCATAACAGGTACCTTTTAGCTGCCTTTTCAAATAAGTGTATTTTTGCAATTTCTTTAATCTCTTCTGGTAATTTATTGTACAGTTTTATTCGTTGGTAGAAAATGCTGTTTTGAGTTTTATGTTTACTTTTTCTTGGTAAATGTAAGTTGAGCCCAGCTCTTGTTCCATGGTCATGGACAGAGATGTTTGTGCCGTATTTACCAGTCTTATTTTTGATGTGTACAACTGACTGGTAAATGTATTCACACAGAGCAGTTAAAATCTCCAGTGTTTTGAACAGATCTTTACAATGAGCTTGACTAGTATTTTTGGTTATTATTCTTATGGCACTTTTCTGGAGTTTGAAAATTGTGTTCGTATTTTGTACATTTGTTCCCCAAAAAGAATGTCATAGCTAAGAACTGAGTATACATATGAATGGTATGTAACTAAAAGACACTGCATGTTACACACTGATAATAGGATTCTAAGGGCATACCATGCTGATGACATTCTGTTTGCAAGTACCTTTGTGTGTTCACACCACTTCAACTGAGAATCAATATTCATTCCTAGAAATTTTGCATTTGTTACACAGTCTATAGAGGTACCATCTACATTTAACAATGTCATTTTCCCCTCTTCAAACTGAAATTTATACCATTACTTTTCTTCATGTTCAGTGTTATTTTATTGCTTATTGAGCAATTGCCGTGTGGAACCCCTATATTAATGTATTTTGGTTCTGACAAATGTTTAGATCTATTTGAAGTATGTTTTATCTTTACTCTTTGTACCTTATCTGTTAGGTATGATCGAAACCAATCATTAGCTACCCCTCTTATTCCTAAGGCTTCTAATTTATTTAATAGAATCTTGTGGTAGACTGTATCAAACGCCTTAGAAAGATCCAAAAATATGCTTGTGACAAGAACATCAAGTACAACTTTTGTAAATTTTACTATGACTGACTTGGTATTTTTGCCACTTTGGAAACCAAACTATGATTCGCTTAAAAATTGTATTTATTCAGGTAATTCATTAATCTGTCTTCCATAATTGCTTCTATTATTATTGAGAATGATGACAGCAGGGAAATGGGCTGGTAATTTTCAATGTGTTCTTTATTACCTTTCTTAAGCAAAGGTACAACTCTTGCCTGTTTCAACTGCTCTGGAAATGTCCCTGATGTGAAGGATTCATTTATTATATTTGTTAAGGGGCCTTGTATAATCACTGTGCATTGTTTCAGTACACACACTGGTACTTCATCTAAGCCTACCGACTTTTTATTTTTTAGTTTTTGAACAGTTTATTGACTTCAATTCCTGTGGTTGGCAGTAACATCATTGTATTTAGTGCCACATTATTTACATGTGTTATATTTGTTTTGTTGAATTTTTGCTGTAACTTCCCTGCAATACGTGTAAAATGCTTATTTACAGAGTTTGCTAAGTCTTGAGGATCATTTATTACTTTATTCCCCTCCCTTAGCAGTATATTGTTCTGTATTTGTTTGCCTCTCCCCGTTTCCTTTTTCATAACATCCCAGAGTGCTTCGCTTTAATCTCTGCATTGTATATTATTTTGTCATTAAATGACTTGTTTTACAGCAATCAGCACCTTCCTATGGATATTTTTGTATCTATGATAGAAATGTAAGAATTCTGGATCTTTGAGACTCTTTTTTCATGGATCTGAGGTATTTAAGAGTTTGGGAGGACTTCTTAATACCTGCTGTTATCCATTTGTTTTGGTGAGATTTTGATACAAACATGCTTACTTTTGGAAATGCCTTTTCGAAGTTTAATTTAAACAATGTGGAGAATTCAGAGAATTTCATATTCACATTGGTTTCCTTATACACTTCTTCCCACCTTTTTTTTGCTAGTTCTTTTAAAAATTCTTTTATTTTGATTTCTGGTAGATGTCGTTTGTAGGCTTGTAGTTTAGGAAGTGATTCGTTGCCTGATTTTACTGTTGTTGTTTGACAGAGATGGTCTGACAGCCCGAGATCTTTTACAGCTACATCACATTTTTCCCTGTCGATATTTGTGGCCACATGGTCAATTACTGGTGCAGTCATTGTAGTAACCCTTGTTGCACTATTGACTAATAAGGACATTCCAAAACTTTGAAGGATATTTGAGGGTGCTGCTGGTTTCATGTATGATATTAGTGTTAATGTTAATGACTCCACACACAATTATGTTGAACTTTGTTCTTGAGACTTTATATATAGAACTTATGTTAATTTATTTAAACAAGTGTCCACACTTCCAATGGGAGATCTACACACAAAAATTATTAATTTCTTGGTGATATCAAACCCTGTTAATTCAACACCTGGTATTTCAAAGTGTTTGTCTTCAGTTACTGTACTGAGGTCACGTCGTGATTTGAACTGTGTTCCTTTTCTGATATAAATACATGATTCTCCACCCCTTGAAGCAGCTCTGCAGTGTGTTGTGTTAAGATTTATGGAGGAACTTGTGGCGATGTCTAGTGGGGAAACAAAACACTATTTCAGAACATGGTTTTGGATTTTGTGACAAAAAGCTAAATATATATCTAACGGTAAAAATAAAATAAGTAAAATTGAATACCTCAGTGGTCACGTGAAATATTTATTCCAACGCATCTATTCAAAACAGCAAAACAGAGATCTCCAAAATCCTTTAAAACTTATTCCATAATAATGTTAAGAGTTACAGTCTTTGTATTTCGTGTTAATGTTTCTCTTTTGCTATATGATCCTTGCACCTAACAGTTTCCAAACGTCATCTTTGTTTACAAGCCGCGTCATGTCATGGATTGCGCGGCCGCTCCCGCCGGAGGTTGGAGTCCTCCCTCGGGGGCGCGCGTGTGCGTGCGCGTGTGTGTGTGTGTGTGTGTGTGTGTGTGTGTGTGTGTGTGTGTGTGAAATGACCTCAGTAGTTTGGTCCCTTAGGAATTCACACACACACATTTGCACTCTTTTTACAAAATATGACTGTGAGGTGTTACGACAGTGAAAGGAGCCTGTGGCCAATGCAGGGATTTTATTTTTACCGTTAGATATACGTTAGGTTTTTTTTCCTAGAAAAACCCAAAACCCTGCTCTGAAATAGTGTTTTGTTTCTCCACTAGAATGTGCCACAAGTTCCTCCAAAAACCGTAACACAACACACACATATTCCATACTAACAAATGTAAATGCACATGGTGATGGAAGTTTAAACCTTCGAAACGCTTCGTGGAGGTAAATAAACAGTGGCCTAACAGTGAACTTGTTTCTTCGATGTCAATAACAATCATGGTAAAGCCTAACCTAAAATGTTAACATTTAAAGACTTAAGACTGTCAGCAGATCTAGCATGCAAACAGATCAGTTCTACAGTAGCTTCTTCATGAGGTATCTGCCATTGTATGGTGACACACGACTCCAGTAATTTGCAGGTATACAGCTGAAGTCAAATAGCGTCCCAGATGCATCAAGATCAAATTAATTTGAGGGCTCAGACATTAACGTGTTTCCCAAACCACATGTCACTGACTCAGAACCGCTTCTGCTATAAATCTGAACAAGTCGGTTTATGTCCAAGCTGCTGGTAAGTATACTTGTTGCCACAGAGAAGATTGTTTTAGGGTTTTGAAATAGCTTCTCACGGTAGTGCAATCCCGCAGTGTATCTATAGATAACTGCAGAACTCAACACCCAGTAGCACACAAAATGAAAGACATCCTTTAACAAGTGTAGCACATTATTCTCCCATAGACACAGATCCTACTGTAACTACAATGCATACATACAGCGAATTTTTGTTATCGTCCCCATGCTGATGCAGTGATACACATTATGTAGGCAGCTTTCAAAAACAGACTTCAAACCCACTGTGTTACAGCCAAAAATGTTATATTTCAAAAGCATTTTAACAAAATACTGCTGTGTTATAGGGAAGCTGTGGCAAATTGCCTCAAAACTGTAAACAAGATGACTTGCTTTAAAAATGCAGGCTCCGTGGTAAGCAGTCCAAAATAGCAATCCTTGAGGGTATTGGCATAGTCCGCATGATTTTATCTTCAGAATTCAGGATGGCTATCCATGACATCGTCAGTGACGTTAGAATCCAAGATGGCGGACTTGGGGATACAGAAACAGTTCGAAATGGTTGTTCCAGTTGCATGGCGTTGCAGTCGCTTACCTCCACCACACCATCATCTTGTTAGGCAATCGTGGCAGAGGTTCAGTTCACTATAGTGAAAGGTTGATCATCGTAAAGTGTCATCAGATCTGGAGACCCCAGAAAGGAGAAACTGCCTTGCACAATTAACTCATTTGTATGCCTTAGTGTCCATTGTTATTCATTGTGTGTGTATTTTCATAATCATTTCATTTATTTCTTCATCAGCACAACAGCGCCCTAATACATTTGAGCAGCAGCAGAGGTAAATTCAGTATGCACACTGACTCCATGATGCAGTGCGTGATATATTATAGCTGGGCACAAAGTGACTTTGTGAGATTCCACAGTTACCAGCATTTGCACCACTTGTCGAGCTGTCACCATGGTATAGTACACCTATGAGTGTGATGTTATTCTCTGTAATGTAGAAGTCGAATGTGAGTGACAGTAAACGTGTTGTTATAGGCATAACATCAGATCGAGAGTTCAAAGTGACGGTTACTTTTGAAAATCTGCAATTTAGTGACGTGAAAGTAGTGCTGTCTGACTATGAATGGTACCAATTATGTTATAATTCAGTATAAATAACTGCAATCTTCAAATATCAAGCACTAACAGTGTTATTGGAGTGCCATACAAAGTGTTAGTGACTGCCAAAGAATTGTAAAGGTATACAAGATTGAGAATATCTTGCAATTGACTCACTTTCTCGAATCCTAGAAAATTATGTTTATATTTATTTGTGTATTCTACTATGTTAAGCCAAATTTTAAAAAGTGAAAATAAATGAGTATCTCTTTAAACTGTTTCATTTCAACTGAAAAACTCAGACATGCTGAATAAGATATGCAGTTAAGATTACAAAAGTATAAATGACAATTAGGATGATTGCATGTTCGGTAACATAGATAGTCAGTCAAGACATACCTCTCAAGGAGGATTGGAAACATTTACCTCTGCGCTAGAGCATGTAGAAGAACTGTAGCTTTAGTTTAAACGAATAGCTGCCCTTGCACAGGCTACATAAATGTCTAGTGGAACACTTAAAGATACAAGGGAATATGACTTTACAGTTATCGCTATGTTGAATAGACTTTAGCACATTTTTACACGAGACCAAACTTAACTGTTGAGCTGTTTTGTAATGTCAGATAGTAAGAGTGACTTAACAGCTGTAACAAAGTACCCTGTGGTACAGTAAAATTGCAACAATAGATCCACCATGCTACAGTTTCAGATAATCACGTTAATGTTCCACAAAGGTATGCTGGTTTTGTGTACCTCACAGTCTAAAATTATGCTTGTTGTTACAGAACACAAGCCTGTCAGCGAAACAATCCACCTTCATCCGTTCGTGAAAATCAATGCATAATACTGTCTCCATTTTGGTTTATCGGCTCGTTTTGGCACCAGTTACATTTGAATTCTGTAAGCCTTTAACTGTAGATCCTTGGACAATACACTCCATACCGTAGAGCGACACACTCACTTTTCTGCTGGCACGGTATGCGGATGTTCTGGTGGTTCTTCCATAGATCGTACGAATGTATTCCACCATACCATTCTCGACAAATAGCTGTCTTGTAGTTTTGCGTATGTATCTTGTCTCCTGGAACTGCTCTCTCCTTCTAGTTATGTTGTGACGGGTATGGTGCCACTTAACTAAACTTTGTCTGAAAATGTCTTTTGAACAATGATTAGTGATGATTTTGCATATTCCATGACGCAGTATGTATTTTCTATTGTGAATGCCACCATTTTGAATACTACTACAAGTGATGAACAAAGTCGACTTTCCATTGTTTCATTGCTGCCAACCTAAATTGTGACACTTCAAATTTCGATCTAAATTCGTATATCTTTAAAAAAAATTCATTACTGTAGCCGCAGGAATACTTTCTTCTTGAGCATTCACGTTCCAAACACTTTCTGTCACTTCAACTGCTAAGTCTCTCTGACATGGCATCAGTTCACGTGTTCAGTTTCATCTCTGTGTAAGCACGTGCTATGTCCTCTCTGAACGTAGCAACAACTTCGACTGTAAGGTCTTCCTCTAGGTGTAGGCTCCTCCTTTATACAGGTATTGTGCAGTGGATGTCTGAGATAGTCTGTTTTGAGAGTTCTCTACTTAAAGCTGTAAAACAGCAAAGTGTGTTGAGAGGCATTTTGTTACACATTTTGCTGTGACATGGAAAATTTTACCATAACGTGGTGAAGTTTTTATTGTAAGACGCAATTAAATGAAAGCAGGGCAAATGGGAAAAGTAATTAAATTGTTTATTGTTTCACAAGTAATCGGAAAACTGTTAATACGTTTACCCCACTGTGAACAAGATGGTCAGTGCCTTCGAGGGAAAATATTTGCGGTTCTGGGTTGTACCCAGTTGTGCATGTTTTCGTCTGAAGCAAATCAGCCGGTACTAATGCCTTTCATCAGGGCTCAAATAAATGGAAATTACGTGGGGATCATAACTGTATGGAGGGGAGGACGTGTAAGGGCCCATATCTTGCCAAAGTTGTGTAGACTATGCTACAGAAGTTTCGCTAGGAAGCCCTTACACATCTCCCATACAGTCTCCTGCCGGTGCGATTTCCATATTTTTGGAGTCCTGAAAAATGACATTCGTGGACATCGCTTGGACGAAGAGTTGCACACTTCGGTACAGTGCAAACATTTTCCATGAAGGCACTGAGCGTTTTGTATCGCAGTGGGATAAATTTGTTAACAATTATGCCAATTACTTTTGCAATAATAAAGTTTTTTCCCTGCCTCTCTCGTTTCCGTTTGACTGCCCCTTATACAATTTTACTATAACAGAAGAGGATATTTTGTTAAAACTGTTAGGTCTCTCTCAATCTTTGACATTACTACAGCACAACTGTTAAGTTGCACTTCGTGTAAAAATGTTTGAAGCCTCTTCAGTGTAGCAATAACTGGACTGTAAAAATTAGGTCCCTTACAACAAGAACTTTTCGAGTAGACATGGTAGAGGAGCATTCAGTAAGGAAGGCAAGAATTTTTTTCTGAAAGCAGGTTGTTTTTATTCAGGATTTCAGTACAAATATTATATCCACTGAAGCACAAAAGAAACTGGTATAAACATGCATATTCAAATACAGAGATATGTAAACAGGCAGCATACGGTGTCTTGCGCAGTTGTTCGATAGGTTATTGCTACTACTAGGACTGGTTATGAAAATTAAAGTGAGTTTGAATGTGGTGGTATAGTCGGCGCACGAGCGATGGGACACAGCATCTCCGAGGTAGCGATGAAGTGGGAATTTTCCTTTACAACCATTTCACAAGTGTACCGTCAATATCAGGAATCCAGTAAAACATCAAATCTTCGACATCGCTGCTGCCGGAAAAAGATCCTGCAAGAACGGGACCAACGACGACGGAGGAGAATTGTTCAACGTGACAGAACTGTAACCCTTCCGTAAATTGCTGTGGATTTCAATGCTGGACATCAACAAGTGTCAGCGTGCGAACCATTCAACGAATCATCATCGATATAGGCTTTCGGAGCCAAAGACCCACTTGTGTACCCTTGATGGCTGCACGACACAAAAGCCTTACGCCTCGCCGGGGTCCGTCAACGCCGGCATTGGACTGTTGACTGGAAACATGTTGCCTGGTGTGACGAGTCTCGTTTCAAATTGTATCGAGCGGATGGACGTGAACAGATATGGAAACCACTTCATGAATTCATGGTCCCTGCTTGTCAGCAGGGGACTGTTCAAGCTGGTAGAGACTCTGTAATGGTGTGGGGCGTGTGCAGTCGGAGTGATTTGGGACCCCCTGATACGTCTAGATACGACTCTGACAGATGACACATACTTAAGCATCCTGTCTGATCACCTGCATCCATTCTATGTCCATTGTGCATTCCAATGGACTTGGGCAATTCCAGCTACACAATTCCACACCACACGTCTAGAATTGCTACAGAGTGGCTCCAGGAACACTCTTCAGAGTTGAAACACTTCTGCTGGGCACCAGACTACCCAGACATGAACATTATTGAACATATCTTGGGTGCCTTGCAACGTGCTATTCAGAAGAGATCTCCACCCCGTCATACTTTTTTTGGGCAGCCCTGCAGGATTCATGGTGTCAGTTCCCTCCAGTACTTCAGACATTAGTCGAGTCTATGCCACGTCGTGTTGCGGTACTTCTGCGTGATCGCAAGCGCCCTGCACGATATTAGGTAGTGTTACCAAAAGTGCCTTATTCCTCACGCTTTTGACTACAAAACCGTGTTTTCAAAATAACCTCTGTACAGTGTGACGGGCTTACGACACCTTGCTGGGACAGCCTGTATTGTCTGCGTGGTACCGCTATGCTGGTCGACTTCAGAGCCAGCTGCATCAATAACCTCCCCATCATGCACGTACTGCTTTCCTCGTAAGTGATCCTCTGCTGGACCAAACAGATTGCGGCGGCGCGGCTACGTTCGTCCATTACCTGCACCCATCTGTGAACTCGTTGCAGCAGATCGCAGGTACGAAAGTCGAGCAGAAACCGACCGTACTGCAACTCGCACCAGGCTGCATACAACGTAACTATTCTAAGAATCGGAAAAAGGTCTCAATTTTGAATGAAAGGTGGAAACACTGGCAAAATTTCAGTATATTCTGAACCTTGAGATGTACACATTCACTCCCAAGCCCGTGCCAGCCTCAACACAGTCATGCACAAACCCTTTCATTCACATTAGCAAGTTTAGGGTAACGTATTTCCTGAAATCTGAACAGCTACTAAGCACGCATTGTTCTTAAGTGAAAATGCTCGCCATAACATTAAGTTTATCGGTATCTGATGCACTCAAGTTTTTAGTCACCGATCTGCTCAATATGTCATGCCGGATTACTCATAATTACTTTAAAAATCCGTACTTTCTAAAAAAAAAAAAAAAAAAAAAAATTGGAATAAATATGCCTTAATTTTAAAACACTTTACAAGTATGTAGCACGACTAAAACCGGCAAATTATAACTTTTTTCGGAGCTCATCCGACACACGACCGTACCATTGAAAGACTGTGCTCTGATTCCCTTAGACTGCTGTAAGCATTCTATATCTACAAGAGAAAAGACACGCGAAGCATATTCCGTTGTGGTTGGTCAGTTTTCTTTAAGGCCAATAGAAAAACTAGCATTCGTAGACTTAGAGAAAGCTTTTGACAATTTGTATAGAAACCAGGCGGCAGTTATAAGAGTCGAGGGGCATGAAAGGGAAGCAGCGGTTGGGAAGGGAGTGAGACAGGGTTGTAGCCTCTCCCCGATGCTATTCAATCTGTATATTGAGCAAGCAGTAAAGGAAACAAAACAAAAATTCAGCGTAGGTATTAAAATCCATGGAGAAGAAATAAAAACTTTGAGGCTTGCCGATGACATTCTAATTCTATCAGACGTGGAAGAGCAGTTGAACGGAATGGACAGTCAGTGTCTTGAAAGGAGGATATAAGATGAACATCAACAAAAGCAAAACGAGGATAATGGAATGTAGTCAAATGCTGAGGGAATTAGATTAGGAAATGAGACACTTAAAGTAGTAAAGGAGTTTTGCTATTTAGGGAGTAAAATAACTGATGATGGTCGAAGTAGAGAGGATATAAAATGTAGACTGGCAATGGCAAGGAAAGCGTTTCTGAAGAAGAATGTATGGAAGTGAAACATGGACGATAAACAGTTTGGACAAGAAGAGAATAGAAGCTTTCGAAATGTGGTGCTACAGAAGAATGCTGAAGATCAGATGGGTAGATCACATAACTAATGAGGAGGTATTGAATAGAATTGGGGAGAAGAGGAGCTTGTGGCACAACTTGACTAGAAGAAGGGATCTGTTGGTAGGACATGTTCTGAGGCATCAAGAGATCACCAATTTAGTATTGGAGGGCAGCGTGAAGGGTAAAAATCGTAGAGGGAGACCAAGAGATGAATACACTAAGCAGATTCAGAAGGATGTAGGTTGCAGTAGGTACTGGGAGATGAAGAAGCTGGCACAGGATACGGTAGCATGGAGAGCTGCATCAAACCAGTCTCAGGACTGAATACAACTACTACTACTACTACTAGACTGAAAGCGCTTCAGACCATCTGTCATTGTGCAAGCATGAGTCATTTTCCCGATACACAGGCTCTAGACAGGAGCGATGCCTTTAGATGGAACTGAGGTGGTGAGAGACCTGGGCTGTAAGGTGGATGACGAAGCAGAGTCTACTCAAGTTTTGTGAATTGCTCTTGGGTGCACAGACTTGTCTGCAATGCTGCTTTGTCATGGAGAAGTAGTCCGTTTGCGTTTTTGTGCCAACAAACAGGCTGAAGTCGTTTCTTCAATTTTTTGAGGATAGCTCAATATGTTTCATAATTGATCTTTGCACCGTCAGGGGGGACAGGTTTGCGCGACCTTGTTGCAATGATGACAGACGCCTCGCCCAACGACTCAGTGCTTTTGGTGACTGCCAGGTCTCCGTAGCAAGAGCCTGTGAATATCTGCGATGCTGTGGTTTCCCGCCAGAAGAAACTCAGTGAAAGCTCTCTGGTTGCAACGCACCTCCGTTACGACATCGTTTTGAAGTCTTCGTGTAGCGCCACCACCTGTTGAAACTTCATGAAACTATAGTGACTGAAGTGAGAATTTTGCACGACGTCCCACAATAAATTCCACACGTTTCCAGTCGAAATTTGCAGAGAAGAAAGTGTTGCATTACTTACGAAACGCCCCTCGTATGTAGCCTTGTGCAAGGATAGCTATTCGGTTAACTCAAGATGCCATTCTTGTACATGCTCCTGCCCAGGGGTTAAAATTTCCAGTTCCTCCTTGAGAGTTATATCTTGACTGACACTTTATCTAGATTACTGAACTTGTAAGTCATTCTAGTTGTAATTTCTACTTTAGTAATCTTAACTGTCTATTTGTATTCAACATGATTGATGAAGTTTAACACAGTCTAGAGGGATCGACAGTAATTTATTGACTTTTTAAATTTAACACACTAGAGTATACAAATAAATATAACTATGCACGCAATTCTCGTCTGGTGTTGGTGATGGTGCATCATACACACTGTGTAACGAAACACAACGTGCATGAAAATTAGTGACGGACTTCCTCTGAAGTGTTCTGACACGCAAGCTTTGAAAGCGCATGCCTTACATTGCCAAAAAATTCATACCATACTCCCATCTGAGACGCTCGTCCACAGCGCACTGAATGGCTGAACTAGCACACATTAAGTTTCCGATTGTAGATTTTTGTGAGTAAAAGCACTGTCATATTCTCATTTTTGTATATTTTCACTGTTCTTGTGTAGTCCCCAGCAAATATTTTATGGAAATCCAACGACACCGTTGCTGTTGAGAGTTGAATATTTTAAAAAATAACCACCACTTTCAAGTTTCGATCTGATGCCTTGCATGTAGTGTTACTCGCATTTAGCTTGAAAGATACAGATAGTAACAGCACACACGTATGTGTACTACACCATGGTAGTGGCTCACCCAGTGCATTCACAGTCTCATAGCACCAGTTTCATGTCACTAAATTGTGAATTTTCAATAATTACCAATACTTTGCAAAAACAGACATAATGTCTTATGGGATAACAGCAATCAGTGATTTTATAATGCAACTTAAAATCCATCTTGATTGCAAATTTTTTATTCATATGACCGGTTTCGGTTCATTCAGAACCATCTTCAGATCTGTAAAAATAATGATACTAACTTACTATTTCACAGAAGCAAATCTTTTTCATCCTATCTAATCAACATCAAATGTACCAGAACGTGCCTGATATTTCAGTTACAGGAGTAACCCGTCCAAATCCAGCAACTTTCACATGCTACGTCACATAAAATTGGTTGGCAGAGTGCACGTCATTTATATTAATTATAACACTATTACCCGACAGGTGGCGTCTGGTACATTTGTTACATTCCATTTGCACATCCTGTATTCAGTAGACCTTTTTTTATATTAAAAATACTTAATTGAAATATGTAGATGTCAAGGTTAAAATCTGTACTTGTCAGAATTAAAAAACAGTAAAATTATCATTTTTTATACGATCTAAAAAGCATAGGGCGATTTATATATCTATGGTGCTGGTGTGAACTTGTTTTCCTCTACGGTCTGCTTCCGTGGTTCCCGCCATTTTGGTGTTGTGCCGCGGTCCGCTCAGTCGTCTGATGTCCATCGCCGCGGGCAAGAGGGCCGCACAGGTGGGGCCCGTCAACGACGCCAGGCGCTGCACGCGTCTTCCGGCTTCTCCACCGCGCACCATCTCTCACCCCTTGGCCTGGATCTCCACACGCAACAGTTGTCATCTTAGTAGGTCGTCATAAATGCTAAAATAGGCGTTATGATTTGAATTCGCTTTGCTCGTTGAGGATTAAATCCGGATCTTTATTTAAGCATATATGACGACCTACTAAAGATGACAACTGTTGCGTGTGGAGATCCAGGCCGAGGGATGAGAGATGGTGCGCGGTGGAGAAGCCGGAAGACGCGTGCAGCGCCTGGCGTCGTTGACGGGGCCCCCCTGTGCGGCCCTCTTGCCCGCGGTGATGGACATCAGACGACTGAGCGGACCGCGGCACAACACCAAAATGGCGGGAACCACGGAAGCAGACCGTAGAGGAAAACAAGTTCACACCAGCACCATAGATATATAAATCGCCCTATGCTTTTTAGATCGTATAAAAAATAATTTTACTGTTTTTTTTTTTAATTCTGACAAGTACAGATTTTAACCTTGGCATCTACATATTTTAATTAAGTATTTTTAATATAAAAAAAGGTCTACTGAATACAGTATGTGCAAATGGAATGTAACAAATGTACCAGACGCCACCTGTCGGGTAATAGTGTTATAATTAATATAAATGACGTGCACTCTGCCAACCAATTTTATGTGACGTAGCATGTGAAAGTTGCTGGATTTGGACGGGTTACTCCTGTAACTAAAATATCAGGCACGTTCTGGTACATTTGATGTTGATTAGATAGGATGAAAAAGATTTGCTTCTGTGAAATAGTAAGTTAGTATCATTATTTTTACAGATCTGAAGATGGTTCTGAATGAACCGAAACCGGTCATATGAATAAAAAATTTGCAATCAAGACGGATTTTAAGTAGAATTACCAATACGTTGAATCCCCAATCTGCTGACTTGGCGTACGGCATGTCTGCTGTCACTCGCTTTCAGCTTGTACGTTGCAGTGAAAAACAACACGTTCATTTCAGAATTCGGGTGACTCGACGATCGGTGCAGACGTTCTTTGTAGTGGAAACTCGAACTCCGGAAACAATTGTGTGTCCTCCTCTGATATATCGGACATGCATAATTCGTAGCCATACTGCATAATAGAATGTCTCTGCAGGCGGAATTGATTCTTGTTGCTTCTCATATGTATCGAGCACTGTATCAGCTGTGCCAGGGAGATGATATGATGAGGGAGAAGTGAATGAGATGAGCGTGAGAACACAAACGTACATTCATAATCAATTGTGCGAGTCTGTTTCTCTGTCAAGAAGTGGCAGATCTCTTGATTACGCTTCATGATGATCAACCTTTCACTATGGTGTACTGAACACGTCTGCCGACCTCGCCTGACAATTTGGCTGTGTGGAAGCATGGTGGGAGGTAAGCGATTGCAGTGCCATGGAAATTGGAATATCTATTTTGCGCTGTGTCCGTATCGGTAAGTCTGCCATCTTGGATTCTGACGTCATTGATGACGGTGTGGATCACAGTCGTGAATTCGAAACATTGAACCATGCTGACTGTGCCGTTCCCCCAAGATCGCTTTGCATTGCTCACTATTCAGACAGCACTAACCTTGAACTGCTACAGACGTGCTCTCTCCACTCCGAGCCGAGGGTCCCTGTATTGCTCGCCTATTGCTGCTACCTATGCCTAGCCGCTATGAAATATGTTTCATTCATTTTTAAGAAAACTATCCTGTGAAAAAAATTGATTTTTTTGTGCATCTTAGCGTCTGATACTTTCACTCGATAAAGAACTGAATTTCTTTGTCATTCGCCATAGTTGCCGTTCTGCATCAAATTACGTAAAGCATATCACGAAATTTTAAATTTGGAAATTTGTGGTAAGGTCTTAAGGGACCAAACTGCTTAGGTCATCGGTCCCTAAGCTTACGCACTTCTTAATCTAACTTTGACTTACGCTAAGAACGACACAACACACACCCAACACACACTCGAACCTCCGACGGGGGAAACCACGCGGACCATGACAAGACGCCCCAGATCGCGCGGGTAACAAAATTTTAAAATAGTTTGCAGAGGTAAAAACGCATTGAGTAGAATTTTGTTCACACTTTACTGTGTATGGAACGTTGATGAGCAATAGAAAATTTATTTAAAACTGAGAGCAGAACTATCTCATTTCATTTTCGAGACATTGGTTTTTATATCTGGCAGATTGACGCGCGAGTCGTGGCCTGTTCTATCCCTGTGCATCGGGAATCATGCGGTCATAACAATCGTCGTATTTCATAAACAATTAAAGATATCGAAACGAGGTTTATTTGTAAATGATAGCGTGCAGAGTAGCATGTGTTGTGTATGATAAATACCGCAGCAGTGAGAGGGTTGGCGGATACGTTGCGTAAACGCATCAGAGCATAGCAGGTTCACTCAAAGGGTTAAGGTCAGTCATCTTGGTTATAGTTTTGAGGAATTTGCCACAGTTTCAATATAACATAGAGGTATTTTGTTAAAATTTTTCTGAAATATACGATGTTTGGCTGTAGCATTGGGGATACAGGTCTTTTCTTGAGTTGTCTACGTAAACCTATGGTGTATCATTGCAGTTACGTGGGGATCGCATTCTTGAAACAAAAAGTCTATGGATACACCTTACTTAATGCTGGTCCCTACTTTGCACACGAGGTTGGCTTCTCTTACACAGTGGCCAGAGGGGCTGAAGATAACGCAATGAAACACTGAAACTGATCTCATAAACAAATCATATTCAAACTATAGACGGCTAAACGTGGTTTTAATTTTACATTTTCTATTGAGCAGCCTGAGTCTTCTAACAATCCTGTTCAAAAACGGGTTTACACAGATGATGTGAAAGGCTATTACAGTAGTGTCTCGTTGAGTGTTTTTAGATTGCATTCTGCGGCACTGGAGTGCTGTACGGAACCCTAGATCCTCCATAAGATGGGAATAACTTTACTTTCAGGTAATTATCAGCTATCGTACAATTTCAAAATATATCATCGTTTGCGGGCCTGTATGTCAACTTTTTGCTAAAATTGTTCCCCCGTATCTGCCATTTTGCCACATATTTTATTCTCTTCGCTTAAATAACCAGTCGACTCCAAAAAGTAGTTGTGAAATACATTTAGTGTTCCAATTAGCGCGCGCGCGCCTCCCCCTCCCCCCCCCCCCCGCCCCAATTTCCCCCCCCCCCCCCCCCCCCCCCACACACACACACACACACACACACACACACACACACAGGCGCGCGCGCGCGCTAGCTAGTGAGGTTATTGCAGGGTAGTTTGTGCTAAGAGATAATTGTTAAGAAAAAATTTCATACTTTGCGCCATTTGCGATTTAATTAGCGTTGAAGTTAGGCACCTGATCGTAGGCGCGCGCATTTAAGCAGCCTGCCAGAGACAGTGTCGCCAAACGTGTTCGTCGTTTGGTTTCCTCAAACCGAACAAGTGTAGCTTTTACTCACCTAGCTTAAATTTATCAATTCGGAAAAGGCACATTTTAATTAGTAATCAGCGTTTCAAGTAGTCTCACAGGCCCACAGATTTCTCCGCTCTGCAGCTTCTTAGCGCGTGCAAGTGTTTGCACTATTCAGCAATCTCCAAAATCTTTTAGTCGCGCTAGTGTTCTGCTTTTGCAGTGCTATCCGGCAGCAGCTTACTCTTCCATCAGGTAATGCGATGGGGTCTACCACTGTTCTCTCCACTGCTCGAGTCATAGTGAAGAAGCTCTTTGTAGCTTTCAGTTGACAGACTACAGCTTGATGATCATACAATGGATGATGGGGGTTATTGATCAGTGTCGCCTCCTCTGCATTGGCAGCAACTGTCCTTTTGACAGTGGGGAGAGCTATTCCAACAATCTGGTAGTTTGTGAACTGGAAATGGCTTCATACATCCCAACAAGGTTCTGATAGTCTCACTAACTGCAGTGTCAACCTGCTTGTTGTGAGCAAATGCACTCCATACAGTCTCACTAAATGCAGTGCCAACCTGCTTGTTGTGAGCAAATTCACTCCATACGGGTGGGATACACTCTGCAGCTGACACACACAAAGCAAGAACAGAAGTTGTCAGAACATGAGGACTACCTTTCCAGGTATACTGCCAATGAATCCCTTTCATATCCCCACTAATTAGTGCACCCATATATATGTAACAGATGGTTTATTCCAGTTGAAAGTCCTTGATACAGTATTTATAAAACACGTTTTTGTGTTTTTTGAAATGCTTAGATCTACATTTCTATTCATTTAAAGCAATCTTTGCATGACATTGAATTGTATCGAGATGTGATTGATAATTTGTGTAGTGTTCTATAGAGAGTAGTTCATTATAGATAACTGCATCATCTGCGAAAAGTCTGAGGTTATTACTAGGTTATTAATAAACAATGATCCCAGCACAGAACATACTGAATCCCTGATAACCCAGATGGTGGCCATTTCTTAATAAGCACTTGTTTAGTACGGAATTAAATGCTTTATGGAAGACAACAAATGTTGCACCCACATAATTGTCTTAATCCATGCCTTTCCTCAAGTAATGTGAAAAAAGTGCTTGTGGGGTTTTGTCATGGAAGACACAATTTTGGATGATAGTTAACCTGCTAGCGTTCTTGCAGACTGTTGTGGCCTGTTGATTCTTCCAACTACTGAACACAGATTTTTTTTAGAGTTGTCTGTGTTATGTAATGGTTAGAATGAGGGCTAATTTGACCGCAAATTCTGTGCAGAATCTGATATGGATTCCCTCGAGTCTTACCACTTTCTTCGATTTAAGCAGTTAAAACAGTTTTGCGTCTTGAATTCCCCTTGTAAAGGAACATTTGAAAACAGAGTTTGGGGTTTCTGGTTTAGCTTTCCTACCATCAGTTTCAGTTGCTGTCTGGACAGTAACTTTTGGTGCCCCTGGCAGTCTTTATGTACGACCAGAATTTGTTTATCTCTATATGTCTATCTTTTCAGAGGTGTTTGTGGGAGTTGACAGATGATGGTTGAAGGTATTGCTATAGCAAGCAGAAGTCTATTTATGTCAGTATTGTTGGCCCCTGGTTTGATCAGAACCGAGGTGGAATCTTCCCACATGTCATTCAGGGGCCTGAAGATGGTGTAGTAAGTCGCCGAAACTGATAGCCAAATAAAATAAGTTTGGAAACTAGAGGGCTGAAAGGTGTTCAATTTGACATCCAGAATTTCTTTGGCTTTTAAGATTCTGCTGCAGTAGTTGCAGGCTTCACATGTTGCCCTTATGGCAGCCAAATGAAGTTCATTCAGGAACTGTCCGTCTACAGCATATTTGGAAATTCCTGTTGCAAACTTCTATGACTTGCCGAGGGGAGTCCACCCCTGCTGAGGGAAAGAGAAAAGTCTGAGTTGCTTGTACTGGTATGTAATTTGGTAGACAGGGTGGCAAGTTCAATGTCAGATGGTCACAAGATGTTATTTAATGTCTGCCGCATTACGAGACCTGGTCAGCGCAGGTGTGTCTCAGATACATTACACATGGTTCCGTACATATTTTTGGAATGCTCCTTGGGTATGGCGAAGCTAAAGGTAACGGAAGAGCTGCTGGTTGGCTGCATCAAGAATATTTTCCACAACATAGCATCCCATCACACAAACTTTTTTTCCAAGTCACGCAGCGGCTCCGATAAACATGCACCTTCACTGTAAGGAGGTATGACTTTGGTGCTCCACAGCAACGGCACATGCCAGAATTTGAAGATGATGTACTGCATCACATTGAAGAGAACATGTCAACGAGTCCTCAAACAGTTGCATTTTCAATGGATGTTAGACACAGTATCAGCTGGGATGTTATGTGTACACAGTATCAGCTGGGATGTTATGTGTGAGCGACAATTACATTCATACCACTTACAAAGGGTACACACTGTGGATCCAGTTGATTTTCTGCAACCCAATGCCTACTGCAAGTGGTTCCTGCACTGCTGCATGCGTTTTCACATTGAGTTCTGTTCACAGAAGAATTTAAGTCCACTAGGGACTGTTCTGAATTTGCAAAACAGCCGTGTTTGGACAGACAAAAATCTTCGTGCCACGCATGTTCATGAATTTCAGAACTGGTTTGGTATTAACATGTTGGCAGTTGTTTTGGGTGGTCGTATGATTGGGCCATACCTTCTTCAATTCACACTAACTGATCCTGCATACTTGATGCTCCTAGAAAATGTATTGGGCCGAATTCTGAAGCTGTACCACTGAATATCCATTATGGAATGTGGTTTCAGCATGATGGTGTACCACTTCACTTCTCATGTGCGGTTCGGAGAAACCATCACAGATACAGTGGTCCAAGATGGATAGGCCGATGTGGTCCAACAGCATGGCTGCCACAGTTGCCGGATTTATCTCATGTGGATTACTTCTTGTGTGGTTGTATGTAAAGTTTAATTTACAAGACACTCCTGTACATACAGAGGAACATCTGCTGATATGCGTTCTGAGTGCTGCACTAGAATTTGAAGAGATGCCGAGTGCGATGGACAATGTGTACCAGAACATGCGTCGTAAGTAAAATGTCTCTAATAACATTTGCAGTCATCATATCGAGCAGCTGTTGTAATCCATCAGTACAGTTATGTACATAGAGTGTGCTGGATTCATTTTTGTTTTGGAGTAATGTAAACATGTCATGTTTAAGTGTTCATACAAACAAACATGCTTAAGTGATAAATGAATATTTCATTATGTTTCCTTTCAAATTGTTACTTAATAATTGTACTACTCCATGCATAATTCAATTTCTTGGGCAGAAGTGGGTGAGTTACACATCTGAATTGAATTATTAAGTTTCCAGACATAGGCTCCTGTTCAAAATATCATGTGCTCACTCCCCTCTAAAGATTATGGAATTTCCGAACACTCTGTATAGCACTGTGTTATTGTGCAGTATTCACTGCTTGTTTAGAAATTCCTTGACAGAGACTATGCAATGCTTTACCTTTTAAATGTTAAATGCTGCTAATAATTGGTCACTGTGTGTGTGTGTGTGTGTGTGTGTGTGTGTGTGTGTGTGTGTGTGTGTGTGTGTGCGCCCGTCCGTCCGTCCTTTTTCTTATTGAAATGCCAAGCAATATCACTCTTCCATTGATTTCTTATCACAAAGCCAATGGTTATATTTTCATCACTACACAAATACCACACACTTAATGTGCCTGGAAAGATCCAGCACCTTATTTGATAAGTGACAATTAATCTAGTGTCGTAAATGCATGTGCGATTTGAACAGCAAAACTAACTTTATGTTAATTATATCACATCCTGACATTGCGACATTGTTCATCAGTGTGGATGGGAAGATATAACCATGTCACTGACACGAAACTGTTGATCACGGAAGCTTAGTGTGAGATATAGATAATGCATTGTATGTTAGGTAAAGGAAAATCTTTGCTTCTGTGCTCCGAAAATAGTCTGGACGTTTGATGAAAGTGTGAAGAGAGGCTACAGTGGGTGAGTAGCAAGTGAAGTCAACTATGGGACAACATTGGACATTACAAACAGATACTGTGAACTGACTATGGCTAAGACATGTATTTGGAGGAAATTATTTTTTTGTACCAGCAGATCTGGTATTAAGATTTTATATGGAGTAAGCCAAATGAAGAATTGCAAAACAAAATTCTTACGACCACAGTAAGGTCCAACAAGGATAGTGTACTTTTACTAGGAGCATGTCTCCTAAGCTAGTACGATTGTACTAAAATTTATTGATGACATTGTGTCTACTGACAATTGCTCCACTGTTGAAACAGTGTTTGGAAGGGGGGGGGGGGGTGGGAAGCTTAATGTGGGTAAGTCGCTGACTGGCACATCTTGAGATATATGATCTGTAAAAAAATACAGCATTGGGGACATCGTTCAGCATTTTTACCAGCAGCTGTTAGTGTCATATTACAAAAACATGACTCATCACAATTACATTTGCTCAAACATTAGGGCCATTTGGTAGTGATACAAGGGCACATTATTCTAGCTACGTTGGGAAAATATTAGAATAGAGTTGTTCATTCTCTTATCTTCTTGTTAAATTGAACCACAATTTTCATTGTAATTTCAAACATCATGAAGATTATGTAGTGACTGTTTCCCTAGGTGAATGGGTAGTGCAGAAGCGCACCCAGGTTTGATTCCTGGTACCTCCTCAGATTCTCTGTACAGTAGAGAGATCTGGTACGGTGTCCACTCAGTCCATGGGAGGCCAGATAAAAAGTAAATTTGGATAAAGGAGCAGTGGCATCACCAGGATTCCTCTACTGGCAATAACAGCTTGAATGGATCAACTGCATGATGATGAAGTGTCCCATGATCATAGATTACTACACATTCTGCCATGTAGGCAACAGTGGGCCAGTCAGAACAGGTCAGAAGAGTAATCTGTGAGTGGCATTTTATATATGTGGTTATCGAGTTGAAGATGACTGTCTGACAAAAACAAATAAATGTAACAAAAGTGAGAACAAACTTATTCCAAATGAAGTCTCCTGAAAGCAGTTTGACATACTGGAATGTTTTGTAAGTGTGGTAACAAGAGAATTAGTCATGCTTTAGTGTGATGTTCAGTGGACTTGAAAACTTTCCATTACCCGAGCGTGTCTTATGCAGGAAAACTAAGCAATGAATCCATCCCTCTGCCCCTCCCACCACCACCCCCCTCTGTCCAAACAGGTCTCGGAAGTCTCATTGCTACCGACCGACTGCTGTGACATTATCAGCCGAACAGTGTTACTGGATGTGGTCAGCTCACTGCTTTCCCGACCGTTGTCAGTTTCCATGACCAGAACCATTACTTCTCGATCAAGTAGCTCCTCAGGTGGCCTCACAATGGTTGAGTGCATCCTGCTTGCCAACAGCTGACCCAAATGGTCACCCATCCAAATGCTAGCCAAACCTGGCAGCACTTAACTTCAGTGATCTGATGAGAACCAGTGTTATCGCTGTGGTAAGGATGTTGGCAGCAAATCCATGGTCTCTTGTAAACTGAAAAGCCATTTGAATAGCAAACATGGACACTTAAGTATTTCTGAAAAAGCAAGTAGCCACTTATAAAACTACTGAAATAATAGCAAAACAAATTCAACCCCACATAATTGCAGAAGACTTAATTTTTTCTGCATCATAAGAAATGGTGAAATTGATGTTAGGTGATGACGCTGGGAAGGCAATATATTTGGTTCCACTGTCAAACTATACTGTTTCCCACCAGATTGATGACATGTCTTAAGATATTCAGTGTATTGTCTGTGAAAAACTGAGCAATGGTCATGTTTTTCACTACAGCTCAACGAGTCAACTGATATAAGTAAGAAATCTTGATTACTGAATTACGTTAGATTTTTGATGAAGATTCAGATATTGAAAAATTCCTTTCTTGTGCTGAACTGTCCTCAGTTAGAGACCTGAGTTTCTCCTGGCGTATACAACTTTCAAATAACTTCCGGGAATTCAGCCAGGTAACACTTTCAGCGACCGCCGGTATTTCGGCGGGAGAACACCCCGCCATTCTCAAGGCAAACTGCAACGGACAGGCGGCGTACATGCAAATTTAATACCTCGGTTCTCGGACCCAAGCAGGAAAGATAACACACACACACTGAACACTAGTGCCACCAACGATGGCCAAAGTCAGAGCTATCGATAGTGAGACTATGAATTCGCAGGTGAGGTAGCATTGAGTCTGTCCCTCTGTTTCTTGACAAGGGAGAGAGCCGGATTCCAAACAGAGTTTAAACAGAAACCTCCATCCCTGTTAACAAGGTTGCTCGCTAATTTAATCTCAACTGCCTCCCGAATCACACTGTCCCAATAGCTGGACGTGCATGCCAATATCTCGGTGTTATTATATAACATGAGGTGACCAGTATCCAAGCAATGTTCGGCAATAGCAGATCTATTTGGCTGCTGTAATCGCGTGTGCCGTTTATGCTCAGTACATCTGTCCTCCACGGTCCTGATAGTTTGACCAATATATGCCATGCCGCAGCTACAAGGGACACGATATACACCCGCCTTACGCAGTCCAAGATCATCCTTAACGGAACTCAAAAGTGCTCTAATTTTAGATGGAGGTCGGAAAACACATTTCACATCGTATTTCCGTAAAATACGACCGATCTTGTTGGACGTGTTTCCTACGTAAAGCAAAAAGGCAGTAGACTTAGGTGTTGACTCAGAATTATCATCAATCACCTGATGTACAGTTGGTCGATAGCGCAACGCACGTTCAATCTGTAATCTGTCTATCACTGTAACCATTTTGACGAAATGTAACTTCAAGATGGGACAGCTCAGCTGGCAAAGTCTCAGCGTCAGAAACGATATGTGCCCTGTGTACCAAGGTACGAAGTACCCCTTCACGCTGAGCCGAATGGTGACAACTATTAGCTTGTAAGTACAAGTCGGTGTGAGTACGTTTCCTGTAGACTGCATGTCCCAATGATCCATCATCCTTCCTCCTAACCAACACGTCGAGAAAGGGAAGGCAACCATCCTTTTCCACCTCCATCGTAAAACGAATCTTCGGGTGGATCGAGTTCAGATGTTCTAGAAAGACATTCAAATTCTCCCTACCGTGAGGCCAAACAACGAAGGTATCGTCAACGTATCTATAGAAACAGGCGGGTTTTAAAGGCGCCGAATCCAATGCACGTTCCTCGAAGTCTTCCATAAACAAATTTGCGATCACAGGAGACAACAGACTACCCATCGCAACTCCATCTGTCTGCTCGTAATACTGGTCATTAAATAAAAAGTAAGTGGATGCCAACACATGCCTAAAGAGATTAGTTAAATCAGCACCAAACCTGGCTTCAATTAACCGCAACGAATCAGACAGAGGAACACGAGTGAAGAGAGAGACCACATCGAAACTCACTAAAGTATCAGAGTCATTCAGCCTCAGTCCCTCCAAACGACGTAAAATATCAGCTGAGTTCCTGATATGATGTTCACACCGTCCTACTTGTGGACTCAACAGAGAAGCAAGATGCTTGGATACACTTCGAGGAACGAGCATTGGAGTCGGCGCCTTTAAAACCCGCCTGTTTCTATAGATACGTTGACGATACCTTCGTTGTTTGGCCTCACGGTAGGGAGAATTTAAATGTCTTTCTAGAACATCTGAACTCGATCCACCCGAACATTCGTTTTACGATGGAGGTGGAAAAGGATGGTTGCCTTCCCTTTCTCGACGTGTTGGTTAGGAGGAAGGATGATGGATCATTGGGACATGCAGTCTACAGGAAACGTACTCACACCGACTTGTACTTACAAGCTAATAGTTGTCACCATTCGGCTCAGCGTGAAGGGGTACTTCGTACCTTGGTACACAGGGCACATATCGTTTCTGACGCTGAGACTTTGCCAGCTGAGCTGTCCCATCTTGAAGTTACATTTCGTCAAAATGGTTACAGTGATAGACAGATTACAGATTGAACGTGCGTTGCGCTATCGACCAACTGTACATCAGGTGATTGATGATAATTCTGAGTCAACACCTAAGTCTACTGCCTTCTTGCCTTACGTAGGAAACACGTCCAATAAGATCGGTCGTATTTTACGGAAATACGATGTGAAATGTGTTTTCCGACCTCCATCTAAAATTAGAGCACTTTTGAGTTCCGTTAAGGATGATCTTGGACTGCGTAAGGCGGGTGTATATCGTGTCCCTTGTAGCTGCGGCATGGCATATATTGGTCAAACTATCAGGACCGTGGAGGACAGATGTACTGAGCATAAACGGCACACGCGATTACAGCAGCCAAATAGATCTGCTATTGCCGAACATTGCTTGGATACTGGTCACCCCATGTTATATAATAACACCGAGATATTGGCATGCACGTCCAGCTATTGGGACAGTGTGATTCGGGAGGCAGTTGAGATTAAATTAGCGAGCAACCTTGTTAACAGGGATGGAGGTTTCTGTTTAAACTCTGTTTGGAATCCGGCTCTCCCCCTTGTCAAGAAACAGAGGGACAGACTCAATGCTACCTCACCTGCGAATTCATAGTCTCACTATCGATAGCTCTGACTTTGGCCATCATTGGTGGCACTAGTGTTCAGTGTGTGTGTGTTATCTTTCCTGCTTGGGTCCGAGAACCGAGGTATTAAATTTGCATGTACGCCGCCTGTCCGTTGCAGTTTGCCTTGAGAATAGCGGGGTGTTCTCCCGCCGAAATATCGGCGGTCGCTGAAAGTGTTACCTGGCTGAATTCCCGGAAGTTATTTGAATTTCCTCAGTTAGTCATCTACATAGTAAATTTTGTTAAGTCAAGGGCTCTTACAGTAAGACTTCTCAAACAATTGTGTCATTGAGTGGGATCTCAACATGACTCTTTCATGCATACTGAAATTTGCTGGTTATCAATAGGTAGAGCCTTGGAAAGACTTTTTGAATTGAGGGAAGGGCTATTAAATATGTTCAGCATTAAAAAGCCAAACTTCACCACTCAGTTAAATGATGATGAGTGGTGTGCAAAGGTAGCATATTTGGCAGATATTTTCCACCATTTAAATTACCTTAATTGAGGGTATGCAAGGAGAAGAAGAAAATGTGCCGATTTCAAGTGATAAACTCGCCAGGTTCTTAAATAAAACTCAAAATATGGAAATCATACACGGAAAGAAAAATCTTAAATAGTTTCTCTTACTTTCAAGGTAGATCCACATGGTGACATAACCCACAAACTCGTTTTAAATCAGCTCTTGGTTCTTGAGAATAACAGGGCACAATATTTTCCCTCCGTCACTGTGAACTGGTTGTGCAGTCCGTGTGCTGTCTCCAGAATCCACCACTGACAGATTGAACACTTTAACTGAAATGTGATGTTATCAAGTTTTGGATGTTAGTGAAGAAACAATACCTAGTAAGAGCAGTGAAAGCAGTTAATACCCTGTTGCATTTTTCCACAGCCTGCTTTTGTCAGTTGGGATTTTCTGCTCTAAGCAACATAAAAAACAAAAAACACCATAGACCTCTCTTTGAACAGGATGTGTGTGTGTGTGTGTGTGTGTGTGTGTGTGTGTGTGTGTGTGTGTGTGTCTTAAATTCCAACACAAACTGAGGTTTTGTGTGAGAAGCAACAGCCTCGGTGTCTCATTGATAACTCTTACTTGTAAGGTGTGAAACAATAAATAACCTGTAACCAAGTTAAAGTTCTACTGGAATATTACTGTATATTCTGTTCATCATTTTTGAAAACAAATATTCTTTGAAATTAGTTCAGTTCCTTTTATTAGCAGTGCTATAAACCTTCAGCCACGTAGCTAATCTCACGCCACAGAATTGTGCCATGGCACACCCGCTTAAAACCATTGCGCTGGAGCATTGCGCAACAATGGAAAATCCGAGGTGGGATGCCAACTAACCAATCTATCCTAACTATCAGACTTGACCCGAAACCAATATTGACCTCTGCCAACTCATATTACTCCTCCACTTAACTGTGATCCACCACACTGCCCCTAAATCATCCCCCGTTTACTTAACAGACTTTCCTAACCTCAAACCTTGTCTGACCATCGTTTCCCAAACCCATCAAAGTGCAAACCAACCTGATATCTGCAGGTAAGAACACAATCCACCACCCAAAAACTGGCTTTATCATAATCCTATCTGCTGACAAAAATCTCCACCACTGTGGTTGAGAACCACTGGGATTACCTGACTGAGATGCACCACCATCCGTCAGATGTTTCCACCTAAAGGACCTGCCACACTGACCCCACTCCAGAAATCCAGTATGATCACCAACCCTCCACCCCCCTCAAATTCCTAGCTCCATCCCAGAAACTGCCTCCTCAGTAGGCTGTGTGTTACCTTCCTCACACCCACAACTGTCTGAACTGCTACCATCTCCTTCCTTTGTTAAAATATGTAAACATCGTCATTCAGGATACCTCATTGTGGTTGCATATTGTGTGCTGAGAGAGAGAATCTCCGCCCTTGTGGACCACGATCTTCAGCTGCAACCAACCCTCCTATATAAAAGACACTTAACAATTTGCTTTACTGACACGCCACAGTTCACAGTTCCTGCCCTTCAGTGCCGTGTTAGTCAATTTTAATGCCATCTCCCTCTACACAAACATACCTTAGATTGCCTTCATAATACACTACATATACCTTTGCCCAGCTGACATAAAAGTTACAACCTTCTTCCTGGTTACTATTACCAACTATCTTGTTGCCCACATCTTTGGAGGCATTACCTACAAATAAATATGCAGTCCAGCCATGAGCAACTGTGTGGTCCCATCCTATGCCAACCTATTCATGGGCCATGTAGAGGAGTGCTTCCCATCCAGAATCCCAAACCGTTCATGTGGTTCAGATCCATTGATCATGATTTGGTTTAACAGTGAGGAACCCTAACCACATTCCTCCAAAGCCTCAACATTGTTTCCTCCATTTTCTTCACCTGGTCCTCCTCTGTCCAACAAGCTATGTTCCTTGATGTCATGCTCCACCTCATGGGTGGCTTTGTCTGTACCTCATCCACAATAAACCTTCCAGCAACCAACAATTCCTCCATTTTGACAGCTGCTACCATTCCACACCAAGAACCCTAGTGACCCATAGTTATTGTATCTGCAGTGACAAGGAGACCCTCTCCAAATATATTGAGGGTCTCACTGCTGCCTTCGCAGACTGACATCTTTTATAGTGGTATCCTGCCACCTACTGAACCTGTGCAGTATTGTAGTCCATCCCTATCACATCCCTGATCTCAACACCTTGCCCCATGGCCAATATCTTGGTAATAGCCCTAGATGTAGAACTTGTCCCATACATCCTACCTATACCACCTACTCCACTCCTATCTCAAGTATCTCCTACACCAGCAAGGGCAGGGCCACCTGTGAAAGCAGCCACGTGATCTACCAACGTAACTGCAACCACTGTGTCGCATTCTACATGAGCACTAACAAGCTCTGTCTTCTAAATGACCACCACTAAACTATGGTATAGAGACAGCTGGGCCACCTAGTTGCCGAGCATGCTACTGTGAATGGTGTGCTTGACTTCAGTTGCTTCACTGTCTGTGCCATTGGATTCTCCCTACCAACACCAGTTTTCTGAATTGTGCAGTTTGTAACTTTTTTTACAACATATTCTTCTTTCCTACAATGCCCTCTGGCCTTAACCTTCTCTAGTCTCTGTCTCCCAACTGCCTTTACCCCTTCACTGCTCCGTTACATACACCTTCTGTATCCCAAGTGCACCTGCATAGTCCTGCATCTCTCCTCTTCCCTTATCTACCCTTACAACCCCTTTCGACACAGTGTGTCCATGCAGCATCTAGTAGCCCACAATCCTGTCTCTGTACAGTCCCATAGGATGTTCCCCACCCTTACTCTGCTGTCCCTCTCCTTCCCAATCCCATAACTCTTTCCCACTATCCATCCCAGCACCCAGCAGAGATCTCGCACACACACACACACACACACACACTGACAGACAGACAGACAGAGACGTTGAATAAAATTGTACACATTTTACCTTTTCAAATAAGTAGTGAGTTATCAGTTTTTAAGGATATATTCTTCTCCTTCCCCCCCCCCCCTCCCCTCCCCTTTCTTCTTCTAAACAAGGTCAGATAAAGATCCCAATTCAAAACGAATAGGAAGTTGAGTCCATGGATTATTGTTTAGTCAAACTGTTTTAATCAGTATTACGAAAGTTGGTTCCAGGTTCTGCATCAGCATGCAAATGTTGTATATTACTCGTATTGTTGGCAGCAAGTGGTTCAGTTTTGTTACATAGAAAGAGATATATGTCTTGAGTTTGTTTATATCCTTTCATTTATGCATTATTATTGTTATCAACTATATTGCAGCACTTACTGTATTTTATTGGTCTGAACTTTGCTGTGTATTTCTTGCTATAGTATCATCACTGTCAAATGTTTCACCTTTGCCAGAAAGAAAATAAAGAGATAAGCAGCATGCTGCTAGTTTCTTAAAACAACATACAATGGAGAAATAACAAAACCAACTGGTTGTTCAATACATTGATCTAAGTTTCGACACCTCTAAGGATAGCTTCAGCAGAATGAAAATTTAAAAGCTGTCTGATTTTTTTTTTTTTTTTTTTTTTTTTTTTCATTGCAAGGTGTACATACCAAAGACTGGAATGTTTTTAATTTGTGCTTGTCCGGTCTAGACATTTGCTATTGCATTCATGCAATGTAACTTGAGGCTTTTAAATCTTATGTATGGGCACCAAAAGGTAGCCATATTCAAAACCATAAAACAATATTATGGGCACCAAAAGGTAGCCATATTCAAAACCATAAAACAATATACTTATTTTTTCCCTGTCTCTCTTTTATATAGGTTCATTAAGGACTCATATTGCCCATATTGTTTTTCAATCCTTGTTGGCGGTATTACATGCAACCAAATGAAGTTTCTGGATGCTGTAAACAAATGCTGTTGTTCTCCATATTCTCTCCCCCACCACCTCCCAAAAAAAAAGAAAGGAAACTGCCCTTGTATTTTTCTCTCACACTTTTTGTATTAAAGTATCAATTTCTAGAGACCTCATATGTGCTTTGTTGTTACAGGAACCAATGAAGTCAAAAGCACCACAGCTGCATCTGGAGTACAGATTCTACAAACTACTCGGATCTCAAGGTAATCCGTCTTTACTGGCAGCTTTCATTTTCTATGATTGATAATGTGACATCTAATTAAGTGTATGTGCACTAATTATAAACAAATAATTGATGTGTTCCCAATGAAGTAAAAGAAACCAGATTGACAGTTTAAAACCTTTCACTGCAGCTAACCAGAAAGGTTGACCTTTCTTCTTAAAATACTTTGTGGATTGTTTAAATATGACATCAGAAAACTGACATGTTTATGTATAATAGGAGTACTTTTAAACAGACATTGGTTGAAACATCGTGTGCAGGTGTAAGCATTGAATAACAGGTCTTTGTTGTAGGTTTATATTTATGAAAGTAAACAAATATTATTATAGTTATTGTTTCATCCAGGTAGTCTGTGTGTATATTCTGAAGCTAATTTTTGCAGAAGAATAGTCTGATAAAAAAGAAACGAAACTGTTCACTTTACTAGGGGACTTGTTGTCATAGCGTAATAATGTATCATTGTTTTTGAACCTGGAAACATGTTCATAAAATGTGACAAGTGTAATTGAACAACTCACTGATAATGAGAAAATAGTTTACAACAGACATTTTCTCTCTTGCTCTGCATCAGAAAAAAATGTGCGTGTTGCATGCCACAAAATATTGAGATTAATACTTCAAATTTGAGCCCATTTAAATCATCATTCATTCCTTACATCACCCAGTACATTTATGCATATAATTTTCCATGAGTATGTGCAGGAACTTCTCAATGTGTGTGTGTGTGTGTGTGTGTGTGTGTGTGTGTGTGTGTGTGTCACGTCTGTAGTAAACTGTAAGTTAATTGCCATTGAGTATCTGGATTTTGGCAAAACTTGTCACTGTGTTAGAAAACAGCACAAAGTCAGAAAAGTGTCTTGTACTACACAACATTAAATGGTTTCAATGGTTTTATCAGAAATTTTTCATTGTCTGTATGTTTGTGACATGTTCGTCCAACAGCAAACTGTAAAAGCCCAGTCTGGTGACAGTACACCAGGCATTGATCGGATGATGATACTTGATATAGAAACTAGTAGCCAGTACACAAAATAAAAGTATGATTGTAGACTAAAGCAAATAATTTTGTTCTGGGGATAGAAAGGCAAATAGTGAACAAGGATGCTAATTTTGTGTGCCAAAGTGAGTGGGAGTGTGCCTGCCACTAATCTTCTTAGCATGAAACCCACTCTACTGCTAATCTGGAAGAAAAATTCAGTGCACTGCAGGCAAGAGTGGAAAAGAGGAATTATTATAAAAGTTAGAAACCCACATCCATCATCCTTTCATTATTTCCTTGAAATACTGCACAGAGCTGATAAGTGCATTGTGGTAACTTTTCAAGAAACTTCCAACTACAAATCGTATTCACAACAAGATCATTAAATTATGGTTAACAGTACTCGATGGAATACCTTTAGGAATAATGAGGTTGATTTGCTGTTTAAATTATCTGTACATTTTATGTTCAGATACAGGTATCATATGTTACTCCACCACAATTAAAATAATCAATAAATCCATTTTAACTTCTCAGGGCGTAAGCAAAATTATGGACATAAAACTGCTTGTATAACTCGCTACCAGATTTATGTACTCACGCATGTTGTACCTTATTGTTACTTACATTGTGCCTTAAAAAGTAGAGAGAGAAGAAGGAAAGCAGCTAAATCTCAGCTGTGGTTTATACCTTGTGTGGCACATCAAACACAGTGCCTTTCTATAACAATCCTTTTTGTCCACCACCGTTGTGTGTGTGTGTGTGTGTGTGTGTGTGTGTGTGTGTGTGTGTGTGTATTTGAAATGTTAACAAGCAGTCTATAACTTTTATGCTTGTCCAGTGCTGTGAGAACAAGTGGAGCGGACTGTGCAGTATGACATACCTGAAATGGACATTTTTGAAATCAGATTATAGTTACCATGGCCGTGTGCTCCGTTTCCCTCAGGAAATTTTAAAAGACTGAGTTTTCAAGGTACATCCGGGGTTCTGCATTGTCGGACACTTTTCTCCAGGAAAATGGTGTGCCTCAGGGTTCCATCCTGAGCGTCATGAGCGTCATCCTCTTTGCTGTTGCCATTAACCCTATAATAGACGGTCTCCCACTGGGCGTCTCTGGCTCCCTTTTCGTGTATGATTTTGTGATCTATTGCAGTTCTCCATGGACTTGCATCCTTGAGCAGCATCTTCAGCGATGTCTTGATCATCATTACTCATTGTGCACTGACAATGGCTTTCGTTTTTCCACTGACAAAATCAGTTGTATGAATTTCTGGTGGCGTAATTGGTTTCATCCACTGTCTTTACATCTTGGGCCTGTTGCTCCTTCATTTCTTGAAACTACAAAATTCCTGCGGCTTAGCTAGCTTGATAAGAAACTTTCTTGGTTCTCCCTCTGGTCTTATCTGGCCGCCTGCTGCACGCGGTCTCTCAATGTCGTACATGTCCTCACTGGTGCTTCCTGGGGAGCAGATCACACTTCCCTCCGTTTGTACCAGTCCCTTGTCCATTCAAAACTGGACTATGGGTGTTTCGTTTATGCATCTGCACGTCTGTCCCTGTTACACCATCTGAATACTATTCACCATCTTGGCATCCATTTGGCCACAGGTACCTTTTCCACTGGCCCGGTCGAGAGTCTCTATGCAGAAGCTGCTGAATTACTGCTGTCATACCCCCCTGACTTTTCTCCTCAGCAAATATGCATGATGTTCGTCTGCCATACTTGGCCACCCATCTTTTGCCTTCGTTGATGAATCCTTTGATTGCTAGTATGAGGCATGTCCCTCTACTCTGTTACCTCCTGGAGTTCACTTTCGGCTCTTGCTCCAGCAGCTTAACTTCACGCTGCCTGCCAGCTTAACTTCACGCTGCCTGCCACTTTCATGATGAAATGTGAACCCTTCACCATCTGGGCTTTGTGTTGTAGCACTTGTTCACCTTGCCTTTATTTGCTTCCTGAGGACACTACTCCAGCCTCGTTCTATTGTCATATGTTTCAAGACCTTCACACAGAACTTCGCTATATTACCTTTGTGTACACTGATGGCTCTTGGATTGACCATTGTGTTGGATGTGCCTTGGTCATTGGAACTGCTGTTTTTTGTATTGAATTCTGGAACACTGCTCAGTATTTACAGCAGAGCTCTCCACCCTGTATCAGGTCATGCAATACATCCAGCAACACAGGCTTTTCAGTTGCGTCATCTGCTCCGACTCTCTCAGTGGCCTTGTCTCTGTGTGCTGTACACCGTCCATCCAGGAAAGCTGTCACTTGCTCACTCTTGATGCAATCACTGTGATGTGTATGAGGGTTCCTGGTTACGTCGGTCTGACAGGAATCGAAGCCGCAGATGCTGCTGGCAAGGCTACAGTCTTCGTACCCCAGCCTGCTAGTTCTTACATTCCCTCTGATGATATCTGTGTTGTCAGGTGGCAGGTTGCAGGTGACATCACTTTGGCATCATCATTGGTCGTCCCTTCATGGGAACATGCTCTGGGGAATTGAGCCCCTCCCAGCGTCTTAGACGACCTCCTCTCAGCCCTGTCGCTGTGAGATCATTTTAAATATGTTGTGTATTGGGCTCTGCCTTTTAGCCAACACCCTTTGTTAAGTGATGGCCCCCCCCACCACTTTGTGCTCGTTGCCCTCAACCTTTGACAGTTCGTCGTTTCCTAACGGAATGCCCTATTTTTAACCACTTACGTTCTCATTTACGTTTACCATCCGAGTTGACCTTTCCACATACATTTTTTTGTAGTTGTCTTTCCTTCTGTTGTTGAGCTTAACATGTAGTTGTTTTTCACTCTCTCCCACCTCCCCCTCTCTCCCACCTCCCCCTTTCCCCCACCTGCCCCTTTGCCCCACCTGCCCAATTTGACATGGGCATGAATGACCCTAGTTGTTTTTGCACCCTAAAACAAAACAAAACAGACAAATGAGATTATAGTTACCACAACCTTAAATTTACAGGTGCATGGCTATTGGTACATTGAACCAAAGTGCACAATCTAATCTGTGATTTACACATAAGACAGACTCTCCTCACCTTAATTAATCGTTGGTGCATAAAAATAGCATCACTGTGTAATATGATTTATTTGTTGTGCCACAATTTTGAAGTAAAATGAATACTCAGTTAGGAACTTAAGTGTCAACAGAATAATAGACAGAAGTTATCTGTATCTAATGTGCTTCTTTGAAGACAGAAGTTGACTGCATCAAACAGTACAGTGGAACAACTTCTGACTGTATAACGCTTGAATAGTGTACAGTGGAGGTCAAAAGCAGGTACTCGAGAGGCTACATACATGATCGACTCAATTTTTAATATGGTTGTGCATTATTTTGAAGGCAAGTTTTTCAGTAGATGTGGTAACTACCTTTTCGTGAAGAGATTCACTGGTATCCTCTTTGATTGTTTGTTATAAATGTAACATGTACATAATAAGCTGTGATTTAAATTGATCATCTTTTTATGGCTTTGATTTCATTATCACATTCCATTACATATAGCTTTCACTCATAACTTACAATAATATTGAATGAATTTGGGACACATATTACTGTCAAAAGTTGTCTGCTAGATATGAGGAAACTAGTCAAGGAATACTTAGAATTTTATTAATGCCCATATTATAACAGATATTACTAGAATAAAATCATGGACTTAATAATAAAAACATCTCGATATTGCAGTCCAAAAGATTAGTAGCAGGTATATCAATGTGTTGTTGTTAAGATGATTGAGTACCACATAGCAGATTGTAACATAATTCGTTCTCAATACTAATTGATTCTTCCGATGTTCCATGTGTGGCATCTGATAAGATAAATAATTTTTCTGTAGTTCGAAGAAATGCCATAAATTTAAAAAATATCATCTGCGCATTATCTTCCTACGTCACTAGCTTTCGTACCATTTGTTGATGCCATGTGTGTCAGATCATCAAACATAATAGTAAAACTTGAATAGTAGAGGCACAAAATATTAGTTGTAAAGATGTGTATTACATTACTGTCTTTTTGCCATAAATTTATTTAACTGAGATAGAAACAATGTTTTATACCTCAACTTGTGATGTCACAACTGGAACTTGTTGTTAAATTTCGATTATTTATTTCTGTACAAGCTTTGCAAACTTTTTGAAGAAAGAACTTTGCTAGCTTTTACATAAATAAAACTTAAAAGAAGTGTGGGGTGTAGGTGGACAACAGTGAGAGTGAGAGGTGGTCCCCCAAACATTCAGGAGATCAGATGTAATGTATTGCTTTTAGAAGGCATCCCGCAAGTGTACTACTACGGGACGTGCGATGGCCGCTACAATGCCATGGTGATGGAACTGCTGGGCCCCAGTCTGGAGGATCTCTTCGTTCTTTGTAACCGCAAATTCTCGCTGAAATGTGTTCTCATGATAGCCAAACAGGTGGTAAGTATAATCCACCATCACCCCACGCTAATCTGCTATACTCGGTGCTCCACACACCACCTGTTTTGTGGATTGTGGAACACTATCTTTTTGTGTTGTTTACCTCTTACTTTGCAAGGTAATTTCAAACTTGCAAGTGGTAAAGTTTGATTGTTGCATTTTTATGGGTTCTTCGCTTTCTGTGTTGTGGTTTTTGAACTTTCTTATTACTACTTTTACCCCAGCTGCGAGGTATATTTGGCACGTATTGTATTACAAAAGATGGGAAGGATTAAAACACTGGAACAAAATGCTTTGTGTAAACCAAGCTAAATTTGTGTTAGGACTTCTATAACTAAAGCCAAGTGAAGCGTTTTGATCATATTTCAGGGAGTTTCAGTTCCCTTGAATATAACTGAAATTAAATAAGATTACTTTTGCCTAGATAAATTTCATTGGTTTGCACCCAACATTCTGAGCCCTTTTGCTTTTCTGGAAAGTCATTCATACTTTCTTTATCACTTCTTATCTCCCAATAGTTGCTCCTACAGAAGTATTAAACAGTGTTTTTCAAACATTTGTTCTTGTCTCTTCAGTAACATATCTAATTATATGCCATTACTGCTTACGATGTGTTATGTCTGTGCTATATTTGTTTTAAACTGTTGCTTTACCTACCTACATGTCAGATACCCTAACATGCTCCTCTTGGACCAACATTTTCTGTCATCTTTATGTTCATATATTTCCATAATATTAACTGAACATTTACCCTATGTAATCTGATTATGATGAGGTTTATCTTGTACTTAAGAATGTATGTATGTAAGGAAAGAAAATGGGAAAAAAGGAAAAGAAAACGAGAAAATCGCAACACTGAAAGAGAAGTGTCGTAGTTTATATTCAAATATTTTTTGTGACTTTTCCCCTTTTTTGTTTCCAAAGGCGATTTCTCATAAGTTTTACATCCATCCCTTCCTTCTATATCTTTCCATTCCTTATCACTAGTGTCATCACGTACTCATCCATATTTTTTCCATTCATTTCGAACTTTTGTAGAAGGAATCCCTGAGGTGTTCTACTTCGGACCTTGTGGGAAGTACAACGCGTTAGTTATGGAGTTATTAGGACCCAGTCTGGAAGATTTGTTTGACCTGTGTGGACGAAGGTTTTCTCTCAAGACAGTCCTTATGATCGCCACTCAGCTTGTAAGTATAAAGGTTGAAAATAAGTAGTTCTGTATCTTCCCAGCAGTATTTCTTTGTATTGTGTGACCATTTCGTAGACTTTGGTATTTTTCGTTTACTTTTCTTTACACTATATTTTCATATAAAATTTCCTGAATATCAGTGTCCATTTTTCTTTTTTGTATCATTTCAGTTATTATTGCAACAAATGGTACTGTCAGTGAAATTTTAAGGAGATATTGTCAACTAATTCAGCATCAAGACAAACTTTTTTTATATGAAGCGCATTGCTGGGCTTCCATTGAAACCTACTAAAAACTTGCAGGATGAAGGACGTGTTCTAGCGATTTGCATCAGTTATTTACATTTTCTTTTGGTTTCATTTTCAGCCCAGATGTTTGATGCTGCATTCATTCTTCATTAATCCATTCATTCCACATCACTATTCATGATGGGAGAGTTTCCTTTTAAACCTAACTCATATGTTGAAGCTTTGTTTTCATGTGAGTTGAAGCCCTCACTGTAAAGCTCAGTGAAGTTGAGCACCAATTTCCTTCATACTATGCATGTTTTGAGAATAGCTCTTTTTCCTATGTTAGGAATTGGATATTTGAAAGAGTTCAGAGTAGTTTTGCTAGCCAAACTTCCATGTAACTAAACTTTTCTCAAAATTGGGGCATTCTTTCTCGACAACTCTGTCATACTCTGAAATTGTGTTTTGGTGCAAGAGGAGCAAGGGTACTCAAACATTCCTTCTTCCGTGTGTCTTTGGTATCTTAGTTAGTTTTTCTTCCTATGTGTAAAATTATACAGATGCATATCTTAGTTTGATGTACTATGTCAACAAATTGTGTCTTAAGTTAATCCCCGTAATAATTTGTATAATTATTAAAAATCTTTCAGTGTGAAAAACTTTTTCATTACTATTTATTAGGAACATTGAATTTTACATAACATTTTCACACATATTGTGGGTAATGGAACAGCTACTGCAAGTTTATTGACACCATCATCTGCTAAATGGCAAGGGTCTTAAGTAGATATTTTTTTGAAGTCATTGAAGGAAGACGGAAAAAGTTAAGATATTTGATAAAACACAGACAAGAGATCTTCGCCATTGCAGAAGCTTCACCTGTGATTCAAGTTGGAGAAAGGGGAGATGATCTAATATTCTATAAGATAAGTAGTGTGGAAATTTGAGATAAAAAGTGAAGTTTTAAAAATAATGGTCCTGAGGATGGCAATATAAATGTGTTTCAAGGAAGGAGAATGACTGACCACACAGTACATATGCAAATTATAGCAGCAGGGTACTAAGGAGGTTTGAAGTGTTACGTATGTGAAGAGGTACTAGTATAATCGAAGACTGCTTCTTTTACGATTTTTACTTCCAGGCCACATGAGCTGTTCTACACTAATACTAGTGTGCTGGAAATGGTCATGTGACTTGAATACCTGATGTTCATCCAGCCCTTTTGCTTCATTATGTTAAAACATGTTTATTTTTTGGAGGGGGGGGGGGGAGGTGGTAGATTAATTTTTTCTTTATTGATAGTGGAATTTGAGACGCCATGAATTATAGTGACACCTATAACTGATAATTATCCAGGTAAATCAAATGTCAGACTAAAAGAGCCATATCATATCACAAGAATTGGTATTTACTGAAACTGCTGTGAAATGAAAGCTGCTTTTTGACATGAGACGAATACAGTAAGAGAGGCACTTTCATATGTAACATACAAGTGTCGCACTACACCTGTCTTAAGTTAATGGTTCAGTAACACAGAACTTCAGAGAGCACTGACTACCCATTGTCTTGTGACTGTATGCTTTATACATCCAGGTATTTATGTATATAAGTATTGATGTATATACCAAACAGATATGATAAAAAAAGTAGTGTTTCTTGTTGTACTGTGAAGATTGAATAGTGTCTTCATTTAGTGACTGCATTTTATTTTTATTCTTATCTGGTGTGTCATGGAAGAACTGCAATAATTAGCATGGAGTGGCTTTTGCCGACAAAGACCTTCTGGTGTCCATGATTCATTTATGATCTTCGATGCATCGTACTTTCTGGTTGTGATAGACTGTCACACTTCAAAGTGAGCACATGAATACTTAAAATCAGATGTGCATTAGCAGCAGGTTACCTTATTTTGGGGAGGGGGGGGTGAAATCGTCTTCCTTTTCTGGGATTAAAATAATGGCCTATCAGTAAATAGATGACTGTGTTGTTTCTGCACGAATTTTGGTGTTTACCCTAGAAGGGAGTTGCTAACCTTAATGGCGTGGAGGCCTTGCGTACAGTTACTGACTTGTTTAATAAAAGTGTTGATTGTTCTGTACAGCAAATGCTGTGGATGTGAAAGTCGTTGGTCCATTTCTGCATCTGTTTTACGGCAAGAAAACACATCATACACTTCATAAGTATCAACAGCAGTGAAGATCTTACTGCAGCTTGTAGTGTCAGGAAATACCGTTTTCTTGGCAGTGGCATAGTTCCATTAAACTATGACTTTATTAGATATTTGTGACTTCATTATTTCGTTGTGTTGCATTATTCTGACCAGCCACATTATTTTCATCATATTTTATGTCATTCTTTTGGCATTCCCTCATCACTTTCCGAGACTGTAATGTAACAATGAACTATATTCCTTACTGTATTTCTGTTCATGTCAGACATATGCCTGCACTAATAATCATGTCTTTATCTCTTGTCTTCCAGTTGAACTATCAGTCAACAAGTATTACACCTATATTACCCTCTCTTACCACAGTTTACAGGCATCCAGAGCAACAGTTGACAAGTGCAGATTTTCTAAATCTTTTTAAACCATTCTCCCCCCCCCCCCCCCCCCCCCCCCCCATAGGAAAACTTGATAATTAGGTATTTGTTCTTTTCTTCCCTTTATGATTCATCTGCTTTGGTATTAAGCAAGCTCTTTTCTTTTGTATAATTCACTTTGAGTCAGGGGTAAAGAGTACTTATGTTTATCATTATGCCCAAGGTGAAAACAGTACAAAAATTTGCCATTACATGTAGTTACATTTCTTCTTCACACTAACTGGAGGTTCAATATTAGATGAAATGTTAGCTTTAAGATACATTTTGCCACTGATATGTTATAAATAATGCAGGGATGAAAGTGTAGCATTACTGTAGTTTATTGCCAATATGTCACCACCCAACTTGAATTTACTATATCAGTAAATCTTAATTTCTGTCTGCATTCATGATTTTGAAGTTTTTATTGCAATTTTTATATATAAGACTGTAACATAAGCAAAAAGATTTAGTAAGTTCTTGAATTTGTATGGATTTCCTCCCTGGTATGTGTTTAACAAAACAAAAATTGTGTTTACAGCTTCATAGGATAGAGTATGTACATAGTCGACACCTGATATATAGAGATGTCAAACCTGAAAACTTCCTCATAGGACGTAGTACTACAAAGAAGGATAAAGTTATACATATTATAGGTATGTATATGTTGTTTTAATATTGTTATGATCTCCTTTATATTACCTGCAAACTTCATATTGATCCTCCAGAACAGTGAGCTCTTTTATTGTGCTAGAATGTTTGGGGAATGCTCCATCACGTGCATGTAAGGGGGGGACAGGTCGAGACAACCACAGCTTGGCACATTTCCTTTGTCTATCCTCTATAGCAATGACAATAACAGCTTGGAATCTGAACTGAATATCTTCTATGAAATACTGAGGACCAATGGCTGTCTTGGTTTGTCCATAGAGAGAACGTCAAAACAAAATAATATTAATTATGATAAAACTTTATTTGTAACTGTTGACATAATGAAAAAGATGTGAACATAATGAGGAGAGTGACAGTACACCTCAAAGAGACAGCTGCCAACATTTTGACACTTGGCTAACAAACATTTTTGCTGGTTCAATTCCTCCATGTAGTAAGGAGAAGCACTAACATCCTCTGGTGTGGCCTACTAAGAGGACAAAAAGCATGGACCCCTACCCTCAGAATATGACAGACCTACAAGCCAGTACCACAATTTTGAAAGAATGCTACTCTATTCCAAGCAATTATCACTTGTAATAAACTACAAATGGTCAAAGGATTGCTACTGCATGATGATGGTTCGCCCTCCGATTTCCCTGAAAGGACTCGACCACATGTCTTTATCACATTGGCCATATTAGCATTGCCCACAGGTTCATTGCATGGTGCAAGGACCCAACCCACTGTGGTTGTGGTGCTTTCAACCAAGTGGGGTTGTGGTGCACATCTACAGTTGGCTCATATACTTGATGAATCTAGTAACTGAAATAGATGAGAACTTGAGTGACTTACTCACTTCTGTTTTCACAGATGATACTCAAACAGCAAATCAGTTTCTACAAATTTTAAGAGCTGTTGGTTTTTGTAAGAAAATTTGAGTGTTATGTCAGATGTGGGATAAGTGTGGGCAGACTGCCTCTTGCTGCAGTTTGGAATTTGGGAAGCCTTTGGCTTTACTTGGCCCTTGAACTGACATAATTTACAGAAATTTTTGGTCATTCTGTACATTCTTTCACCCTTGCATCCTTCCTGTTATCTTTTATGAATTTTAACAATGTTTTCTGGAAGCAATACAGCCATTTACAAAGTGCCTGTCAGACTTAATTAAAACAGGTAAGTGTCATGTAAGCAGTTATTTTATTGTATAAATTTACTACATCAGTATTTGATATCTCACAGTTACGGCCAGTTCTTGCAGGTAACATGTTAACTCTCCATAAATTTCAATAGTGTTTTGACTCGGTAGGCTTTTAGGGTTTGTAGACAATGTAACCACATTTTTGTGAGAGCTTGCACACTTTACTTTGGTGTGAAGAGTATTTAATGCATTCCAATATGAAGATTTTCATCTTCTGGATGTACACTGCATGGTGTGCAGGAAAACATACATGTCTCAACCTTAATCGAATAGTTGATATGTATCATGTCTCCTTGAAACATACAAGATCTGTTCAAAAAATTCTGGAACATTCGTAATTTTCACATCAATGCTATGTTGGAGTGAAATACAGTTGGCATGGCTCCACATGCCTGTGTTTGATATGTAACTGCCGGAAGTTTCATTGTCGTATGTCTGTTAGTTATTGTTCAGTGCTGTATTGAATAGAACATTGTGTCACGCGGTTAGCAAATTTCAAGATGGCATAGTTAGAGGAGCAACGTATCTGCATTACTCGAGAATACCTTTACAGAGACACACCAGATGATGCAGGAAGCCTATTGTGATGAGTGCATAAGCCATAATTGGTGTTTTGCCGCGCAATCTGTGAAGAGCTTTTGGATCACACGAATGAGAATGAGATGACCCTTGTGGACTTCTTTTTTGTTTCCAAAATTGAATAGCCCATTGAAAGGACGAAAATTTGTAACTATAGACAAGATAAAAGAAAATTCGCAGATGGGGCTTTACGTTATCCAGCAAGAGGCATATCAAAACTGCTTCTGGGAGTGGAAACAGCATTGGGAGCAGTGTATCAATTGTGGAGGACAGTATTTTGAAGGAGACCATGCACTTTAAGTGTAAGGTAGTGGTAAAAAATTTTGTGGACAAAGTTGGGGATGTTTTTGAACAAGATGTTGTACACTATGTTATCAAAAGTATCTGGACACCTGGCTAAAAATGACTCCAAAGTTCACGGTGCCCTCCATCGGTAATGCTGGAATTCAATATTGTGTTGGCCCACCCTTAGTCTTGATGACAGCTTACACTCTCGCAGGCATTCATTCAATCAGGTGCTGGAATGTTTCTTGGGGAATGGCAGCCTGTTCTTCACAGAGTGCTGCACTGAGGAGAGGTATCGATGTCGGACCGTCAGGCTTGGCACGAAGTCGGTGTTCCAAAACATCCCAAAGGTGTTCTATAGGATTCAGATGAGGACTCTGTGTAGGCCAGTCCATTACAGGGATGTTATTGTCATGTAACCACTCTGTCACAGGCCGTGCATTATGAACAGGTGCTCCATTGTGTTGAAGGATGCAGTTGCTATCCCCGAATTGCTTGTCAACAGTGGGAAGCTGGAAGATGCTTAAAACATCAATGTAGGCCTGTGTTGTGATAGTGCCGTGCAAAACAACAAGAGATGCAAGCCCCCTCCATGAAAAACACGACCACACTGTAACACCACCACCTCCGAATTTTACTGCTGGCACTACACACGCTGGCAGATGACGTTCACCAGGCATTTGCCATACCCACACCCAGCCATCGGATTGCCACATTGTGTACTGTGATTTGTCACTCCACACAATGTTTTTCCGCTGTTCAATCGTCCAATGTTTACGCTCCTTACACCAAGTGAGGCATTGTTTGGCATTTACCAGTGTGATATGTGGCTTATGAGCAGCTTCTTGACCATGAAATAAAAGTTTTCTCACCTCCTGCCTAACTGCAGTTCGGAATTCCTGTGTGATGGTCTGGATAGAGGTCTGCCTATTTCACATTACGATCCTCTTCAACTGTTGGTGGTCTCTGTCAGTCAGTAGAAAAGGTCGGGCTGTACGCTTTTGTGCTGTATGTGTTCCTTCACATTTCCACTTCACTATCACACTGGAAACAGTGGACCTAAGGATGGTTAGGAGCGTGGAAATCTTGCTTACAGACGTATGACACAAGTGACACCCAATCACCTGATCATGTTTGAAGTCCATGAGTTCCGTGGAGCTCCCCATTCTGCTCTCACGATGTCTAATGACTACTGAGGTCACTGATATGGAGTACCCGGCTGTAGGTGGCAGCATAATGCACCCAATATGAGAAACATATGTTTTCGGGGGTGTTGGGATACCACTTAATTACCAATAGATAAGCTCAGTTTTGTATTTCGAACTTTTTCATACTGTTCACCATGTTTCACCTTCTTTTTGTGGTGTACTATTATTCTTTCACCACTTGATACAACTATCCCAGATGTCCAGCATAACCTCCAACCCCTACTCAGACCTGGTGAATCCATCTCCTCCTCACACGCGCGCGCGCACATGCACACACACACGCGCGCGCACTCACACACACCCACACACACACACACACAATAAGAGCAAAATCCAAAATGCCACATTTTAGCCGGCTACTGTGCTTCCCCTGAAAGAAAATCCATGTTCATCGACCAACATCTCCAACCAATTGGCTGTAACCAAGCTTCTCATACTAAGGGTGCAAACCACTTCCTGCACTAACCCCCAATCATGCCTATCCCATTACAACCTGGTTCCCTACTTGCTACTGTTCTCACCTTCCTATACACCGACATCTCCCATGCCCATAGCCTTGCCACCATCAAACAATGTTTCCCCAAGGTACTTCTTGCTCCAAATTCATCACTGATTTCGTTAATACACCTAACCAATTTCATCCTCGCACATAACTACTAATCCTTTGAGTGTAAGATGTACAAGCAAATCTGCTGCATGGCCATGGACACTGGCAACCTCCTATGCCAATCTGTTTATGGACCTTCTAGAAGAAACCTTCCTAGCCTCCCAAAACATCAAACCCTGTGCCTGTTTCACGTTCATCGAAGTTATCTTCAAGATTTGGACCCAGAGCCAGTATACCTTATCCCCATTCCTCCACAGCCTCAATACCTTCTCCCTCCCTCACTTCACCCGGCCCCACTTGCACTTTCCTGGTCATTGACCTCCAACCCTGAGGGTTTCATCCAAAGCTATGTCTGTATCAAGATCACTAAACATCAACAGTACCTGTATGTTGACAGTTGTCATCCCTTACACACCAAAAAATTACTTCCTTATAGACTGACTATCCAAGGGAAGCCCATCTGCAGTGACAAAAATTTTGTAGCCCAATATGCTAAGGCCTGCACTGACAGGACTCTCTCATACATGGCCTGGAGACTGATTTCCTGTGTGATACTCTCAATCCTCCTCCCATCCACAAGAATCAGTTGCAAAACCCTCTCATTATCCAGTGTCATCCTGTATTGGATAAACAACCATAATGCCACACTCGCCTCCAATCTTTTGCCTGGTTCAGCCACCATGTGTGTCCTTCTCCAGTCCTGTCACAGGCTTATCCTACCTCATTAGAGGCAGGACCATCTATGAAAGCACACAAATGGGCCTTTGTACATCAGTATCCTCTCTGCCGATGACCACACAACATTTCCCAATGTCTTCCTCACACCAAGCCCACCACCTCTTCCCTGATCCTCCTAGCCAACCAATTGCTGACCCGCAGTTATTTCACTTTAAGCAGCAGAAACTATAAAAAAAAAATTGTGATACTGCCGTGGGTGCTCACATGACACCATCCCATGGCAACTTACTTCTGGGCCATATGTGAGAATCTGTTCCATCCAATCAACATCTAAAATCCCTTGGCTGGTTCATATTTTGTTAATGGCATTTTCAGGATTTGGACATGTGGCAAGGACAATCTACGCTCTTTCCTCTATAACGTCAACACCTACTCCCAAATCTGCTAGTTCCTCTCGGCTCAAAATGTTGATCTCCAACTTGCAGATTGCTTCCTCCACTAACAGTACTTCTACTTTGACAGCTGTCACCCATTCCATCTCAAACAGTCCATTCCAGGCATTCAAGCCGCATCTGCAGTGGAAAGCAGTTGTTGAAATATACCGATAATCTTCCCAGAGCCATTTTTGACAGAAAATATCCTAGTCACCACCATCATAAACAGATCTCTTGTGCCAGATCCTTCTCCAACACCAGTAAACATGTGAACCTGCTACTGGCCAGCAGTTGTCTGATCACCCAGCATCATCCTGGCCTTGAAATGCTCAACCACATCCTTCACAAGGGCTTTGACTATGTCCCATCATCTCCTGAGATGAGGGATACTCTACCCAAAATCCTGCTCCCATCGCCCGTAGTGTTCTGCCGCACTCCCGTATATCCCTAATCCCGCACCCTGAGAGTCATTCCCTTATTGTTAGCTCAGGTGCAAGACCTATCTCGTACACCCACCATCCACCTCCTACTGCAGTCCAGTCACAGGCATCTCTTACCCAAAAAAAGACAGGGCTACATGTGAAAGCAAACATGCTATATATCAGCTGTGCTGCAATTACTTGCAGCACTCTGTATGGGCGTGATAGCTAGCCAAACATCTAATTTCATGACTGACAATTGCCAACTATGGTGAACCACAGGCTTTACTATCCTGTTGCCCAACAGGCTGCACAGCTCTACACAAATTATTTCACTAGCTGCTCCACTATACAGGCCATTTGGATACTGCCTTCCAGCATAAGTTTCTCTAAACTATGTAGGTGGGAATTCTCTCCAACATATCCCACCCTCTCGCAGACCCCCTGGTCTAAAATGTCTGCAACATGAATGAGATTTTCACTCTGCAGCGGAGTGTGCGCTGATATGAAACTTCCTGGCAGATTAAAACTGTGTGCCCGACCGAGACTCAAACTCGGGACCTTTGCCTTTCGCGGGCAAGTGCTCTACCCGCGAAAGGCAAAGGTCCCGAGTTCGAGTCTTGGTCGGGCACACAGTTTTAATCTGCCAGGAAGTTTCATGTCTGCAACGTGTTCCCACTGCCTCCCATTACTTCTCCCATCACTCTTCCCCCTGCTCCATTCACATTCTCTTTCTCCCCCCTCCCTAACCTCCCCTCTACCTCCTCCCCTCCCCCTCTACCTCCTCCCCTCCCCCTCTACCTCCTCCCCTCCCCCTCTACCTCCTCCCCTCCCCCTCTACCTCCTCCCCTCCCCCTCTACCTCCTCCCCTCCCCCCAGTACCTCCCCCCTCCCCCCACTACCGCCTCCCCTCCCCCTCTACCTCCTCCCCTCCCCCCTCTACCTCCTCCCCTCCCCCCTCTACCTCCTCCCCTCCCCCCTCTACCTCCTCCCCTCCCCCCTCTACCTCCTCCCCTCCCCCCTCTACCTCCTCCCCTCCCCCCTCTACCTCCTCCCCTCCCCCCTCTACCTCCTCCCCTCCCCCCTCTACCTCCTCCCCTCCCCCCTCTACCTCCTCCCCTCCCCCCTCTACCTCCTCCCCTCCCCCCTCTACCTCCTCCCCTCCCCCCTCTACCTCCTCCCCTCCCCCCTCTACCTCCTCCCCTCCCCCCTCTACCTCCTCCCCTCCCCCCTCTACCTCCTCCCCTCCCCCCTCTACCTCCTCCCCTCCCCCCTCTACCTCCTCCCCTCCCCCCTCTACCTCCTCCCCTCCCCCCTCTACCTCCTCCCCTCCCCCCTCTACCTCCTCCCCTCCCCCCTCTACCTCCTCCCCTCCCCCTCTACCTCCTCCCCTCCCCCTCTACCTCCTCCCCTCCCCCTCTACCTCCTCCCCTCCCCCCTCTACCTCCTCCCCTCCCCCCTCTACCTCCTCCCCTCCCCCCTCTACCTCCTCCCCTCCCCCCTCTACCTCTTCCCCTCCCCCCTCTACCTCCTCCCCTCCCCCCTCGACCTCCTCCCCTCCCCCTCTACCTCCTCCCCTCCCCCGCCACTACCTCCTCCCCTCCCCCGCCACTACCTCCTCCCCTCCCCCGCCACTACCTCCTCCCCTCCCCCGCCACTACCTCCTCCCCTCCCCCGCCACTACCTCCTCCCCTCCCCCGCCACTACCTCCTCCCCTCCCCCGCCACTACCTCCTCCCCTCCCCCGCCACTACCTCCTCCCCTCCCCCGCCACCACCTCCTCCCCTCCCCCGCCACCACCTCCTCCCCTCCCCCGCCTCTACATCCTCCCCTCCCCCGCCTCTACCTCCTCCCCTCCCCCGCCTCTACCTAGTCCCTCCCCACCCCGCTCTACCTCCGTCCCTCCCCCCTCTACCTCCTCCTCTCCCCCCTCTACCTCCACCCCTCCCCCCTCTACCTCCACCCCTCCCGCCTCGACTTCGCCCTCGGCCCCATCCACTCCACCTTCTCCCTCCTCCCCCATCACCTCCCCAGTACCCCTCCTCCCCCATCACCTCCCCAGTACCCCTCCTCCCCCATCACCTCCCCAGTACCCCTCCTCCCCCATCACCTCCCCAGTACCCCTCCGCCCTTCCCCAGTACCCCCTGCCCCCCGTCGCCCTTCCCCCTCCCCCGCCCCCCTTTCCCCTACCCCTTCTCTTTCCCTCCTCAATTCCCCTGCCGCCCTTCCGCCCTCCACTGCTTCCGTTCCACCTCCCCCCTCTACCACTCCCCCCTCCCTGCCCCCCCTCACACACCACACACACACTGTCTTGCTCTGTGTTTCCTTCCCTCACTTACACGCTCTTCTATCTGAATTCCTTTCATCTTGTGCAGCCACTGACTCATCTGTCGGGAGGCCTACCTCGTTTTGTCCTGCAACCTGCTTCATGTGTCCTGTACCCCTCCCCAGCTGCACCACACCAGGCTACTAATTTCAATAATAGAAAATCATTAATCAGTCTTACTGCAGCTCTAAGAGTGTATGTTCCGGTTTTTGTGTGTGTTATGTATTTTCTGTTGCTAGAAAATGAGCAAGAGCTCCAATCCTAGAGTGAGTATGGTTTTCAGTTCTGTTTCTAAGCTTCTCTCATTGTTCCATTATAGTTGAGTGCTTGCATTTCCCTTATTTTATGTATTGTTTCATCCAGGAATTCCATTATTGAAATATTGTGTGAACTTGAGTGGAAGGTCTGTCTTAAAATCTGAGGTGGAGTATCTCAAGTTTTCCACTGAGTAGGTTTGGGAATAAGATCACAATTTTATAAGATTGTTCATTACCTTGAGAGACATATTACAGTAAAATAAAATGGGTTAATATTACTGTAATATGTGTGGTGTGTATTTCATTTTTATACATTTTAATTAGACACCTTAAAGGATCTGTACATGGAGATTAACAAATCTTTCACAGTGTTGTGCACCAATAATAATAATAATAATAATAATTCCCGTGGAGGCCCGGGAAAAGAATAGGCCTCTGGTATGTTCTGCCAGTCGTAAAAGGCGACGAAAAGAACAAACCACTAATAGGGCTAACCCCCCTTGTAGTGTGATTAGTTGGTTCAGGACAGAACTAAAGAAGCCTCGGACAAGCGCCGTCATGGTCGGGGACGACGCTTGAACCCTATGCCCGCCCACAATGGTAACGACACTGCTAGCCAACTGGAAAATGATTTAAATCCAAATAGAGGTGTTTTGCAGGATATGCTTCCTGCAACCACCCTAGAAGGAAAACAAAGACAGAGGATGAGATGGTCAGATGAAGTTAATCGACACCACATGTTCTGTTATTACCAAGCAACAAACCTAGGAACCAACACAACTGGATACAGATCACAAGTATACACAACATTTATTACCAGATACCCAGAATTAAAATTTTTAACAGAACAACGACTAGCTGATCAGATCCGTGTAATAATAAAAAATAACAGGATACCCCAGTCAGAATTAGAAAACATCAAACAACAAGTACAACAAATACTGGAACAAAATAATGTGCAATCAGAAGAAGAAGAAAGTACAGTAATGGACTCAACCATCCCAGAGCAAACAAACAAAGAACAACACGCACCAATTAAACAATCAGAGGAAAACAAAATCTTAAGACAGCCACCAGAACAAGCACAAATAGAACACGAAGTGACACAGATGTTGGATATAGAAGAAAAATTTCAGCTAACATATATAGAATACAAAGACACAAATACAGACATTAGACCATTCTTGCATAGACCACCAAATAACCCACAAGTCGAAACAACAATAAAAACTATCAACACAATCATACACAACAAAATAAATGAAAACACAACTATGGAAGAGTTACAACTACTGGTTTATATAGGAGCACTCACTACACTAAATATACACACTAGGCAGAGATCAGAACCAACCAACACACAGAAGAAACCCACAAAACCAGCATGGCAACACAGGCTACAGATCAAAATAGAAAAACTGAGAAAAGACATAGGACAGCTAACACAATTTATAAGAAATGAAATCTCGCAAAAAAAACGAAAAAGGTTCGGTAAAATCTCACAACAAGAAGCGACAGAGCAATTAGACGAAAAGAAGCAGAAATTACAAGCATTAGCCAAACGACTCAGAAGATACAAAAAAGTAAAAATAGAAGGAAACAAAACCAAACATTCAACACAAACCAAAAGAAATTTTACCAGACAATAGATAACACACACATTAAAATAGACAATCCACCAAACATAACAGACATGGAACACTTCTGGAGCAACATATGGTCAAACCCGGTACAACATAACAGGCATGCACGGTGGATACAAGCAGAAACACACACATACAAGATGATACCACAAATGCCTGAAGTGATAATTTTGCAACATGAAGTCACCCAAGCAATTAATTCTACTCACAATTGGAAAGCCCCTGGAAATGATAAAATAGCAAATTTCTGGTTAAAGAAGTTCACCTCAACACATTCACATCTAAGTAAATTATTTAACAGTTACATTGCAGACCCATACACATTCCCTGATACACTTACACACGGAATAACATATCTGAAACCTAAAGATCAAGCAGACACAGCGAACCCAGCTAAATATCGCCCCATAACATGCCTACCAACAATATACAAAATATTAACTTCAGTCATTAAACAGAAATTAATGACACATACAACACAGAACAAAATTATAAATGAAGAACAAGAAGGCTGTTGCAAAGGAGCACGAGGATGTAAAGAGCAACTGATAATAGATGCAGAGGTGACATATCAAGTTAAAACTAAACAATGGTCGCTACACTACGCATACATTGATTACCGAAAAGCTTTTGATAGTGTACCCCACTCATGGTTATTACAAATATTGGAAACATACAAAGTAGATCCTAAATTGATACGGTTCCTAAAAATAGTAATGAAAAATTGGAAAACCACACTTAATATCCAAACAAATTCAAATAATATCACATCACAGCCAATACAGATTAAGCGTGGAATATACCAAGGAGACTCATTAAGTCCTTTCTGGTTCTGCCTTGCTCTGAACCCACTATCCAACATGCTAAATAATACAAATTATGGATACAATATTACTGGAACATACCCACACAAAATCACACATTTGCTATACATGGATGATCTAAAACTACTGGCAGCAACAAATCAACAACTCAACCAATTACTAAAGATAACAGAAGGATTCAGCAATGATATAAGTATGGCTTTTGGAACAGACAAATGTAAGAAAAATAGCATAGTCAAGGGAAAACACACTAAACAAGAAGATTACATATTGGATAACCACAGCGACTGCATAGAAGCGATGGAAAAAACGGATGCCTATAAATATCTAGGATACAGACAAAAAATAGGAATAGATAGTACAAATATTAAAGAAGAACTAAAAGAAAAATATAGACAAAGACTAACAAAAATACTAAAAACAGAATTGACAGCAAGAAACAAGACAAATGCTATAAACACTTCTGCCATACCAATATTGACCTACTCATTTGGAGTAGTGAAATGGAGTAACACAGACCTAGAAGCACTCAATACACTTACACGATCACATTGCCACAAATATAGAATACATCACATACATTCAGCAACAGAAAGATTCACATTAAGCAGAAAGGAAGGAGGAAGGGGATTTATCGACATAAAAAACCTACATTATGGACAGGTAGACAATTTAAGAAAATTCTTTCTAGAACGAGCGGAAACTAGCAAAATACACAGGGCAATCACTCATATAAATACATCGGCTACACCACTGCAGTTTCATAACCACTTCTACAACCCTTTAGATCACATAACATCAACAGATACGAAGAAAGTAAATTGGAAAAAGAAAACACTTCATGGCAAGCACCCGTATCATCTAACACAGCCACACATCGATCAAGACGCATCCAACACATGGCAAAGAAAAGGCAATATATACAGTGAGACAGAAGCATTCATGATTGCAATACAGGATCAAACAATAAACACCAGGTATTACAGCAAGCATATTATTAAAGATCCCAATACCACAACGGATAAATGCAGACTTTGTAAACAACAAATAGAAACAGTAGATCACATCACAAGCGGATGTACAATACTAGCAAATACAGAATACCCCAGAAGACATGACAATGTCGCAAAAATAATACATCAACAGCTTGCCTTACAACATAAACTTTTAAAACAACACGTTCCTACATACAAGTATACACCACAAAATGTACTGGAGAATGATGAATACAAATTATACTGGAACAGAACCATTATAACAGATAAAACAACGCCACATAACAAACCTGACATCATACTCACCAATAAAAAGAAGAAATTAACACAACTAATCGAAATATCCATACCCAATACAACAAATATACAAAAGAAAACAGGAGAAAAAATTGAAAAATACATCCAACTGGCTGAGGAAGTCAAAGACATGTGGCATCAGGATAAAGTTGACATCATACCAATTATACTATCAACTACAGGAGTCATACCACACAATTTCCACCAGTACATCAATGCAATACAGCTACATCCAAACATATATATACAACTACAGAAATCCGTAATTATTGATACATGTTCAATTACCCGAAAGTTCCTAAATGCAATATAACACATACCGTACAGTTAAAAGGAAGTGACGCTTGATCAAGGTCCGCGTCACTCCATTTTTAACCAGACTTAACGTCTGAGAAAGTGAAGGAGATAATAATAATAATAATGGACTCAAACATCCCATAGCAAACAAACAAAGAACACATCAAGTAAACAATCAGAGGAAAACAAAATCTTAAGACAGCCACCAGAACTAGCACAAATATGAACACGAAGTGACACACATGTTAGATATAGAAGAAAAATTTCAGCTGACATATATAGAATACAAAGACACAAATGCAGAAATTAGACCATTCTTGCATAGACCGCCAAATAACCCACAAGTCGAAACAACAACAACTATCAACACAATCATACACAATCATACACAACAAAATAAATGAAAATACAACTATGGAAGAGTTACAACTACTGGTTTATATAGGAGCACTCACTACATTAAATACACACACTAGGCAGAGATCAGAAGCAACCAACACACAGAAGAAACCCACAAAACCAGCATGGCAACACAGGCTACGGATCAGAATAGAAAAACTGAGAAAAGATATCGAACAGCTAACAAAATTTATAAGAAATGAAATATCAGACAAAAAACGAAAAATGTTAGGTAAAATCTCACAACAAGAAGCGATAGAGCAATTAGATGAAAAGAAGCAGAAATTACAGGCATTGGCCAAACGACTTAAAAGATCCAAAAAAAGTGAAAATAGAAGGAAACAAAACCAAACATTCAACACAAACCAAAAGAAATTTTACCAGACAATAGATAACACACACATGAAAATAGACAATCCACCAAACATAACAGACATGGAACACTTCTGGAACAACATATGGTCAAACCCGGTACAACATAACAGGCATGCACGATGGATACAAGCAGAAACACACATACAAGATGATACCACAAATGCCTGAAGTGATAATATTGCAACATGAAGTCACCTGAGCAATTAATTCTACGCACAATTGGAAAGCCCCTGGAAAAGATAAAATAGCAAATTTCTGGCTAAAGTAGTTCACCTCAACACATTCACATCTAAGTAAATTATTTAACAGTTACATTGCAGACCCATACACATTCCCTGATACACTTACACGTGGAATAAATTACCTGAAACCTAAAGATCAAGCAGACACAGCAAACCCAGCTAAGTATCGCCCCATAACATGCCTACCAACAATATACAAAATATTAACTTCAGTAATTACACAGAAATTAATGACACATACCACACAGAACATAATTATAAATGAAGAACAAGAAGGCTGTTGCAAAGGAGCACGAGGATGTAAAGAGCAACTGATAATAGATGCAGAGGTGACATATCAAGCTAAAACTAAACAATGGTCGCTACACTACGCATACATTGATTACCGAAAAGCTTTTGATAGTGTACCCCACTCATGGTTACTACAAATATTGGAAATATACAAAGTAGATCTTAAATTGGTACAGTTCCTAAACATAGTAATGAAAAATTAGAAAACCACAGTTAATATCCAAACAAATTGAAATAATATCACATCGCAGCCAATACAGATTAAGCATGAAAATACCAAGGAGACTCATTAAGTCCTTTCTGGTTCTGCCTTGCTGTGAACCCACTATCCAACATCCTAAATAATACAAATTATGGATACAATATTACTGGAACATACCAACACAAAATCACACATTTGCTATACATGGATGACCTAAAACTACTGGCAGCAACAAATCAACAACTCAACCAATTACTAAAGATAACAGAAGTATTCTGCAATGATATAAGTATGGCTTTTGGAACAGACAAATGTAAGAAGAATAGCATAGTCAAGGGAAAACACACTAAACAAGAAGATTATATATTGGATAACCACAGCGACTGCATAGAATAGATGGAAAAAACAGATGCCTATAAATATCTAGGATACAGACAAAAAATAGGAATAGATAATACAAATATTAAAAAAGAACTAAAAGAAAAATATAGACAAAAACTAACAAAAATACTGAAAACAGAATTGACAGCAAGAAACAAGACAAAAGCTATAAATACCTATGCTATACCAATATTGACCTACTCATTTGGAGTAGTGAAATGGAGTAACACAGACCTAGAAGCACTCAATACACTTACACGATCACATTGCCACAAATATAGAATACATCACATACATTCAGCAACAGAAAGATTCGCATTAAGCAGAAAGGAAGGAGGAAGAGGATTTATCGACGTAAAAAACCTACATTATGAACAGGTAGGCAATTTAAGAAAATTCTTTCTAGAAGGAGCGGAAACTAGCAAAATACACAAAGCAATCACTCATATAAATACATCGACTACACCATTGCAATTTCATAACCACTTGTACAACCCATTAGATCACATAACGTCAACAGATACGAAGAAAGTAAATTGGAAAAAGAAAACACTACATGGCAAGCACCTGTATCATCTAGCACAGCCACACATCGATCAAGACGCATCCAACACATGGCTAAGAACAGGCAATATATACAGTGAGATGGAAGGATTCATAATTGCAATACAGGATCAAACAATAAACACCAGATATTACAGCAAGGATATTACTCAAGATCCCAATACCACAACAGATAAATGCAGACTTTGCAAACAACAAATAGAAACAGTAGATCACATCACAAGCAGATGTACAATACTAGCAAATACAGTATACCCCAGAAGACATGACAATGTAGCAAAAATAATACATCAACTACTTGCCATACAACATAAACTACTTGCCATACAACATAAACTAATAAAAACAACACGTTCCCACATACAACTACGCACCACAAAATGTACTGGAGAATGATGAATACAAATTATACTGGAACAGAACCATTATAACAGATAAAACACCACCACATAACAAACCTGACATCATACTCACCAATAAAAAGAAGAAATTAACACAACTGATCAAAATATCCATACCCAATACAACAAATATACAGAAGAAAACAGGAGAAAAAATTGAAAAATACATCCAACTGGCTGAGGAAGTCAAAGACATGTGGCATCAGGATAAAGTTGACTTCATACCAATTACACTCTCAACTACAGGAGTCATACCACACAATATCCACCAGTACATCAACGCAATACAGCTACATCTGAACGTATATATACAGCTACAGAAATCTGTAATTATTGATACATGTTCAATTACCTGAAAGTTCCTAAATGCAATGTAACATATACCGTACAGTTAAAAGGAAGTCATGCTTGATCAAGGTCCGCGTCACTTCCCATTTTTAACCAGACATAACGTCTGAGACAGGAAAGAGAAATAATAATAATATTTTGTGCTCTGAAATTCTCATAATAGGCAATAATGATAATTAACTTTGTCTAAAGAACTGCATAATAATACCCTGTTGCAGATATGTACATAAATGTCAGAGGTTTTTCCCAGCTTCCTGTGCCCCTTCTCCAAAGTGTTGACATTGCGAAAATGCAATCTTGCAAAAAGGGATTCAGGTGTATTTGGGTTTGAGGGAACATAAATTCTTACAGAACTGAAGTACTGTATCACATTGTGTATCCTGTATTTACGTATATAGTGCCATAAGGATAAATTATTAAATAATAAGTGCAATTAAACTGTCCTTGTAAGAGGTGGAGTTGAATACAATTGTGCTTTACTAGCCCTGTACATATTGGAGGTGTTTGCCCTCCAATCCTCTGATCTCTGAACTAAAATATCCCCTATAGTTTAACGTGATCTCGGAACCATAGTGGAATGTCATTTTTAACATTAACAAATTGTTGCAAGAAGTCATAAGTGACAGTAAAAAAAAGTAGGCCTGATTACATTTGTAGTAAAACATAAAAATAAAAAAAAGCCACTTAGCCACTGACAATCAGCAATGGTACAAGTAAGGTAGCTAAGTTTTCATTTTCTATGTAATATATTTATCTACAGCTCTCAAAACTGTATATGTAAATGGCTCTTATGATTGCAGATTTTGGCTTAGCGAAGGAGTATATAGACTTAGAAACCAACAAGCACATACCATATCGGGAACATAAAAGTCTAACTGGAACTGCAAGGTATATGAGCATCAACACACATTTAGGCAAAGGTAAGCTAAATGTTGCCTGTTGCATACAATTTGAAATTATTTCCTAATCATGTAGGCAGTTTAGAAAAGTAGTAGAATTTTGTTATATCAACAATAATATTAAAAGGATGGATTGCCACTCACTGTGAAGATGACATGTTGAATTGCAGACAGGTACAATGAAAAGACTGTTACAAATGGAGCTTTGGGCCTAACCCTCCTTCAGAAAGGAAAATGCTAACACAAGCAAGCACAAGTGACCACTTTGGCCGGAGCAGCCATAGTTAGCACTCTTGTGTGCATGAGGTGTGATTGCTGTTGCAAATATGTGTGTGTTTTCTTCCTGAAGACGACTTCGGCTGAAAGCTCAATGTGTAACAATCTTTTTCATTTTGCTTATCTGCAACTTAGTGTGTCGTATTTATGATGAGTAGTAGTCTGTCCTTCTTATAATAATGTTGATATTCCAATCTGGACCACCCATTGTTGGAATTTTGTTGTGTTTTGTATCCATATTCCAAGAATGTGAGATAATTTGATGATACATAATGTAAATAATAATAACAAAGTTACAGCTTTATCTGGAACCCAAAGTCCATTACAACCATTAAAATATAATCGAAACAGTTGAGAAGAAAACAGCACTTACAGTGGATGAATTAGAATACTTTGTCACTATTAAGAATAGTTGCCACATGATGATTTTCTTTTATCTTGGTCTTTTCAATCTATACTATGAAATTAGTGTATTGGGAATATTATTTTGAAATATAGCTCGAAAAAAATAATTTCAGTTTAACAACTTGAAAAAGTTTCACACAAGATACTGAACGGTAAAATATGCTGGCTCATATCTCTCTCCCCACACACTCCCCCACCCCACCACCACCACCACCACCACCACCACCACCACCACCACCCTCCATAGATTCTGTAACTTACCAAACGAGAGAGCGCTGGTATGTTGATAGACACAATAAAAAACACACACACAAATTTCAAGCTTTCGCAACCCAAGGTTGCTTCATCAGGAAAGAGGGAAGGAGAGGGATAGATGAAAGGATGTGGGTTTTAAGGGAGAGCGTAAGGAGTCATTCCAATCCCGGGAGCGGAAAGAATTACCTTAGGGTAAAACACATCCATCCACACATATACAGACACAGATGCAAGATATTCCACTTTGTGACAGAATGGCAATGTACTTTAAACATGATGGGTGTCCGGCACATAGCACATGTGCAGTTGAAGTGGTATTAAACAGAATATTTAATTACAGGTGGATTGATTGTAGAAGCACCATACCATGGCCTGCACGTTCACCGGACCTTACATCTCCGGACTTCTTCCTTTGCGGAAAATTGAAAGATATTTGTTATTGTGATCCACTGACAGTGTTTGAAAACGTGTCAGCTCATTGTCAATGCATGTGCAACAATTATTGAAGACAATCTACTCGCTGTTGTGAGGAATTTCATTACACATATTGCCAAATGCATTTGAGTTGAGGGAAATCATTTTGAGCGTTTATTACATTAATGAGGTTATTACAGTTGCTCATGCAGTAACAGCGTGCATTCCCATAATTTGATAAGAGGTCACAAAAGTAAATGTATGTATCACACTGGAACACAGAAATAAAGTCGAAATGTAACTACTTTGTGTGTTTCAATTTAAAAAACCACATTGTTACCAACTGTTCATCTAAATGGTTGTAACATATTATAAGTGTTGGAATATTACAGTGTCATCCATCGCAAAACGAAACAAATGTTCCAAATCAAACATCCATATTTATTGACGTACTAGACAAATATGGATTACAAAATGGGGGTACCTATTTAAAAAAATGCAGTTTCAATCAATTTGACTTATGGCAGCACCTTCTAGTGAGCCATCCATAGCGCTATGTGTTTTCCCCTGTCATGCTTGAACAAATTTTTTGTTCTTATTTTTTCGTTTGATTCTAATTTCATGTGATATTTGGTCCGGTCACTATCAATGGACCACCCTATTTACTTTGATACACTAAATTTAATAATTACTAATATTGTAGTTCCTTAGTTGTGACGGAATACAGAAGTTTAGATTTTTCAATTTTAACAACATACCTTATCTCGCAGCCCCCCCACCCCCAAAAAACACACACACACACACACACACACACACACACACACACACACACACAAAAAACCACACAGGAGTGGGGGAGAGAGACGGGGGGAGGCACTCATTAATTTCATGACGCCTTGTTGTGTGCGACAGACCTTTCCATTGTGGGATAGGAAAATTTATCATCAATCCATCCCGCCCATTTCAAAAACACCGAAGATTATCAATGAAAATAATCAGTCATAATTGATGATAGACACAAGGATAGAGTTTGCTTCTTTTTCTGGACTGCAGAGACACAAACAACTACTTTTTCTCTTTTCAATTACATTATTAAAATAGTTCAGATAATGTGAAATAAGTTCCATTAATTAATTTAGTTTGTGTGGTAAGAATACAGAATAATTTGGCTTTAATATATATATTAGACTTATTCATTTACACGAACATGAGCCCTAAAAAGAAACATTCATCCTCTTTAGTTCTGAATTAAGCAGTATTTATTAGAAAATATCTTACAGTTAGTTATAGAACGTGATTAAGCTTACGGTTTAACAAGTTCGTTGGATTTTTGTCACTGTGTGCACGTAATGTTAATTTTTTTTTTATTTTATTATTGGAGGAACTGATAAATGAAAAACATACATTATTATGTCTGTTAAATAAACAATATGCAGTTTACTCTTTTCTGATTTAAAATAAAAATTGTTTTCTATTGATGACTATTATTTCAGAGCAAAGTCGTCGAGATGACCTTGAAGCCTTGGGTCATATGTTCATGTACTTTCTCCGAGGAAGCCTTCCTTGGCAAGGGCTGAAAGCTGATACCCTTAAAGAGCGCTACCAAAAGATTGGTGACACAAAGAGGGCCACACCAATTGAAGTGCTCTGTGAGGGTCACCCAGGTGATTATTCTTTATTTCACATATATTTTCAACATAGGCTGCCCCATCTCACCCTTTCTTGTCCCAACCTTGACCAAACTGTGGATGATAGTATTGTTTAGGTGAGTCATATCCAGTAATGTTATTTTAGCCTCAGTTTACATGCAATTAGATAAACATTACACAGTTGTAATATATTCTACAGCTGCACTTAACAAGCCACCTTATAGTATGTGATAGTGTGTATGTAGTATATTGGCTTTTCTATACTATTTGCAAATGGGGTGTGAGAGTAACTATGGTCTGTAATATTAAGTACTGTGAGGTACTAAATGTTGGTATAGATACCTGTTTCCAGTGTCTGTGTAAGATTGTCATATTCATGGTGACTTGATTGATGCTGTCAGAGCTAACCACTATCAACTGCTTACCATCTCTGATGGCCATTGAACTTACTGTGGTGATTACTTCTGCATGCAGTGGTTGTGCAGTCATCAGTATGACTATTGCTGTGTGTTGAATAAATAGTCCAATCCCAGATAACTAACACTATGTATGTTCTGGGATCTCAAACATATTCAAAGAAAAAGTGCTTTATAGATAAAGCCAACCAGTTCATAACTTTTACTTGAAAGTTTTGTACTTTAGCTCTTCTCAGAGCCAGGATATTATGAATTATGATTGCAGCAGATAGAAATTAAAATTTATTGACATAAAATTCTTTGCTCCTCCGTGTGCCAACCTACTCAGATTCTGAACACAATGGTTGTGCAAAACTCAATTTGTGCTTTTCTTGCATTACATGCTGAAAACAATGTATCAAGACAGTCGTGTAGTGGATGCAGAATTTCTTGATTTCCAAAAACTATTTGACTCTGTACTCCTCAAACTCTTATTATCAAAAGTACAATTGTATGGATGTCAAATGAAATTTGTGACTGTATTTTAGTATCTACACCTACATCTACACTGATACTCTGCAAGCCACTACTAGTCATTTTCTTTCCTGTTCCACTCGCAGGTAGAGCGAGGGGAAAAAAGACTGTCTATATGCCTCCGTATGAGCCTTAATTTCTCATATCTTATTTTCATGGCCCTTACATGAAATACATATTGGCAGCAGTAGAATCATTCAGCAGTCAGCTTCAGATGCCGGTTCTCAAAATTTTCTCAATGGTGTTCCTTGAAAAGAATGTCACCTTCCCTCCAGGGATTCCCATTTGAGTTCCCAAAGTGACTCTAACACTTATGTGCTGTTCGAACCCACTGGTAACAAATATAGCGGCACACCATATAGGGGGGAAGTGACCCATCCTAGAATAGTATGAAAGTGTTTTGGGTCCATACCAGAGACTCCTATAGTCCTAGTGGAATATTGAAGCTGAACAGAGAAGGCAGCACAAATGGTAAAAGGTTTGTTTGACAGATGGGCATGTCATAAAAATAGAGAAAACTGCAAACTTGTGTATTATGCTTTTTCCAGCACACCATACACAATTTCACTGGGAAGAAGCACTAATAACAGAGTGGTTTGCAGAGTATGAATGTAGATGTAGAGGGAGCATTTTGCTTTATTTCAGTAATTAACCTTACCACTTGTTACTTTATGTATGAGCCAAGCAAAACAGGGAGGAGAGCAGATTGTATTCCCACTGTTATGGGGGACTTTTCAGTAATGCAAGGTTTCCATTTAGTTGGGGGGGGGGGGGGGGTTAAGAAACTCCCAAAGGTACTACACATATCTGCATGGTGCTATCAGTGTTTCTCTTTTTGACTTCTCATTATTTAACCATGATGTGAAACAAGTTGTAGTGTTATCTTGTGTTGTTAGCATGTTTAGTTACTAACAAACAGGAATGTTGAAACATAGATTGGGTTTGTAAATTTATTTGAGAAGCGTGCACACTAGCAAATATGTGCACCAACATTGCTTACGAATTTTGACTTTTTTTTAGAGTGATTAAAAGATCTGCAGCATTACACTTGATTCTATATTTCTTGTAGTTTTAAAATATTCATAATTATTTCCTAATCAAATAATCAAGGACTTAGTTCTTTTAGTATCATTGCATTTAACACTAGGACTAGCGCATGTTTCAACATAGATACAGATGGTAACCAAGCCTTCAGATTGTGCTGTTGTATGTGGCCATGAATGGCATCTGTGCAGTGTCTACAATGTATTACAGGTGTCAGTTGTGGTCAGAAGTGTGTTCTGTGTAGCAGCGAGTGCATTATATCAGAGACAATTGAATTTGAATGTGGGTGAATTGTGAGTGACCATATGGTCTGTGCCTCTGTAACAAAGAAAGTGGAAGTGTGTGGTGTTTCAAGAGGCATTATATTGAAGATTTATACTGCGTACGATGAAATCGGAAAAAATAGCAGTCCACAGTGTGGACGAAAGTGTGTGCAGAACAATTGTGACCGATGGTCATTGAAGAGGATAGAGAAGAAATATAAAGAAGATGACAGCTGCAAAAGTATCTCCAAAACTAAACTATCGCACTCACAAACCCTGTCAGCATGAAAAAAAACATGAAGGGAACTCCATAAAAAGGGAATTTGAGGATGAGCTGGAATTTCAAAACCACTCACCAATGATACAAATTGCCGTAACAACAAAAACAGGTGCCAAAGCCATAAAACCGTATTATGGTATTGTGGAAGAAAGTAATTTGGTGGGATGGGTCTTGTTCACATTGTTTCTACCTTCCTTCCCCAGGAGTGAAACATGTGGGTTTTGGCGATGATGTGGTCAGTCATATTGTGGTATTCCATGGGCCTCATGGTACTCTGCAAGGTCACATTACTGATAAGTATTATGTAACCATCTCATGGCATAATGTTTACTCCAATGTGTTCCAAGACGACAGGCCCCTGTTCACGCAGCTCACGTAGTCCAGGAATGGTTTTGCAAGCACGAAGATGAATTTTTGCATCTCCCCTGGTCCCTACAGTCACCAGATCTCAATATTATTTAACTTCTTTGTCTGCTTAGGAAAGAAGTGCATGGTCATTATCTGCCTTCATCATTACTTGGACTTGACAACATTTTTCAGGATGAAATCAAACAGGACCTGCATTTGTACATTCAGAGTCAACTGGAAGTTGCATTAAATGCCTACAGTTTTCCTGCATCGTATTAGGCAGGGTAATGTGTTGTGTTTTTAGTGTTTCCATATTTTTGTCCACCCCCTTGTAAGTGTAACCCTGTAGTATACTGTGATATTTCATTTGTTCAACTATCTCCTCCCTCCCGCATGTCCCCCCCCCCCCCCTTGCTTCCCAAAATGTATTATTTTAAACAAAACTGATCTGATTAAATTCTTTCTTCTTGGTCATGTACCCACATGCCAGATTGTGTCGAAACCTGGAAACCAAACTTTTATGGAAATTCACTATCATTTGTACCATCTTATTGCACCTATCCATCCAGCAATTTGCCATAGCTCCCCCCCTCCCCCCATCCACAACTCCACAGAGGCTCTCTCACAGTGCTAGTATTTTCAAGGGAATTTACAGTTTCAGGCCTTTGGCATCTGTTTCGTATTTCCTTATCTCCCCCCCCCCCCCCCCCCCCCCCCAAGCAACAGTGGTAATCATGCCGCATTTAAGATATATTTAAGCATTGTACACCTAGTCATAGATACCTTTTAGAATGAATCTAGTCCATTCCTTTATAAATTTTGACATCACTCGTCATTTTCTTTAACCAAAATTACCATTAATCACACTGTCATTTTACTTTCAGAGGAAATGGCGATGTATTTGCGCTATGTACGAAGGCTGGACTTCTTTGAAACTCCCGACTATGAGTACCTTAGAAAATTATTCCAGGATCTCTTTGAACGGAAAGGCTATGTGGATGATGGAGAATTTGACTGGACGGGAAGAACAATGGTGAGTTCCACTAACACCAAGCAGCAAGATCAAGAGCGATGAATGTGAAGAAACTTGAAAATAATGAGAGAAAGTTTTAATCCCCATTTTCTGCGACGTAATGTATTTTATAATACGTAAATTTTTCAGACCCAGTAAATTTGTGTTTGAACAAGACTTACAATTTTTTTCTTTGATTTAGTTTCGTTTAATTTATTCTATATATGTAAAAATGTTTATTCATTTCCATGAATTACATATCTTTCTAACAAATGTATGTCTGTTTGTTTGTTTTATATAAGGAATAGTTGTACTGAGAAAAGCGTTCAGTGCATGAATGTTCTGTTATGCAAGTTCTCTCTTCAGTTAATGTTTGTGCATGGTTTTCTTGTGCATGCTGCTTTTCTTAAAACAGCCTCCTAACTTTCAAGCATTGCGACAAATCAGGAATGCTCCGCCTTCTCACATTGGGAAAACTAAATCTGATAAGGTCTGTATGCTTTGTGGTGTTTTGGCTTTTAGTGCTTCTCTTATAAATTATAAGGTGGAAAGATTGTTTTGCCAGTCCTCCTTTCTTTCTTCTTTCTTTTGTAGTCTGCATAGGAATTCTTAGTTTTGAGAACAAGTGGTTGTTAGTAACATACATTAGTAGGAGATACTGATAAATTAGTTCTTCACTATTCCATTATGTTGTTGCATTTGCAAGCCACTACATCTTCTGTATTAAATTTCAATATACAGTAAATAGAACAGATTACCACTGTGTGTGTGTGTGTGTGTGTGTGTGTGTGTGTGTGTGTGTGTGAGAGAGAGAGAGAGAGAGAGAGAGAGAGAGAGAGAGAGAGAGAGATGAGCTTAGCTCATGGTAATTTGACTAATTTCATAATTATGCGTTATATGTACATATACATGTTCCTAGAATGCTAGAGCAACAAAGTATTTGTGTGGGACAAAGTGAATCATCTGTATTGGAATAGTGTAAAGATTCTATCAAGTTTTTGGGCCTCGTATTTGTTTGAACCATTATGTTCATGCTTGTGTCAGCCATAGCAAAGACAGAAAAAAATATTTTTGTTTTATGACCAACCTTGATGTCATTTTTACCAGTCAGTTCCGGTGACTTCCCTCCTAGTTAGTCTCGGTCATACATTGTTATTAGCTATGGTATTAGTGTGGGACAGCCTACTTCCGAAGTGCTGCATTTTCTTCAGTTTATCCATATTTCATATTTTTACAAATTATGCTGAAAATATGTGCATTAATTACATAATTTTATTGACATCACGTTTATTTACAGTATTAAAAAAAACATTTTTTGGTCCTGTAAAATCTAATCAGTTTGAGAAGAAATAATTTGCAACCACATATTGCACTTCCCTATAGTGTGAAAACGGGCACCTCGAGTATATATGTGAAAATGGAAGCTCAGTTTTATGTACAACAGCCATAAAGCCTCTAGTTCTGTCAGCATGTCATCTCTGGTGGACTAGAACCTTAAAATAACATATCAAAACTAATTGCAGCACAGCAAACATTTTCCCAGTTTTTGTGGTGGTTGCACATAAAATTGCCTCCTAAAATGCTGTGTGACACAAGGAGGGAGGGGGGGGGGGGGGGGGGGGAGGTAGGGGGAGACTAGAATATCTACACTAACGCGACCTGCAGTTCGAAGTGTATATAATGCTCCGCTTCAATAGTGTGTCAACATCGTAGTATTAAAATAGGAATCTCGGGCTATGAATTCAGACGTGCATGTCTCCCCTCATGAACCATGGACCCTGCCATTGGTGGGGAGGCATGCATGCCTCAGTGATACAGATAGCCGTACCGTAGGTGCAACCACAACGGAGGGGTATCTGTTGAGATGCCAGACAAACATGAGGTTCCGACAAACATTTGGTTCCTGTAGAGGGGCAGCAGCCTTTCCGGTAGTTGTAGGGCCAGCAGTCTGTATGATTGGCTGATCTGGCCTTGTAACATTAACCAAACTGGTCTTTGTGTGCTGGTACTGTGAGCAGGTGAATGCAAGGGGAAACTGCAGCTGTAATTTTTCCTGAGGGCATGCAGCTTTACTCTACGCATAAAAAGTTCTCGGTTTACTTGCCGCGTCAAATTTGGATAAAATCCCGAGCTTTCGATGACTACCTCCATCTTCTTCGTCAGGGGTGAAACTGACTGTAGTGGACAGGTGAGGCTTCCGCTTTTATAAGCAATGGGCGGCTTCTCATTGGCTGGATGACATCACAGTGAAAACGGCGCATACGGAGATGGCGGCCTCTATGTCCATAGATTTTGTTTGCATGCTTTACCCAGCGTTGCTTGCAACGCCATCCATTGCAACAGGCAGAGAATTGCAAGGAATGTATGAAGTCGCCCTCTGTGCTCTTGCTTTATCAACTGCGTGCTTCCATGCATTGCTGAGTGCATATCGGGAGTTTCTGTTGAAATTATTTTCGCAAAGTGTAATTTCAACTGCTTCCCTGATGACAGAGTCCCAATACTTTGAAGCGTGAGCCGGTATTCTTGTTTCATTGAATAAAATTTTATGTTTATTTAACAAACTGTGCTCAGCCACCGCTGATTTTTCAAGATACCTGTATTTCCGGTGACGCTGATGTTCCACACAGCGATCGGCAACGGTTCTTATAGACTGGCCCACGTAATTTTTGCCACAGGCACAAGGAATGCTGTAAATTTCCGGTACTCTCAGGCCGAGATTATCTTTCACAGGTCGCAACGTTTCCTTAATCTTCGTGGGTGGCCGGAACACTGGTATGATTCCCTGCCGGCTCAGGACTCTGCCGATCTTGCTGGTCGTTGCACCACAGAATGGTAGCCGCGTGATGTGTTGGTCCTCTTGATCTGTTCTGTTTTCACTGTGACGTCATCCAGCCAATGAGAAGCCGTCCATTACTTATAAAAGCGGAAGCCTCACCGGTCTACAACAGTCAGTTTTACCCCTGATGAAGGTGATGGAGGTAGTCATTGAAAGCTTGGGATTTTATCCAAATTTGACGTGGGAAGTAAACCGAGAACTTTTTATGCAAGGACTCCATCGCGAAAGACTTCGTAGTCAGCTTTACTCTATGGTTAAATGATGATTGCATCCTCTTGGGTAAAATATTCCGGAGGTAAAGTAGTCCCCCATTCAGATCTCAAGGGGGACTACTCGGGAGGAAGTTGTTATCAGGAGAAAGAAAACCTGTATTCTACAGATCGGAGTGTGGAATGTCAGATCTCTTAATCGTGCAGGTAGGTTAGAAAATTTGAAAAGGGAAATGGATAGGTTAAAGCTAGATATAGTGGGGAATAGTGAAGTTCAGTGGCAGGAGGAACAAGACTTCTGGCCAGGAGAATACAGGGTGGTTTAATAATGAATAAAAAAATAGGAGCATGGATCAGCTACTACAAGCAGCATATTGGACACATTATTGTAGCCAAGATAGACACAAAGCCCACATGTACCACAGTAGTACAGGTTTATATGCCAACTACCTCTGCAGATGATGAAAAGATTGAAGAAATTTATGATGCGATAAAAAAATTATTCAGATAGTGAAGGGGGATGAAAAATTAATAGTCATGAGAAACTGGAATTCAGTAGTAGGAAAAGGGAGAGGAGGAAAAGTACTAGGTGAATATGGATTGGGGATAAGGGATGAAAGAGGAAGCTGCCTGTTAGAATACTGCACAGAGCATAACTTAATCATAGCTAACACTTGGTTTAAGAATCATGAAAAAGGTTATATATGTGGAACAGGCCTGGAGACACTGTAAGGCTTCAGATAGATATATAATGGTTAAGACAGAGATTTTGAAACCAGATTTTAAATTGTTTGACATTTCCAGGGGCAGATGTGGACTCTGACCACAATTTATTGGTTATGAACTGTAGATTAAAACTGAAGAAACCGCAAAAAGGTGAATTTAAGGAGATGTGTCCTGGATGAACTGAAAAAATCAGATGTTGTAGAGAGTTTCAGGGAGAGCATTAGGGAACAATTGACAAGAATGGTGGAAAGAAAACGGTAGAAGAAGAATGGGTAGCTTTGAGAGATGAAATAGTTAAGGCAGCAGAGAATCAAGTAGATAAAATGACAAGGGCTAGTAGAAATCCTTGGGTAACAGAAGAGATACTGACTTTAATGGATGAAAGGAGAAAATATAAAAATGCAGTAAATGAAGCAGGTGAAAAGGTATACAATCATATCGAATATGAGATCGAGAGGAAGTGCAAAATGGCTAAGCAGGGATGGCTAGAGGACAAATGCAAGGATGTAGAGGCATATAGAACTAGGGGTAAGATAGATACTGCTTACAGAGAAATTAAAGAGACCTTTGGAGACGAGAACCACCTGTATGAATATCAAGAGCCCAGATGGAAAACCAGTTCTAAGCAAAGAAGGGAAAGCAGAAAGATGGAAGGAGTACGTAGAGGGTCTATGCAAGGGTGATGTACTTGAGATCAATACTATGCAAATGGAAGAGGATGTAGATGAAGAAATGGGGGAAATGATACTGCTTGAAGAGTTTAACAGAGCACTGAAAGACCTAAGTTGAAACAAGGCCCTGGGAGTAGACAACGTTCCAGTAGAACTACTGATAGCCTTGGGAGAGCCAGCCATGACAAAAATCTATCATCTGGTGAGCAAGATGTATGAGACAGGTGAAATACCCTCACACTTCAAGAAGAATATAATAATTCCAATCCCAAAGAAAGCAGGTGTTGACAGATGTGAAAATTACCGATCTATCAGTTTAATAAGTCACAGGTGCAACATACTAACACAAATTCCTTACAGATGAATGGAAAAACTGGTAGAAGCCGACCATGGGGAAGATCAGTTTGGATTCTGTAGAAATGTTGGAACATGCAAGGTAATACTGACACTATGACTTATCTTAGAAGATAAGTTAAGGAAAGGCAAACCTACGTTTGTAGACTTGGAGAAAGCTTTTGACAATGTTGACTGGAATATTCTGCAGTTCTGAAGGTGGCAGGGATCAAATACAGGGAGTGAATGGCTATTAACAATTTGTACAGATACTAGACGGCAGTTATAAGAGTCGAGGGACATGAAAGGGAAGCAGTGGTTGAGGAGGGAGTGAGACAAGTTGGTTGTGTATCCACAATGTTATTCAATCGGGATATTGAGCAAGCAGTGAAGGAAACAAAAGAAAAATTTGGAGTAGGAATTAAAATCCATGAGGAAGAAATAAAAACTTTGAGATTTGCTGATGACATTGTAATTCTGATAGAGACAGAAAAGGATCTGGAAGAACAATTGAATGGGATTGACAGTGTCTTGAAAGGAGGATATAAGAAGAACATCAACAAAAGTAAAGTGAGGATAATGGAATGTAGTCAGATTAAGTCAGATGATGCTGAGGGAATTAGATTAGGAAATGAGACACAAAGTAGTAAAGGAGTTTTGCTATTTGGGGAGCAAAATAACTGATGATGGTCGAAGTAGAGAAGATATAAAATGTAGACTGACAATGGCAAGAAAAGCGTTTCTGAAGAAGAGAAATTTGTTAACATCGAGTAAAGATTTAAGTGTCAGGAAGTCGTTTCTGAAAGTATTTGTATGGAGTGTAGCCATGTATGGAAGTGAAACATGGACGGTAAACAACTGAAACAAGAAGAGAATAGAAGCTTTCGAAATGTGGTGCTACAGAAGAATGCTGAAGATTAGATGGGTTGATCACGTAACTAATGAGGAGGTACTGAATAGAATTGGGGAGAAGAGGAATTTGTGGCACAACTTGGCTAGAAGAAGGGATCAGTTGATAGGACACGTTCTTAGGCATCAAGGGATAACCAATTTAGTACTGGAGGTCAGTGTGGAGGTAAAAATCATGGAGGGAGACCAAGGGATTCATAAACAAAGCAGATCCAGAAGGATGTAGGTTGCAGTAGTTACTCAGAGATGAAACAGCTTCCACAGAATAGAGTAGCATGGAGAGCTACACCAAGCCAGTCTCTGGACTGACAACGATGACGACAACAACAACAATGAGAGTTGGCCCATTCCGAAATTAAAGAATTTGTCTCCAGCTGTCCAGTATCCTGTTTCCTAATTTGATTGAAATGTGACGCTTGACATGGCAGGCTCCTTTTGATGTGGTCATAGCCTCTCTCTCTCTCTCTCTCTCTCTCTCTCTCTCTCTCTCTCTCTCTCTCTCTCTCTCTGTGTCTGTCTAATTTCTTCCATTAGTGTTGTTGTCTTACACATTTAATCCACATTCTGCCTCATAGCATTAGTGCCAGAAGTGACATTAGAGACCTTATGTCAGCTGCTTCTGTTCTTCATTCATCTCTCTTTTTTGGGGGGGGGGGGGGTTGTAATACAGTTTTCACCATCATATTTATGAGCAGGAAATATTTTTGGCACTAAAGTAAAATGTTTAATCATTATTGTCTGTCTAGTTTGAAGGTGCAACCCAGAGAATTTCAATGTTTACTTCAACTCTGTCTGATGTATTGGTCTTTCCCCTCTCCACCCTCCCCCCCCCCCCCCACCCACACCCCACCCCCACCCCAAAAAAGAAAAAAAAACCTCACTGTTTTCACCACAAAAAATTCCTGTTCATACAGTCATGAATCTATCTTCAAACACACACAACTTGTATTAGAGGTAACACCTTTATCCACTGACTTCACATGTACCATTTCTTTTGCACAACAGATAGAACCACAATGACGCATTTTGGAGATATCTTAAATGTGGTGCATCAGTTAAACTATATATTTTCATAGTGCTCAAGTGCAGATACGAAAACCACCAAATGAAGAACTTGTGTTTCGCAAACTCTTAAACCAACATAGTGCGTGCTCTGTTTTTATTTTGTCAGCCAGTCTATGCTCAGAACATGATATGTCGAGGTGCATTGACATGGGTCACACATTTTAGCAGTGTATGGCCACAATAGTGTTGATGTAAAATACCCAATAGGGCCCTAAAAGTGTGTGGACCATCTGCATGTGCCTGCAGTGTGTGAGAGTGAGCGCAAATACAGTTTCCAAACATCAGCAGACGAGTTGAGTGCTTGTCAATGACTACACACAGATATCGCACACTTCCACATAGGCTGCGAATTTGCAGTGTGTGTGTGTGTGTGTGTGTGTGTGTGTGTGTGTGTGCACAGTGTCCTTACCACTAGAATTAGGCAGAGTGTATTTGAAAGACAAATAATGCATAAAAATAAAATTTTGTACGTGGCTGGAGCAGCAACGTCAATATGAAATCATCTTGTAGTAACAGTAAACAGCCAGTTAGTTGCAAAATGGAAGGTTTATTAAAATCTCTCTGCCATGGTTTCAACATTTATAAATACGTTCTCTTCAGAAATATTGACAACTGGATTTCACTGTATGACAGAGGTATGTTGAAATGGAGAGGTATGTTATAATGTAGCCGAAAGGCTTCAGTCAGATGTAAAATTTCATCTCCAGTGCACTAGCTGTTCATTGGTGAGGAAATACCAAATGATAACCATCATGTTGTGCATGTTTTAATTATTATGGAGGCAAAATTTTATAACTGGCTACGCTCTACACCTATGTTTTAATGCACATGTACCATGGCGTGTAATTCAATTGTCACAATTTCTTTCTTAAGAAGTATTTTATATAAACATTGAAACCGTGATTAAGGGGTTTTAATAAATGCTGCATTTTGGAACAAATTGGCTGTTTATTAGTTGTGCAAGAAGATACAGATAAAAACTGTAATTCATTATTTGTGAATAACAAACAAAAATATTTATTGGAAACATTATTGATTTAGGCAAATAAAAATATTTGTCATTTGTGAATAAAAAGCATTAAGAAAAGTAGATAAATTTGAAATAGAATGTAATTTATTGCTCCAGTTCTTCCCCATATAATAAATAGATATACATTTTGTTGCTTTTACATTAGTTTTCACAACAACTCTTTCTTCAAATATCTAGTTAGAAATTTTATTTCACTTTCAAAGATTTGTCATCATGAGACATTAAGGAAAATACATTCTACACATTCAGATAAGATATTGGTGTGTTTTATACTTTTGAAATAGTTTTTGTTTCAGGATAATATTATAAGAATTTCAAATCACAAAATTTCTTTGGCAAAAATTGAGAAATTTTCAATTCTGCTGTAGTTTTGGTAGGTAAGTTCGTCATGGTTTCATGTTAGCTTCAACTGCCAGACCACATTAAAAATAAATTTTCTTCTTGCGTGTCTACTCTGTTGTTCATTGTCAGCAGCATAGATGTAGTATTTGTGTTTTAAATTGTGGCTAAGACAGTGCCACAGTAATTAATTGCAGTTGGTGTAGAAAGACGAATAAAGGTTTTCCAATTCCCTCTCAATGCTTCCTGAATTAAAAAACCAGTGTGCTGCAGTGCTGCTTTCCCCCTCCGCCTCCTCCGCAAAACCTTGTGTCTCCTGAAGCTATTCAATCTCGAAACTATATGTAGCTTCATTGACGTGCGTTTCAACTTCTAATGGAAATCTTACTCAGAGTTAACCCTAAACACTTATGGATGACGTTAGACATCCAGCAGCATTACACAAACATTTTAGAAGACTTCACATGTAAACTGTGTTGATGTTAATCTTTGGCAAATGCTGAGTTGTTATTTTTGTTCACTCATTTTTAACGCTACAAATACAAAGAATTGCATAGTTACAGTGAAACCCCTGTTTTATGTTTTCGTGCAGTCCCGACTTAAAAAACGCAAAACCAAGGAAAGTGCAGGATCGAGGAAAATGTTAAAAACCCAAAAATATGAGCAAAAACATATATAATTGCCATATATGATTAAAAATCGTAAGCCTCTCGAATACATTAAATTAAATCTGTATAAGTGAAGGAAATTAAATGTACTGTAGACTGTATATGCATGAATTTGTGGTAATGAATGTCGTCAGTTCTCAAAAAATCAGATATGTAACAGCAAGGAAAAACTCTTCAAAAAATTGAAATTGGTGTCAGGATACAAGGTAATCAAGCTGTTTTCCAATATGCTGTGACCACAAATTATATGACAAAACACATATTTTTGAGAGATCTTTCCTTTGCACTTAACCAGAAAAAAGGAAAAATTGATGAACATGGTGAATGAACCGAGAACTGTGAAGTACAGTGAAAGACGTCAGAGTCTAACATGTGGAGTTATTAATTTCTGTACACAGTGCAAAACGTGAATTTCAAAGGAAGCTCAGGCGCTACAGTTTTGCTTCATGCCTTGTATCACTGCTGCCGATCTTTACAATCTACAGTGTGTGGTCCAAAGTATATACATGACTAGTGATGTAGTTGTTGCAGCTGTATTGTGTCAGATTTGAATACAAAAGGCTTGTGCTTTTGCCAAACCCTTGTTCTATTTCTATGTGACATCTCTGCTGCAGCACATGATCTGTACAAAAAGTGTATTTTCAGCACTTCACAAAATGCCTTCACCCTTACTTGCACTCCTGTCATTGAAGGGCCACTACCTCTCTCCACACATCCCGCAGGCGAGCTCATTTTGTGTGTGTTAAGCCCCTTTTACACAACAGACTTTCTTTATTCAATTGGCTACTCGAGACAAGCACGTCTACTGCAGCACCCCTGGTATTTCATTCCTATACTGACTCTTGTCTGTTTCCAGTGGTCATTTTTGTTTAGATGTCGGCACTAAAATTGCCAGGGTTGTGATAGCTGTCTGCTGTGTAGTTTGGCATCTGAATGGTGAGAATGAGGTTAGTAGGGACTATTCTTTTTACGGAAAAATCAAAATATAGTAACAAAAAGTAGGAACAAACTATGACAGAGTTTATTAATGATCCAAGTAAAATACGTTGTCTAAGTTCTTGCCAGAAGTCATGTGGTAAATTCTCTAGGCTCTTAAGAACTGAAACAATAGGAAAAGTGTCATCCAAATGTTTCAGAACATATACAGGCATTTGCTCAGGAAAATATGTCCTTGCAAACACATCAGACAGTATGTAGAACACAGTAAATAGTGACCTTTTGCTTTATCCTATGTAACTTATTTTCTAGGTAAGTCCCAAATGACAACGAAAATTATTTTTCTTATCTGTTAATTCTGACTTTTTCACTGTTGAAATAATTTTCTTCAAAATACATTTATCTATTCACGTTTTTATTCTCTTTAAAATGTAAATGCTTTTTGTTTCCAGATATTTCATCTCTCGTGTAGGAGATCACTAGTAGGTAGGACAAAAATATCAGAAGCTTGTGTGACTTTTCATTGTGCCATGAAAACAAAGCAAACAACATAAAAAGATTGAGAAGACATGAAACAGGGTGTATTCGACCCGGGACAGCTGAAAGATCCTGTAAAAGCCCAGGAATTTTTTCATCCTGGTGAAAACAGGAAAAAACCCGGGAATTTTTTCATCTGGGAGAAAACAGGAAAAAACCTGGGAATTTTTAAGAATTCTGGGAATTTTTCATCGTTTTAGTTTTCAGTTACATTTTTGTAACTTTGACTGGTAAGAACCAATACTCTAACAAAGAATATTACGGTATCTCGCCACTGCAGAATAATACTGCAGCAACAAAACGTGAACGAGAGAAAGAGAACGAAAATAATACTTAAGTCGCAAAGGAAATGCGCCATATATAACAACAAAACACAGTGCTCATACAACAGCAAAATGTGTCAAAGGCTTTAGGAAGACCATAGCAATGCTTCATAACAACAACTTGCCTCTGATGAGCGTGATGTCACAACTGCTTACATTAGATTCGTTTGAGCAGTTGCGAGCGAGCTCATGCGCATGCGCAGTTGAGTTGCGTATGACCAGTAGCCTCTCCCGCTTCTGGCTACAGAAGTGTGGCAGTTAGCTTTATAAGAAAGAGCAGCAAGCAGCCAGATGCTACCCAGAAAAAGTTTACTGTCACCCCTAAGCTGCCAGATTCACACATGCGTAACAAGCCCGGATCTAGGGGCTGGGGGGCAAACTGGGGTATCTGCCTCAGGCGGCAATTTCAGGGGAGGGGAGGGGGATGCCAAATTCATATTCTTGAGGAAAAAGACCTCGTTTCAGAAAGCTCCTAGCATCCAGCGCACATTGGTCTATTGATTATTCATGTGATTTTGAAACACATCCCTGTTGGTTTTTGAACAAATTCTAAGTTGATTTCTGAATGCATGCATAGTGTACATCATGTCCCTGCGAGGGGAATCCCTATTGCATCTAGAAATAAACATTCCTGCAGGCAAAGGGGGACAGGGCTATACTAGCTGAGTGGAATAAAGCCGAACAGGTGAATGCCAATCGCTGTTTATGTGGTTGACTGGATTTGTAAATGATCAGCCTTGTTATAATTACTAGCAAAATCCATAGATTCAGACTAAAAGAGTGGAAATAAACGACTAAGGGGAATAACAGGGAAGAAAGATTACGTATTATCTTCTCCAAGTACCCAAGAAAACGAAATTTTAACAGAAAATTTTTGGCCAGACCACTACACTTGTAAGGTAGTCCCCAGCTAGCAGCGGCTTAAGTTCTATTCTGGGAGTAGAGTGGAAAACGTAATAACGCCTAACCAGAGAATAAATGCGAGGTAACTAAACTGGTGATTGTGGCAAGGTTAGTGAAGTTAACCGGAGAACAAGTTTTGACACTGGCAGGACTAGTTACAGAATTAATGGTCATAAGAGTGTTTGTTAGAACTAGGAAGGAGAGGAAATGGACATCACACAAATTATGGAAGAATATGAAGATTCCAATTTTATATAAAAATTTCATACTATTACTTTTTGATCTGATGCTTGAGAAGCTAGTGTATGAATGAAATATGAAACTATTTACTAACATAAAACTCTTTGCATTTAGTAAGCCTAATAGGCCTATAATATTGGTACTTCATGAATTATATTCTCTCGTGCTATAAAAATGACCATTTGTGCCAAGACAGCCTTGTTTATTAGGGGTGTGTTACAATTGCTGCAATATTAGACAGGCCTATTTCGTTTCATCTAGCAGACAGTGACAAAATAGACGTAATCAAATCGAGAAATCATACCAGTTGAGGATACTATTTGTATTAACAGTTTTTTCAGTATTATGCAATGATATTTCGATTTTTCAAGTAGCAAAACGTTTGACAAACTTTGATGAGGTAATAGGTCCTTTCCCAGAAAGGAATGCATGTCACGCAAAGCTGTAGCAAGATTAGAGAGAGAAAAATGCTAGGACTTAAGGATTGAAGAAATGTGCACTGTCTTGCCTGTCTCTTGTCTTTACTGCTTTTATGTATCCTATATTTAATTTTATGTCACACAAAACAGTATGTTATCAGCTAATAGGCAACAAAGAGTGCAAATTTCTGACGAGTTCTTGTTCTCCCAGTTACAAATAATCTCATCCAGTATTAATTGCGAGTTTTTTTTTTTAAGAGGGGCAAGATGTCAAACCGGCCAAAATCTGAGCAGGAGAGGTATCACTGCACATTTTAATTTCTATTGTCCTGAATATAGTTTGATGGCACCCATTACAAAATATTACACATTTGAATTCCACAGAGCGAAATACAGTGATGCACGATAGAAGAATGCTGTGTGAAGAGGAGTGGCACTGCAATTTGGCACAAATAACATGTCTTACAGTTCCTTGAACACACATGTTTTGTGTATCGGACTCTTCAGAAAGATGTGCACTGCAAATCTAACATATTTTTGGAATTTTTTTTTTTTTTTTTAAAGTTTTGGCATCCTATCTCAAACACTCGAGGGGCTGCCACTATGTAGTAAGAGCCCCGGTTCGGAAATATAGTTGATCCAGGGCTGATGCACAGAGCAGTCTGAGTTGTAGTGGGGAGGTGGGGAGTCTTCATGTGACCCATGTTTATGTGTAGTGATTTTGGTGTTTCCTCTTCTTTTATTGCTCTCACGTCAAATGAAAACATAACAGATTCCTGTGGCCGGGAGATATCAAGTGAATTAAAATACATTCACATAATTGCAGAAGGCTAAAATATGTTATTAGTTTCAGATTTTATTGTATTTCCACCTTGCAGAACAATGAAGTTATTTTTGTCAGTTCGCTAAAGAAATTTGGCTTTTATTAATCTTTTCCACTGAGCGAATCAATTTATTTGAAACGAAGTGTTTAATTCCACACTATTGGCTAGTCTCAACTGTTCACTTCATTTCAGGTGCACGTTTTCATCTTCTGGTATGTACAGCATTATGCTATAATAAAGAACCAAACACGATATAATAGAGTACCGGTACTCCAAGAAAATTTACTTCTGAATCTGGACGTACGAATGTGCACTTTAAGCCGAATTATGCATTTTAGTATGGTTCAAGAAATTCCAATGCTCTTGGAGTATCCTCTAATGTCTTGTTTCTTTTATGGCATAATGTAAGATCTTTTAATGTCTTACATATACGGTCATATGGGGTTCCTGCGCCGTCATAGCTGCGCAAGTGTGGTGACGTCTGTTACCTGTCTCTCTCTGGCAACTACTGAAATGAACCTATTTCTAACAGGTTGTGGGACAATATTGCAAATGGTTGTTTGAAAAGTGTTACTTCCAAAGTAAATTTCCGTTAACGCAAGATCAACTACGTGCGAGAATGTACGATGAATTTCTTAAATCATAGAGTGTTTGACGCTCTTTTAAAAATCAACTCTTTGAGGATGACCATTTAGAATAATTTCGAGCCCAGAAGATGAAATTTACCCCGTGTTGTTGTTAAAAATTTGTGTGATGTATCTTTAAAGTGTATCACACGCAAAAAAGATAAACATTATATGTGAAAGCTTAGCGTCTCTTGCAGCTTATTAATCTTAGAGACCAATATTGTATGTGAAAGCTTTTCTTTCCTTGTAGCAACACTATGTATATTAACTTAAACCATTAACTTTTCCTGTTTGTGTGTTCATGCTATTTACAAGTGATGTTGCTATTGGCTGACTACATCACGTGTCCTCTGCTCTCAATATTTGCTGTCATTGGCTGGCGTGATCATGTGACATGAGCATGACTGGCTTACAAAAGTGCTGGGAAATTCTACGCCGGTGTGTAAAACCATACCCACTCAAAGGATTGATAAGTTCTACAGTTCTGAGAAAAAGTATACTGTCACTGAACATGGAAAAAGTGTATTTTCATCTGGGAGAAAGTGAATTTTTAACTGGGAAATCTGGGAATTTTCTTTTCTCATGCGCCTATATACCCTGTGAAAATACAAAATCTGTTTCTATAATAGGAGTGGGCTCGATCTAAGTAGGTTGTAACTTCGTAGTTACCAGTTGCTACCATAGTTCCTTGTCTCTGCACAGTCAATAGGTCAGTGGTTTCATAGGCACATTCACATTGTGTTTGATTGCTGCTTTACACAAGGACACAAAAGGCACACACACGTCGAGTAATCGCTTTTGACCAGAAACTTGCTCATGCTGAATGGACTTTAGTGTGGTGTGGTGACTGTGCAGAGTGTTGGGTGGCATAACAAGTTGCCAGCCAAGAAGAGCTCACTAGCGGAAATGGTCAGTGTTCCCTTGATTTTGACCACATATATTCTTAGAGACTCTGTGTTTGAATTTAAAAGATTGATGATCAATATTATTGCTGCATACACTACATCAGAAATATATGCAAACAGATGAGACTGAGTGGTGCAAGAAAAAATGACGGCTAGGGACCCACGTCTCGACTGTCCTGCTTTTCTGTTCCTGCCACAACCTAGTAGAAGTTGTATCGTAATTGCATAGTGGAGCTAAATGTTGGAAGTTGTGTTGGCAATACTGATCATGGATTACGTTAGGATTTCCTGTCTCACGTTGTACTGGTTGTTATCTTACTGGTTTCTTAAATAAATGAAGAATCGTTTATAGAACCTTACGTGGTATAGTGTGGTAGGACAGCACTCTCACCACGAATTATTGGTTTCCATTCAATAAGCTATTTGAATGGGAATAATAAGTCCAGTTCCAGCACAATTTCAGCACGAATTTGTTAGTAGTTGCTGAAAGATTACATACCCAATAACTGCAGATATCATTTGTCTAGGGGGTTTACTTATGTTTAAATAAACTCCACCGGATTGGAAATACTTTTTGCTAAACACTATATCTATTCAAACTTTTTGTTCCAAACTACACTATTTGCAATGTAAGTTTGCACTTCTTAGCATTTTTACTATCAACATTGATTATCTAACTCTGTTATACATCACTGGTTACAAAAGCACAACTGTCTTCCTCCAAGACTGAAAAAAAAGTGGCAGGCAAGCCAGCTTGTGTCCAGAAGTTGCGGGTATTCCCACTTCTTAGCTTCTTTGGTCTTCTGACCTTATACTCTCCAAAAATACGTACACACCCAGTCCCTGAGTGGAGAAAATCTCCGACACAGCCAGGAATTGAACCCCAGCCCGTTAGCATGACAGACGGGCATGCTGACCACATAAAATTACTTCAACTCTTTGCTATGGGCCGCTTGGTGTGGCCGAGAGGTTCTAGGCGCTTGAGTCTGGAACTGCGCGACCGCTACGGTCGCAGGTTCGAATCCTGCCTCGGGCACGGATGTGTGTGATGTCCTTGGGTTAGTTAGGTTTAAGTAGTTCTAAGTTCTAGGGGACTGATGATCTCAGGTGTTAAGTCCCATAGTGCTGAGAGCTATAGACGCTTTGCTATGGATATCATACTCTTCGCTTTAGATAAACCTTATTTCCGACTGTCTGCCCCGATAGCCGAGTTGTCAGCGCGCCAAGGGGCCCGGGTTCGATTCCCGGCTGGGTCGAAGATTTTTCTCTCCTCAGGGACTGGGTGTTGTGTTGTCCTCATTATCATTTCATCCTCATCAGTGGAAGGCAATGGGGAACCACCACTAGAATCATTTCCCTAGACGCTCATGCGGTTGGACCTCTCTGACAAGGCTTCACCCATGACAAGGCCTGCCATAAGGCAGAACACAAAGTTTTTTTATTTCCGATGGTCAATTACATTACAATAGCCCACCAGGACTTAGAAGTGTACCCTGGTTCACTTGCATCACTGTCTTGGCTGATATACAACCTTTCTCCCCCCCTCCTATCACAACTCTAATAAATTGTTCATTCTTACATCCCCCGTTGATTCCCTCCTTTGTCTTACAACATAAATTACATAAACACAAATATCAATTTGTTGCCCAGAAATTTACTATAAAATAATACCAAAGTTAAAACATTTTCTCATATTAGAATAAACATAGCAGTAACTCCTATATCATTACTGATGTTACAAAAGTATTTCACTTCAACAATCCTATTCTCTTGTGAACCTTGTAGATTATCTAGAATTAAATTTTCACTCTACAGCGGAGTGTGCGCTGATATAAAACTTCCTGGCAGATTAAAACTGTGTGCCGGACCGAGACTCGAACTCGGGACCTTTGCCTTTCGCGGGCAAGTGCTCTACCAACTGAGCTGCCCAAGCATGAAGCAGTTTGGAAGGTAGGAGACGAGGTACTACAAAATTGTTAAGGCTTTCATGGCCACTTGTTGACAAACTGCCTATTGGCTTCTGTCTCGGGTTCTTCGGCTGACATTCATCTAATGATTTTTCTGACGTTTCGCCAGAACGAGTGGCTGGCATTGTCAAAGCTTCACCCTCCATTGCCGGCGGTGAACTGGAGCCGAGCTCGCGGGCGCAGACTATATGTACCTGGCGTGCCAACGTCCGAGGGCTTCTCCACGGTCATTTCCGGTGCGGTTCTCCTCTTGCTACCTGCAACGGTCGTTCGCTGCAGTACGGGAAGGCAGGATCTGTTTACCTTAAGGCTTTCCTCTTTCTTGTTCAAACTGTTCACGTGTTTTTGTATTTCTACAGCTTCTCTGAACAAGCGCGTGTGATAATGCTTCTCTACAGCCAGAACTTCCGTGTTGGCGAATTTTATTACGTGGTCGGTCTCATTCAGTGCGTGCTCTGCCACGGCCGAGGTACTGGCAGAAGTAAAGCTGTGAGGACGGGGCATCTTGTAGATTATGTGATAGATATCAAGATTGAGAGGTGAAATAAGCCAACATAAAGTATCTGTGTTGTGTGATCAACACAGCCGAATAAAAATGGTTATTCATGGTGAGCATGATATAACACAAAAGCACACTTGCGTATACAAGAAAGTATAGTCTATTAACTATAGAACATATTTTATAAGCATTACGGTCTGTTTAAGTGAATGAACAAGATTTAAAAAAATGAGATTTGCTATTCTCAGACTGTTGGGTTGGGTGACATGTATTGTCTCCTAGCATCATCATTAAATTAACCTCCCTCATTTATCAAGTTTAAATATTTTGCAATTCATTATATTCTGTGCAAGTACTTAAACAAGCACACCGGAATCGTGAAATCTAATGGTATTAAAGAATTAAGTGACAATCAGTCTAGATGCAAAATCATTTTGCATGAGATATGTTACATGATAATAGTAATTTGTTAGTGTGACCGAATCTCACAACATATCGTATTTTCAGTAAAATTCCTACCAGATAAATGCATGTTTGTAGGCTCAATTTGTCCTTTTCTCAATATACGGCTTCAAAGAAACAACATTCCTAAGACCAAATAGCTTTCTCAACTTGGGATATACTAATCAGTATGCATTTGAGTGGGGGTTCTCAATAATCTCAAATGGCCCAATGTAAATATCAGAAAACTGCTTGATTTCTGCTATTAGCAATTTCGATTGTTTATGGGATTTCACTGAGACATGGTCGCCTACTCTGAATGTGGTAGCCTTTATTTTCCTATCATGTCTGTTTTTCCTAGCTTCACCTAGTTTCTTCATGGTTTTCTTTACAATCTCTTCTCGTTCTTTCATTGATATTAAGGCACATTGCGGAAAGTCTATTAATTCAGAAATAGATTCGCTGGTCCGAGATGAAAAGTAATATCGTATGGTGAAAATCCTGTACAGATGTGCTATAAGCTGTTCATGATGTCCTCAAAGTTGTTTACATGGTCAGTCCAACTAGAGTGTTTGTGACTACATACATCCTGCAGAGTCTCCCTATTTCTCTCATGTACCTTTCTGCTGTGTTTGAAGATGGGTTGTACATGGATATCAAGATGTGTTTTTTTTTCTTTTTCCCCCATGAATGCTTTCCAGGTTTTTGAAACAAATTGTGAACAATTATCAGATAATATGGCTTTTGGTTTCCCTACACTCTTGAAGTACTCTCTTTCAATTTTTGTAATGATCTCTTTACTTGTACCTTTTCGAACAGGATAAAGTTTAATTAATTTGGAAAATACATTAACAATGATGAATATAAAACAGTGACCACCTTTGCTTTTAAGTAAAGAACCATAAAAGCCTACAGCTACTAAATCTAACGGCTTATCCGGAATAATGTTCTGCATTTCTCCCTGACATGTTCTGTTACTTACTTTACTTTTTGACATTTGTTGCATGTTGATATTTCATTCCTCACCTTTTTTACCGTGTTATAAAAGTAGATGTTTTCTTGTAACTTTTGTATACATTTCTGTATGCCACAGTGACCATAACTTTCATGGGTTTACTTTATTAACTTGTCAGAGTCCACATCTGTTCCTCTAAAGAGTGTTCCCTTAAAGACCTTATAATATTTGTCAAGTTTATCATACCCTCTTTTGCCTAAACATTCCTTAACCTATTTCCAATTAGGAAAAGTATCCTTATGCACTTTTCATCTTGGATTCCCTTCATGTATCTTATTTTAAATTCTTTTTCTTTCTCTTGATCAAAGATTTCCTCATCTTCTCCTACTGGTAACCTGGATAAAGCGTCAGCTACTACATTTTCTAACCCCTTAATATACACAATTTCATAATCAAACTGTTGCATAAACATTACCCACATGGTTAATCTGTTATCATATACTCTGCACTCCTGTAAATAACTTAAAGCTTTGTGGTCTGAATACACTTTTATCTTGTGTCCTAACAGGTATGTTTTAAATTTTGTAAACACCCAGTGTACCGCGAGTAATTCTTTTTCTGTAACTGTGTAAGTTCTCTCATGTTTAAGTAACATTCTGCTGGCAAATGTAATAGTACAATAAAGATTTTTTCCAGTCACAACTTTCTCCTGAAATAGTTCTGCTCCTAACCTGTAATCACTACTGTCAGTGCGAAGACAAAATGGTAAACTAAAATCAGGTCTGTGTAAAAGATTGTTCTTACAAAGTTCATTTGTAATTTTCTCTAATGATTTCTGACGCTATTTGGACCAATTCCACGTAGTATTTTTTCTAAGTAAGTTGCTTAAACATGTTACATTAAGCCATTGTCCATTTATATATTTTCGATAGAATCCACAGATTCTGTAAAAATATTTCAACTGTTTTCAGTTTCTAGGAGATGGAAAGTTTACAATAGATTTTATTTTTTCAGGGTCTGCACTTATCCCTATTCTTAGTAATGATATGACCTAAAAATTTGAGTTCTAACACAGCAAATTCACATTTTTCTAGTTTTAACATCATTCCTCCTCTTCTGAGTTGATCGCACACCTTTTTCAACTACTTCAAATAATCCTCCTAACTTGGATTTGACACTAATATATCATTTACATAAATGGTTAATTCTGACACAACTTCATGGCCAAGTGCATATACTAGTGCTCTTATAAATTCTGCGACTGATGAGTTTAAATTGAAAGGTACTACACAATATTGGTAACACCTCCTGTTGTATAAGAAAGCAGTGTGCTTTCTAGAACTAATTGCAAGAGGTACTTGATGAAAACCCAAAGTTAGGTCAAGGCTTGACGTAATTGGTATTTTTTAAATTTATACAACACCTCATCGATGTTCTCTGGGTGGTCAGTTTCTCTGTATAAACATTTCTTTAACTGTCTGGAATCTAGTACTAATTCGACTTGTCCATTAGATTAATTTAAAATGACAAAGGAATTATTATAAGGGCTTATACTTGTCTCCATGATTTCACACACTCCCATCTTTTGTAATTCTTTCTCCACTGCTACCCTTTTCGAGATTGGAATTCCGTATAATTTTGTAAAGAAAGGTTAATGTGGCTTCAAGTGCAAAGTACATTGGTATCCAATTACTTTACCTGGTGTGTTGCTAAATACATCACTATATTCCCACAAAAATAATTTCAAGTCTTGCTTTTGGTTCTCATTTAGTTCTCTAGCTTTGGCTACTTTTTCATTTACCAAGTTTTCTAACTCTATCTCATCTGTATCCAAATCTGTGATGTAACATTCAATGTACTTACCTTCTTTTGTAAATTCAATACTGTTCAGTCTTATTCATAAACGACACATTTGACGTAAGAAGTCTCGTAGCAATGACTTCACCATTGGTAGAGTCATCATTAATTTCTGTCCTACCCAGTCAAATGCTGCACTTACTTTTGTTATCCAAAATATGCCTAGGATAAAATCCTCTGTGAGAATAACAATACACCCATGTGACCATGATACTCCTTCAATTTCAAAATTAATAAAAGCCTGACTCTTTACTGATTTACTGTGCCTCCCATTAGCACCTCTTATTTTAATTCCTACTATAGGTAACTCAACAAAATCCTTATTAGTTTTCAGTTTTCTACTTAATGATTCTGATATCCCAGATATTTGACGCCCTGTGTCCACTAAACACTTTCCTTTCCATGATCCTATATGTACATCAATAAACGGACTGGTTACATCAAAGTCAAATTTTTCATTAACATTCTCGTGTAATAAGTCATCTTCAATTTCAATAAATCCATATCCCTTTCTGGTGTTCTTCCTTGTATCATTACTACCATAGTTATATGCTTTTATGCCCCTAATTACATTTTCTTTGGCATGATTACTATTCCTGAATATTTCATTAATCCAACTACATTCATTTGTGCTATTGTGTCTCTCTCCTTTATATTTCTCTCTTAACATTCATGCAATGTGATACTTAATTATATGCCACCATTCTGGATACAAAGTTTCACATATATCTAGTGTTACCTTTCTGAAATTTTCATCATCCTTAGTGGCAATACTGTTAACCCATAAGTTAAACATAAATTGCTCACTATCTGACATTTCATCATCTACTTCCCTAATGCTGTTAAGATTACCTGCTGTCAATTCCCTCTCATTGTTTTTCTTACATGTATTAAGATCAAATAGCTCATAGACTAAAATTCTGGCATCCTTATCATTTAAATTGTCAACCGTGTTCATGTGTACCTCGCTAACTTCATTATTATCGTTTATATTAGTAATCCCTAAAGCTTCCAACTCCTCACTTATACCAATAAAACTTCTTTCTTCACTGCTATTATTAATCTCCTTTTCTTCCCAATCAACATCACAAAAATTATCCTCTTGATCCTCTGCACCCTTACCTCCAGTGTACAGATACACATTTAAATCATCTTTACTAGTTGCAATTTTCATTCCTAGCCCACCAGACTCTTCTGTAAGTTCTCTAATTCCTAACACACTTTGATCATTTGAACAACTATTTTCCAGCAAGGTGTCCATCTCAGCCCACTCACAGAATAAATCTAAGTTTAATTCTTCTTCACAGTTCTCTAAGCAATCAGTGTCTTTAAATAACTTACCTTTTGGTTCTGGTTTATTTGTATGACATATATTATCTTTAACAGATACCACATTAATGGGCTAACACTTCTCTTTAGAATAATTACTCATTCTGTCATTGGTATTTTTCTGTTTAGTTTGGGTTGGCCCTTTCCATTTGTGTACAAACAGCTCCTACCTTGCGGACCGCCAATGGAGCCCTGTTCAGTTTTTTAACTAAACTCCTGTATAGTTTCCTGTTCAGTTCTCCCCGTACCATTATAACTGTGCCACTCCTTTGGTTTATTTCTGAAGTGTTTGTTACCAAATTGATTATATTATTTCCACATTGACCTTTGTGATGAAAATTGTTTCCTTGTGATCCCTTGAAGTTGTACTGGTGATTTTTCTGATGAGAATCGGTACTTCCAAAATTGTGTGGTTCCTTTTTATCATGTGTGTTTCCCCAATTTGTGTGTCCTGTCTTTTGAAAATGGTTTTGACTATGGTGTGGTGGTTTACCCGTTTTCTCAATAATTCTGTTTAGTTTGTCTACATACTTCAAAAACTGATCTATTATGTCATCAGGTCCATAAGCTGACTCCCACTGTAATTCATATGGTAGCCTTCTTTTTAATGCATCGATTTGAGCGAGTTCACCAAAAGATTTGCCTAGGTGAATGAGTTTCCTTAACTGATTTTTGCAAAAATGCGTCATGCTGCCAAACTCGTCTTCATAAACAATCGCTGGCAGTTTTGTTCTACATGTGACTGCAGTGTGTGTGGTTGCAATGTTGCCAGGTTATATTATTGGCATTATGCAGTGTTTATGGCCTGTGTAAACATACCGTCACACGATTGTGTTCCCGTTGGTGTAACAGAACACTGAGAATATTTATTGGAGTATTTATTTAGTACTATTTTTATGTTTTGGAGAATGAAGTTTAGTTGTGACAGCCCAGTTTGTAGTGTACCCTGAGCTCTGAGATAGGCTGAAAAGGGATAATTTGTTGAGTTTTAGTGGAGCCATTGAATGTCCTTCCATAATAATCATCCTTCTTCTCGTGCAGCACAATATAAATTCTTCTGCCTTTCACATGTGACAACAGTGAAGTTTGTGTGATGTCACATATCCTGTGCTATTATTGACTAATGGAAGAGCAAACTGAGCTGGCACGATCTTAATATAGGTATATGCTAAGCTAAAGTGTCATTTTTTATGGTATTTTTTCTTTCATGTTACAAAGAGATACAGTTCAGTATATTAATGATCTCGCCGTAACCCATAATTTTGGTTTGGTATATTGTACAAAAGTTTTGAAGAATGTGATGTTGCCCAATAAAACTGTTACAAGATTAGAATTTGTTGGAAGTAGGGTACTTTTGTCTTAGATTGCGTTTAGGGCAAAGTTTTTCATGCAGGAAATGGTCATTTTAAGTTAATGGACAAACCTCAATTTGAAGAAAAAGTCAATATCCAGTTTCATCATTTACTAATATTAGTAAATCACCCCATTAGATTCATGAGGTTTCGATGCAGGACTGGGCAAAATGACAAATTTTACAGCATTTTTATTATTTTGAATTGCTTTTTTTGCATTATCATTTACACCAAATTTCCGTGTTCCCAATTAAGTGTTGCTTGCCTGTGGACTGCGTAATCACTTCATGGGACTCAAACTATGCATTGTACTGCTATCTCCCTTCTCATTGTTTTGTCTTCACTGCTGTCACCCATTCCTTTCTTCATTCCTAACATCCACCAATACCACAGATTTCTTCAGTTGACTTTAAAATGCAATGTATCATGTTGTACCGTGTGTTGTTTGTATTGGTCTTCCCTCAAAGGATTTATGGTGCCCCCATAATCAAGACTTAATGAGTTTACTGCAAACGTTTCTTAGCAGCTTGTAAATATAAGACAGTTGCTGTAAAAACATTTAACTTTTATCCATTTTAGCAGGAAATTATTTAATCAGTGTAGTGTGTTTCAAAGAACTGCAACAACACATGTTAGTCCATTTCATAAAAAATTTATTTTTGAACAACAAAATTAATAGAATTTATATGTTATGAGATGTTCATCAAAAAATTGTATGCGGATGATAATTGTTTTCATATTTGTTGATAGTATATGGCCCTTTATTGTAGAACCCAGAACACCTGCCAGCATCTCATCCCGTGTTCCAAGAACCTTTGCATACTATAAGTTCTACATGCTATGGTGTGTAACATGGGGCATTGTGCTATTTTTTGTGTTAAAGTAAGCCTGTGGTTTTGAGGTATGCTGTTTTTATGATGAAAGAAGTGAATACAGGTTGTATATTTCCTCCGTAAATGTAATAGTGAAGTTTAAACAATGGAAAATCCAAGATGGAATGTAACAATATTATGAGAAGGAAAGTTGCTACCCACCATATAGCAGAGATGCTGCGTCGCAGATAATCACAACAAAAGGACTCACAATTTTAGCTTTTGGCCATTTAGGGCTTCATCAGCGCACACGAAACACACACGCACGACTGCAGTCTCAGGCAACTGTAACTAGTAGTTTCAGTTGCCTGAGACAGTCGTGTGTGTGTGTGTGTGAGTGAGTGAGTGAGTGTGTGTGTGTGTGTGTGTGTGTGTGTGTGTGTGTGTGCGCGCGCGCGCGCGCTCGCATTGTTGACAAAGGCCTTAATGGCCGAAAGCTATAATTGTGAGTCTTTTTGTTGTGCCAACTGCGACTCAGCATCTCCTCTATATGGTGAGATGGTGAGTAGCAACTTTCCTTCTCATAATATTGTTAATATTGGAAGTGTTTAACTACCGAATAGGCAGTGGTATATGATCATCCAAACTTTTGCTAATGAGATATAGAGAGACAACCTAAATGTAATCTCTGTGCACTTTGCAATTGGAGGAAATCCTGAGTTATACTGGAGTGTTCAACATTTGCCTTGCAGTATTCTGTAACATTGTTACAGACTAAAGGACACACAGTGGAGTTCGCATTCTGTGATTTTGGTCTCTCTAAGTTATTACATGTGGGTTTGTGAAACATTTAAACCATAAAAGCAGCAGAATTATATTCAAAAATTTTAGAGCACATCATTTTGGTAATATTTATTGAAAATGCAGATGTAATTGCATGCAATGCTTTGCCCTGTGTTTTTCTGTAATGCTTTTGCTTGATAGTTCAGATATCTTTTACATGGCTTAAACTTGATAATTAACATATGTGGTGTGTGCTCATGCCTTTTTTCCATTATCATCAGCCTTTATTTTTGTGCACAACACACTCAGTAGAATACCAGTATATTAAGTATGTCTAGTACTGGTTTAATTATTCTGTATAAATCAAACCCTAAAATATTAAACATGAAGTATAAACTGCTAACAAAGAATATGTCATTAGCTCTTTACAATTGATACTACCTTACTGACACTTTTGCAGTTGGATTTGGGGATTCATGGAAAGAGTGTTTGACATTGATGGAAACTGATTTGCTTTTTAAGAAACTAAAGGATTCGAGTCGTACTGTTGGATAAATGTGATTGTTATTTTGTACAAAGGAGTGTTATAGATTCTGTTGAGAACAATAGAAATTACATTGATGTTCCACATAATTTTATATGTTCATTTTACTGGTATATAACGGCATAAATAATGTAAAAACCATGCAGTGATGGAAAATTATAAAACCATTATTTTGAGTAATACTTTGTTTTTTAATTTCATACACATGCTTTCAGAATAGGCGTTTGTGTTTTGCTGTAAGTGTAATCACAAATATCTTGAGGCATTTAAAGTATCATATATTTTTTCTGTGGACATAACTGTTGTGCAAAAAAGAAAATTGCCTGAATGCTGAGGGATAACTAGTTTTCTGAAGCAGATATTAGGAATTCTCTCTTACAAAATTTGTTTACTGTAATTGGAAGTCATTACAGTCTTACATAATTACCAAGAGCGAACTAGTGAGAAGTTTAATTAATGTAAACAGTACACAATGTCAATACAACAAATAATTACACCTTTGTAATAGGTGGAAGAGATTTATGTTATGATTGTTTTCTAGTCTACACCTGTTGGGTCCCTACAGACAGGCCATGAAATAGTGGTATCGCCCAACAGAGATCGCCATGCAACGGCCAACAAGGTAATTGAAACTACTGTTAGTTAAATGAAACGCAAATTTTACATACATTACTAGTTTTAAAATGTGTACATGCTGTTAAGTTATTTTTATACATCATTCTCATGTTGATTTCGAAATAACGCACATTTTCATATGAAAATGTGTTCAAACTCTATTAAAATTACACCACTAATATAAATTCTCTTACACATGTGCACGTACACACAGACATTTTAGCCCCCCCTCCTCCCCCACTCTCTCTCTCTCTCTCTCTCTCTCTCTCTCTCTCTCTCTCTCTCTCTCTCTCTCTCTCTACCCCCCCCCCCCCCCTCCCTCCCTCCCCCCACTCTTCCTTCCTTGTATTCAGTGTGTATGGAGTAAAGCAATTGAGTTGATTCATTGTATCCATTATCCATACTAGAATTACTAAATTTCATGTACTACTGTCCCATTGTTTGACTACCAGATTGACGACTAAATGTGAGGTACTGATGTAAGCACCCCTAGTATTAAAAAAACAATTAACTACTCAAAACATACAAGGCAATAGGCCATGATGGAATTCTGTTTAGGTTTTATAATGAATTTGTTACAGAATTAGATCCTTTCCTAACACACATTTATTGAGTATCACAAATCCAGGTCAATTTTGTTTGTACAAGGTGTGCAACATTGCTTCCGCCGTTTGGCAATGGGTGGAGACAACAGTAAGTATCGGTCGAAAGAAAGAGATCGTAGACATCAGGCAGTTAGCTTGGACCTCGGCCAACATAACCTCATTCAAACATTAGTGGATTTGTGTCTGCATCATAAAATTGTTCTTGATTGAAAATGGCAGTTTATGAGCCTAATTCTCATCATTTGCGGGAGGTGTTACTGTTTTGTTTCAATATGAAGAAAACAGCAGCTGAGTCTCATTGAATGCTCTCACGTACGTATGGTAAGGGCACTATTAGTGAAAGAATGTGTTGGGAGTGGTTTCAACGCTTCAGGAACATCAACAGCCAATCCGAATATTCGTGGCTCCAAGATCATACTCTGCATTTGGTGGGACCGGCTTGTCGTCGTGTTCTAAGAGGTGTTAAAACCAAGTGAAACTATCACAGGTGCTCGTTGTCGAACCCAATTAATGCGTTTGAGTAGAGCATTAAAAGACGAACGGCCGCAATACGGCAAGAGGCACGATAAAGTGATTTTGCAGCATAACGCTCAACCCCACAGTGCTAAAGAGCTCAAAATGTACTTGGAAACGTTAAAATGGGAAGTCCTACCCCACCCACCATATTCTCCAGCCATTGCTCCCTCTGACTATCACCTCTTTAGATCAGTGGCACGTGGCCTGGCTGACGAACACTTCCGATCTCATGAAGAAGTCACAAATTGGATCGATTCGTGGATTGCTTCAAAAGATGAAAGATTTTTTTGACGCGGGATTCATACACTGCCTGAAAGATGGGAGAAAGTAGTGGCCAGTGATGGAAAATACTTTGAATGATACATGTGTAACCAATTTGTTTCATTAAAGCTTCAAATGTTGGGTGAAAAATTGCAGAAACAAAGTTGTACACCCTGTAAAATGGGTGTGAGTGGATGCACAGAATTAGAGATAAATATCACTGATATCAGTCTCCTACAGGAGACGTCCCTAGAGGAAACGAAGCTTCTCTCAAAATATTTTAACAGATTCAGATAAAGTCATTTGTATGAAACGTGGCATGCTTTAATATTGCATGATATTGTCACTTCAAAACCGTAATCAAGTCTGAATCTGGAGGTAGGGTTGTCAGTGAAGTACAGCAGTTAACACTGAAAGCACATTTATTATGAACACAATTTACAGCGAGAACAGATTTGAACACCTGGATGGAGAATGCTGCTATTTATACATATATCGAATATACCTGAATTGTGTCATTTGTATAAACATCAAATATTCTAGAATATACAAACATTCCCAATGTAAGATATTTCAATAATTTCCCTGAAACAACAAATGCCAAATAGCAAATAATTGCTGGTGGTCAGGTTTGAACTGCCGATGCACAGCATGGCAGCCAGCTATGCTTACCACTTCACCACACTGCAAGCACCACAGCTTGTAGCATTGCTCCCTGTCCTAGAGAAACAGGGACCCACTGTTTCAGAAGTTCTTACCAATGTCGATACAGCACTCTGGATCTAGATCTTATCGATGGTCCTCTGGACCACAGCACTGGTCGATCCTCGTGTTCTGGCTGTGTTGTCACATCCTTTTCACTATGATAAGCATCAAAGTGAGTCTTCAGTTTTCTTGAACCTCCTGTCGATCTGTGCCTCAGGACTGTAGTATGACTATATATGGAGGACACGGATGATGTCTCTTCGGTTTCGTTTTCTTGACGAAGGGTCATAATCCTCAACTTCCTATGCGAGTCTGACAAGAGACAAAGGATACGATACAGCTCAGCGTACCACTTTTGTAAATTTTCTGACAGTCCCACTTCTCACACAGGCTTCAAAATCCATACAAAGTCTTCTGGTCTGTATCTCACTGACCATTGTTTGGTGTTATAGTGCTCTTGGTCTCTTTCCTGGGCATCCAAGTTCCGTATGACAGCTGCCTTGTTTCTTTGGTCCTGGTGCCCTATTTCTGGGGTCCCGGTTATAATGTGTTCCATGTAGTCACCTCGAGTATCATCTGATTGAAACAGGAACAGTGTATCAATTGTTGTTTCAGCCTCATGACTGTTGAGCAGAAAGATGGGTGAGAAGCCTGTGGTGTTTTGCTTTCCTCTGATATTAAAGCATTCTGTGAGGCCATTTGTCTGTTAGTTGTAGGGAGCTGTCATCCTGTGGGTTCTGTTACAGTGTGAAATTACCTGTGATATTAGCCTCAACTGTAAAAGTTTTCCACAATCAGAGATTATCAAATGTGGTGCTCTGTGCTTCAAAATTATGTCTTCTACAAAGAACTTTCCAATTTTGGGGCACAGCTTTGGGAACAGCATAGTGGATGAGGTAGTCTGTGCAAGTTGTTATCTGCAGATTTGAACCTCCATAAGAGATTTATCCCATTTGCGCTGCTGCATGCTGGGCACCAAATGCCCTGGTTTTAGCTGCTGCAGCACCTGCTTCTGCATTGGCATTTGTAACAGTGGCTTACTAGTGCCTCACAGATAGGTAGAGATGTGGGCAGTGATACTTGTGTCTCTTATGTATCCCAAGTAACTAGATGTTGGAAAATCACAGAAATACTTTAGAATAGCTGGTCGTAGATGAGCTGTCATGACAAGTAACCATTTCTGCCCTATTGCATCACAGTTTGTCATATACAATATTTCATTTATTAATTGCAATTATCCTTTAGTCAGTTCCTCCTTTTTCAAGCCTTCAGTGGTTCTCAGCAGCTGCAATTTTGCCTCTGTTCTGCAACAGTGTCACATAATTCAGCGATGACTGAGATTATGTCCGTGCAACTGTGTTCTGCCAAAGGATTCCGTGAAAGGCAGTTAGCATCCTTATGCTTGTGTCCACTTAGAGTGATAAATGGTGGTCTGTCACATTGACTGGTTTGTCAAATACATCTGGAACTTGGTGATGGCTGAAACAACTGCAAGGCACTCTTTCTGAGTTGTTGAGTAGTTTATTTCGACCTTAGACAGTGCTCTGGAAGTGCACGCTATTACTTTTTCAGCACCTTCCTGAATTTACACTAGAACTGCATCAATCCCCTAACAACTGGCATCGGTGTGAAGCTCTGTCTCATCAGGAGAATTGGGAGACTCCCTGTAGTTGCTCTTGTATGGGACATGGCTTGGTACAGGAGCCCTTTATGAAACACACAAAGTATAAGCACATTCCGAGAAAAATTCTCACATGAAAAATATACCGAGGAGTGAGAAAATGTTGATTTCCTCTTTATTTTATCTGGATCAAGGCAGATTCCCATCACCATTGAACTAATATTCTAAAGATTTTTATTTCTTGGGTGATGGTGAAGCTCTTTTTTGGATTTAGTCAGAAGCATTCAGTCTAAACACACTTCAGCATGGTTATCAGGTGGCTTAGATGTTCTTCAGAGTCCTTTGATGGAAAAAATGGTGGTGTCATCCAGGTAGCAAAGACACATCATCTGTTTAAGATGCCAGCTTGTCCATCATACGTTCGAAGGTGGCTGGAGTGTTTACACAATCCAAATGGTATAACTTTAAACTCATAGGCTGTTAGGAGAAAATGAAGGCAGTCTTTTTCTGGTCGGCCTTGTCAACCTTGATTTGCCACTAGCCTGGCTGTATGTTCATAATTGAGAAATATGTCCTTCCTCTCAAGAAGTCTAGGGTGTCATCACTGCATGGCAGTGGATAGGCATCTTTCTTTGCAGTTTTGGTCAATCACGACGAACACATGAAAGGACCAAGGACACTCTGAAGGTTCATTGATGACATTTGCGGCATCCTTCACCACCTCCTCCAGGATTGTATGTTGTTCAGTTGGCAACGCACTATGTGAGTGCTGGCTACTTGATGGATGATCTGCTGTGTTGCTATGGTGTTTTATGATGGGCTGCTTGGTCTGCCTTTTCTCTAGTCCAGATCTGAAAAATCTCAAAATTGAAACAGAATTGTTGTCTCTTGGCCAGGCCATATCCTATCGGTAGTTCAGTAGTAGCTTCCTCCTATGCGTTGTCTGTAATGGTAGCAGAGCACAACTCTTCAACGATAACACCAAGCAGGCCTCTCCTGTACTAGTTTGGCACTTCTTACGTAAATACCTACAGGGATGAATTGTGGCTGCTTGCGACAGTTAGTAATCCCTAGTTCTCCTTGACCATCTACAATTCTTACAATCGTTGCTGACATTTATGTTCCTTTTGTGAGACTGGGTAACTTTTTCAGTTCACAAAAGTATCACTGTTCAGCTGAGCATGAAGATTGACAACTGGAACTCACATTGTTGATGATGGTGGGATAACAATATCTTTAAAAGCAGACAGCTTCCTAGAGTAATATCTGTTTTGTGTGCTTGCTAGAATACAAGGGTGTTTCGTATGTTGTGCCTTCATGTTTGGCATGCTTGATTATTTCAAGGATTGTATAAAAAATTTCAACAATGTGCAACATACAGTTCATTTTTGGCAGCTGTATGATCTAGGGTTATATATATATATATATAAAAACAAAGATGAGGTGACTTACCGAACAAAAGCGCTGGCAGGTCGATAGACACACAAACAAACACAAACACACACACAAAATTCAAGCTTTCGCAACAAACTGTTGCCTCATCAGGAAAGAGGGAAGGAGAGGGGAAGACGAAAGGAAGTGGGTTTTAAGGGAGAGGGTAAGGAGTCATTCCAATCCCGGGAGCGGATTGTCCTTTTTTCCCCCTAAGGTAAGTCTTTCCGCTCCCGGGATTGGAATGACTCCTTACCCTCTCCCTTAAAACCCACTTCCTTTCGTCTTCCCCTCTCCTTCCCTCTTTCCTGATGAGGCAACAGTTTGTTGCGAAAGCTTGAATTTTGTGTGTGTGTTTGTGTTTGTTTGTGTGTCTATCGACCTGCCAATGCTTTTGTTCGGTAAGTCACCTCATCTTTGTTTTTATATATAATTTTTCCCACGTGGAATGTTTCCTTCCATTATATATATATATAAATAAAATGATGTGACTTACCATACGAAAGCGCTGGCAGGTCGATAGACACACAAACATACACACAAAATTCAAGCTTTCGCAACCAATGGTTGCTTCATCAGGAAAGAGGGAAGGAGAGGGAAAGACGAAAGGATGTGGGTTTTAAGGGAGAGGGTAAGGAGTCATTCCAATCCCGGGAGCGGAAATACTTACGCACACACACACATATCCATCCGAACACACACAGACACAAGCAGACATTTGTAAAGGCTAAGAGTTTGGGCAGAGATGTCAGTCGAGGCGGAAGTACAGAGCCTCTTGCATGTAATGTATGTAGACGTGGAGTCTTTTAATGAAACAAAGTCTCTACCATTACAAGATCCACATGCTTTACTGCATTGCCTGTTTCATCGATGTTTGGAGCCTCGTCAAGTGTGGTTGGCTGCGTGGCAGCAACACTGTCCCTTGCCACTGTCAGTCACAAAGTTCATTTATTTGATGAAAGTAGAAAATATTTTCATTGTGTGAAATAATCTTATACTGTATAATTTATTTTCTGATAATGCTCCACAGAATATCCATGAGTCCAAGTAAGAAACTTGTGTGTGTGTGAGTTAATTTTGCATTAAATAAAGGACTTAGATACAAATATTTAAATCACTGTAAACTGTGTTAATTAAGAAATCTCATAATTGCCAAATTATAGTAAGCATACTACTTAGATGTTGGATGTCCTTTCCTTGTAACCTTTTTTAGATCATGAATTCAGCTGGTAGAGTATCAATGCGTAAGTAAGGTGTCGAAGTCGTGAAGGAATAATCTGTTTCGCCAAAATATAAGGGGTATTAGAGATGTTGACTCTGTCATTATTGGTGTATCAGAGCACCACGTACACAGTGTAACAGTTGAGGGCTCCCTACTAGGACACAGATTAGCTGACTATTTGTCAACGAGTTATTTGTGGAGTGGGTGAGTGGCCGTGTATATGAAAAATGGCTTTCAATTTGAATCTGTTGAAGTACAAAGCACTGCACTAAACAGGTCATTGGATGTTGTGCAGAAGCATTGAATTTAGTGCAACTAAACTTTTATTTATAGTTTTTTGTAAGTATCCTAACTTGGATTTCAGGACATTCTGTTTAAGTGGTGAGAGTGTTCTTGGTTCACTATCTAGAAAGTACTAAAACTTAGTTGTTGTATGTAGTGACTTAAACATTAATTTTATAAGTGATTCTATAAGAAAATAATTACAAATTATTATGGTGTTAGTCCAGTGGTAACAAAATTTTAAAAACCTCATTAAAGAACAAGAGTGGCAGGATATTTACATCAATAGCAAGGAATAATGCACATATACAAATGGCGGTAGTATCTTGTACACACTGTATAAGAGGGCAGGGCATTGGTGGAGCTGTCATTCATATTCATGTGATTCACGTGAAAAGATTTCCTGCGTGATTATGGCCTGAGGTGTCTTGTGAATCTGGTAGGGTATCTAGGAGCATGCTAAAGCACTATATGTTATCCCTATATGTAGCTGCAGAAGTAATTTTTCCATTAAGGAATTGTCAGTTTCCTGAACAATTAAAGTACTTGATAATGAAACTGCTTTATAAAGGAGAAGAAAGGAATAATGCACACAATTTTAGTGCTATTTCTATGCCATCGTTGTTCCTAAAAGTTAGTGAAAACACTGTATGTGTTAGGGTAACTAATTGTTTAAATTCAGATATTTTGCTGCAAAACATGTAGTTTGATTTTAGAAATAGTTTAACAACTGAAAAAGCTATATTTTCGTTTCTCTGTGAGGAAGTGGCTGGATTAAACAAAAAGTTCTTAAAATTAGGAGATGTTTTTGATTTAACTAAAGCGATTGTGGTGATCACAAAGTACTTCTGCAAAATTGGACCCTTACGGAATATGAGGAGTTGCTCACAGTTGATTCTTCTCATTTTTTAAGAATAGACAGCAAAAGGTAATTCTCCACAGTAATGAGAATAGCTGTGAGTTGGCATCTGCTTGGAGCGTGATTGAGTGGCGGGTACCTCAGATGTCAGTTGTGGGACTGCTGCTGTGTGATAGATATATACAGGGTGTCCCACTTATCTTGACCACCCTAAGTAACTGTTTGTCCAAATGCAGATTACAAAATCTTTCAAGCAAATGTTCTTTAGCTGTCAGGGGGACATCAGTCAGCATTATTGCCTTCATTGTAGCTTTGTTTTATTCAAAAATATGAACTTTTTTATGACTTTTTTAAATGGCACCCTGTATTTTTTATTTGATAATTCATTTCCTCTCCTAAAGACTTATTCAAAAATGTATCACAGTGTACCATTCACTGAGACACAACATTATTAATTACATTACATAACACAACATTGACGTTGATGCTCCCAGTGCTTAGTGCAGGTACTCGGGGGTAATGGAACACATCCACGTTCTGACGTTGGCAGAGGACAAATTTAAACATAAGTAGAATGCACACCCATCATTCTGTCAACCATCGTCGCTTGAAGAGTTGTGCGAGTTGAATGTACACCAATGAAGAGAAGGTAGGAATGCTACTCATCTGTGGGGGTTTTAAGTTAGCAGAACAGTAATTGCAATACTGTTTTGCTATGTACAGGTGCATTTAGTACAGTAGTTTTAGTCTTTTCAAATACTGTTGTGTAGAGTAGGCATACAGTAAAGGCTGTCCTTCCTACAAACTGCATCGACATAACATTTCTTTTATTATTGTTGTTGTTGAAGGTAGGCGAAATGCTACTCAGACACTGGAACTGTATAGAGAGCGATATCCTGGCAAGAACCCTCCTTCCCGACAGATGTTTTCTCGTTTTGTTGTGACGCTTCTGGAAATTGGAAGTTTCAACCCGTGACAACACAATCGTCGTAGCACTTTGCACAGATGAAGCTGCCAAAGTTACTGTTCTCGCTTCCATTGCTATGAATCCACATGTGAACACACGACAGCTTGATCACGAGATCGGCATTCCTAAAACCAGTGTACATCATATTTTTACACGTCATCGGTTCCATCCTTACCATGTTTACCTACATCAAGAATTGCATGGGAATGATTTCCAACATCATGTACAGTTCTGTCAGTGGGCACAGCAGCAAATCCTCGCAAACCCAAACTTCTTCTCCAATGTTCTATTTATCGATGAATGTTCCTTCTCAAACGAATGACAGGTAAATACAAGGAACATGCATTATTGGTCCAGCGACAACCCATGATGGCTTAGACAGGTGGAACATCAGCGTCAATGGAGAGTTATCGTCTGGCGTGGGATGCTTGGTACTACAATTATTGGCCCTTATTTCATCAATGGTAGTCTAAATGGCACCACAGCGTATGGCAACTTCCTCAGACCAATTCTTCCTCCTCTTGTGGATGAAGTGCTGCTAAGGACCAGAATGCTTATGTGGCACCAAAACAATGGATGTCCAGCACATAATGCCTTGCTTGCACGTCATTTTCTGAAATGAAGGTATCCTGCCAGATGGCTTGGTCGAGAAGGAACAGGTACTTGGCCTGCTAGGTCTCCTGATTTAAATCCTCTGGACTTTTTTTTTTTGGGGGTGCATTAAAGATGTTGCCTATCGCGATACTCCAACAACTCCAGAGGACATACAGGAACGTAATGTGTTTGCTTGTAATTCTCTTGAGCAGGCAACACTGGAAGCAGTAAATAATTCTTTCATTCAACGAGTGTACCAGTGTCCAGGGTCACCACTTTGAGTACCTTTGAATGTTCTACTCCTGGGCAATGGTACAGGAGAGTCAAAGTCAATTATGTGTTCTGTTTTTACTTGGTTTTAATTTGTTTTCCGACAACTTGAGCAAGTGGACGAGTTTATGATCCCAGGCTCAAAGTCAGTGGTGTGTTATGTAGTTAATAATGTTGTGTTTCAGTGAATGGTACATTGTGATACATTTTTGAATAGGTCTTTAGGAGAGGAAATGAATTGCCGAATAAAAAATACAGGGTGCCATTTTAAAAAAGTCATAAAGTTCATATATTTGTAAAAAAAAAAAAAGGCTACAACGAAGACAATCATACTGATTGATGTCCCCCTGATGGCTAAAGAACATTTGCTTGAAATATTTTGTAGTTTGCATCTGAACAAACAGTTATTTAGGGTTGTGAAGATAAATGGGACACCCTGTATATGACATGATTCTAAAATATTTCTGTTTACTGATGATGACACTAGCTTGGTAGTGAAGGATGTTGAGCGCAACACGGGCAGTGTATAAAGTAGTGCACTTAAAGACATAAGTTCATGGCTTATGGTAAATAAATCTATGCTAAATCACAGTAGGACCCAGTTTTTACAGTTCCTAACACCCATTCAAGAATAGACATTTTGATTAGTAAACAGAATGAGCATTAGGTTAGTGGGTCTGAACTAGCCAAATTCGTAGGCGTTCAGGTGGATGGCAACTGCTGTATTTGCCACTAGAATGATTTTGCATTCACTTATCACATAGGCATTAGATTATGGGGTAACTTCAGATTCACAAAAGGTATTTTTGGCTCGGAAACAGGCAATTCGAGGAATAGGTGGTGTAAGTTCATGACACTCTTGTTGGCCCCTCTTCAGGAGCGTGGAGTGTTTTGTTACTGGCCTCTTGATAATATTTTCTTGAATGTCATTTATTGTTAACAATATGAGCTGATTCCCAAGAATTAGCAGCTTTCACTTAGTTACCAGTAATACTGGGCATTAATCCAGTCAGCATTTGATTTGCATCTCCTCGACTCCTCTTCAGAAAGGCGTAGACTATTCTGCTGCATCCATTTTCAATAAGCTACCGCATGAATTAAAAAATCGTAGCAGTAATCTTAGTACTTTCAATTCTAAAATGAAGAATTTCCCGGTGTCTCATTCTTTCTACTTTATTGAGGAGTTCCTAGAAAAAATGTAAGCAGCTTGCTGTGTTACACTGTTGATGGTGGTAATATATACTCAGCAGCTTATCATGTGCATCAGATTTGTGTAAATGTTATTTTACTTATAATAAACTTTTCTGGTGCTAATTTCATGTAATGACTCATTCTCTGATGATGGAGACTTGGTCCTACAGAACTAGACATATTAAAAAATAATAATTATTTAAATAACTTTACATATTTCCAAACCACATCTTAATTGTATATATCAGACACGAAAGCAAGTCAAATGTAATAATTTGTAGATCTCTTTTTCTTGTAACTGAAATTACTATATAAGGTAAAGCTCTAAACCAACATCACCCATCAACAGATCTGAGGGAGGGAATCGTTCACTAATGACAAATATATAAACACATTGTTCTGCGGATAAAAATGCGTGTGCGCGTACACACACACACACACACACACACACACACACACACACACACGCACCACAATTTCTGTGTTTGTAAAATCATCAAGAGTATTCTTGATACATAAAGTAATGTTGATTCTGAGCAATCTGTAAACATCTGCAATATAAGAACTAATATTTTTAAAGGAATTCAGCTCATAACTTTACTTGTCTATATTGTCACACTGTCTAACAGAAATAAGCCACCCTCTCCCTCCCTCTCTTTTTTGTTGTTTCTTGTGGAGATTATATGTTTTGACAGAGGCAAATATTTGTATTGTTTACACAAAAGACATCTCACCCTCTGCCAACCCCTATTGTTCTCGTATTGTTTCAGATAAGATAAATGAGTAATAATTGTCAAATCATTTGTTTATTTTTGTCTCCCTTTTCGTGTTACTGCTACACATGTCTCCTTTTGAAGGTTTGTGTTAAATGGCAAATACCATCACTTGGAAGGGAGAAGTTTCCATGGCCAGTTGCGGAATAAAATAAAACAGTATAATATTTCCAATAGTTTTTTACTCATTAATTCTAATTAATTGTTTTGTTTAACCCATTGTCCAAATCAAAAGAAACTTTCATTTCTTAACAATTCCCAAAAAGATCATTCTAATTTGAAAGTAGAAAAGTGAAATAAATATGATTCTGTAAAAATAAAAGGATGGCAGAAACAAAAATTTGAAGAGGCAGTATTTTTCATCTTTAATTGATGTCAATTGTCAATTGGTGACACACTTTCTGCTTTGCTACTGCTGTAGAGAAGAAATATACCCAGTGAATTGGGTGAATGGAGTGATGTGTGAAGGGTAGATATTGTTAGAGAGAGAGAGAGAGAGAGAGAGAGAGAGAGAGAGAGAGAGAGAGGTGGGGGGGGGGGGGCGGCACTGTTCACCACTGTAAGCCAGTTCAAATGAATATAGGTTGCAGTTGTTACATGGATATGAAGAGGCTTGCGCAGCATGAATTAGTATGGAGAATGATACAAAACCAGTCTTCGGACTGAAGATACAGGTCAGAAGGAAGGAAATTGTACTAGATATTATATATGAATTATTCAGAATAGAACAGAATCAGTTGACTTGTTATTGACCTTAAAAATGTGCTTGATCTTCATGTTGTGCCCCCCACTTTCTTTTCTGCTTCTGTTGATGGATGAATTCTATGTAGGAAAGTTGTCTAAATGATTAGTCAGTGGCAGGCATTTTGCTTTTAGTTGTAATGAAAATAGTCAAGGTAGGGGGAAATATAGATCATGCTCATATGTAAGGTGGTGTCAGAATTCACTAGACAGTAACAACCAACTTTCGTAGTAATTCTTTGTATTCTTATTATTGTTGTTGATGATTCCATATCCTAATAGGAAACAGAACTCTATCCGGACTATGAAGCTCCCTCTTGAATTGCTTTCTTTGTGTGTGTGAAAGCAGTTGTCTGAAAAGTAGCTGATCAGATAAAAACGGAAGAATTTCGCAGTTTATTGCAATGTATGCTTCACGTGCCACCACACAAATGTGGTGTTACTAGGATTTGAAACTGACAGTGAATTTTGAACTCGCTTGCAGTCACAGGTGTGGTGCTCGTGCTGTGATTAATAAAGAATGCTACATTCTGAACTGCATTGTTATGAGTTACAAAAGTTTTGTAACTCTACACACAAGAAAATGAAAAAATTGGTGGACTCTGGAAACATCTGTTATGCAAAACCCAACATGGACACTTATTATTTTTTAAATAGTACTATATAAGTAGGCATTAAAGAAAGTATGTTTGTGTGTGATATCTATGGAGAACTAAATTTTGGATTGAAATCTTTGACAGGTTAAATGAGTAACATTATCGTAGATGCACCGTCTTCCAAATGTGCAAAAATTTTGATTTTTCTTTAGGGAAGTGTAACAGAGCCACTACTGTTGTTTGCAGTCCGACTTTCCTCAATTTACACTGTTAATTTCAAGAAAGTGTCATCAGATAAAAATTGTTATTTTCTAACCAGAGTGTGGCAGTTTATCAGCATGGTAAAAACACTGACAACTAGTTCGTAGTTTGTCTAGATAGAGAAATGTCAAACATAGATATTTTCATATTGTTTGTTTTGTATTTTTGTATTATGTCACTATTCTTACATGTTTCATTGAGCATATAGTGCACATTTCTTAACATTCATTATCTTTTAACACACTCTAAACTAGCTAAAATAAAATACTGCATTAAATATAGACAACAAAAAAGAAGTTATTCTGCTGAGAATCTCTTTACAATATTTGTGAGTCTGTTTTTCTTTTACTATAAACATGTTTATGTTCAACTCCTGGTTCCCTTTTATTAGTAAATGCCTTAAACATGCACAGCCAAGGTCTATTCTTTATTAAGTTTCATAATCCTGTGACAATTGTTTTATTATTAATAAAAGATAAGTGTGTGTGTGTGTGTGTGTGTGTGTGTGTGTGTGTGTGTGTGTGTGTGTGTGTGTGTGTGGAGGGGGGGGGGAGAGAGGGAGGGAGGGAGAGAGAGAGAGAGAGAGAGAGAGAGAGAGAGAGGATCACATATCATTTATCCTGTTACGTGGGTTTACTTGGTCTACTCAGACATTGGATATCTCCCAGTTCACCAGCACTGCACCTTTATTTTGTTTGTATATAATATGAGTAAAGGTAAAAACTCACTGAATAGAATAGTATTGGCGTTGAGTCATCAGAAGAGTCATAAACGAAACTGAGAATTTCACTAGCGTCAGACTATTTCTTTTGTGAGCTAGAGTACACGAGTGTGTGTGACCATGCTTGTACTGTAGCTGGAAAAAGGAATTGTCTGAAAGCTAGCAAAGTACTCAGTTTTGTTCATGTGTCTTCAGGGAAGTTAAATGCTCAACTGTTCAGTGAGTTGTTACCATTACTCCTTACATTACCTATATTCCACCAACACTTGCCATTAGCTTATCTGTTTTGTTTAATGTTCAGTATTTGGTGGTCTTCTGATAATGTTTTTATCGTAAAAAGATAAGTTTTATTAAATCAGTAAGCCTACACTTGCTCTCTCTACTTAGTGACCATAGAAAATTTTCTTATGAATACATAAAACTATAATAGAAATGATTGTGGAACTATTATTCACACTTTTTTGTGATTTATTAACTTTTTTCCCATCGGCCTGAGAAGGATGGAGATTATGATGAATATGAGGACGATGACAGTGTTTTAATATTTGAGGTCAGGAAACAGAATGCTTTCTCATTGAATAAGAGCCATCTCCCTGTAGATGCTACTTCTCCCATTCACATTATACTGGTCTGACAATACTTCACACCCAATTTGAGAAAATATCTTGCACTGTCATTGGAGTATTGCATCCATTTTTCTTACATTGTGTGTACCTGTTAACATGTTATATCAATACCTGTAAAATTTGCAGAGTTTGCCTCGTAATTCCCTTTCCTGCTAGTGTTAAAACTGCAGTGGAACTTAAATAACATATTGTGAATGTTATCTGTTGATGCTATGAGTATTTTTTTTAAATTTGTGAGCATACTATTGTAGCAAACATATCATATTAAATTGTTAATGGAAAGTAGCATTCTGTGTGACTTGTGCCTCGCTGTAGAAAAATTGTCATGTAGTTGCCATTTGTTGACAGCCTACAACCTTCTCCTGTGCCCACCCTTTATAAGCATTCTAGAAATACGTATGAATAAGATATATTAAACTCTTGTAGATTTATTTGTGTCCGCATTGAGTATATGACATTGTAAGTTGTTATTGATGACTTGTGATATTGATACATGAATCAGATATAAACTACTTCCATTTATGTAGGGTGGAGGAAAAGGTGTACCTGCGTGGCCCGATGTGCCAAAGCAGCAAAGTAATGCAATGGGTAACCTTACTCCAGCAGACAGGCATGGGGGATCAGTACAGGTGAGTGCATTGTTTTTCACATTTACTTTAATCAGAGCATAGTTCGTGAGGGCAATACAGGATTATTATATGTGAAACGTGCTGCAAGCTTCTCCGATTAATAAATGAAATTTTGGTGTAGTGGGAAATGATTTTTGTGATTGACAACACATCGTCTGGTAATAAATGATTACAGCAAACTGTGCTTTGCTTCTTTATTTGTTCCATCAGGGACCAGCATATTGCCCAATTTTCATTTTCTTTGCAGTGTGCAATGTCACCATTATGCCACATACGGAAAATGTCTTCATACAGGTATAATTTCAAATTATAAGATGCTCCAAACATGTAGCTGCATAACAAGATGCAACATTAAGAAATTCCATTCACAGAAATTTTCAGGAAGTGTGAGCAGCCGTAACAGGAAAATGTTATTCATTATAGTTGGGGGTATTATTTCAGTGAGAAAAAATACTACAGACAAAAATAAAATAAAAAATTATTTAGATGTAACTGATTTTAGGGCTCTGGCTTATCTCCTTATAGCACATTTAATATCTATTAATCTATGATAAGTGTGTAATGAATATACTGAGAAGCAAAACTTCAAATGTGCTAACTTAGAAGCAGCATATTAGTAGTTCATGGGTTCCTGTTCATGTATTGCTTTTGTTACATAGTTTCTGCAGTTAGCGGTATTTGTTTATTCTTCTCATACATATAACATGGAACTCGTGCAGTGGTAAAGACACTGGACCTGTAGGGTTCTAATTCTTGTTCATTTTGCCAGATTTTGGTTTCTGTGGTTTCCCTTGAATAAGTTAGAAATTTAATTCCAGTGCTTTTTCATAAAAATGACTTAGCTTATTTTCTTTCTTGGTGATTCTCAAATCCAAGAATGTGCATTCTTGGTAATGATGGCATCATCAATATGATGTTAAACTCTAAACTTCATGTTTCTCATATATATATTGTTGAACTCTGCAATTACACTGTCCAGGCACATTAATATGATCAGCTGTCAGCAATCTGAATAACCACCTTTTGCACCATGGTCCATTGCAAGACGTGCTGGAAGAGTATCAGTGAGGTTCTGGAAAGTACCAACAGGGATGTGGAGGCATGCTAACTCCAGTGCTGTGGCCACCTGGGTTAGGTTTCTCGGTTGAAGATCCGTGGTGCAAAGAGCCCATCGAGGTGTTCTATGATCCCCAGCTTCCCAATTGGGTTTAAATCGGGAGTGTTTAATGGCCAGGGGAAAACTCCTCCTGGTCCTCTTCGAACCACACACATACACTACGAACCATGCGACACATTGCATTGGCCTGCTGGTAGATACCATCATGCCGAGGAAAATAAAACTGCATGTGAATATGGACATGGGCCTCAAGGATAGTTGCATACTTGTGTTGATCTATTGTGCCTTTCAGAATGATGAGATCACCCAGTGAATGCCACGACAACATTCCCCAGACCATAATGCTCCCTCCTCGAGCCTGGACACTGCCAATGATTTTTGCAGAGGGGTTTACTTTTGGATGTTTCACACCATACATGTCATGCCAGTAACCATCTATCATCTGAAAAGGCCATCTGTCACCACCCAGTGGACACACTGCTGCATTATTGGCGTGCAAATTCCAGCCTTTGTCACAGATTAAGAGCAGTCAACATGTGCGCATAAACCATGCGCCTGCTGCAGAGGCCCTTATGCAACAACATTCACTGAATGGTCATTGAGGAGACATTGTTGGTAACCCCTGGTTTCATCTGGTTGTTCAGGTGCTCAACACCTGCATGTCTATTCTCTGCAGCCGTCGTTCACTCCTATCATCTGTGGCCTGTGGTGATCAGTTGCCTCAGTGCTGGTTTTGGATAGCACCATTTACCAAGCATAGTATATTTTAACCAATGTGGCATGTGAACACTTCACAGACTGAGCCGTTTTGGAAATGTTTCCACCCTTGGCCCAGTAGCGAATGATCATACCCCTATTGGACATCAGATGAATCACTCTATTCCCACTTTTCGACAACTACTGCACTGTTTCCTGCGCCCCCGACACACTTCGCTGCTGGTGCTGCCACTTGTCATCTGCCAGTGATTATTGCACGTTGACGTCGAATATAGGTGCTGATCCATTAATATGAATTGACTATGTATGTTGAAATGAAACACTGAAAGATTCTTTTTTTTTTTTTAAATTGGATTATGACTGACTATTGACGTTAATCGTACAGTAAGTTTCCTGTGTGCCTTCTGTTTCACTCTAAAACTGTCTTCTTCTTCTTCTTTTTTCTATGGTGGCTTCTTTTCAGTACTGATGTTGCTAAAATATTTTAAGCCCTTGTATCTGTAAATTTCAGGAGAATTCTGAGACGTTTTTCAGTTCAAATAATCAGACAAATTCTAATACAGATATGTAATAATTTTTGAAAAAATTATTATTAACAGGTTGTGAGTTCAACCAATGGTGAGCTGGCCAATGATGATCCGACAGCTGGTCATTCCAATACACCTATCACTGCGCAAGCGGAAGTTGAAATAGTTGATGAAACAAAGTAAGTGTTGTATGAATGTTCACCTCTGTCTGAAAACTGAATTTAACAAGCTAGATGTTAAAACAGAGTAAAGGTATCAGTTCAGCATTGATGATAATGATTATATAATGTATATTTTGTTTAAAGAGGTGAGAGTTCCAGCAGCAGTTCGTATTAAATTGAACTATAATTGAACTATGAAGTATTGAAAAAAATACAAATTTTCACTATTGTAATAGGGCCATAGCCAGTTCATCTTACTGCTCACTCTTCTATACCTTTCTTTGCCATGAACTTGGTAAATGTTAACTGTACCATGACTAAAATAACTTTGTAATTAACAACTTAGGATGGATGATATAGTGTTGCCAGCTGACACACAGCATTATGTGTGTTCATAGTGTCAGAGTTTGGAATGCCGTCATTATTATACAGATTCTTCCATCTTTCACAGGCAACAGAACAAACAGCATAATTTGAGCAAGTATGCACTGCTCTGCCTTGTCACATGAGCTTCCATTCATAATGGACACACATTGACAACACACAACATGCACAGATTTCAAACTCTTATTCTGAACTATTTCTCGTGAATGTCATTTTACAGTGAGAATTATAATTATATTTAAGTTGAGAAGGCATAATTAAATGCAAAATTAAAATTGTTTCTTGCGTTTTAGAAGTGTCCTTCCACAGAGCTGTCGGATCAACAAAAACACACAAACGTACACAGCTACATTGTCTCGATACTGCAGCTTTTGGCCTGGGGTGAGCTCAGTTGGTTGTGTAGTGCCTGTCAGTGTAATGTAGCTGTGCTTATGTGTATTTGTGTGTTTTTCTAAATCTGATAGCTTCTGGAGTTAGTATATGTGAGATAAAAGCTGGAAGGCAGTTACTACTATTGGATAGCAGCTGTTATTGTGACTCCATAACAAGGAAAATACACAAACACGAGTGAGGGAGAAGTGTCATATGATATTTGTCATGTACTATAAATCATGTCAAAAACTGCTGAAAAGGTAGAATTCTTAGTGAAGAAAACAGGTTTTAAATTCTCTGTGTTCGTTAGTTTAGAAACTCTTTTATCAAGAAACTTGAAATTCTGTCATTAATCTTTTTACACCCTCAATACTTATTTTGTGTTGGTGGCAATGAAACTTCAGTAACAGCTCAAACACAAAATGCCTAGTGTAGGTAGGTAGATTAGGCAACACTGAATAGGTGCACAGCACTTCATGTATAGAGATCATCTGAAAGGGCTGAATGGAACATTCTGATTGGAAGCCAAAAGTGAAGAGTGTTCCACAAGGCCAGTGTAAATTTCCTATGTACTAAAAGCCGGTGTTATTCTGTATGGTTCCTCTTAAGTTGGAGATGAAGACTAGATAATATTAGCAATACATATGCATTTGTAGATGTTCAAGTGACAAAGTTGATCATTTATTGTGATAAGATAATCTTAAATCCATTTCCAAATAATTGCATCCACCTCACAGTATAATGAGTTCATTATTTTTATTGGAATTGTTCTGACAGTGCAGGAACCATTGTTTTGAAGTACAAAAGGCAGAGGTAGTTGTAGACACAATCCATAAATATCATCCTGATGTAAAGCAAGGGTATAATATATATATAAAAATAGAGGGAAACATTCCACGAGGGAAAAATATATTTAAAAACAAAGATGATGTGACTTACCATATGAAAGCGCTGGCAGGTCGATAGAAACACAAACACACACATACATACACCCAAAATTCAAGCATTTGCAACAAACTGTTGCCTCATCAGGAAAGAGGGAAAGACGAAAGGAAGTGGGTTTTATGGGAGAGGGTAAGGAGTCATTCCAATCCCGGGAGCGGAAAGACTTACCTTAGGGGGAAAAAAGGACGGGTATACACTGGCGCGCACACACACACACACACACACACACACACACACACACACACACACACACACACATATCCATCCACACATATACAGACACAAGCAGACATATTTAAAGACAAAGAGTTTGGGCAGAGATGTCAGTCGAGGCGGAAGTGCAGAGGCAAAGATGATGTTGAATGACAGGTGAGGTGTGAGTGGCGGCAACTTGAAATTAGCGGAGATTGAGGCCTGGTGGGTAACGGGAAGAGAGGATATATTGAAGAGCAAGTTCCCATCTCCGGAGTTCGGATAGGTTGGTGTTGGTGGGAAGTATCCAGATAACCCGGACGGTGTAACACTGTGCCAAGATGTGCTGGCCGTGCACCAAGGCATGTTTAGCCACAGGGTGATCCTCATTACCAACAAACACTGTCTGCCTGTGTCCATTCATGCGAATGGACAGTTTGTTGCTGGTCATTCCCACATAGAAGGCATCACAGTGTAGGCAGGTCAGTTGGTAAATCATGTGGGTGCTTTCACATGTGGCTCTGCCTTTGATCGTGTACACCTTCAGGGTTACAGGACTGGATTAGGTGGTGGTGGGAGGGTGCATGAGACAGGTTTTACACCGGGGGCGGTTACAAGTATAGGAGCCAGAGGGTAGGGAAGGTGGTTTGGGGATTTCATAGGGATGAACTAACAGGTTACGAAGGTTTGGTGGACGGCGGAAAGACACTCTTGGTGGAGTGGGGAGGATTTCATGAAGGATGGATCTCATTTCAGGGCAGGATTTGAGGAAGTCGTATCCCTGCTGGAGAGCCACATTCAGAGTCTGGTCCAGTCCCGGAAAGTATCCTGTCACAAGTGGGGCACTTTTGTGGTTCTTCTGTGGGGGATTCTGGGTTTGAGGGGATGAGGAAGTGGCTCTGGTTATTTGCTTCTGTACCAGGTCGGGAGGGTAGTTGCGGGATGCAAAAGCTGTTGTCAGGGTGTTGGTGTAATGGTTCAGGGATTCTGGACTGGAGCAGATGCTTTTTCCACAAAGACCTAGGCTGTAGGGAAGGGACCGTTTGATGTGGAATGGGTGGGAGCTGTCATAATGGAGGTACTGTTGCTTGTTGGTGGGTTTGATGTGGACGGACGTGTGAAGCTGGCCATTGGACAGGTGGAGGTCAACGTCAAGGAAAGTGGCATGGGATTTGGAGTAGGACCAGGTGAATCTGATGGAACCAAAGGAGTTGAGGTTGGAGAGGAAATTCTGGAGTTGTTCTTCACTGTGAGTCCAGATCATGAAGACGTCATGAATAAATCTGTACCAAACTTTGGGTTGGCAGGCCTGGGTAACCAAGAAGGCTTCCTCTAAGCGACCCATGAATAGGTTGGCGTACGAGGAGGCCATCCTGGTACCCATGGCTGTTCCCTTTAATTGTTGGTATGTCTGGCCTTCAAAAGTGAAGAAGTTGTGGGTCAGGATGAAGCTGGCTAAGGTGATGAGGAAAGAGGTTTTAGGTAGGGTGGCAGGTGATCGGCGTGAAAGGAAATGCTCCATCGCAGCGAGGCCCTGGACGTGCGGAATATTTGTGTATAAGGAAGTGGCATCAATGGTTACAAGGGTGGTTTCCAGGGGTAACACATTGGGTAAGGATTCCAGGCGTTCGAGAAAGTGGTTGGTGTCTTTGATGAAGGATGGGAGACTGCATGTAATGGGTTGAAGGTGTTGATCTACGTAGGCAGAGATACGTTCTGTGGGGGCTTGGTAACCAGCTACAATGGGGCGGCCAGGATGATTGGGTTTGTGGATTTTAGGAAGAAGGTAGAAGGTAGGGGTGCGGGGTGTCGGCGGGGTCAGGAGGTTGATGGAGTCAGGTGAAAGGTTTTGCAGGGGGCCTAAGGTTCTGAGGATTCCTTGAAGCTTCGCCTGGACATCGGGAATGGGGTTACCTTGGCAAACTTTGTATGTGGTGTTGTCTGAAAGCTGACGCGGTCCCTCAGCCACATACCCCCGACGATCAAGTACCACGGTCGTGGAACCCTTGTCCGCCGGAAGAATGACGATGGATCGGTCAGCCTTCAGATCACGGATAGCCTGGGCTTCAGCAGTTGTGATGTTGGGAGTAGGATTAAGGTTTTTTAAGAAGGATTGAGATGCAAGGCTGGAAGTCAGAAATTCCTGGAAGATTTGGAGAGGGTGATTTTGAGGAAGAGGAGGTGGGTCCCGCTGCGACGGAGGACGGAACTGTTCCAGGCAGGGTTCAATTTGGATGGTGTCTTGGGGAGTTGGATCATTAGGAGTAGGATTAGGATCATTTTTCTTCGTGGCAAAGTGATATTTCCAGCAGAGAGTACGAGTGCAGGACAGTAAATCTTTGACGAGGGCTGTTTGGTTGAATCTGAGAGTGGGGCTGAAGGTGAGGCCTTTGGATAGGACAGAGGTTTCGGATTGGGAGAGAGGTTTGGAGGAAAGGTTAACTACTGAATTAAGGTGTTGTGGTTCCAGATAGTGTTGATTGGAATTTTGAGGTTTTGGAGGGAGTGGAGCTGGAAGTGGGAGATTGAGTAGATGGGAGAGACTGGGTTTGTGTGCAATGAGAGGAGGTTGAGGTTTGCTGGAAAGGTTGTGAAGGGTGAGTGAGTTGCCTTTCCGGAGGTGGGAAACCAGGAGATTGGATAGTTTTTTTGAGGTGGAGGGTGGCATGCTGTTCTAATTTACGGTTGGCCTGTAGGAGGATGCTCTGAACAGCCGGTGTGGATGTGGGAGAGGAAGGATTAAGGACTTTTATTAAGGATAGGAGTTGACGGGTGTGTTCATTGGCCGAGTTGATGTGTAGGTGAAGGATTAGGTAATGCCTCACACTTAAAGCTCCCATCTCCGGCTGCAACCCTTCTTTCCATCAGTCCCTATACCAGTTCCAAACTGAACAATCCATTGCCCTCACCCACCTAATCCTTCACCTACACATCAACTCAGCCAATGAACACACCCGTCAACTCCTATCCTTAATAAAAGTCCTTAATCCTTCCTCTCCCACATCCACACCGGCTGTTCAGAGCATCCTCCTACAGGCCAACCGTAAATTAGAACAGCATGCCACCCTCCACCTCAAAAAACTATCCAATCTCCTGGTTTCCCACCTCCGGAAAGGCAACTCATTCACCCTTCACAACCTTTCCAGCAAACCTCAACCTCCTCTCATTGCACACAAACCCAGTCTCTCCCATCTACTCAATCTCCCACTTCCAGCTCCACTCCCTCCAAAACCTCAAAATTCCAATCAGCACTATCTGGAACCACAACACCCTAATTCAGTAGTTAACCTTTCCTCCAAACCTCTCTCCCAATCCGAAACCTCTGTCCTATCCAAAGGCCTCACCTTCAGCCCCACTCCCAGATTCAACGAAACAGCCCTCGTCAAAGATTTACTGTCCTAAACTCATACTCTCTGCTGGAAATATCACTTTGCCACGAAGAAAAATGATCCTAATCCTACTCCTAATGACCCAACTCCCCAAGACACCATCCAAATTGAACCCTGCCTGGAACAGTTCCGTCCTCCGTCGCAGCGGGACCCACCTCCTCTTCCTCAAAATCACCCTCTCCAAATCTTCCAGGAATTTCTGACTTCCAGCCTTGCATCTCAATCCTTCTTAAAAAACCTTAATCCTACTCCCAACATCACAACTGCTGAAGCCCAGGCTATCCGTGATCTGAAGGCTGACCGATCCATCGTCATTCTTCCGGCGGACAAGGGTTCCACGACCATGGTACTTGATCGTCGGGAGTATGTGGCTGAGGGACCGCGTCAGCTTTCAGACAACACCACATGCAAAGTTTGCCAAGTAACCCCATTCCCGACGTCCAGGCGAAGCTTCAAGGAATCCTCAGAACCTTAGGCCCCCTGCCTTTCACCTGACTCCATCAACCTCCTGACCCCACCGACACCCCGCACCTCTACCTTCTACCTTCTTCCTAAAATCCACAAACCCAATCATCCTGGCCGCCCCATTGTAGCTGGTTACCAAGCTCCCACAGAACGTATCTCTGCCTACGTAGATCAACACCTTCAACCCATTACATGCAGTCTCCCATCCTTCATCAAAGACACCAACCACTTTCTCGAACGCCTGGAATCCTTACCCAATGTGTTACCCCGGAAACCATCCTTGTAACCATTGATGCCACTGCCTTATACACAAATATTCCGCACGTCCAGGGCCTCGCTGCGATGGAGCATTTCCTTTCACGCCGATCACCTGCCACCCTACCTAAAACCTCTTTCCTCATCACCTTAGCCAGCTTCATCCTGACCCACAACTTCTTCACTTTTGAAGGCCAGACATACCAACAATTAAAGGGAACAGCCATGGGTACCAGGATGGCCCCCTCGTACGCCAACCTATTCATGGGTTGCTTAGAGGAAGCCTCCTTGGTTCCCCAGGCCTGCCAACCCAGAGTTTGGTACAGATTTATTCATGACATTTTCATGATCTGGACTCACAGTGAAGAAGAACTCCAGAATTTCCTCTCCAACCTCAACTCCTTTGGTTCCATCAGATTCACCTGGTCCTACTCCAAATCCCATGCCACTTTCCTTGACGTTGACCTCCACCTGTCCAATGGCCAGCTTCACACGTCCGTCCACATCAAACCCACCAACAAGCAACAGTACCTCCATTATGACAGCTCCCACCCATTCCACATCAAACGGTCCCTTCCCTACAGCCTAGGTCTTCGTGGCAAACGAATCTTCTCCAGTCCGGAATCCCTGAACCATTACACCAAACCTGACAACAGCTTTCGCATCCCGCAACTACCCTTCCGACCTGGTACAGAAGCAAATAACCAGAGCCACTTCCTCATCCCCTCAAACCCAGAATCCCTCACAGAAGAACCACAAAAGTGCCCCATTTGTGACAGGATACTTTCCGGGACTGGACCAGACTCTGAATGTGGCTCTCCAGCAGGGATACGACTTCCTCAAATCCTGCCCTGAAATGGGATCCATCCTTCATGAAATCCTCCCCACTCCACCAAGAGTGTCTTTCCGCCATCCACCTAACCTTTGTAACCTGTTAGTTCATCCCTATGAAATCCCCAAACCACCTTCCCTACCCTCTGCCTCCTATCCTTGTAACCGCCCTCTGGTGTAAAACCTGTCCCATGCACTCTCCTACCACCACCTACTCCAATCCTGTAACCCGGAAGGTGTACAGGATCAAAGGCAGAGCCACATGTGAAAGCACCCACGTGATTTACCAACTGACCTGCCTACACTGTGATGCCTTCTATGTGGGAATGACCAGCAACAAACTGTCCATTCGCATGAATGGACACAGGCAGACAGTGTTTGTTGGTAATGAGGATCACCCTGTGGCTAAACATGCCTTGGTGCACGGCCAGCACATCTTGGCACAGTGTTACACCGTCCGGGTTATCTGGATACTTCCCACCAACGCCAACCTATCCGAACTCCGGAGATGGGAACTTGCTCTTCAATATATCCTCTCTTCCCGTTACCCACCAGGCCTCAATCTCCGCTAATTTCAAGTTGCCGCCACTCACACCTCACCTGTCATTCAACATCATCTTTGCCTCTGCACTTCCCCCTCGACTGACATCTCTGCCCAAACTCTTTGTCTTTAAATATGTCTGCTAGTGTCTGTATATGTGTGTGTGTGTGTGTGTGTGTGTGTGTGTGTGTGTGTGTGTGTGTGAGTGCATACCCGTCCTTTTTTCCCCCTAAGGTAAGTCTTTCCGCTCCCGGGATTGGAATGACTCCTTACCCTGTCCCTTAAAACCCACTTCCTTTCGTATTTCCCTCTCCTTCCCTCTTTCCTGATGAGGCAACAGTTTGTTGCGAAAGCTTGAATTTTGTGTGTATGTATGTGTCTATGTTTCTATCGACCTGCCAGCGCTTTCGTATGGTAAGTCATATCATCTTTGTTTTTTTTTTTATATATATATATATATATATATATATATATATATATATCAAGATGGTATTTATGGATTGTGTCTACAACAACCTCTGCCTTTTGTACTTCAAAACAATGGTTCCTGCACTGTCAGAACAATTCCAATAAAAATAATGAACTCATTATACTGTGAGGTGGATGCAATTATGTGGAAATGGATTTAAGATTATCTTATCACAATAAATGATCAACTTTGTCACTTGAACATCTACAAATTCATATGTATTGCTAATATTATCTAGTCTTCATCTCCAACTTAAGAGGAACATGCAGTACTTTCAATGGAAGGATTTCTAAGTTAAAAGGGTCTATAATATTTCCAGTAAATCTTTTCATACAAATAGCAGGAGATGCCAGCCCAATCATCTCGTTGAATGCTGAAAAAAAAAAAGCAGTATGTCTAATATTCTGCCCCAGTATAGCACACTGTGTGAACACTGTATAACAGTCCTTTCTAGAGTATTCTAGACATAATTTTGAGAATGTAAAATTAGTGAGTGGGTATTGCAGATGTATCTTAGTATCCATCCAAATTTCAATGCAGGGCTCACATTTTAGAAAAGGAAATGTTGTTCTTTCACTGTTTGTCACACATATGATGATGAAGAGAGCAAGTACTCGAAGCATTACTTTTATTGCAGATGTTGCTGCTTCTTCAAACGGAAGAAGAAGAAGTCTGGCCGACAGAAGTGACTAGCGGTGGTACAGTGCAGCCCAGAACGTGAGGCAGTGACACTGCTACGTGCCACCTCCCATTCAAACTCACGTGACAGTATGCTGAACGGTAGCTGCCCAGCTGTGCCAGCAGGCTCTGCATGAGCCACTGTGCCCTGGCACTGCTTTGTCACACGTGTGTGTGTGTGTGTGTGTGTGTGTGTGTGTGTGTGTGTGTGTGTGTGTGGGTGCGTGTGCGCGCGCGTGTGTGGGCACTTGCTCACACTCGCACCTTTTTCAGATGCTTGTGTGCAAACATCTAGGTGCAGATGGTTGCGTCCATGCCATTATGTGCACCGATTATGCTGATGGTCCAGCTGACACTGGATTGATGTGAAAGTATTGTTTTCTTTTGTTAGTTAAGTGATGAATCATCCCGGATATATATATAGTCTTCAACTTAATGTGGAAATCTATCTTAATTTATATTTGTACATTTTTGTTTACTTTGTGCCCTCCATAAATCTTGCATGAAACCTTACATTCTGTAATTGCAGTATCATGTTTATAGTACTGTGGCAACAACTTTCTCTCACCATTAGGTAATATTGTTTCCAAAATATTACAGCTGATGCTACTCGTAATGCCTTTGTAAACTATTTTATTCTCATTTTAAAGATGTGAGGCAATTTTGTTGCTGTTGTACTAGTATAATTGCTTCCAAAAAGTGTAACTTCATGAAAAGTGATATGCCGTTTCATTTTTTACCATCTTTTATGTAAAAAAGAAAGAAAATGCTTTCAGTAACAGAAAAATCTGGACCTGAAACTGTTGTTATTGCTAATTGTATGTCACACCTTGCAAATCTGCCACAGAAGCATGTAAAACCCCTATATGTAATGCACAAATTGACCACTTCGATGAATTTTGGTAGTGTTAAATTATTTTTGCAGAATATAATCATTTCAAGATGTTCCTAGGTACCAGAAAATAAAATTTTTGTGGATATGTGTTTATGAAAATATCAGAAATGCATACCAATGTGAATGAAAAACACTGTCATTGTCAGACACATTTATAACAGGTGTCTAGTTTATGGAAGTACCTCTGATGGTGAAATGAATTCTTGTAAGTGTAAGTTTACTAATTGGTTATTGGTTTTGTGTCAGGAAAGTTGCAAAAATTACAGTTGACTTGAAAGGATATGGCCTTTGTTATCTAAGTAACACCAAGAATTAAATTTTCACTCATGGAATTGTAATTTAGCAGCCTGTTCATTGTCTGAAGAAAGAGGAAAAACAGGCTGTAGTAACCAGTTAGAATGCTCGTGAATCATCTGAATTATATTCAGAATTTTATGATTAGTTCAATGCATCTGACCTGTAGCCCATCATCATCCTATCCCAACTTGCTCTCCCAAAGGTATATGCACTGAGTTGTTGTTGTCAAGGCGTAACAATCTTTAGTGTCAGTGATACGGCTACCACTTGTGACTCCATACATTTAAAGAACAGTTTGACTCAATCAGTTATACATGATTATGAGACATTTTTACAGTGAGGTGTCAATAATAACAAGAAGTCTACTTTGCATTATTTGCAAAGATAAGTGCTGTGACTGGACCACCAAACTCCCATCATATTTGTGTTTGGCTTATATTTTCAGAATCTTTCCAAAAAGCTGTGTGTTACTTTTCTTTTCAGCCCTCATGTTTTTCATTTCATACTCCACCTCCTGCCCTCCCTTCCTTCCTTCCCTCCCCCTCCCCCCTCTAATTAAAAAATTGTTCCATTTTAATTGTATATAATTTATTTTTATTTTTAAAATGTGAAGAGGACAGATGTATACTTCATATAGATAACTGCATACTTTGTTCCCATTGTTAAATGAATGGGTTGTGATTTGTTTTGTGTAGTTTCTGTATATAATGGTTATTCCATCTGCAACACATACGAGAAAATAATAAAATATTGCGTAATTTTGTTTTAAATTTATTCAATCACTGAACGTAACAGTATCCATTTCAGAGACTGAAGTGATAGAGTAATAATCAGGTATTTATTTCATTTTTCACTGCAGGTTGTGCATTAGGGTGACTGTTGTAGTTTAGTTGCAGTTTATACATACAAATAAACATTGTGAAACTTAATTTTGTGCTGGTAGAATGCCCCTGTTGATATTTACTAGCCAGTGCTTCATTTTTGGTAACATAGCCACTTGTTAAGTATTGTATAGGAATCAAACTGTTGAGCTAAAATAATTTGCAAGCCTGTTGAGACACACTCTCTCTCTCTCTCTCTCTCTCTCTCTCTCTCTCTCTCTCTCTCTCTCTCCTCTCTCTCACACACACACACACACACACACACACACACACACATACACACATACTTATTGCAAACCACTTGCCGTTCTAGGCTGTTGCTACAGGATATAGTATATAATGATGACAACAGAGTTTCTGAAAATATGTCCTCAAGGCATATTAATCTGTTACTTTTTGAATGGAAAAGAAGTACTTTTCCTGTGTGAGAATCTTTCCTAAATATATTAACTCTTATTTCATTTGCAAATACTCTTTTGCCCCTCTTAAGCAAAGTTACTTAATGGTAAGAACAGCAACAGAAGTTGTGTGTACATGCAAGGAAGCAAGAATTAGTAATAAAAATGTAAAAGCTACATTGTATATTTAACAGTTTGCTTTGACCCACACCGATGTGGAAACAGCGTGTAACTGGATCTACTGAGAATGCAATACTACTGTAGTAGGTACAGAGATAATCTGTGTAAATCCATCAGCAGACCAAAGACTGCCCTCACTTTTAGGTGATGACAAAACAGTTGCAAGAAAATTGTTGACATTTTGTGTGACGTTAGGTCTCCTCAGTTTAGTTGGTGAAGGTATTAATGTGTTTTTGGGTGGCTGGCTCACCCGTTAGTTCCACAATCTACCAGCTATCTTAATGCCGTTTGTGGTTTTATTAATAGTATTAATGTGTGACAATCGTATGAATAACTCTACTGGAGGCTACATGTGAAATTTTTTATGACTATGACTGTAGTTCATGGCCTTTGCTTTTGATTTTAACAAGGGTGACTACTCGTACACCAGTACCATGATCTTGAGGTAGGGCGCTGTTGACCATGCTGTTTGGTGCCCAACAGTTTTAAGTCCATGCATCCACTATCCGTGTCTGCTTCGACAGTGAACGAAATTCACATTAAAGAAGTAGAAGTTTATTGTCTTGTAACATACAATTTCAAACCATTGACTTAAAGTACAGGAGGCTCGTCAAAACACAAAAACTGGTTTACAATTTTCCTTATAATACCAGTAATATAATATACAGTACTGAATAATTACTTAATAAGCAATTAATAATTTTTTTTCAAAAGTGACAGACTTTTAAGATTAACAGTCCTAAGTACTTGCTTTCTCCTGCTCAAATTTTCAGGTTATCATTTATGAATTCTTCTACTGAATGGTAACATTTCTGCACTAGTTTCTCATATAATGATTTTTTCAGTGTTTTTAAATTTATGCTGAGCAATTCTCTTCCTTTCACTTTGTTATAGATTTTCATACTCATGTAATGTGTAGTTTGAGCATAAAGTTTCAAATGGTGGGTGGGCAGCATAAAATTATTTTTATTTCTGGTGTTGTAATCATGTTGACAGTGATTTGCTACAAATAAATCAGGGTTACTGTGTACAAAGATAATCGGCTCATATATGTGTAGTGAGGGAACACTTAATATATTTAGACTTTTTAGGAGTGGGCGACATGATTTTTCTTCGCCCTACATTGTGCATATTTCTAATGATGGTTTTCTTAAGTTTTAGTATTGGACACACATGGTTCGAGTTACCCCGAAATACAATTCCATACCTTATTACTGATTCAAAGTAGCTGTGATATACTACTTTTCTTATACCCATACTGGCAGCATTTTACAATATTCTCATTGCAAGTGCTAGGCTATTTAATTTATTTGCAAGGTACTGTATACGTGATCCCCGTGATGGATTTTTATCTAGTTGCATTCCTGAGAGTTTCACACAGCTAGCTTCCTGCAAATCCTGGTTTCTGTGACTGACCTGAACATCATTTAATTTTGCTCGTTTTGTTTTAAACTGCATTAACTGACTCTTTTCCATGTTTAATTTTAACCTGTTTAAATGAAACCAGGTATCTCATTTTTCTAAAGTATTTAATACAGTTTGTGGAATTTGATAAGTACGGTTACTTTCAGTGATTAAAGATGTATCATCTGCAAATAAAATTGAGTGACACCCAGTATTAAGTGGCAGATCATTTATGTAAAACAAACACAGAATGGGACCTAAGACAGAACCTTGGGGTACTCCATGTGAAGTGGATTTCCGTTTTGAAGTATAAGTCCCTCTCTCTGATGTTATAACCACTCTTTGTCGTCAGTTGGTTAGATAGGACTTCAATCATTCTAATACCGTGCCCTAATTCCATACTTTTTCAGTTTACAGAGTAGCAAGGATTGATTCACACTATCAAAGGCCTTTGATAGGTCACAAATTCATGTGGCATGCGGTGTGTTGTCTAGAGATGAGCTAATTTTACTAACAAAATTATTTATGGCAGATACTGTGGTTTTACCTTTTTAAAATCCATACTGATTTTTTGGGATTATTTTAAATTTTTCTAGGAAATTTTGAATTTGTATGGTGACTACCTTTCCAGATATTTTTGATAGTGATGGAGGAAGAGAGACTAGGTGATAGTTTCCTATATGTTCTTTTGTGCCTTTTTTGAATAGTGGCTTAACTAGTGCATACTTCAGCGTGTTCGGAAAATAATCTTCTTGAAGGGACTGGTTAACTATTGTAGTTAGTGGCTGTGCAATTATTTTAGAGTCTGTTTTTAACACTTTTGTTGGTATCTGATTCCTTCCTGCTGGTGTTTTACTTTTTAGTGATAGTATCGCCTTTTCTATATCTTTTACAGTAGTTTTGGTAAATGTACTGAAAAATTCACTGTCAAATTGCTCACTGCTGAAGAAATTTACCTTGTCTGGGTACTCTGCTACATTGACAGTAGATTTGTTTACATTTATAAAGAATTCATTAAATAATTCAGAATTTCGAGCAGGATTTAAAATTGTTTTATCTATCGTGATTTCAGAAATGTCATGGCCTCTACCTGTTTCAGCTTTAATCACGGACCATAATGCTTTTGATTTGTTTTCACTATCCAATATAAATTTATTATTTGCCAATTCTGTGGCTGCCTTTGCAACTTTTTAAAAAATATTTTTGTAATCTTTTACATAGGCAACAAAATCCGGACTTTTGTTATGTTTTAGTTACCTATGTAGCTGTCTTTTCTTGCACTCGAGATTTTTATTCCTTCTGTAATCCACTTTACTTTATTTCTTCATTTTTATGATGTACAGTAAGGAGGAAAGTTTCATTAAAAACGTGTAGGAAGTTTTCCAAGAAAGTAGCAAAATGTTCAGATCATGAAACACTATGATCTATAGCCCACTCCACCTTATTTAATCTATGATAGAATAATTACATATTTTCTTTGCTGAACTGGCGTTTGGTGTAGGTTTTTTTTTTCAAGTTCTATTGTATTTGGTAACTCCATAAACACAGCGCAGTGATCAATCAGAAAGTCCTAAATCTAAATAAAACTTATTTGGCTCATTATAAGTGTAAGTGGTTAAAGTATTATCTATTCATGTTGCTGATATTTCATTTACTCGAGTAAAATCAGTGAAATTTCCACTGAAACTCTATATTAGAATCTTATCAAAGAATTTTGTTGAGTTATTGGCTTCACTGGCTAGATCTATGTTGAATTAGCAGTTACTATGACTCTTTTCTTGGTTTCTTTTTGAAGTTTTTGCAATAGACACTGGAATTTTGACAAAGTTTCGTTATTTCTGCACCTGGAATTCTGTACACAGATAAAATTACAATATTTTGGCCTAACTCTAGGCAGCAGCTTTCAAATATACATTCTTCATTAAGGGAATCGAAATAGTCTTGCTCTATATTCCACTGATCTTTCCACAAGTATGCACGATCCTCCTAGAGTTAAATTACTCCTACAAAAGCTGCTGGCAACATAAAAATTATTAAGGTTATTTAAGATTTTGATACTACCCTTTGTAAGCCAGTGTTCATTCAATCATACAACCTTGATATTTGGTATTTCTGACAAAATGATTTGCAAGTCATTAAGTTTTGTTTCTCTACCATATGTGTTATTTGAACTTAACCCATTTATGTTCAAGTGCATTACGAACATATTGTTACTTTTTTGAATGTTCCTAATGGCATCTGTTTTCAAACGCTGTTTGTGTATTTTCATTTCAACTTAGTTATCAGTTTTTACACCCCCATCTCCACGTATTAGTTTCCCTTACTAAGCATGATCTTACATATATCACTATACATATTGCTGAATTTTGCCGACCCTAGCCTGTGTAGATGCAGTCCATCTTGTCCTACACATTTATCACTGATAAATTTATTCGAATCCATTAAAACTGCACCAAGTATGTTGCACTGCTCTCTGATGTGATTGTTTATCCTCTCTACGTATTTATCACTTACCGATCTTCTGTGCAGGATACTACTAATAATTAACTTTGATGCTGGGTACACATTTTTTGCCGTCTGGATTAGATTCCTTGCTTTGTGTACCATCTCTTGTAGTTTTCATTGCACTGTACCGGCGGGAATGCATTTTGTTTCGTTGTCTGTATGTTCTTGAGGTGATTATTTAATTGATGTATACCTATCCCTGGGCGGACATTAATTTTAGTATTTGGTACTGCAAAGTTTCTAATTAGTGAATCACCAATTATTAAGAAGTCATTTACAGTGCTTTGTTTGCCACGTTCTTGATGCTTCCTTCCTTTGTTTTTGTACGTTACTGCAACCCACTTATGTTTATTTCTAGATTCGACATATTTTGCATTTCTTTCTACGCAATTTTCATCATTATCATAACTTTTTTCATTTTGCATATCGCTTTTAACACTTTGATTTTGAGTGCGTTTTTTTGGGGGGGGGGGGGGGGGGGCTTTTACCCTCATTGTTGCCACAGAGCCATAAACGTTTTTCATTTAATAGTTTCACGTTTTCTTGCTCCAAGATTACAATTTCTTTTCTGAGAGTCTCAATGTCACTATTCAGTATACAGGGTGTATACGACCCAGGACAACCAGGAGATCCTGGAAAAACCTGGGAATTTTTTCATCCAGGAGAAAACTGGGAAAAACCCAGGATTTTTTTTAGAATTCCGGGAATTTTTCACCGTTTTAGTTTTCAGTCAAATTTTTGTAATTTTAACTGCTAAGAGCTTATACTCTAACAAAGGATATTACTGTATCCCGCTACTGCATAATAATACTTCAAAAATAAAACAAACGAGAAAAAAATGAAAATAACTTAAATTGCAAAGGAAATGTGCCATATACGACGACGACTCGTGCAAGCGTCTGCCAACAGCAAAATGTGTCAAAGGCTTTAGGAAGACTATGCAGTGGTTCATAATAACAAATTGCCTCCGATGAGTGTGAAGTCACAACTGTCTACATTACATTTGTTTTAGCAGTTATGAGTGGGCTCATGCGCATGCACAGTTGAGTCACGTTTGAGTAGTAGATTCTCCTGCTTCTGGCTACAGGAAAGTGGTTGTTGACTGTGCAAGCAGTCACAGCAAGCAGCTAGATGCTACTGGGAAAAGGGGGCGCCAAATTCATACTGTTGAGGAAAAAACTTGCTTCACAAAACGCCTAGCACCCAGCACACGTTTGTCTATCGATTATTCATATGATTTTAAAGTGCTTCCCTGAAGGTTTTTGAACACATTTTAAGTTGATTTCTGAATGAATCATAAGTTTATTTTTGAATGTGTGCATAGTTTACATGATGAGTCTGTCAGGAGAATCCTCGTCGCATCTAGAAATAAACTTTCCGCAGACAAAAGGGGACGGGGCTATACGAGGTGAGTGGAGTAAAGCCGAACAGATGAATGCCAATTGCTGTCTGATTATGTGGTTGATTGGGTTGGCGAATGATCAGCATTATTATAATTACTAGCGAAATCCATCGATTCAAGACTACCAGAATGGAAATAAATGACTGACAGGAATAACAGGTGAGAAAGATTACGTATTATCTTCTCGGTGTATCCAAGAAAATGAAATTTTGACAGAAAATTTTTGGCAAGATCGCTACACTAGTAAGGACCAGTTGCACAGTCACCGGCAAGCAGCTGCTTAAGTTCTGTTCTGGAAGTAACACAGAAAACATGTTGTATGAACACGTAATAATGCCTAACTGGAAAATAATCGCGGGATAACTAAACCTGTGATTGTGGCATGGTTAGTAAAGTTAATCGGCCAACAAATTTTGACAATGGCAGGAATAGCTACAGAATTGGTGATAACAAGATTGTTTGTTAGAACGAGGAAGGAGAAGAAATGGGGACATCACACACATTATGGAAGAATAAAAAATTTTGTAATACTACTTTTCGATCTCATGCTTGAGAAAGGGACACGGATGAATGAAATGTGAAACTATTTCCTAACAAGGCTTTTTGCTTGTAGTAGGCCTAATAGGCATTTGATATTGGTACTTTGTAAATTATATTCTGTCGTGTTACAAAAATGGCCATTTGTGCCAAAACAGTCTCGTTTATTTGGTGTGTGTTACAAAATTGCTGCAATATTAGAAAGGCCTATTTTGTTTTATCTAGCAGACAGTGACAAAATAGACAATCAGACCGAGAAACCACACCAATCCTTGATATTATTTGTGTTAACGGCTTTTTCAGTATTAGATAACGACATCTTGATTTTTCATGTAGCTAAATGTTTTACGAACTTTGATGACGTAATAGATTCTTTCGCAGAAAGGAAAGCACGTCATGTAAAGCTGTAGCAAGATTAGAGAGAAAAAAATGCTAGGAGCTAACTATTGAAGAAATGTGTACTTTCTTGCTTATCTCTTGTCTTCATTGGTTTTATGTACCCGATATTTAATTTTATGTCACACAGAACAGCAAGTTATTAGTTAATAGGCAATAAAGAGTGCAAATTTTCTGAAGCGTTCTTGTTCTCCCGATTACAAATAATCCCATTCGCTACTAGTTGCGAGATTTTTTTAAAGAGGGGCAGGCTGTCAAACCGGCTGACTGGGAGCAGGAGAGGCACCACAGGACATTTCAATTTCCACTGTCCTGAATATAGTTTGATGGCATTCATTACAAAATATACACGTTTCAGTTCCACAGAGCGAAATACAGTGACGTGCGGTAGAAGAATGCTTTATGAAGAGGTGTGGCAGTGCACTTTGGCACACTTAAGACTAAATAATGTCTTACATTTCCTTGAACACACGTTTTATTCTTCAGAATTTTCAGAAAGATGTGTGCTACAAGATGAACATATTTTTGAAAATTCAATTTTTTTAGTATTGACCTGGTTCGCAAATATCGTAGATCTGGGGCTGATGCGCAGAGCAGTCTGAGTGGGTAGTCTCCACATGACCCGTGTTTACATTTTCTGATTTTGCTGTTTCCCCTTCGTTTACTCTCACATCAAATGAAAACAAAACGGATATCTGTGGCCTGGAGCTATCAAGTGAATTAAAATACATTCACATAATTACGGAAGGCTAAAATATGTCATTAGTTTCAGATTTTATTTTATTTCCATCTTTCTGACAGTCAAGCATTAATCGCCTTGGAACAGTGAAGTTATTTTTGTCTGTTTGCTAAAGATATTTGACTTTCATTAACCTTTTCCGCAGAGGAAGTCAATGTATTTGAAACAAAATGTTTAATGCCACACTAATGGCTAGTTTCAACTGTTCATTATGCCATAATACAGAACCAAACAAGATATAATACGGTACTGGTGCTCCAAAAAATTAATATCCCAAAAACCACACTAAAAACCTTAATATCAGGTCAAGGTCTACTTCATTGGGAATCTGGACAAAGAATCTGCGCTTTAAATGTGCACATTTTAGTATGGTTCATGAAATTCCGATGCTCTTGGAGTATCCCCTGATGTCTTGTTTCTTTTATGACATAATGTATGATCTTTCAATATTTTACACGTACGTACATAAGAGCTTCCTACGTCATGATGGCTGTGCAAGTGCGGCGTTGCCTTTTATCTGTGCTCTCTGGCAACCGCTGAAACAAACCTATTTCTAACAGATCGCAGGAAAATATTGCGAATGGTGGTTTGAAAAGCATTACTTTCAAAGTAAATATCCTTTTACGTAAGTTGAACTATGTACGAGAATGTACCATGACAGAAAATTTGACTCTCATTTAAAAATCAACTCTTTGTTGGTGAGCCATTTAGAAGAATTTCGAATCCTGAAGATCAGACATTTATGTCATTATTAAAAATTTTACTGGCACGTTTGTGTGGTATATCTTGAAGTGTAACTCATGAAAAAAAGATCAACATTATGTGTGAAAGCTTAGCTTCTCTTGCAGCTTATTAACTTTAGAGACCAATATTATATGTCAAAGCCTTGCTTTTGTTGTAGCAACACTATGTAAATTAATTTAAACTATTAACTTCCCTTTTTGTGTGTTCGTGCTACTTAACACTGATGTTGCTGTTGGCTGACTACATCATGTGTCCTATGCTCTGAATATCCGCTGTCGTTGGCTGGCGAGATCACTTGACGTGAGCTATGACTGGCTTACAAAAGTGCATCGCAATTTCAATTATTCAGAAAGTAACAGGCGGTGTTTGGTGGAATTCCAATGTATACTTTCGAAAATATGCAACGTACATGTTGCTGTACATCAAAGATATTTCCAAAACGTGTCCTCCCCCCCCCCCCTCCCGTGTTTCGTTTTCTAAAGTGCTGGGAAATTCTACGCCCGTCCATAAAACCGTAACCATTCAAAGGATTGATAAGGGAAAATATACTGTCACTTAACACGGAAAAAGCGGGAGAAAGTGTATTTTTCCTTGTCTGCGTATACACCCTGAGTAACTTCATAATTTCGTCTTTTGAATTTATTGTGTTGAGAAAATCTTCATGTTCATCACTAACACAGTTACGACGTGACCACTTAATATCATTTACAAACTTGAGATTGACATTCACACTCTTTTCGTGTAACCATAAGTTACATTTCACAAAGAGGATGCCTTTAATCACATTCTTTTGCATTCTTTACATGATGAGTTGTTATAAAACTCCTTTTAAGCTGAGGTTGAAGTGTCGCTGCACTGTTCTACTGGTGCCATCTTACTTAATGATGGAAACTCAGAGGGCATGTCTTGAGAGCTTTTTGATGCACAGCAAATGGTGTACATGCAGTTAGAGACTGGCACCATCATCAGACAGCATACGAGGAAAATTCAGTCACTTCATTTCAACATTATCATTCGATTGGCTTGAGCCAAACAGCTTTGTACTAACTTCGATACTTGCAGTGCCTATTCACAGCAACAAAGAGGAAATCCTGGAGGCGTATTAGTTTCGAAAGCTGAAATATGGTGAGCATGATTTGCCACCTGAAAAGCCATGAAATATTTTGAGAAAGTCAGACATCAACTAGTAGCTCTTCTTCTTTGCAGGTTGCTAATGCAGGTACAGAGGTTGAACAAAAATATGGAGCCAACGCTAGAAATGCATGCTTGCAGATGCTAAACAAGCCTGCAGGATGCACTGTTGTATTTGATCAAGAAACACTAGTGCAATGTCCCCCAATATGTTGCAGGTCTCTGTCATGGTCAGAACAGTCTCCTGTATAGTTGTCAGTGCATTATATCGGAACTAAGTGAATTCGAACTTGAGTGTACTGTTGGTGCTTGTAATGTGGTTTCTTCCATAACCAAGGTAGCTGAAGTGTTGGGTGTTTCAGGAGTTATTATATTGAAGAGTTATACTGCATATAGTTAAAGAACATCATCTGCTAAGTCACAACTCAAACAAAAGTGTGTGTTCATTGGTTGTAACAATGGTCATTCAAGAGGATTGTGCAGAAAAATAAAGGACAGTAGCTGCAAAAGTCACTGCAGAACTGAATGCAACATTCGTGAACATTGTCAGCACCAAAACAACATGTATGGATCTCCATAAAGAGGAACTGGCAGTGCTGGCTGGAATTCCAAAACCACTCGATGTGTTGCAAATGCTTGTAACAGGAAAACATGGTGCCAAAGCCATAAAACCTGAAATATGGAGCAGTGGAAGAAAGTAATTTGGTCAGCTGAGTCTTATTTCACACAGTTTTCAACTTCAGGCCGAGTTTATATGCAAAGAGAGATAAATGGCAGCAGTTTGATAGTGATTTGGGCCACCATATATTGATACTCCATGGGCCTCAGAGTTAATCTGCAAGGTCACAGTACTGTCAAGGATTATGCGACCATTTTGGCTGATCAGGTCAGTTCCATGGTACAATGTTTGTTCCCTAATGTAGAAGCTGTGTTAAACATGAAAGAACCCATGTTCACACAGCTCATGTAGTCCAGGACTGGTTTTGTGAAAATGAAGATGAATTGTCACATCTCCTCTGGCCACAACAGTCACCAGATTTCGATATTGTTCTGCCTTTGTGGTCTTGTTTGGAGAGAAGTTTGCATGATTTCTATCCACATCCATCATCATTACCTGAACTCACCAACTATTTGCAGGGATAATAATGTAAAACTTCCTCGAAAATCGCACAGCACCTGTATTTATCCATTCTGAGATGACTAGAAGTGCTTTTGTTTGCCAACAGGTTTCGTACACCATATTAGGCATGGTAATGTGTTGTGTTTCTGTTGTTTCCATATTTTTGTGCAACACATGTGCTTCTAATAATAGTAGAACATTACTAATTTGTGACAGTAAAAGTTTTCATTTTGTGTGTACATTAGGGATAACCCATTTGATTGTATCATTATAACTCTGCTTGCTAACTTCACTCTGTCTTCATGTAGACTAAGTGTTAATTCTTTTACAAACTAGGATATTTCAGTTTTGGAACTCGTTAACGAGATGAATCTTGGCTTTAACAAGAATGTGCACTTTAGATCATAGATACTCTGCTGTTTATTTTATATATGAAGTACACAAAATAATTAAAAATGAAATATTGCTTCAAATAAAGCAACATTCTAACTAGTTCTATATGTTAGACACTAACTGGAATCTGGACACTTAGTTTCCTTTTAATAGAGTCTGCAGCTAATTTCCTGTTCTAACATAAAGTGTCTAGCATGAAATCGGTTTAACATTGAAGGTCATGATGTACTGTAACCGCATCGGCAAAAATAGAAACGGAAGAAAAAAGAAAGAACATCCCATACTCAGTCCTAAACAGATTTCTTTCTTTCTTTTTTTTTTTTCCTCCTCTTGTCATTTACTAAGATGTTCCAGAAATTTCAGCATACGTGAATCAGGAGTATGGAGTGTCTTCAGCTGTTTTGAAGTGTTATATAGAAGCACAGCATAGTATTTGTGGCAGTGTGCTTAGTACCCTGGTTGCGTTGGAAGATGTAGTTTCTTCACATACATCCATTCACCAAAAACCGCCAAATACAGCTTTTGGATTCTAGGCCAAATTATTATGACCCACAAATGAGCACTGACTTATCTCTGTACTTGGTTGAAATTAATGTATGTATTTGCACACTCTGTGTGCTAGGTGTAAAGTTAACTATAAAGGAATTCACCAAACTAAATAATGTAAAATTTCAAAGGGCTAGAATTGCTGGCCAGTACTCGCAGTAAAAACCCTAATTAAAGAACCTGCTCTTAAGGAAATCCTGCTTTTAATGAATATTTCCATTGCTCCCAGCAAAACTCCAATAAGAATAATGTTGTTTCTCTCCACTTTTAATGAACCACACTTTAAGGAAAAGTCTGCTTTTAAGGAATAAGCATGAAACATTTTGCAAATTCAAATCCATATTTTACACAGTTCATGACATGTTATAGTAAGTTTCTGATTTGTTTCCACTTCTCACAGATCATAATTTTTGTTGTGTGATGCTGTATGTGCTAACTGATTCAACAGCGGTTCATTTGAGCAGCAGCCAGTGGGCTCACCCACAAGCACAGAGCTGAAGTCACTTGTGAGCAGTGCCTTCATCCGCATATGGCTACTTGATGCAAGACTGTTGGCTGTATGAGTAATAGCAGGAAGTAGCCACGTGCCATTTGGAAAAATGTTTCTGGCATGCTTTAGCTGCCAAATTTGCACATGTACAGAGCATTCAGAGTTGTAGGGGGAGGGGATGTACATTTTGTGCTTTTCCTATTTTCTCTTCATTAACAGGTCTAAGCAGGCAAATTTGGTATGGATTGAAATATTTTGTTTCAAATATATAGACAGATGTAGTAGAATTTTACAAATCTGTCTTCCATGAAACACGTTGTTTTCAATCACAAGTCATGTTCCTACAGTCCTCTGGTACCTTCCCTAGGCTTGATGCTATTTCTTAATTTGTGTTATTTATGTCTCGAATTTAGAGACCACCATCCTTCGATAAATTACAGACTGGCGGCATACCATGTTTTATCATTGTAACTCTTCACATGGCACTGTACAGGGTGACACAGAAAAAACGGGAACATTCCCACAATCCAGTAAAACTAGAAGTGATGAAGGAAAGAAATTGCATTTATAGTAATTGGAACCTCACAACTTTGCCATTTACAAAGCATTGATGGCATTTATCATTTTTTTTTTCAAAATTACATCCTTTATATGGTGTCCTCCTGTACAAATACATTCATGAAATCTGCCATTGGAATTCCTCGTTGATTGCTGCTACATCTCAGCTGGCACACTGAATTCTCTATTTTAACTCGTCCAGGGTTCTTGGTCCAGTTGTGTGGGCTTTGCTCATGAGGTAGCCTCACAAGAAAAAATCACAAACAAATAAATCTGACGATCTAGGGGGCCAGGGAATGTTACAGAATCATGATTGCCAAACAATTCTTGCACGTATGCCATCGATTGCCATGCAGTATGCAATGTCACTCCACCCTGTTGAAACTAGGCTTCTTGAACCTTTGGAAAGTTGTTCAATGCAGGTGTAACTTTTCATAACATCTCCACGTAACAATCAACATTGACAGTTATTGTGTTTCCCTGTTCATTTGTGAAAAAATACGGTCCAATAATCCCATATGATGAAACACCACACCATACTATCACTTTACTAGCGTGTAAACAGTGTTCATGAACGTCATTAGGATTTGTGTGTCCCAATAATGATAGTTCTGTTTATTCACATAATCTGTGAGATGAAAATGTCCCCCATCTGACATCCACAACTTCTTCAGAAATTCATCGTCATTGTTTATTTTTGTTGTCATTTGTTGACAGAATCCTGATCGTAACCAGTAATCATTGTCCTTCAATTGTTGCACCATCTGTAGTTTGTATGGATGACATTTTAAATCAAGATGAAGAATTCTGTGAACACTCTCCCAGGACATTCCAACCACTGTTGCTTGCTTACGTATTGAATGCCATGGACTCCAAAAGACAGACTCACGTACAACATCAAAATTTGCTGGAGAACGCACACTTCTTGGTTGTCGTGTTGGTTTCTTTTTGAGGGAAGATCCAGGCTCTTCAAAGTTACTAATCCAACATTTTATCACGTTTTGACAGAATGGCATCATGACTTCCTAAATTATAAAAAAACGTCGAAACTCCCTCTGCGCTGCTACCAAACTATCATTGTTTTTATAAACATTTTTATGGCTAACTCCTGCTGTTGTCTGTTCCACTGATCCATGATTTCTGAAATGGTGGACTGTTTACTCACTAACTGTCATGAACCTGCAGTGCTGCCACCTGCTCATGGCTGCCACTACTCATTTCAAACATTCCCGTTATTCTGTGTACCCTGTATTTATTTCTACAGTAGAATATAAGCTGCCAGCTGTACAGTTCCTTGGTTTTGCAATTAACCTCATTAATTTTTTCTACAGTATGAAATAGTCATGAAATAACTTGTACTTATTTCTGGTGTATATAAGCAACTGCTTTTTTATTATTTATTTTATTTTTGGAGGAAGTTTGTATTCCTTCTCATTAGTTTTTTGCAGTGCTGGGTAGATGCAAACCTCATTGGAAACATTGCATAACAGTATTACAGCGTACAAATAAGAAGTCACTACATAGCAAAATGTTAGCTACTTTCAGCTATAGAGTGTAGGTTTGAAATAAATACTATGCCAAGAACTGCTTCCGTATTTTTCATTCCTTATCTAGATAGGATATGATAAAAAGAAATAGTCCTCAGTACAACAACACCATGTGTCCCCTCCAAAATGCATGCCGCAGTGCTGCACAATCACATGATGCCCCAGCACACACAGCATCCCAAACAGAAATGTGATGAAAAATGTATGGGCAGAGCAAACACTGACATTGGGTTTCCTGCGTCACAATAGCTGCGCATGTGCAGTAATGCCTGTTTTCTGAAACACTCTCGCAACTGCTGAAATGAACCTTAGGACGATACGTACCTTGATCATTGTCAATAATTCAGGTTCTCTTGTAGCTATACTGACAGAAACACTAAAAGAATCGGAAATGATTTTTGTGCAACTTATGTCATGTGATCTGATGTTGCAGTTGCTGAGCCAACAACTATGAGTACGAAGCACGAAAAGTTCAGCCCCTTTGGTTAATGAAGTGTGGAAGTTCTCAATTTTTATTCTTGTCTAGTTACGGCCTGGCAAATGTAGAACGCTTGCAGTTCAGCAAAAGCTGAAGACAAGTCTCAACATGAATCTCTCCAGCAGGGCAATGAAGTGTGATTTAGCACCGTCCACATGTCGATATATTCAAATATAAGGAAGCATTATTAACCCTTAAGTGGACAATGAGACTGTAGCATATGTTGTTCTCACCCCAGTACACTGCTGCCACCTAGGGAACAGTACAGCGTACTGTTTCCGTTCAGAAGTTCCCATTGTTATAGCTGTATGATCTCGCTGAGGGTTTCATCGAGTGTTGGCCTACAGGAGAGCTTTTGACTGCTGCTACTGTGACATTTTGTGATTTTCTTCTCACTGCTTGAGTCTGAGTTAAATACTTTTGATTTTTGCTATGGCATCTTATTATTTACTGTTTCTTGCTTGTTGTTAAATTTGTTGTATTTACATTACTTGTGGACATCACCTGTACAGTCGTGGACAAAACGAGCGAGACCCCTCGCCTCTTCGTTATGCTGATCCGCACAGCTTTAAAGCCTGCTACACAGCATAACAGGCAAGGCGACGAAGTGCTACCAACATACTATGCACAGGCGTGAAATTGACAAACTATCCCAACTTTGTCAGATTGTTTCCAGTTATGTGTAAGACTATATTAATACTGATTAGTGTGTTAAACACAACACGTAAATATAAGATATAAATGAAAGAAGAAACGCTAATTCGTATGAACTGTACTAATAAAAATAAATTTCAGCTTATCCAGATAACATAACTGTTTTAGTAAGACAAAGTACCACAGATCGTTACGAATTATCAAAATATTATGCGCATTCGGCCGCGAAAGGGTCTGTGTCAACGTTCAGACCAGTCATACTGGATTACCGTTACTGACCTACCATGAAAGTGTGCAAATTTAGCAATGTGTGAAGATACGTAACGAAATTCAGTAAAAAATCGTTCAATGCCACACTTAAGTCAATTCAGTTATTGACAGAAGCGGAAAAAGTAGGCAGTAACAAGTACGAAATTCTACAAGAGTTTCATATTGACATCCACAGGGCGCCAGTACAGAATAAAGGTAGCAATAAAACGTATTGGGGGCGCGAGAACTTCTTAAAATTGCTTTACTTTTAGTCTATCAGCCTCCATCGAGATTAGAACCGAAAACAAACCAGACCTAGCTTGCAGTAGCAAACACCTTTCACTACACTAGCACACAATCCAGGCAAACAGCCCTCTATTATTACCCCAGACATGAATAAGCCCGACACTGGACTCGCATTGGGGAGGACGGCTGTTCAATCCCGCGTCCGGCCATCCTGATTTAGGTTTTCCGTGATTTCCCTAAATCGCTCCATGCAAATGCCGGGATGGTTCCTTTAAAAGGCCACGGCCGACTTCCTTCCCAGTCCTTCCCAAATCCGATGAGCCGATGACCTCGCTGTCTGGTCTCCTTACCCAAAACAACCCCAAACCCCAAGCCTGCTGGCTGCCTTCATGGATTTAACTTTAAAAAATGAATAAGCCGGCAATTTCGAAATAAAAATGGCAAAATTATCTGCAGTTTCTGTTGCATAGAGCTTTGTGGACTCAAAAATATGAATTTTCTACCTTTATGTCACCGTTTATGTGACAATCATTCGGGATGGTTATCGAAATAACAAAACACTGTTATTAGCGAGTAAATTTAGTAGGATACTTCTGCACCATCCCAGGAAATAAACGGCTATATAGCTGCCAAACGTATACTACAATGTTTCGAATTCTTCATTAGGCTCACCATAGCCAGAAAACGTTCATTAGCCGAAGTGTTTCTTAAGCTAGCTAGGAATGGGAATGCTCGCACTTCTAAAACGCGGTGACATTAATACTGGGATCTGAATTACCGCTTATATAGGCAAATGGGGGATTATTTATGCGGCCCTCATCTGTAGTAATTGTTGTAGCTATTTTCGTTGTTAGGATTTCGTCACCTAACTCGGTAAAAATGAGACCCTACTAGTCTCACTAGTCTTTCTTGACCATCTGTCTGTCCACCGAACCCTTAAAACCCGTTTACATCGAGTACGGATAGACATAGTAAGTGGAAATGTATCGCACTCCCTGCGGTATACTGTGCCTTGGTGGTGTATGTAAGTGAGCTTCTACGGCAATGCAATCGAAAGATACGGCCGTTTATGTAAAGAAAATTTACTGCGAAAGGTAAAAAAAAAATGGCTCTATGAACTATGCGACCAAACTGCTTAGGTCATCAGTCCCCTAGACGTAGAACTACTTAAACCAACCTAACCTAACAAACATCCATGCCCGGGGGAGGATTCCTACTGACGGCGCAAGCAGCAGCGCGGTCCGTTATTGACGCCGTTGAACGTACGGCCAACCTGCGCCGGCAAGCTGTTAATATCATCTTGTGTTGCAAAAAGTTATTCACTTCTGGTGAATGATTTTTGCGCAGTTCATTAAAGATATAGCAACTAAAATATTTTTGATGTTACGGAAGAGGAAGACGCCTAATTCATTTCCCCTTGTCTTTATTTATGATGTTAGATTCGCAATCTGAGCATACGTACTTTCCATAACCACACTTACGGGGCTCCGGAAAGGCTCAAAATCATGAAAAGTTCAATTTTTACTTTTTTGCGTTTTCTGAATCTGCAGACTATTACCTTTTAATAGATATATAATTTATTCAATTCCAAAGACTACAACTATTTTTAAATGGGCTGTTAAACTACTGTCGAATGGCGTTATTGTTAACGTCCGTGTTCATCAGGTACATTTTAGTGATGTGAGACAAAGTATGTGTTGTGGCTAACCTGTGATGGTTCAATATATATCGCTGGTGTGATTGTCGATTGTTTCATGTTTATTTACTCTGTCGTTATCTCGAAAATATTCGTAATTAATTCTGTTTCTTGAGTCTCTGTTTTGTTGAAGTATAATAATGAGTAAAAGTAAAGTTATTAGAAATGCAACATTGTAAGGTGCAAGGTATTTAGAAATATGGGAATGAAGATAAGGTTCTAACATGGTACGAGCGATGCTTGCTTTAGACAAGGAACGCCTTCGGGTTGCAGACAGGGCTGTAAAGAGTCTAGAAATACAAGCAAGAGTAAACAGGAGGAGGAACAAGAGGAAGCTGGAGGAGGAGTTTGCAGAGGATGAAGATGATCCATCCTATGGACCTGGAATGCACTAAAAAGTTAATCCAATCTTTGTCGCTCGATTCCCAAAACTTTTATTTTCTCATACTAATTACATGTTTTCTAAGGATCTTCCAAACATATTTGTTTCAAACTTTCAGTAAATGTTACACAGTACCTTCTGCATAATTTAACACAGCCTTTTTCCAAAAACTGTATATTTTTGAATATATATATAAAAAATTGCAAAAAAATGTTGTGAATTTTCATTACAATTGAAAAAAAAATCATCTTTAATAACTGAACTAAATTTTTGTAAAATCCCTGTGTTAAGTTGTAGCCCATATTCCAATAAATAATCTGTAAAAAGTTCAACTTCCTACCTCAAATACTTTGTGAGGAAAGATGTAATTTATAAGCGTTATTTTAACATTGCAAGTATAGGGCGTTCCTGAGCCCCTTAAGTGCAACGTCATAGTCAGATATGCGAATACAACACTTTGGCTTATATTTGAGGTATTCCGTTTTCTACGAAGTGGTTGCAGACGATGCTGTGGTGTCTTCGAAGCGCGAGCTTCGCCAGTGCTAGAGCTATCTCAGCACATCAGTTGAGGAAACGTTTTCTTCCTTCTGTTAGTCTAATGGACAATGACAACACCGTAGAACACGTTTGACAGCTATGTGACCATCGATTTACGTTCTTGAGTGGTTCATAATTATGTTAGTAAATCCACTCGATATTTTTATGTCCTTTAAATTACATTTGCTACATGATTCGCACTGAAGACGTAGGAAATGTATGTTATTTGGTCCAGGAAGCACGTTCCAACAAAAATTGGTGCTTACATTGACTTTTATGTTGCGAATTAGTCGTCTTATCCCTCACATGGACAATGAGGGAGTTCTGTTTTCCTACAGTTGTTTTAGAGCTTAGTGGTATTGTGTGTTGGTGGCGTTGCCAGTTAACATACTGCGCATGTAACACACACACACAAAAAAGTTGGATGCCTGCAGTGATCAGTCTACTTGAAAAACGTTTGTTGTCATCGTAATTTATGTAACTTGCTCTTCGACTTCCAGTTTGACAATTTGTGGAAAAATGTTTTACCTTGCTAATTCTAGTTTGCAACATTGTCTGACTGAGAAAACGTGGGCATGAAGGATTCAGTGAAAGCAATTATTCGCTATTATAGCAAACTTTTGAATCCACTGGACACTTGAATTCTCTATATCGATTCTGAGAGTTTTGCTATTCCTCTTGTTATTTACTGTCTCAATGTCATCCGTGAGAATAAAATTAGAGGCAGTGGGATTACGTTCTGATCTATATACTGTTTATTAATATTCTGCGCTATTAAGTAAATTTTAAAGGTTATATATTCTTTACGTAAAATCTAGTATCGGTTTCAGCCCTATGATCGACGATGAACTTCAGAAACACAATTACAGAATAGCGGCATATCGATTATGGCTCCTCACCATCAACAATTGTTGTTACCCACTGTTTTGCATTTGCTATTTGACCGTCGTTAGCCTTTAGAGACCAATGTGATCTTTCCACAATGCCATTTTTGACTTGCTTCTTAATATGTTCTGTAACTACAGATTTGTTGAAAATATTAACTGTTAAATACGCTATTCCACAAATTAAAAACTTCCAGTTATTCTTTATGTCTTGAAACTTCCTACCGTTCACTTTCACTGAAAAAAAGATACATAATAATAAAATGAAATCATAGATTATAATCTCAAAGCATACTGTGAATGGTTAAAATGAAATGAACTAAAAATCATCTTCTTGTCTAAAACACGTTACTATTCCACAGAACTTCGGCACCTCTCAAATTTTTTTACACTTCTGATGTTTAGCCACAAGTGGACAAATAGTGGGTCTCATGAAGCAGCACTGCTTAGCCGTCACAAAACAAAGCCTCAAAAATCAGTAAATAAAACTTTTCTTCTACTGTTGCGCCGAATCGCATACACCAGCCGCCCTCTGCTGCGACAACGACTCGAAGTCTATCGGGTACTTGATTTTTCTCTTCTTCTTCGGGTCTCCTTACCTCCCCTTCTAGCCCAACTTTCGCTCTCCAATCACACCTTCATCAGCGACCTTCTCCTCAATATTTTTCATTTGTGCTGAATTGCTTTTTACCCTTCTTGCATATACACGTGTGTCGTGTATCTTTTAGAGACTGCATGAATATATAACGTGAGTATTTCTTCTCTTAGCATATTAAATATTACATATCTTGTTGTGAATTAATTTGTTTGTCCAGATTCCACTTACTGCGTTTCCTTAAAATTATATAAAATATACGTCTATAAAAAAAAGAAAAAAACTAACAAACTTGAATTATCTGTTGCAGCTGATTGGTTAAAGGCTGGGGAAAAAAAAACACCTCTGCCGATGCTGCTTAGGATCGTGTATAGCCTCCTTCGACTTCCACAACGGCTCGAAATCTGTTGGGCATTGAGCCCACAGCTCATAACTAGGAGATTCAAGTAACTCATTCCGAGCGTCATGAATCACATCAGAAAGCTGTCGGCGAGTTGACGGTAAATGTCCATTTTCCCGTATTACTCTGACCATTTCTGCCCAAATATTCTCAATGGGATTCATGTCAGCTCCTTTAGGTGGCCATTCCATTACAGTAATATTACTATGGTCGTCGAACCACCTCTTAACCACACGTGCCATGTGAATAGGCGAGTGATCTTGTTGGAACATGATCTGATCATCGCCAAATCTTGCTGTCACTGAAGGCAACATCACGTTCTCCATAATTTATATGTAATTGGGCGCATCGAGTCTTCCTTCCACTTTCCACAGGAGCCCACACCCTTCGGCCGATATCCATACCCATACCGTTACCGACTCCCTGCCACTCCTTCGGCAACTGTAAATATATTCTGGATTATACTTAGCACCTTTCGGCCGGCAAACAAGTACTTTTCCGGTTGATACCGTAGAGAAAACTTTTTCGTCCGTGCAAATCGCTTGCTTCTAAAACTGGAGAGGTTAGTCGACATTTTCAGCAGTAAAAGCAAGGCGGGCTTCTCTGTGGGAAACAGTCAATGTCTCTTTCACAGCAGCGCTTCTTGCTCTCAGTCCACCTTCCCTTAGACGACGAGCGACGGTCTTACTGCTAACATTGAGACCCAAAGTCTGCTGAATTTCTCGTGCGTTGACAAATGGGTAGTTCTCACTGAAACGGTGTATCTGATGATCCTAAGCTGCTGTTGTTTTGCGGCGACGGCCATGAGGCCTTCAGTTCAGCTTACCAGCCTCTTCCTTGCGTCTAATCCACCTGGCTACCGTCGACTTGTGAAGACCCATAGTTCTTGCTATATAGCCATTTGAAAATCCCTCTGCATGGAATGCTATTATAGCACCCTTGCCTGCCTCAGCCAGATAGGACATTTACCGTTGACTGCATGATTCGTCGCCGTTAATATCAGCTGCGAAAACAGCGCTAATTGGAAACAGACTGCCTCCTCCACGACTGCAGCCACAACGCAACTGCCAAGTATGTGTAACACGGAAATCGATGGCATAAACGAGAGATCGCAAGCCCTTACTCGTTTCATTACATAGAGGAGCAACTTATAATCTATAATTTTTCTCAGAAGGGATTTGTCAGCTCTTGTTATGTCGTATCCTGATAAATATTACATGGAATGAAATGTTTACGTTTTGCATATACGGCCGGCCTAACGCAAGAAACATTTCTGAAATATCTGAGGCAACCTGAAGAACACTACGTGAATTTTAGTTGTAGATCGTTGCCTTATAAGAAGGAAAACGTGTTTATTTTCGCTCGCCGTGTTTCCAAGTGGCGCAGTTTACTCTGAGGCATACTTAGTTCTCGGCGGGCTAAAAAGCGACTCGACTAACGAGGGGAACTCGCCAGATGCCATACGCTGATTGTCCGGAAACTTTGCTCAGTGAAGGAGAGCACAATATAAGCGAACATGTGTTTCGGCTTATCTGCAGACACTCGACTGTTTCCGAGAAAACGACGGTCAAAGTTATCAATGCGTTGTTGCTATAGTATAGATACCTTTTGCTCCAGAGAATTCAATTGAAGCGGTAGCGCAGTGGCTACCGTCGTTGCTTCTTAACTTTGGTTCCCGAGTTTCTGTAAGGTTGTAAGGACATTCACAAATATTTCACACGTTTTTCTCATTATTTTATTTTTTTAACTTCTTTCAGTACCAGTACATTAATTGACGAATAAAGACAACATTGTTTCAACATAAATTGGAATAAACATTCGCAGATAATTCAGAGAGTGAGAGGAAAAAAGGATCAACCGGGTTTCGAACTCGCAGCGCAAAGTTCTGAAGTCATTCAGTTGAACTGGTGGCATAGCGGCTACCGTCGGGTAGCCGCTATGCCACCAGTTCAACTGAATCCTTACACGCTAAAAGGTATCTACTCTATATCAACAGCGCATTGAAAACTTCGACCGTCGTTTTCTCAGAAGCGGTCGAGTGTATGCAGATAAGCCGAGAAGCCGAGACACGTGTTTGCTTATTTTGCCCCCTGCTTCACGGAGCGAAGTTTCAGCAAGATCGGGGTATGACACTTGGCGGGTCCCCTCGTAAGAGGCGTGCGTTGCGATTCAGTAGACAGAATGCGTCCACTTTCCTCGACTACTCATTGACATGTTTGGAAACTTTCGTTTTTGTAGTGGCAGTTTGCGTTATGAGGGCTCGTTTTCCTGATCACGATCTACTAATGGACTTTGCTCCTAATTTACGTTACTGTGTAGTCATGTAGATGTAACAACGAAATTATGTTGTAACTGCGACATGAGAGTTACATTTGATTTGAACATCGAAGTTGTTTGCTGTTTGATTATTTTTTGTCCATTATTTTCAGCCATAGACAAACACCTAGGTGCATTAAATTGATACTGAAATAAAGTGTCATGCATGGACCAATAACAATAAATTCTTAACTACTTGTTATTGTTCTGCAGTATCTGCCAGCGTCTTCGGAAGTGGATATCGCATCGACGTTCCTAGGGTGTTTATAAGTGGATATTGCAGACAACTTCGATCAAAATTTGAAAACAGCTTCGTCAAAGTTCCGTGATTAAACGATCTGAGTTGCTGGCGAATATAGTTTATCCTAACTAGACAGTATATATTATCATTATACATGAGGTGAAAAGGGTTTCGCCGGGTGCGGTGGTCGAGCGGTTCTAGGCGCTTCAGCCACGAATCGCGCGGCTGCTTCAGTCGCAGGCTGGAATCCTAACTCGGGCATAGATGTGTGTGATGCTCTTATGTTAGGTAGGTTTAAGTAGTTCTAGGTCTAGAGGACTGATGACCTAAACAGTTTGGCCGCATGGTTCTTAAGCCATTTTTTTACCTTTCGTGTAAATTTTCTTTACATAAACGGCCGGATCTTTAGATTGCATTGACATAGAAGCTCACTTTTATACACCACCAAGGCACGATATACCGCAGGAAGAGCGATACATTTCCACTTATTATGTCTATCCGTACTCGAGGTAAACGGGTTTTAAGGGTTCGGTAGACAGACAGACGGTCAAGAAAGGCTAGTGAGACTAGTAGGTCTCATTTTTACCGATTTAGGTGACGAAATCCTAACAACGAAAATAGCTACGACAATTACTGAAGATGAGGGCCGCATAAATAATTCCCCCTACTCTTTATTCGAAATGTTCTAGTTGCAGTCAATATATCAGCATATTAATCGTAGCTACGCTTTCGATCCAAATCACGTTTACTGGGATGCAAATAAAATCCATTTGCCTATATACGTGGTAATTCAGATCCCAGTATTAATGCCACCGCGTTTTAGAAGTGCGAGCATTCCCATTGCTAGCTAGCTTAAGAAACACTTTGGCTAATGAACGTTTTCTGGCTTTGGTGAGCCTAATGAAGAATTCGAAACATTGTAGTATACGTTTGGCAGCTATATAGCCGTTTATTTCCTGGGGTGGTGCAGAAGTATCCTACTAAATTTACTCGCTAATAACAGTGTTTTGTTATTTCGATAACCATCCCGAATGATTGTCACATAAACGGTGACATAAAGGTAGAAAATTCATATTTTTGAGTCCAGGAAGCTCTAAGCAACAGAAACTGCAGATAATTTTGCCATTTTCTTTGCGAAATTGCCGGCTTATTCACGTCTGGGGTAATAATAGAGGGCTGTTTGCCTGGATTGTGTGCTAGTGTAGTGAAAGGTGTTTGCTACTGCAAGCTAGGTCTGGTTTGTTTTCGGTTCTAATCTCGATGGAGGCTGATAGACTAAAAGTAAAGCAATTTTAAGAAGTTCTCGCGCCCCCAATACGTTTTATTGCTACCTTTATTCTGTACTGGCGCCCTGTGGATGTCAATATGAAACTCTTGTAGAATTTCGTACTTGTTACTGCCTACTTTTTCCGCTTCTGTCAATAACTGAATTGACTTAAGTGTGGCATTGAACGATTTTTTACTGAATTTCGTTACGTATCTTCACACATTGCTAAATTTGCACACTTTCATGGTAGGTCAGTAACGGTAATCCAGTATGACTGGTCTGAACGTTGACACAGACCCTTTCGCGGCCGAATGCGCATAATATTTTGATAATTCGTAACGATCTGTGGTACTTTGTCTTACTAAAACAGTTATGTTATCTGGATAAGCTGAAATTTATTTTTATTAGTACAGTTCATACGAATTAGCGTTTCTTCTTTCATTTATATCTTATATTTACGTGTTGTGTTTAACACACTAATCAGTATTAATATAGTCTTACACATAACTGGAAACAATCTGACAAAGTTGGGATAGTTTGTCAATTTCACGCCTGTGCATAGGATGTTGGTAGCACTTCGTCGCCTTGCCTGTTATGCTGTGTAGCAGACTTTAAAGCTGTGCGGATCAGCATAACGAAGAGGCGAGGGGTCTCGCTCGTTTTGTCCACGACTGTACATTTGATTTTGTTGGTGGAAGTTATCCGTCCCACTGCCTTTTTGATAGAAAATTTTTTCAAGAGTCTGGAATTTATTTTTCTTTGTTTTATTATATTTATCTGAGATGTTTGATTCAGTAGTTTTTAAAGCTACACACATCAGTATATTACTAAAAAACCATCATGTTGTTATACCAAACCAAGAACATGCTTATACCGTCTTTTACCCTCTGCTGTTTCCTATCATTTGCATTCCTTCCCTTTCAGATAGCCCTTTCTCTAGACCTCAAGTCTTAAACATGTTGTCGTTCATAATACTGTACATTATTTTTGTTACCTGACGAAAGTGATGTGGAAATTGGAGGAGATGAAGGTGCTGTCAGTGAACTGAAATGTTTTAGATTACATATTTGCAAATTTATGTGGAGCAAGATGCATTTTATGGTGACCTTGACATTGAATCATTTGAGTTTCTTACAAATGCCAGTAGCAATATTTTGGAGAGTGAAAATGAAAGTGAAAGTGAAGAGGAATGGAACAGAGATAGTCCTTACTGTGACAATGTGAAGAACAACTTTCAAAGAAGAAGGCGAGGGGAACCAAAATTTCTTTATACTGTAAGTGATCAAGAGGTCATTTATTTTTCCTAATTTCTTTGATGATAATATTCTCACTTTCTTTGTTAGTGAAACAAAATTGTAAGTGAAAGAATATCATGTTAGCACAAGCCCATTAAAAACCTGGATGGACACAACCACTCAAGAAATTAAAGTTTTTGTAGGATGGATTTTAATGGGCATCACCAACTTCCTGATCTCTCTAATTTTTGGAGTTCTGACTGTATGCAGAAAGGCGGTCGTATCACTGATGGTGTAATGATAAGCAAATGACTTAAAAAGACTGTAGAGAATATTCACTGCAATAACAATAAAACTGCAAAACCTAGAAATCATGTGAAATATGACAAATATTATAAATTATGTACATTGATTGGAAACCTATTGCAGAACTTTAAGAACAGTTTTACACACATATCATTTGTCAGTATATGAATCGATAAATCCCTTCAAAGGCAGGTCATCAGTTAAATAGTACATTCCAATGAAGCTGGTGAAATGAGGGTACACAGTGTAGTGCTAGTCAGATTCACTCACTGATTACATAATGAACTTCGATGTATACATAGACAAGTGAAAAACAAAACAAAGAGTAACATATAATTTGGTGAAATTGTTGTGCTAGATCTAAGGAAGGAAATACACAGTAAAAATAATGTAGTTGTATTTCATAGATTCTTCACCACTGTGAAACTAATGTTTACACTTTTTAAGCAGAGTGTATATGCATTTGGAATGGTGAAGACCAATAGGAAGTCTTTACCCACAATTATGAAGGGAAGTATCAAACTTGAAGAGGAGAATTCCATTTTGAGGCGAAAGGAGCCATTTCTGCTGTTAATTGACAGATAACAGTCCAGTCACTTTCCAGTCCTCTATACATGATCCTAGAAAACAACATCAGTGAAGAGGAAAAACAGGCATCACACTAATACAGAGGTTTCTTGTCCTGAAGCTGTCACTGGATGCAAAAAAATAATGGGTGGCATCGATAAATTTGACCAACTATTAAAGATATATGCTCTTGGCAGACACTCAGTGAAAAAGTGGTACAGAATATTTTATTTCCCAGTGATTGTTGCCACAGTAAACAGCTATATTCTATGGAAAATAAGTAAAAGAGAAAGTGGACAGCATGGTCAGCTCACATACAGAATCCGTGTAACCAGGCAGCTGATTTCTGACTCCTCATACCAGAAAAGACAAGGTCAGAAATCTGTTTTTCTGGCAAATAGTTGTAAAGTACCTGAAGAGGTTTTGTCTTGTGGTTGTGGGAAACTCCAACATATTTTAGGAGAAACCTTCAGAAGGTGCCATTGTTATAGTACCAAAGCAGCAGAAAAGCATACTTGTGTTTGTGCATATGGTGATGATGATGATGAGCGTTTGGCGTCATTGGCCGGGAGGCCCCTCGCGGGGCAGGTCCGGCCGCCATATCGCAGGTCTTATTACAGTCGGCGCCACATTGGGCGACCTGCACGCCGGATGGGGATGAAATGATGATGAACACAACACAACACCCAGTCCCTGAGCGGAGAAAATCTCCGACCCAGCCGGGAATCGAACCCGGGCCCAGAGGACGGCAATCCGTCACGCTGACCACTCAGCTACTGGGGCGGACTGTGCATATGGTCAAGTACCACTTTACATTAACCCATGTTTTAGAATATTCCACGGCAAATGATTGTGAACAATAATTGTAACAAAACAAGTAATTTTTTCAATAAATGTGAAAATGTTGCTTTTATCATTTAACTCTGAAGGATGTCATTGGGAAGAATATTTTCCACCCCGTCGCATGCAAATCTGAGACTTTATATGATTAATAAATGTATCTATTAACTGTTACCCACTTTCTATATATTAAAAGTAATTGCTTAAAAAAAAAAAAAAAAAAAAAATGCCAAAGCTAACGATCTGTGTGGATCCAAAAAAAAAAAAAAAAAAAAAAAAAAAAAGAACAACATTCGTATGTCTACATACAGTGATGTGGAAAATGTTCTAAAATAGATACAAGGACTTAGAAATGGAAGAATTTCTGTAGTTTGAAACATACTGCAAGAGAGGGCTCATGAAGTCGTTCTGAAGAGGGCACTGAAAATTGCAGTGCATCGAACGGCTGGTTAAATCATTTTAAGAAAACAACATAATCTGTCATTTCAAAGTGTAGGTGGAGAAGGTGAGGCTCTGGTCACAGAAAGTGTGGACTATTACAACACTACATTGCCACAGTTGAAACAGGGCTGTGAGCTCAGATGCATTTTCAACCCAGATGAAACTGGCATCTTCAATAATTTACTTGCTTCAAAATCATATTCTGTTAAGGGAGGAGAATACCATGGAGATAGAAAAAAGTCAAGAAAGTACAACGATGCTATTGTGTGTAAATAGAATAGTAATTGAAGTGATAAGTTGCTGCCGCTATTAATTCCGAGGTGTTTCCAAAACACAAAAATGCTAATTTGTACAGCAGCAGTTCCTGGAGATGGCAGAAATCGTAATGACTCTTTTGGGTGTTTAGGTGACAAGATGTGTGCATCAGGAATGAATATTGTACTTACTATTGACCTATGTCCTGTACATCCCAAGAAAACATCATTTCTGAGGAATGTAAATGTGTTCCTCCAAATTGCACAAGTCAACTGCAACCTCTGGACTTGGGCGTAATGCATTCTGTTAAATACAAATACAGAGTAGCAGTTGTGTAGAAGTCAGAATTCATTCTTCGTGAGAAAGGGAGCGATGAGACTCAGAATTTTGCAGGCTATGCATGTGCTTGTTGCTGCCTGGAATACTGTAACACAACAAACTGTGTTAAATTGTTTCACAAAGGTTGTCTGTGGTACATTAGTTGCTGCTGAAGACAACATTCTTCCAGAAGAAGAATGAAGTAGCAAAACCATTATTTCTGAAAATGCAACATTCCAGGACTTTATTATTATGGTGATGACATCCTGACTTCCATAACCAAGAATGAAGCAAGTGAAATTCTTATAAGGGAATACAGACAGAAACTGGCAGTGGCATTGATTAAGAAGAAGAAAAGGAGTACATTGTATGAAATTTCACTGCTGCTGTGCAAGGAATTGATGCATTGGGAATTTCTTTTCCTCTTCTAATGTAAATGAATCAATTGTAACTAATATCAGCCAGCTGGAGCAACAAGTTCTTTCACTACAGTGTGTTGGAAGGACATTATAAACAAGGTTTTCTGATTGTTAAAAAAATTAAAAGATGTGTTCTATGAAAAGTGTATTAATTATATGTTTGCTACGTTTACGTTTGTAGCACAAGATATTGCTACTTTTGTAATTAAAGTGCACTTACGCACCTAAACATGCTGTATTTATTATTCTGGATCTCTCTTTCCATGTACTCCGCCAAAACCTCCATTTAAGGAAAAAATATTTGGGTCCCCAGAGATTCATTGAAAAGCTTTTATTATAGCTTCAGCAGGGGAAATTCCACATGTAAAGGTGAGAAAACTACTGCTAGCTTTTGGCAGTATTAGTTCCTTCCCAGGGGAGGACAGAGGAATAGGTCATAGAAAGTTTGGAAAGAGGACCAGCCCATTCAGATCCTAGAATAACGATGTGAGGAGAAAAAAATCATTTGTGTTCTCCTCGTCCTCAAGTAGGTAAGCCCCTCTCATCACTCCCTTCTCGGTACCATCCAAACCTGGTTTATGCATACATAATTTCATTTTGTAAATGTTGTTTCCATGTTAATTTAAAGATTATGATCACTACATCAGCTGAAAATGTGGCTGTTTAACACTTTCGCTGCGGCTGATGCTTATAAGAGTCACAAGAAGCCACGAGTCATTGCGGCTGACACTTATAAGCGTCCGCGATCATTGTCGGATTATGCAGTCTAGTTGCAGCATCTGAGCTAGCATAAAAGCGTGTACACCTTTGTGTGGTCAGTTGTCGAATGTATATTGTTTGTAATGGAGACTAATGAACAGACACCTGGACCTTCCAATGTGAAAAGGAGCAGGAAAAGTGTTAAATTGACAGAGGAACAGTTACTTAGTGTACTAGACGACAGTGATTTTCTGTGTAGTGAGGAAGAGGCATACCACGGAGATTATCATTTAGAGACTGCAGAAGAATTGCAGAGTGATGATAGCATGGAAGCACAGCTTTAGAATCTGTTTCATGACAGTACCTGCCATTTCAGAGTGTTACCGACCAATACTCGCACGTTGCTGGACCGCACTGGAGAGTTGCGCACCTGCACCGAAGCTGCAGCGAAAGTGTTAATGCTGCATGTTGATACATGTATAACAACTGCGTTTTGCAACTGACAACTGCAACTAGTCGTTACATAGCTGAACCGAGGATCTGCACTCCTCTGGAGTAGCTCATACACTAACAGTATGTTGATTTGTACACCCAGTTAAGAGAGAACAGTACATTTGAACACTTTTTCAAATGCTTTATTGGATTCTCAAGAATTTGCCTGTTCCTCCTGTTGAGACACCCAAATGAAATAAATTTCTTCCATAGCTCCAAGCATGAGAGAGAGAACCAGGTTATAGGTTACAATTTTGTTTCAATGCCAGAAAAGAGAGAGAGACACCATCTAAGAATTGTTTCTTGTTTTAATATATTTGTTTATTTAACGTCTTGCCTGGGCATTGTCGAATTTGCTATAAACTTAATTTTCCTATTAAATGTCCAAAACACATTCTTTATGAATTTGCTGTTGTATGTGTAACACTTCATCAGTATCTTCAGTGGCATGAGTCTTACCATTCAGGTGAGACTTAAATGGACAACATGTTACTTTCATAAGGAAGAAGGTATTCTCTGAACCTTACACTGAAGGATCTCCTGATGTGACAGCTAAATATCCTCACAAATACCGTAGTTGTTTTAATAAATTTTCAATCGAGCTGTGTTTGTATGCCATGCCAGCTTAAAACTTGTAAATGTTTGATTGTGTAAAATGTTTTCCCATAAAAGGGAGGTAACTTCACTCGCAGAATCTCTGCAAAAGTTAATTTCTGTGTTCGAATCCATCAGTATGTGATTATATATTTTTCCTTTCAACCAGTTCTCATAAATGTTTACAAAAACAACCTCTTCAATATTGTCAACTTCATAATAACCTTTTCCTGAAATGATAGCCCGTGTGGGACACTTGCAATCATCTGGAGTAGGCACTCTTTCATATTTGTGGGTGGCATGAGGATTTGTGAAGAACTGTGACTGTTGTGGACTTCCAATAAATTCTGAAATCAATGATGCCATTATCATTAATAATAAATGGTCTGATCTAGAATGTTTGTCCTGGACTGCTGCTCTAATTCAATTGTGAGGATGGTATTTGGATGTAAACTGCTCACCTGTGGTTACATGGTGTTCATCTAGTCTGTTTCCACAGAATAGAACAAATGGATGCCTTTATGTTAAATGATTTCCACCAAGTTTGTGTTGTTATTGAAAAAATGTATTCTCAACCTGATTTACAAAATAGGCAGCCACAGTTTCCCATGGCTAATTGTAGGACCTTTGGCTAGGTGCAAACCTCATCGTTGAATGTCAGGTAGTGAAAAAATAAGATCAGCCATAATAGTACTATGACCTTGTCAACTTTTGTCCAGCTAACTTTCCTGTGTTGAGGTAGGTTATCTTTTATGATGTTAATAGTTTCTGTAAGAGGTACATTGTGGTATATGTTCTCAATGTCAAGTGACATGAATTTTGCCACAATTGGGATATGTGTTTTTTTTTATGTCATTTGATGTTTTAGCCTGGTTTCTGATACAGTAATTTGTTTTGAAAGTTTTAATGTAGTATCCAGTTTGTTTCTTAGTCTGTACACACGACTGTTCAGTTCAGTGAACAGTGTGATGTATTGGAACATCTATTTTGTTGATCATTGGTTGGCTCTACAGGCTTCTGGGGTTTACCACCATTCAGTATCCAAAAAGAAAATTTCACGTTTGCAGAGCTTTCCTAATGTAGTTTCTTTGTTGTGTCTTTATTAGGTTTTGCAACATATTCTTAGCAAAAGAGTTGCTTATTCTGTTTATCTGTTTTCAGAGAGATCACTCTATGTAGTCTCAACTTGCTCTACGGTACAACTTTGTTTGCATAATCTTTTTCTTTGTCTGCTATCTCTATCCTAACTTACATACCATTCAATTAACTTAGCTACTTTACCATTATGGAGGCAAATAGCAAAGTGAACCATGTCAGGTTTACTATTAGTTTATATCACAGTGTCTCTGAATATATTAGTTGACCACAAGATTATTACACCTGGAATTGAGGGCACTTCGATCAGCACTTGATGCATGCAGAACTGTCCTGAAAACATTCACAGTGTGATGCGTTTCCTTAGTCACCACTGTATGTTATTACTGTAATATCACCACATACTGTATTTCCTTTAATGGCTACGTCCTTTCCTCAAGGGAGGTAGCATACAAAAATAACAATCTGATGGATGATTTGTGAGTTCATGCTGAACAACAGGCGCACCAAAATTCATGGAGACTTTTTTACCATAAATCCAAGCATTCAGTGTTGCTGAAAAGCTGCAGCACACATGTAGATCCCACGATTTATTTTGGTTCCCAGCTTGAAATCCTAAACACAAGGTATATGCTTGTTTCACTGCTTTAGTCAATGGTTGCCTTCTTGAACCGCAAATAACATATGGACAAATGTAACAAAAGTTATCAGGTTTGTTACTGCTTTTATGAAGCATTTTTTTGTGAAAGTGTACATGCTCACAGTAATACAGTTCTTCAACCTTCATGACACTCCTTCCAGTAACAAGAGAACTAACACAGCACAAGAGTACGCAGCTGTGACGGACGACAATTAAAAATGCACCCGATTTCTACAACCTACAATGCTCAAGTGACAGGAGAGTAGTCACATAAGTCACAGTGTAAAGCAGACTTCCCAAATTCCGCCACATAAGTCACGGTGTAAAGCAGACTTCCCAAATTGTACTGAAAGCATCCATCTCCCTCAGTTACAGCACAGGAACCCTTATCATAATGCCTTTGCATGTGCTCTTATAATGTCCCATAAGCGTGAATGTGAACTGTAAACACCTTATTTACTTGCAACCCAGAACTAGGAGAAAATTTTAACCTACATATTTGTGTTCAGTTCATCAAAATGTATAAAGCATTGCTACTATCATTTCTGTAAAAAATAAAAAGTGAAAATTTGTGGTCCAGTGTAATTAGTGTGAATGCAAGATTGAAATGTATTAAGTGGCACATTCGAGTACATCTGGCAGTCTTTTCTAGCAATTGAAATATCCTCACTTTGTCAAAGGACATTTTTCTGGGCAGCTGCCCATACAGCTGTAAAAGGATGAAGACAGTAACATTTGAATTCATAGTTTGCACCAGTGACAGGCAATGAGTGATCCAAATTTAGTGTATCAAGGGATTGTGACAATTGTACCCTAGCAGCTGGCAGTGAATGACAGAGATGATTTCCATATGGGGTAGGGCATTTGCATAGGAGCTGATAAAAGAAGAGAAATGTCTGTTAATGAGTGCAAAAATGTTTTTGTGGCTAATAAGTTGCAGCGGAGCCTCTGTTGTAATCCCAGTTGAATGATTGAATTTAAAGTGTTAAGTATTGTACAGCAGGATTTGTAGCTCTTTGGTTACTTCTAAGGTAGCAGTCAAGTTCAATAATTCCCTGTATATGGTGAGTATTTCATGTCATATCAAGTTCCCAAGCTCGTACTGTTGTACCAGCATGGTAGCCACACTCTGGACACTTTGGACTTGTGTGGTAGCAGACATAAGGTTATCTTCGATATGCGAAAGTCACACGTGCTTGTGGACAAGGGTTTCATGATTCCAACTACCAGGATCATCTTGGTTAGGGTACCAAACAGAGTTTTTTACACAACTCCACTTGCATTGAACCGATTTCACTTTGTGCAATGGAGCATTATGGCATCCGAAATACTTCTAGTTGCTCTTACGTAGTGACAAGCATCTGGATGATATCCAAAAGATTACAAAGGACTCTGCTTTGTCCCAATCTTCTTATATAAGGATCAGATGCTATTGACGGAGTGGTAATCTGCTGCAATGCTTCTTCTTCTTTCAGTGTAGATAAGACTATGTTAGCTAATAAGACAATCTGGTGAGAAGTGTAGAATAAGTCATCCAATCTTTCTTATATTATACGTGATAATGAGTGGTGGTCATGAAAGGGTGTAGCACCTATAATACCGATACGCAAATCAAAGATAATACAGCACCTCATTTAAAATACTGGAAATGGTTCGTGGAGGTACAACAGTTCAGAAAATATGATTAGTACCAATCCGCAGTGTCTCAGTGGCTGTGCTAGGTAGCACAAGTCTCTACCTAGAAGATAGTAACAAATTGTATTGCAATGGGGCAAACAAATCTTCTTCGCTGCTTTAAAGTCAGGAACTGACAGAATGATGTAAAGGTTTATTCCACACAGGGAAGCTGGCAGTAGATAAAAGGTTGGTAGTTAACTGTGTACTGTTACATGACTTGAAGCAATGGCAGTGTTCGCAGTATTTAGTGTGGTGTGTGAAGAATTTGATAAGTGACTGGATGTTCGCAAGTTGTTCTACATTTATGTTATGGTGGTAGAAAACTGAGGCAGCTGAAAAGAGGAGGCAGTAGACATTGTGCCTGAATGCTTACAAATCATAGGAATCAGCACTCACATTGATGGAGGTGTAATGTGATGCCTGAAATGCATGACTTACAACTGGAGTGCACAAAATTGACTAGACACTGGTGGGAATGGAAAGCGCTGAATCCTAACATAAACTGGCAAACTTGCAATAAAGTTTGAAATGATGGCATAGCCTTGGTCAAGCTGTAATTGTTGTGTATAGTTGCGAGCCGAGTCGAGTTGGTGACACTTCACTCTCAGCTCCAGGCTGTGATGGCTTTGGTTACACAGTTTGAACTGGAGTGGATTGACACAACTGTTGTGCACCAGCCATGAGGATCCAACAGACGTCCAGCACATCTGAGTTCTCCGTTGGTCTTCACTCATGGCCAGCCCAGTTACTGCTCAACTGAGGTCAATCCCTCACCTTTGGTCGAGTGAGAGGTCGCCTCGGGGCATGGCAGGTGGTGAAAGACTTCCCAGGGGGCCACACTTAAGGTCTCCCTGGTTAGTCTGACAAACAGGTTCTAAGTGCTGTCTGTGGCTGACACAGTCACTCAGCCAGAAGCAGTTGCCTGTCCTGTTTCAGAGGAAACCACTCAGTCTGCAAGATCCAGGCAATCACAAAGGGTGGGATTATTGATAGTTGTGAGCTCCAACAGTAGGCGCATTATGAGGCCCCTTAGGGACATGGCAGCCAAGAAGGGGAAGAAAGCCAATGAGCACTCCATGTGCATACTGGGTGTAGTCATTCCAGATGTAGAATGGGTTCTTCCAGATGCCAAGAAGCGCACAAGGTGCAGCCAACTGCAGGTGGTGGCTCACATCAGTACCAATGATGTGTGTCACTATGGATCAGAAGAGATTCTCTCTGGTTTTGAGCAGCTAATAGGAATGGTAAAGGCTGCCAGTCTTACTTGCGAGGTGAAAGCAAAGCTGATCATTTGCAACATAGTCAATGGGACCGATTGTGGACCTCTGGTGCAGAGCCAAATGGAGGATCTGAATCAGAGGCTCAGATGGTCCTGCGACCATTTAGGCTGCAGATTCCTCATCTTGCGCCATAGGGTGGTTGGATTTGGGGTTCTGATGAATAGGTCAGGAGTCCATTACACACAGGAGGCGGCTGCATGGGTAGCAGGGGCTGTGAGGTGTGGACAGGGCAGTTTTTTAGATTTCTCGGGAAAACACAAAAAGTGCTTCAGTCACGAAGGGTGCAGGCTGAACACAGGAGAACTCAGATACAGGAACCATTGGTATAACAGTTGTAAATTGTCGTAGCTGTTTGGGAAAATACCACAACTCAGAGCGCTAATAGAAAGCACTGATGCTCAAATTGTTATAGGCACTGAAAGCTGTCTAAAGCCAGAGATAAGTTCAGCCGAAATTTTTGTGAAGAATCTAACGTTGTCCCGAAAGGATAGGCTAAACAGAGTTGGCGGTGGCGTGTTTGCAGCTGTTAAAGTAGTTTACCTTGACACGAAGTTGAAGAAGATAGTTCTACATCTACAACTACATTTATACTCCGCAAGCCACCCAATGGTGTGTGGCGGAGGGCACTTTATGTGCCACTGTCATTACCTCCCTTTTCTGTTCCAGTCGCGTATGGTTCGCGGGAAGAATGACTGCCTGAAAGCCTCCGTGCGTGCTCGAATCTCTCTAATTTTACATTCGTGATCTCCTCGGGATGTATAAGTAGAGGGAAGCAATATATTCAATACCTCATCCAGAAACGCACCCTCTCGAAACCTGGCGAGCGAGCTACACCGCGATGCAGAGCACCTCCTTGCAGAGTCTACCACTTGAGTTTGCTAAACATCTCCGTAACGCTATCACGGTTACCAAATAACCCTGTGACGAAACGCGCCGCTCTTCTTTGGATCTTCTCTATCTCCTCCGTCAACCCGATCTGGTACGGATCCCACAATGATGAGCAATACTCAAGTATAGGTCGAATGAGTGTTTTGTAAGCCACCTCCTTTGTTGGTGGACTACATTTTCTAAGGACTCTCCCAACGAATCTCAATCTGGTACCCGCCTTACCAACAATTAATTTTATGTGATTATTCCACTTCAAATCGTTCCACACGCATACTCCCAGATATTTTACAGAAGTAACTGCTACCAGTGTTTGTTACGCTATCATATAATCATACAATAAAGGATCCTTCTTTCTATGTATTCGCAATACATTACATTTGTCTACGTTAAGGGTCAGTTGCCACTCCCTGCACCAAGTGCCTATCCGCTGCAGATCTTCCTGCATATCGCTACAATTTTCTAATTCTGCAACTTCTCTGTATACTACAGCATCATCCGCGAAAAGCCGCATGGAACTTCCGACACTATCTACTAGGTCATTCATATATATTGTGAAAAGCAATGGTCCCATAACATTCCCCTGTGGCACGCCAGAGGTTACTTTAACGTCTGTAGACGTCTCTCCATTGATAACAACATGCTGTGTTCTGTTTGCTAAAAACTCTTCAATCCAGCCACACAGCTGGTCTGATATTCTGTAGGCTCTTACTTTGTTTATCAGGCGACAGTGCGGCACTGTATCGAACGCCTTCCGGAAGTCAAGGAAAATAGCATCTACCTGGGAGCCTGTATCTAATATTTTCTAGGTCTCATGAACAAATAAAGCGAGTTGGGTCTTACACGATCACTGTTTCTGGAATCCATGTTGATTCCTACAGAGTAGATTCTGGGTTTCCAAAAACGACATGATACGTGAGCAAAAAACATGTTCTAAAATTCTAAAACAGATCGACGTCAGAGATATAGGTCTATAGTTTTGTGCATCTGCTCGACGACCCTTCTTGAAGACTGGGAGTACCTGTGCTCTTTTCCAATCATTTGGAACCTTCTGTTCCTCTAGAGACTTGCGGTACACGGCTGTTAGAAGAGGGGCAAGTTCTTTCACGTACTCTGTGTAGAATCGAATTGGTATCCCATCAGGTCCAGTGGACTTTCCTCTGTTGAGTGATTCCAGTTGCTTTTCTATTCCTTGGACACTTATTTCGATGTCAGCTATTTTTTCGTTTCTGCGAGGATTTAGAGAAGGAACTGCAGTGCAGTCTTCCTCTGTGAAACAGCTTTGGAAAAAGGTGTTTAGTATTTCAGCTTTACGCATGTCATCCTCTGTTTCAATGCTATCATCATCCCGGAGTGTCTGGACATGCTGTTTCGAGCCACTTACTGATTTAACGTAAGACCAGAACTTCCTAGGATTTTCTGTCAAGTCGGTACATAGAATTTTACTTTCGAATTCACTGAACGCTAACTTTGACATCGTTTAGCTTCTGTTAGTCTGAGAGGTTTTGGCTGCATTTAAACTTGGAGTGAAGCTCTCTTTGCTTTCGCAGTACTTTCTTAACTTTGTTGTTGAAGCACGGTGGGTTTTTCCCGTCCCTCACAGTTTTACTCGGCACATACCTGTCTAAAACGCATTTTACGATTGCCTTGAATTTTTTCCATAAACACTCAACATTGTCAGTGTCGGAACAGAAATTTTCATTTTGATCTGTTAGGTAGTCTGAAATCTGCCTTCTATTACTCTTGCTAAACAGATAAACCTTCCTCCCTTTTTTTATATTCCTATTAACTTCCATATTCAGGGATGCTGCAACGGCCTTATGATCACCGATTCCCTGTTCTGCACTTACAGAGTTGAAAAGTTCGGGTCTGTTTGTTATCTCCACGAGTCAGTTCTCTGTTTAATTGCTTGAGGTAATTTTCGGATAGTGCACTCAGTATAATGTCACTCGATGCTCTGTCCCTACCACCTGTCCTAAACATCTGAGTGTCCCAGTCTATATCTGGTAAATTGAAATCTCCACCTAAGACAATAACATGCTGAGAAAATTTATGTAAAATGTATTCCAAATTTTCTCTCAGTTGTTCTGCCACTAATGCTGCTGAGTTGGGAGGTCGGTAAAAGGAGCCAACTATTAACCTAGCTCGGTTGTTGAGTGTAACCTCCACCCGTAATAATTCACAGGAACTATCCACTTCTACTTCACTACAGGATAAACTACTACTAACAGCGACAAACACGCCACCACCAGTTGCATGCAATCTATCCTTTCTAAACACTGTCTGTGCATTTGTAAAAATTTCGGCAGAATTTATCTCTGGCTTCAGCCAACTTTCTGTACCTATAACGATTTCAACTTTGGTGCTTTCTATCAGCACTTGAAGTTCCGGTACTTTACCAATGCATCTTCGACAGTTTACAATTACAAAACCGATTGCTGCTTGGTCCCCACATGTCCTGACTTTGCCCCGCACTCTTTGAAGCTGTTGCCCTTTCTGTACTTCCCCGAGGCCATCTAACCTAAAAAACCACCCAGTCCACGCCACAAAACCCCTGCTACCCATGTAGCCCCTTGCTGCGTGTAGTGGACTCCTGACCTATCCAGCGGAACCCGAAACTCCACCACCCTGGGGCGCAAGTCGAGGAATCTGCAGCCCACACAGTCACAGAACCGTCTCAGCCTCTGATTCAGACCCTCCACTCGGCTTTGTACCAAAGGTCCACAGTCAGTCCTGTCGACGATGCTGCAGATGGTGAGCTCTGCTTTCATCCAGCTAGCGAGACTGGCAGTCTTCACCAAATCAGATAGCCGCCGGAAGCCAAAGAGGATTTCCTCCAATACGTAGTGACACACATCATTGGTGCCGACATGAGTGACCACCTGCAGATGGGTGCACCCTGTACCCTTCATGGCATCTGGAAGGACCCTTTCCACATCTGGAATGACTCCCCTCGGTATACACACGGAGTGCACATTGGTTTTCTTCCCCTCTCTTGCTGCCATATCCCTAAGGGGCCCCATTATGCACCTGACATTGGAGCTCCCAACTACCAGTAAGCCCACCCTCTGTGACCGCCCGGATCTTGCAGACTGAGGGGCAACCTCTGGAACAGGACAAGCAGCCATGTCCGGCTGTAGATCAGTATCAGCCTGAGACAGAGCCTGAAACCGGTTCGTCAGACAAACTGGAGAGGCCTTCCATTCAGCCCTCCGGAATGTCTTTTGCCCCCTGCCACACCTCGAGACGACCTCCCACTCTACCATAGGTTAGGGATCAGCCTCAATGTGGGCAGTATCCCGGGCAGTCACAGTCGTAGTCCGATCAGGGGATGCGTGGGACGAGCTGGCCGTCCCCGACAAACCCCCATCCGGACCCCTACAGTGATGCCCATTGGCAACAGCCTCAAGCTGTGTCACCAAAGCCAACACTGCCTGAAGCTGGGAGCGAAGGGATGCCAACTCAGCCTGCATCCGAACACAGCAGTTGCAGTCCCTATCCATGCTAAAAACTGTTGTGCAAAGAACGTCTGAACTAATCAACAGAGAGCACAAACAATTCGACACAAAACTTAAACGGTTATTAAAATACAAAATTGCCTAATAGATGCAGTAATGCTGCTACCTGCGCACTGCTGACACACTGCTCGGCAGCGGAAGGAGACTACACGATTTAACACCATTCAGGTACTAAAACGCGATGCTACAACTATCAAATACTATAATACGCCCGAAATGTATGAATTAAACAATGCAAGTACCAAAAACACGCAAAGAAATTAAGAATTAAACTATGTAACAAATAAGTGAGCTAAGAGTATACGACTTGCTGCTGCAGCTGCTTATCCAACGGCGGCAGGGAGCACACTGACTGTGACCAACTGACACTGGCCGTTCAAAATGGCAGAGGTCATTCTTTGCCACTGGAATAAAATGACAATTGGATCCTTTTACTGACCTCCCATTTCAGATAATACAATTGCTGAACGTTCAAAGGAAACTTGAGTTTGATTTCAGACATGTTCCTGACTCATACAATTATAGTTGGTGGTGACTTTGATTTACCCTCAATATGTTGGCGAAAATGCATGTTTAATTCTGGAGGTAAGCATAAAACATCATCCAAAATAGCGCTAAACACATTCTCTGAAAATTATTTTGAGTAGTTAGTTCATGAGCCCACGCGAATAGTAAATGGTTGTGAAAAAACACTTGACTTCTTAGCAACAGATAATCCTGAGCTAATAATGAGCATCAAAAGGGATACAGAGATTAGTGAAAACAGGGTTGTCGTAGGGAGACTGAATATTGTAGCCCCCAAATACTCCTAAAATATACGAAAAATACACCTATTCAAAAAAGCAGGTAAAAATTCACTTGACGCCTTCCTGAGAGACAATCTCCACCCCTTCCAAATTAATGATATATGTGAAGACTAGATGTGACTTGAATTCAGAGATGTAATATCAGCAGATATTGAGAGATTTATACCAAATAAATTAACAAACGACGGGGGTGATCCTCCTTGGTATACAAAATGGGTCAGAATAATGTTGTAGAAAGAACGAAAAAATTGTGCCAAATTTAAGTGGATGCAAAATCTCCAAGATTGCCGATTTTTTACATAAGTGTGAAATTTAGCATAGACTTCAATGCAAGATGCTTAGAATAGTTTTCACAACAAAACTTTGTCTCAAAACCTGGCAGAATACCCTAAGAGATTCTGGTCATATGTGATGGATGCTAGTGGCAAGACATAATCAATGCCTTCTCTGCGCAATAGCAGTGGAGGCACTACTGAAGACAATGTTGCCAAAGCAGAGTTACTAAATACAGCCTTCCAAAATTCCTTCACCAAAGAAGACAAAGTACATATTCAAGAATTCAAATCGAAATGTATGCAGCATTGCTACTATCATTTCTGTAAAAAATAAAAAGTGAAAAATTTGTGGACCAGTGTAATTAGTGTGAATGCAAGACTGAAATGTATTAAGCGGCACATTCGAGTACACCTGGCAGTCTTTTCTAGCGAATGAAATATCCTCACTTTCTCAAAGGACATTTTTTCTGGGCAGCTGCCCATACAGCTGTAAAAGGATGAAGACAGTAACATTTGAATTCATAGTTTGCACCAGTGACAGGCAATGAGTGATCCAAATTTAGTGTACCAAGGAACTGTGACAATTGTACCCTAGCAGCTGGCAGTGAATGACAGAGTTGATTTCCATATGGGGTAGGGCATTTGCATAGGAGCCGATAAAGGAAGAGAAATGTCTGTTAATGAGTGCAAAAATGTTTTTGTGGCTAATAGGCTGCAGCAGAGCTTCTGTTGTAATCCCAGTTGAATGATTGAATTTAAAGTGTTAAGTATTGTACAACAGGATTTGTAACTCTTTGGTTACTTCTAAGGTACCAGTCAAATTCAATAATTCCCTGTATATGGTGACTATTTCATGCAATACCAAGTTCCCAAGCTCATATTGTTGTACCAGTATGGTAGCCACAGTCTGGACACTTTGGACTTGTGTGGTAGCAGACATAAGGTTATCTTTGATATGCGAAAGTCACATGTGCTTGGGGACAAGGGTTTCATGATTCCAACTACCAGGATCATCTTGGTTGAGGTACAAAACAGTGTTTTTTTTACACAACTCCACTTGCATTGAACCTGAGTTCACTTGGTGCGATGGAGCAGTATGGCGTCCAAAATACTTCTAGTTGCTCTTACGTAGTGACAAGCATCTGGATGATATCCAAAAGATTACAAAGGACACCTCTTTGTCCCAATCTTTTTATAAAAGGATCACATGCTATTGAGAGAGTGGTAATCCGCTGCTCCCTGTATATGGTGACTATTTAATGTGATACCAAGTTCCCAAGCTAATATTGTTGTACCAGCATGGTAGCCACACTCTGGATTTGTGTGGTAGCAGCCAGAAGGTTATCTTCGATATGCGAAAGTCACACATACTTGTGGACAAGGGTTTCATGATTCCAACTATCAGGATCATCTTGGTCGGGGCACCAAACAGTGTTTTGGGTTGTTTATAGTTACTCACGACCTGCCACAGTCGTCATCCTGAGTACATTGACATTCACTGTAACTCAACTCTGGAGAGTTAATTTAGTTTAATCTTGTGTTAAGTTTCATCATTTTTATTATACTTTCAAAACAAAATTAAAGTTTTATTACAAAGGCAATCAATACTTACAATACAAAAGGAGTAGCTACACGCTCACTGCTTAAAAACCAAAACCAGACTGACTCTCTTTGCCAACAATGCTGTAACTATTTATACTTTCTTCACAATCCCAAACAATCCTTGGCATTATTTAAAATTATTATTTCATTAATTAACAATTAAAACTCTCATCCTAAAGCAAATGACACATTTCAATGGTTACCTAGATTCTTATATATTAAACAAGAGTTAATTCTAGTCTATATACTAATTGTATCATGTATAAACGCTTAGGTGTCAAATGTTAACAATACACTTGTTACATTTGCTAATTACAAAAGCTTCATATCATATAAAATGTTCCTATCAATTAACAGACTTCTACACATAGTGTAATTAAAATTCTGTAATTGTTTTCTTCATAACTTCTTTGTAAGTACATATTTCCATACACCTCTATGTCAGAAATTACTGTTTGTGATTAAAATTTACGTGTTTAATAAGTTTCTATTAGACTGTTACGTTTCAACAATCCCCAAAAGGATATGTGCAACTGAAAGTTGAACAAAACCTTTTCTGACAGATCTATGTAACAGTCCTCATTTTACAATCAATTGGATTAACAAACAATTCACGAAAGTATGTGCAACCAAATATGTAAAATTATCATAAATTATTTTGTATAAGATTCAACTAAATTAAACAAAATATTAATTAATAGCACAAAGAAAGAACAAGTTAATTCGCAGAATTTGTGTGCAGCTTGTATTACAATGTGAATATGGGGATCTATTTCAATCAGAAAATTATCTATTTGAAGTTAGCTCAATTGTTCTTGTTTCTGTTTTTTTATGTCTGTCACTAGATCCTCCAGGTTCTCCTGAGTGCAATGGAGACACTGGTGTGTATAGCCCTTTCTCAATATTGGCGCTGCATTGTGGAACGAATGTTAGTATCGGATACTACAATACTCAAAATCCATATTATTTGTATTTGGCCACCTCCTGTCTTTGGCAAGTACACCAAGTATTGGAGCATAATATACCAAAGTGTTCAGTCTCCTCTATGTGCAATGAAGAGCACTGAACCGAAGTACACTGTAGATCTCTGCCCGTCAGAAGTTCTTCGTTGCAAAACCTGAAATGTGGCTCATACTCCACTCCTTATGTCCATCATATATGTTGTGTAATTGATTGTTATGAAGAGAACAGTTCAATTCAGCAAAATTCCAACTGTTCGTATTTAAAAATTTCCTGTCTTAAATCTTATATTTTAATTTTAACTTGTTCTTTGTTAACATATCTCTAAAATCATACTAGTATAAATTTTTTTAAAGTGGTACAGCACTATTCTCTGCAATTTAAATTTACATTTACATATAGTACTGAATAACAAATATATTATTATAATATAGTGCAAGTAAATTCTTGGAGTATAGTTCCTGAACATTTAACATAATTCATCCTACATATATAGAATGAAATGTCTGACCAATGTCCAATCTATCCATGTTTCATTTGTCAAGACACTTCCGATGCTTCACTCCCGTCCTTTACAATCATCCAAACATTAATTAATGTGTTTTTTCAGCAATATTTGCACAACACAGTTGTTGCTTTTCCATTTACAGCAAGTGCTGGCAGTAACGGAATGAGACATAAGAGTGGGTACGTATTACTTTGAGTGACAATATACAATAACTTGAATAAGTGACTAATGCATCATATTAGTTGTGTTTTATAAGTTATTGAAACAGCACCAACAACTATGTGGTTGGGCCTTATATACAGGTACGTGTTCACCACTTGCATGAAAATACACAATAAATGAATTATAAATTATTGGTACATCATGACAAAACGTGGTTAGATTAGATACTATACACTGGTAAGTGTTCACTACTTAGATGTGGACACACAATAAATGAATCCTAAATGACTGGTACATCATGATAAAATATGAATAGGTTTTATACATTGGTAAGTTGGTTTCAGCAGGGAAACAATCCACGTGGGAAAAATATATCTAAAAACAAAGATGCTGTAACTTACCAAACAAAAGTGTTGGTAGGTTGATAGAGACAATAACAAACGCACACACGAATTTCAAGCTTTTGCAACCCATGGTTGTGTCATCAGGAAAGAGGGAAGGAGAGGGAAAGATGAAAGGATGTGGGTTTTAAGAGAGAGGGTAAGGAGTCATTCCAATCCTGGGAGCGGAAAGACTTACCTTAGGGGGAAAAAGGGACAGGTATACACTCACACATACACACATATCCATCCACACATATACAAACACAAGTAGACATATGTAAAGGCAAAGAGTTTGGGCAGATATGTCAGTCAAGGTGGAAGTACAGAGGCAAAGATGTTGTTGAATGACAGGTGAGGTATGAGCAGCGGCAACTTGAAATTAGTGGAGGTTGAGGCCTGGTGGGTAATGGAAGAGAGGATGTATTGAAGGGCAAGTTCCCAGCTCCGGAGTTCTGATAGGTTGGTGTCAGTGGGAAGTATCCAGATAACCCGGACGGTGTAACACTGTGCCAAGATGTGCTGGCCATGCACCAAGGCATGTTTAGCCACCGGGTGATCCTCATTACCAAAAAACACTGTCTGCCTATGTCCGTTCATGTGAATTCAGGTTTTCCGTAATTTCCCTGAATTACTTCGGGAAAATGCCAGGATGGTTCCTTTCAAAGGTCATGGCCGACTTCCTTCCCCATCCTTCCCTAAATGCGATGGGATGACATTGTTTGGTCCCCTCCCTCAAATCAACTAACCAGTACTTGAATATGATACAAAATTGAAAGAAGTAAACAAAGTAAATACAAAAGTATGATTACAGGTACTGTTTTGTGTATTCATGTTTACAGGTAATGATGTGATGTATTTATAAACAAGAGGTAACATGCTTTACAAAATAGATATTACACATGCAATTCTAAACACATGCCACTGTACTTTAGGTGACAAGACATTTCAGTGCGATAATAAGTACAAAGAAACTATTTACAGTAATGTAGTTATGATGTCCCATGGCCCAGAGAAGAAAAACTATGAATTCTTAAATATTTTTCCATGATATTGTGCAATTATATTTGTCATATGTAAAAGAAACTCTACTGACAGTCAGGGAATAAGTCGATTACAAAGGAAAACTATTATCTATAATATATTATTATTATCTTTGTTCTTTTTGGTACCAGCGTGAAACAAAAAGCGCCAGACACTCTCTTGCTTGTTCTTGTTCGGATAGGACACCATTGTGTACATGTTTTGTTATTTGAGCAGTGAACTCCAATATATGTCTAAAGTATTGCTGTTGTTAATTTTAATGTAACCTGCATCAAATATCCCGTTTGCTTGTTCCATCGTTTTTAAAAGAATTGCAGGTGCTGCGCTGGTAGCAAGTTGAACATCGCTAGACGATGACAATTGGCCGACATTAAGTGGCAATTTCAAATTATCATAATTATTATCCCATTCTTTCCACAGGCAACACAGGAGATCGGCGATATTATTTCTTTCATCCGTGATCTGTAGGAAACTAACATTTTCAAAGAACTTAACGATTTATTCAGACGATTTATGTTACGTGCAATAGGACAAACACTAGGCCTGCACTAAGACGTACCTAAATCACTCATAGACACTTATGTATTGAAAATGGTGAAATACTTTTTTACATGTGTATATAGCAAATAATGATTAACTGTTTTTGAGCATGGATTCGTCTAAGTAATTTCAATAATTATTCAGGATCCCACGCTACATTTTTGTGTCAGTAAAATCTAAGAACAATCTGTGCCTTTGCATATCTTTGCAGTGGAACCCAAAATTAAATTAAAAATAAAATATAAATTAAATAAAATAAATTAACACACACATTAATAGTATATAGATAGATACACTACAACAAGTGCCCTTTGCCAGTGGGGCCAGAATAATAGAAAACAGACATAATTTCAAAAAGAACTGCTTAGTAATATTTGTATTTTTGTGATATATATATATATATATATATATATATATATATATATATATATATATATATATATATATATATATAATATAAAAACAAAGATGATGTGACTTACCATACGAAAGCGCTGGCAGGTCGATAGAAACACAAACAAACACATACATACACACAAAATTCAAGCTTTCGCAACAAACTGTTGCCTCATCAGGAAAGAGGGTAGGAGAGGGAAAGACGAAAGAAAGTGGGTTTTAAGGGAGGGGGTAAGGAGTCATTCCAATCCCGGGAGTGGAAAGACTTACCTTAGGGGGAAAAAAGAACAGGTATACACTCGCGCACACACACACATATCCATCCACACTGTTAAAAGAAAAGAAAAAATTCTTTGACGTCTATATTTACGTGCTGCTCCATGACTCTGCTGTCAATATCTTTATTCTTGGCTTGTGTGTAACTTCTGTGTATTTTCTTACAGTAAATGTGTTTTTTTCGTATCCAGGGCGTAATTACAAAGCTAATAAAACGCTTTCTTGCCTTTAAATAATATTTTTCATCAGGTTATGGGCCCAGTACACGTGTAAAGGCAAACAACACGGTTTAATTAAAACAATATTTAAAATGAGCGTATGTCTGTAAAGAAACATGACTGCTAGCGGCGATTATAAGGCCAGCATTGATAAGCTTGAAGGACCTGACGACTGGGCCAAATGGAAATGGCATATTTCTATGGTGCTACGTTCATATGGACTAGAAGATATTATTAACGGTACACGTGAACGTGTAGAGTTGCCGCAAGATGCGACAAGTGAACAAAAAGAAGCGTATGTGGAATGGCTCACGGATGACGCAAAGGCAGCAAGTCTTATAGCAAGTGCGCTAAGTAAACCTGTTGCAGAACTCGTCTTAACGTGCAAGAATGCTAAAGAAATCTGGGACAAATTACGCGCCCGATTTGAACGTAGCAGTACTCAGCGATTGAATATGTTGATTGAAACATTTTTCCGTGTTAAACGTGATGAATCGGAAGATATTAGTGCACATGTGGCCAAACTGCAAAAGTTATTTGTGGACCTGAACGATGAATTATCAAAACATGAAGAAAATACGCTATCTGAAAGAATCTTAAATGGTCGAATTTTGTCTACACTGGGAAAAGACTACGACAATTTTAAGGATCTCTGGGATACGATACCGACAGAAAAGCAAAGCTTGAATTTATTGATTGAAAAACTCTGTACTATTGAACTGCGTGAACAAGACGTTAATGGAAGTGCAGCTTTTGTCGTTTCTAAAACAAGAAAACGGCAAACAAGTAATCAGCAAGTAAAGATGACGAAGTCACAATTAAAACAGAAGTTTCCGTGTAATAAATGCAAACAATTAGGTCACTGGGCCGCAGAGTGTCCACAGAACACTCGCGAAAGCAATTAAAGAAAAGAGAAGAAGCGAGACAGTGAACACGCTGCATTTACTTCATACGCTATGGGTGTGTGTACCAGTAATCACAGTGACCCAAATAAATGGTATTGCGACAGTGGCGCTACAAATCATATCACTCCCAACAAACAGTATTTTGTTTCGTATAGTGAATTTGATGTTCCTCAAGTAATTTCATTGGGAAAACAAAATGTGAAAATGTGTGCGTACGGTCAAGGAACAGTTTACATCCAAATCCGACGAAACAATGAATGGTACAATGCTAGAATGGACAATGTTTTATACGTCCCTGATGCAAGTGCTAATCTGTTCTCTGTGAGAGCCATTGCGTGCAGAGGCTACAGTACTAATTTTAGTTATAATAATATCTGTGTTCGAAAACAAGTCAGTGGCAATATTGTTATGACAGGTTATGTGAAAAATGGACTTTATGTGTTGAACATGCGTGTTGTTAGAAATGCAAAAATGAATCGTATGAGCTTGATGACTTCATCCGAAACATTGCAAGTGTACCATGAAAGGTTTGGTCATCAGAATAAACAACATGTGAAGAATATTTTAAAAGGAATGAACATTAATGTGGAAGATGCCAAGAGTGAATTTTGTGACGGCTGTGCGGTTGGAAAGATGCATAGCCTGCCATTCAAAACACGAACAATACGCGCTACCAGTACTGGTGAATTAATTCACGCGGGTGTAAATAGACCAATGAGCACGAAATCTTTTGGAGGCAAGCATTATTATGTATGTTTCAAACACGATTTTAGTAAATTTCGTCGAATTTTCTTTTTAAGACACAAAAGTGAAGTGTGTACTGTGCTTAAGCAGTTTTTAAATGAAGCACAAACTAATGGACATGTTGTCAAACAATTTAGATGTGATGGTGGCAAAGAATTTAACAATAAGAATGTCAGTGAACTGCTTGCAGACAGGGGAATAGAGCTACTGATTCCTCCTCCTTACACTCCTGCACAAAATGGTGTGGCTGAACGGGAAAATAGGACCATTGTTGAAGCTGCACGGTCAATGCTAAATCCGAGTAAATTACCTAAAGGGTTGTGGGCAGAGGCATGTAACACAGCAGTCTACCTAATAAATCGTACTGGAAAATCTTCAGTTGAAAATAAAACCCCTTATGAACTATGGTTTAATCGACCAGTAGGACGACTTGATCATCTCAGAATTTTTGGTACAGGCTGCTATGTTCACATTAACAAACAATTCCGTTCCAAGTTTGATGATAAGGCAGTTTTTGGACGACTTGTTGGATATGTTAATGACAAAGATGGATTCAGAGTTTGGATTCCATCTAAAAGAAAAGTGGTGTTGAGTCACGATGTAAAATTTAAGCCAGAAATTGTTTGTGATTTACATAGTGATCATGTTGAATTTGAAGTCCCTCGGGAAGAATTTAATGATCCGAATTCATCTAAAGATGACCAATGTAAATCTCCTAGGCTGTACACTTATGGAGGAAGCCAAACTCAAGAAAAAATTGGCACTCTCGATTCTAGAGAAAGTCAAGAGTCGAGTGAATCTGAAGAAAATAAAGAATTAACAGAATTTCTAAAAGCAGAAGCTGCTGAATCTTCAAATGAAGAGAAACAGAAGAATAAAAGACAACGAAGAAAACCAACCTGGATGGAAAGTGGTGAATTTTGTATGGCAACAAAAGTTGATGCACTTCGATACAAAGATCCAAACTGTTTTTCAGAAATATTGCAGTCAAACGAGAAGGAAGAATGGATGCAAGCTATTAGTGAAGAACTTCAATCACTTAAGGAAAACAATACCTGGGTGCTGGTTGACCATCCGAAGAATGCCAAAGTATTGCAAAACCGCTGGGTTCTACAGCGAAAGGTTGCAGTCAATGGAGGTACTCGCTTTAAAGCCAGATTGGTTGCAAAAGGCTGTATTCAGATAGCAGGAATTGATTATGACGACGCCTTTAGCCCTGTGGCACGTTATGACACCATAAGAACTCTGTTGGCTGTAGCTGCTTCAAAGAAAATACTGCTAGAACAATTCGATGTAAAGACAGCTTTTTTGAATGGAGTTTATATGGAACAACCAGAAGGTTTCGAAGATGCTACAGGCCGAGTATGTTTCTTAAAAAAAAGGTCTTTATGGGTTGAAGCAAGCGCCACGTGCTGGAACAAACGTTTTGTTGAGTTCATGAAGAAAGCTGGTTTTTCAAACAGTGATGCAGACCCATGCCTATTTTATCGTAGACAAAATGGAAATAGCCTTTATGTGGCAATCTACGTTGATGATGGCCTGATTGTCGGCAGTAACAAGAAAGAAATTGTTTTTATGGATGTTTTACAACATGAATTCGAAATAACAACTGGTAGTCTTGACAATTTTCTTGGCATAAAAATAAAGCAATATGAAGATGGAGCAATAACGATAAGTCAAGAGAAATACACAGAAGAAATTCTGCCAAGATTTCGAATGGCAGAATGCAATACAATCTCAGCTCCTACTGGACGTGAGGACAACAATCAAAACGAAGAAGTTTCGTCATCTGTACCCTACCGTGAAGCAATTGGTTGTCTCATGTACCTTTCAACAGTAACTCGTCCAGACATCACTTTTGCAGTCAATAAAGCTGCTCGAGCTATGGAGAAACCAACCACTGAAGACTGGAATAGAGTAAAGCGCATTTTCCGGTATTTGAGAGGGACCTTAAATTTTGGAATTGTATATAATAAAAAAGAAGAGTTAAAGATTTACGCTGATGCAGATTTCGCAGGTGATAACCGGACAAGGCGCTCAACAACTGGAATTCTTGCAAAGTACTCAGGTGGTGCAGTGTCATGGACAAGTCAGTTGCAGAAAGTAGTGGCCACATCCACAACCGAGGCGGAAATAATTGCAGCTAGTGAAGGAGCAAAAGAGTTAGTTTGGTTACGTCGTCTGCTATCAGAATTAGTGGAAATGTCGGGGCAGCCTCCAGTTCTTTACATTGACAATGCAAGTGCATTGAAGTTGGCAAAAAATCCAGAATATCATCGACGTTCTAAACATATAGAGGTCCGACATTTCTATGTTCGTGAAAGATATCTGAACGGTGAGATTTTCTTGGAACACATTGATGGACACAACCAGTTAGCAGATATTTTGACGAAACCTCTTGAACGAGTTCGATTTAATTTTCTGTGTTCAGAAATTGGCATGCAAGAGACAAAGCAATAATTTCATGATTTTTTCTTTCGGAGGAAGTGTTAAATGAAAAGAAAAAATTCCTTGACGTCTATATTTACGTGCTGCTCCATGACTCTGCTGTCAATATCTTTATTCTTGGCTTGTGTGTAACTTCTGTGTATTTTCTTACAGAAAATGTGTTTTTTTCGTATCCAGGGTGTAATTACAAAGCTAATAAAATGTTTTCTTGCCTTTAAATAATATTTTTCATCACACACATATACAGACACAAGCAGACATATATTTTTGGTCTTTAAATATGTCTGCTTGTGTCTGTATATGTGTGGATGGATATGTGTGTGTGTGCGAGTGTATACCCGTACTTTTTTCCCCATAAGGTAAGTCTTTCCGCTCCCGGGATTGGAATGACTCCCTACCCTCTCCCTTAAAACCCACTTCCTTTCGTCTTTCCCTCTCCTTCCCTCTTTCCTGATGAGGCAACAGTTTGTTGCGAAAGCTTGAATTTTGTGTGTATGTTTGTGTTTGTTTGTGTGTCTGTCGACCTGCCAGCACTTTCATTTGGTAAGTCACATGATCTTTGTTTTTAGATATATTTTTCCCATGTGGAATGTTTCCCTCTATTAATTTATATATATATATATACATACACTAACCAGAACCCGAACTTCTTTTACATGAAAATTGCGAGCATCATGTTATATGTATGTGAAGAAAACTGATCCTGAGATATATGAATGAGAGAGCTCCCAAGCTGAAAATAAAGACAAATAAACCAATACTGCATAAAGTAATAAAGATAAGGATTACCATGCCTACTATCCTGTTGTTGCACTAAAATTTGACATGCACTGCTGAACTGATGACTGATGGTAAGGCAGAAATTCATTTCAAGGTCCAATTGACTTATGGTAAGGCAGAAATTAATTTCAAGTTGAAATTATAGAACAATTACTGATATAAAGATAGTATAATGCTATTGAGTTTAACTTTCACTTTGCCACAACAACCAAGGTTAGCACTGCACTTTTGTAATAGTACTTGCTTTTAACATGTGTGATTGTAAGTGTATACATTAATGTACTGTGTCTAAGCATGCGCAGACTTGTTACAATAGCAAAATCAAGTTATGGGCGAAGTGGGTAGAATTATGCATGCGAAATCAAACACAGACCTTGTTCAGCATGATAACGTATAGCACATGAGTAGATTTGTTGATGATGGTACAGCCACTGTCTCAGCAGGTGAGATGCAGAGAGCAGCTGGCAGTAGCTGTCAGACCGTTAACAGAAAATGTTTTGACTCTAAACAGGCCAGTGGAGAGAATTTCTATGTCACCTGTGTGCTCTCCACCGTCCGATCCATTAGCGGCTTTACTACGCAAATTGAAGAATGTGATAAGGAATGTGATAGGTTACAGGCTGAAAGAGATGAATAGTTAAAATGAGAATTAGAAGAACGTGGTTGATTACAAGCAGAGAGATAAACAATTGTTTGAAAGAGATGAAAAGTTAAAACAAGAATTAGAAGAGCTTGATCGATTACAAGCTGAGAGGGATAGGCAACTGATCACAATGAACTGAGCATGAAAAAATGCTATCAGATTACCTTGAGAAAATTTTCTCAGAGGTAACTAAATTACAGAATTCCTGTCAGGGGCTGCCGGAACTAGTCAGCTTTGGAGGTAAAGGCTATACGGGCAGCACAAACGATTCTGAAGGAGGTAGATTCAATCACGACTCGCATGGAGCAACTAGAATTTTCACAGCAAGAGTGTATTGAAAATAACAAAATCGAGGAAGAATTCTAGGAATGGCTGGAATCGAAAGAACAAACAATAGTACAACAGGTAGACGAAAAAGTAAACACTGCAATACAATGTGTGACTGGGGTAGTTGACCTTGCTAACAATCGAGTAACGGAAACGCTGCAAACAGAAGTTGCACAGCTGAGCGATAAGTAACAGTAATGCACCGAGTATGGTTAAAGAGGCCAACGGAAACTTTTTTTTGAAAACTTTTTTCTTTGATAGCTGATCTTTATAGATTTTTATGAGCTGAATTGAAATCTAGTCTTAGTTTTTTTGTATCACCTATAGTTTTCGGGCAATATGCTTTCTACTATATAGTATAAAAATCCTATGCTATATTGAAAACCGGGAAGTTAATGAAATAATTGTTACAACATAAGCATGGTTTGCGTTTACAGTAAGCTACTTAAAACAATGGTATGTGTTAATAGAGGTTTCACTTGTCAGCTCGAATTGGTTTGTATTTTCTTTCTCTTCTTGTGTAGCTTTTTCTATGATGAGTCGCTTGCTGGACTTCTCTGTGAAGTGACCAACAGTAGTCCCCCATCATCTTGGTGTTCCAGCGTCCTTGGTAGCATTTTTCCATCACTTTAATGTCCTGGTGAAAATGCTCTCCATGCTCCTCACTAACATCTCCCATATTATCTGGGAAGTAATCAAGGTAACTGTTCAAAAAGTGAACTTTCAGGCTCATTAAACATCCTAAAGTTTTAAACTTCTTTAACATTCTAGCTATAACAAAAACATATTATGGGTCTTTTTCATGTCCTAAAGGCCATTACCCGCTGCACGTGGCGTACATGTCTGGACGTATGCTAGCTACTTCTAAAAATATTGCTTCCCTTGTTATCAAATGAGACCATTCACACTGCAGGGCCACAGCCACGAGCTACGCTATCTATACTGGACACGCGTGGCTTCCGTTCGCTCCCTGAGCGATCGTTTTGTACGTGGCGGACACGTTTTCAGTCCGCACATGCGCAGAGCTAATGTTAGACCTTTTGCAAGCCAGGCCTCGAGCACTACACAGGGCGCCATCATTGTTGTCTGAGCTGTTGTGGATAATTTGCAAGTAGCAGGTGTGAGATTGTGCTTTCAGTAACTCTCATAGGTTCAAGATGGAGCAATTGATTGAAGAAGTACGTACTCATCCAGTGATTTGGGACTCTACATTAGAAGTCTACAGAGATGTGACATTGAAGGAAAAAGCATGGAACGGAATTGCCGAATCGTTATCAAAAGACAGTAAGTACATATATATTCTGCAGTAATATTATTAAATATCTTATAAACAGATTTGTATAACATTTTATTAAAACACGCAAAATTGTTAAATGTAGTGTCCAGTCACCATAATTGTTCACCATATTTATTAATGATATTTGTATTTTTAATTTTATTATTACATTTTGAAAGGAACTAATATTTCAATAAACTGAAATAATCAGAAGAAAATTTTAAAATCAGCTACTGGTACTGTTATATTCTGTTCAAATAATAGCGGAGAAAATGCAGTAATTATAAATAAAATGCAGTATTAACATTCAGTGCTCATTGTGTTTACAGACAGTGAATACCCATAACAAGGAACTGGAATATCCAGTGTTTTCATGAAATTATGGTGCGTTTTTGAAATTAAATAATAAACAAAACAAAAAAGGTACAACCAAATTATTTGGTTTATTGAAATCCTGGCAGAAAACAGTTAAACTATCTCTTAAATGAACCAGATAGCAAATTTGTTGTGAGTAAATTATCTTTTTCAGCTATTTCTATGTGAACAGGGTATTTAAATTATCTTTGCTACGGAAAATTGCAATCTGTTCCTTTTAAGAGCAATAATGAGGCAGTATCCTTGGTAACAAAAGTCATGTTGCACCATGCGTGCGATGAACTAGACCGTCATTTAGATATTTGCACAGCTGTAAATGATGGGCACATTGAAATGTACTAGTCTTGCATATACAACTGTATCTCATGAGGATTTCAATAAAATAAATGTTTTTGTTGATCTTTTTTGGTTTATTCGTTATTTCATGTGAAAACTGTATCATTATTTTATGAAAACCCTATATAATGTTTCTAATGTCCTACAACAGCTACAATAGCAAGTTAAAAGAGAGAGGAAAAAAAAGCATATGAAACTTCATCAAAGTAATAACATTGTTAATCTATAAACATTACATTTAAAAATATGTAGAATAAAACAGTATATAATGAAAGTATGAAGCTAGCCCTTGTAATTTATTGTTATTACATAAGTTTGTCTTGCCATGGCACTTCGCCCTCCTCAGAATTAAAGTAAGCCGCAAACTCATCGCAAATGTTTTTTGCTTCATTGGAGGCTTGCGATCCAAATCGAGACACAGGCTTACAGTAATTCTTGTAGGATTCTACGATGGCCTCTGAAGAGGCCATAGGTACCAGGTCACCTCTGCTTTAAAGGTAGTTGTGCAGGACTGCTGTAGCTTTTATTATTTTGTTTACTGTATCAATGCTACAAGTCAGTGGTCGAAAGTACACCTGCCACCTTTGTGCCAGTATACCGAAAGCGTTTTCAACTACCCTCCTACAACGGCATACCCTGTAATTATACACACGTTTTTCAGATGTCATTCTTCTGTCGCATGGAAAAGGGCGCAGTAAAAATCGCTTAAGAGGAAATCACTCATCTCCCACAATTACGTATGGGAGATTGCTTCATCCTTCAACAATAGGCTCATCACGAGGTACTGCAATACTGTAACTGCAGATCCTTTGTCCAAGGGTGCTTTCCGTGAAGATACTTCCATCACACTCTTTACCATATGAATCAGAATCTATTGCTATAAATTTATAATCTGAATCAACTAGTCCAAGTAGTACAATTGAATAATACTGCTTGTAATTGTAAAACCTAGAACCAGAGTGAGGGGGTCTCTGGACGGCAACATGTTTTCCTCCAATGGCGCCAATACAGTGAGGGATATTCCATTTTTCTTTAAATCCCGATCAGTCTTACGCCACATAGCTTCATCTGGTGTTGGCATGAAGTCTGGCTGCAAATGTTGCCATAATGTGTCACAAATGTCTTCCACAATGTTGGCAACTGTGCTTATTCCAACCCTGTAGCTGAAGCTGATCGTAGTATACGTATCACCAGTTGCCAAAAATCTGAAAATAAATTTTTTTTCAGAAAACTCCTTAAGAAACCAGTGGAGAAAGCTAAGGGTCTGCCACCGCCAAGCTTTGAATAGAAGAAGAACTACGACTGGGCAGGCCGCTAACAAAATAAAAAAATGGAAGTACGAGGATGATATGAAGTTCGTACTTAAGACGATGATGCATAGACTGTAAGTATAATGTGTAAATTAGGTTTTATTACACTCTTTAATTTGATAAATATTTTATCTTAGTGATCTGAAACTACTAACAAGTACCCAGGTGTATAACAAAAAACATCAGATTAGTAAAACAGTTATTTTAACTAGGGATCTGATCTAATCCTGAAATCTCTTCTCGTAGTTGTACGGTAGAAAACAAACTTTCATTGTACAAAGTGAACACTATTCTTTTTTTTAACTTCATTGTTGGTGATGGAAGGTTTAGTTTATTAAAAATTATTGCGGACATTTTCGAATTTAGTAAAAAATTGTTTTGTCATTACCGGTAATCAATCTGCAGTTACAAACCAGCATTTAATAATTTATCAACGACAGTATGGTATAAAGTAAGACAATTATTTCATCAAACATAAATTTTATGTTTGGTTCCAACACATACCAGAATAGTACTATCTCGTTATTATACTTTCAGGAGTGACTCTAACATTCCCTGCCGGATCTAAACGAGGAACAAGAATTAAGTATTGGGAAGCTGCATGAAAATGAGGAACAAGATGATCTCGATGGTGATATCGAAAGTAATACCGATGATATAGAAAAAGTGGACGAAATGGTTACAATGGGAAAGAATGTCGAAACCGATTTCCAAGGGGCATAGACAAAGTTCTAAATTTCATGCTTTGCAAGGAAAAAATAAGAATTCTCATATAAAAAGTGTCCCTGATGAAATAGACTTATTTTTTGCCAGTGCAGCCCAGTCGGTTTGGAAATTACCGTGGCGGTTACAAAACAAAGTAAAAATTGAGGTGCTAAATAGCATTTGTAAAGCGGAAGACGAAAATGATCTGTACTACCATTCAGCTACTAGTCCTAATTCATCTTCATCTTTTGTACCCACTCAATCACCTACCACTTCACACAATCAGTCCTCTTGTTCTCCTTTGTCAACTATTTCTGGACCTTCATCTATCCCTTCCCCAGAGTGTATTGCTTCATCCCTTTATACAGCTGGGTATTTCCTTACACCTGTCAATGAAAACACCTTTGAACTACTTTAAGATTTTTGTCAAGAAGGTTAATTTAAGTTATTTGACATGTAACATTTTCGTATGTCGCTTGAAGCTACTCAATTTCTCATTTAGTTTAGTTTTTTAAATATACAGTAAAAACAAGTTTAATAAAACATAATTTGTCTAAATGTTACTTTTTCATAAGTTACAGTAGTAACATAAATATGTTTGTTAACTATTAAGGAATAAATAGAGACAATAATACTGTCAAAATTGCATTTTTTCTTACCTTAACCAAATGGCCAGTCGTTCCCTGCTACTATAGTTCAATTCTTTTATCTTGGCGACTCGCGCATGCCCGCCCAGACGCGGGAGATTGCTGCGTTGCCAGTTGCACACGACGCATGCGCCAACAGAAGCAGCGCCATAGTATAGCATAGTTCGCAAGCTTACGTTTAGGGGGGAGCGCGCAGTTCGTGAAGTAAAGCCACTTTACCACGGCCGTATTAACCCTTTCGCTGCTACAAAGACGTGCTCCCTGCATTCCGCACTGTGCGCGATTTTGTCACTGCACTGCTCGCCTGTGCAGACACATCGTGTTCCCACTGCTTTGACACTCTTATCAATCAATTCCACAAAAACTATTTGGCCCAAAAATTAGATTTTTACACATCTTCTTGACTGATACCTTCCCCCCATAAATGACTTAATTTTGTTTCGATGTTCAACGCAGTTGTTATGCAGCATTAAATATTTTGAAGAGTTTGCAGAGGTAAAAGTCCATAGAGTATACTTTCCGTATGGTCCATTTTAGTTGCCACAATGTTGAGAATGAAATGTGGACAAGATACCTAAATTTCATATAAAATTTACTGTATAACAATAGCTCATTTAAGTACCACAGGCGAGCAGTGCAGTGATGACAAAATCGCGCAAAGCGCGGAATGCGGGGAGCACGTGTCTGCAGCAGCGAAAGGGTTAATGAAGAGACAAAGCACTAGAAATTTCAAAAAATTGCATTCAAACGAATATAATTCGTGAAGCAAGGCACTTCGATATTGTTTTTAAGTAATGAAAATATTAAGCACCGCATAAGGTTTGAACTCAAAACCTTTCGCGTAGCAGCCCAACACCTTAACGGTTACACTAACGCACCTCCTCATTCTTTCTAATGCCATGAGGAGTGTAACATATCACGCAAAATACTGACAAACACTGTTGGTATGACCATGAATTACTCACGCTTCGTCGAAGTACAATAGGAAATAACCAATTACCACTGTTCTTTATTGCGAAAAAGCGGTTCGTGAGAGTGATACAAACACCTTTCCTTGCTATCACCCAAATTAGGAGTCTTATTGCTTGTTTGGTTTAATTAATTAATAGAATATGAAGCAATTAGTATAAAGAATGCTTTTTCCAAACTTCCTATAAAAGAATGTCTGCTATCAAGACATTGCTTTTGTTCCATTACTTTATTTATTACTGAACGTTTCTAAAACTGAAGACACTCGTCCATGCTCTGCACTGAAGTCGAGATGTGAAAACGTCGTTCTCTGTTCATTGGCTGACTGTGTTTTGTGATGCAGAACGAACCTAAACTCGGCCGCCAACATAAATGACGCGCACTTTAATTGCTTCAGTGTAGGTGATGTCTTTTTTTCCTGATGACACCATCAAGCATTGTCAGAACTTCATTGAACTGGTCATGACCTAACCTAAGTTGGTGAATTTTTCATTATCTGTCTCAAGATCAAGCATCAAGTGGTGGTATTCGCCACGCTTCTTCCTTTTCCTGTTGATTATATGCACCCACTCGTTTCTTGAAGCCAAATTATACAGTAAAACCAGTTCATCGTCACTACTGTCGTTGCTGCTGGTATCATCAAACCAAGGTAAGCCGCACGAAAATCGAGACTGACACCACAGAACCGTCGGAATTGACGTCTTTCTGCATACTGGCATAAAATGTGGCCGGTATAGCATCGCAACTATCGCCGCTATGTGAATTGGTATGTGGCTAGCATGGCCGGTGTGGTGTACATCCAGACACGCACGAGACGTGCAGTGTGGAATAGCCTTAAGAACTTTGTAATGACTTATTGAATATTACCCATGCTTCTTTCTCATTTAAGGTCATTGTGGATTCAAAGTTAACATCAAACATCAATTTTCTAATGTTAGGTCTGACAAAGACGCCTTCTTTTTTAGCTTCTAAAAGGTGAGGAAACTTTTGGCTGAGATACTGAAAATATGGTCCATCTTTAGGCAAAGCCTTTACAAACTGTTTCATTAGACCTAACTTTATATGTACAGGTGGTAGGAGTACAGTTTTTGGATCTACAAGGTTTTTGCATAGAATGTTCTTCTCACCAGATTTCAAAGACTCCCTCACAGGCCAGTTCTTTCTGCACCAGTGTTGATCCCTAGCCCTACTGACATATTCACACAAGAAACATGTAAATTTGGTAAAGCCATCTTGCTGACCAAAGAGCATACATGTTACCTTTAGATTGCCACATATCATCCAACAAGTATAGATGGTTACATGTAACCATTGTGTAATAAAACGGCCTTTAAACTAGTTTTGGATGAATCAATAAACAGCCTCCAGTCTTACTTTTTGTATTCAATACCCAACTTATTCATCAGACCAGGAATGTCTGAGCAGTACACTAAATCACTTTTTGTTGAAAAAACTTGGAAAATTGCTGCTCTCTTTTTCTGTACATGTATATGCTGGTTCCAACTGACAATAAGTTCTTTTCTTCTAATCTAGAGCCAAGGAATTCAGCTTTTTCTTTCGTCAAGCCCAGATCCCTAACCAAATCATTAAGCTTGGTCTGAGTAAACAATTTGGGCTTTCTGTATTACAATGGAATTCATCATCATATGGTTCTTGTAAATCAGATTGTACATCAGAAAACACTTCTGTTGGAATAGAATTTAAATCATCTGGTGGTTCAGGAACCAGCTAATCAACGCCATGCCTTACTGGTTGGATGGCGGATGAAAGGTTCTTCGAATTGTGACCAGTAATATCAACACTGAAAAACTAGCAATCATCGGAATGATTTCTTGGCTCCTTCCATATCATATTAACAGCAAATCTAAAGACTTTTTTCTCCTTTTTGGACCATTTTCTCAGATGTTCAACACACACGTGACATACCTTATGTGGCGCCCAAGATTTATCTTGATCATCAAGTTTAAATCCAAAGTATCATAGATAAACCTTTTTCACAAAGTCCGTGATAAACCTTTTTCACAAAGTCTGTAATGTTTCTTTGGTGTTTTTGAATCACAAATTCACCACAAATATAACAAAAACTGTCAGCAGAATTTTTACAACCATGATTACACATTGTACTGCGTACATGTACAGGAAACAGGAAAGTGAGGTTAGGTAGACAGTAAACAAAACACCATCTGTTAACGCAAATGCAGAATCGACCTTTTTTTGCCAGCAAATGTTTTTCAGCAGTGCTACCAACGTCATCTACATTCATTACACCTCCTTTTTAAATTATGTTAACTATATAAAAGCTGTTAAATTCTTTTAAAAAATCCCTTAATTTAATAAATTTAACAGTAAAATGTCAAGAGATGGTGGGTGATACAGTTTTTTAAGTATCGTATATATGGATTTCCCAGTCTAAAAGACTTAAGAATAAGATATTTCTCAGCAAAAAAGTTTTCCATAGTTGGCGTGTGTTATTAATTATGATCAACCCCATGATAGTAGCCGGAGCAGCCACAGTCGTAATAGTGTACTGACAATGTTATCTAGCATTTCAGGGGTGACGGTACTGGCACCACTGAACCTGACAGTAGAGGAAATCCTACTTAAACATATTTTTAATAACGAAAAGAAATCATAGTATGAAGGCTTTCACGACCGGATGAAATATCTTCTGGTAAACCTTGCGGGATGTAAGGTCGTGGACCACGACCTTACATCCCGCAAGGTTTACCAGAAGAAAAGAAATCAGTTCACCCAGTCATTTTCATTAAAATTTTAAGAATATCTTGTTCAGTATGTGGACAGAAAAGCAAAAAGTTCAGTTTATTGTATCTCATATACAGGGATATGCTGTACTCTGGGCAAATGAGGCAATGGATAGGTGTCACAATACTGAGCAATTTCAAAAGGCTTTCTTAGGTAAGTATTGGTCAACGAGCATTCAGGAGAGATTAAGAAATGAAGTCCATTGTCCAGAAATGTATAATCACGGACATGGTAGTCTAAGGAAGTACTTTGAGACATACATTAATAAGACCAGGTACTGGGATGAGCCAATGGCTAGTAAAGATGTGATCCAGCTGCTAAAGTTGCAGCTGCCTGAACATATCAGAGATAAGTTAATTAATATTGACGAGGAAGATTTAGACAAATACCTACCAGTATTAGATAAGATTGATTTGGCACTTGAGGAGATGAAGGCAGAAAAAAGTGATACAAAATGGTTCAAATGGCTCTGAGCACTATGGGACTTAACTGCTGTGGTCATCAGTCCCCTAGAACTTAGAAGTACTTAAACCTAACTAACCTAAGGATATCACACACATCCATGCCCAAGGCAGGATTCGAACCTGCGACTGTAGCAGTCGCGCGGTTCCAGACTGTAACGCCTAGAACCACTTGGCCAGTTCAGCCGGCAAAGTGATACAAATCATTCATCTTCTCCTCAGAAAAATGGCAATAGACATAACAAACAAGGCCACAATAATACAATAACAACGGTAAAGATTATGATCAGCCAACCGGTAATGGAAGGCAAGCGAGTGGCGATTGTCATCTGTAACTGAATAGAAAAAGGAAGTTGGATGACGGACCCAACACCAGATACCAAAGCAATTGGAAGTGGCAAAATAGCATCAGTAACAACCGAGACCAGTGGCAGAGTAATTCCTCACTGTAGTGTAATCAAAACACTGGTCCCCCACCAGGACCAAACAGTGAACAAAGAAATGAAAATTGCAGAGTAAACGTAAATCAACAATATGGGCCAGCACCGCAATCCATTGTTAGGATAGTGGAGCTGTCATACAGCAACCGTCCAGGCCCCTCCCAGACAATCGGACCGCAATAAGCTCCCTATTGTTGGTTGGCGGGCGAAGTGCGGGCACACCAAAACAGACTCAAGAAAATGTTGACCTGCTGCAGTATAATGATGGTATCGCAATGCATGATGAATTATTAAACGAAATAAGTGCAAAAGCAGTGATCTAGAACAAATACAGGCTGTGATTAAAACACAGATAGAAAATATTCCAGTCGGCGTGTACATTGATACTGGCATGACTAGTAGTGTTCTGAGTTTGGAACTGTATAAGGCATTATGTAAGACAAGTAAAATAAAGACTTATCCAGTACAAAATTTTCAGGTGTCTGGAGCTATTGGGGCACAGGCACAAATACTTAAACTCCAGGTACAGTTTGACCTGGAATTTAGGTAAGGAGCAATCAAATGCACTTTCGCAGTAGTACAAGGTTTATCAGTAGCTTGTATCCTGGGCTGTGATTTTTTGAGGAGCAGAAAGGCAAATATTGACCTTTCCACAGGGGAAATCAGTTTAATGTATGGTGGATGGAGAATTGTACTGGGTATGGTCAGAACGAAAGTAGTATATGGCAAGTATTGCCATAGTATTCAAACCAAATGCTGCAGATTAAAGATTTTACAAGTGTACTGTGATTTAAAAGGGAAGGAATACTATTATCCTGAAAAATGAATAGAGAACACTACACAAATACAAGAAATATTTACAACAAGGTTAAGGAATCATATTATTTAACAGTAGCCAGCAACATGAGCTTACTCGTTTGTTGTCAAATCATTTAAATGTTTTCTCGGAGATACCTGGAGTAATAAAGGGTTATGAATACAACATAGAGGTGTTGCCCCATGAAACCTTCGGTCACCCACATATTCTGTACCATTATAAAGACATTAAACTATGTATAAAATGATGAGACAATGTAGTTTTTGATGTATTTTTCCTGCATGTAGTAGTATAGAAGTGTTTCTTCCATGGTATATTTTTCTGTATTTAGGACATAGATAGTGTCATCCATGTGAGTACACTTGAAAAAATAACAATATTACTTGCTTTTGAAAGATGCGTTGGAAAGACAACGTTACTTAACAGTGTAACGAAGAAACAGAAGTTCATGAAATTGAAGTATAATAATTAAGGTAAATGGATATCTATTTTTAATGAGAACATTTGATTTGATTTCATACTGTAAGGTAAAGTTAGGACTATTATTTCATTGGAAGGTTCAGTTTGTGAAAGATTTAGTAAAGATGTTAGTTTAATTTTCTTAAATATAGAAACTCATTTATTTGGTAATATTTCAACTACTAGAGTAAGAAGAAAAATGACCATGAGTAAAACCCGTGTTAAAGGGAAACACCATGGGCCATCATCAAAGCAGATTTCGATGAAACAATTCTAGAATCAATCGAGCAAGGACGTGTCATGACATTTTACCGCATGATTTTGCTAGATTTTTGGATCCATGGCTAAACATAGATTCGACTTAAGAAACATGTATTAGGTACTGTGTAACACAGGAACGTGCACAGCAGTCCTAATAAAATATAAAAATATAGGCTATTTGTTGAGTATAATATGGTAAAGCCATTATTATTGTAAAGTCAGGCCAGAGTCTGAGTACAAGTCCTGATGATCTATTGGTCAGACAAACGTGACATGGGGTGCAGGGACATAAGCAATAAGCAATGAATTGTGTAATTCACAAATTTTAACAACTGCCTCTAAACGAAAAGATAGATAACGTAAGTGACAGAATCTGTGATTAACTTGTTCTGTGGAAAAACTTTGTGTAGTCACAGAGACAATAAAAACCATGACTTGAACTATATGGAGCTGTGTAATTCGCAATCTGTAGTATGAGAAAGTGTAAAGTGAACGATCGCCGTACTTTGTAGAGACTTTGGCAGACATCGTTAATGAACAGATGTTGTTAAGTGCACACAGTGTGACGAGTATGGAAAAACTGTATAATCTCATCTCATGCAAACTGTGCAAATGATGTATTTGGAATAGACAGCGAATCATGCACGACAACAATGAACATTCCAATGTGAAGGGGACACTTGGTCGGCGAGTGACGTACCCCACTCAGAGTGATGGTTTTAGAACAGGTTATAATCAGTGAATAGTTATTGTTCTAAGACACGGTTAAGTGTAGAGCGTGTGACGACTTTAGTACGCTTAGCGTGGAATATTAAGAACATCATAAAAAGCAAAAAAAAAAAAAGCAGCCGTGTTGGCAGGACTATGTGATTACTGGAATTATGCACGTGGGATGTAATAAACAGTTACAGAGCTGGCCCTGAACTACACAGTAGGAGTGACTTTTAATGTGTGCATTTTTTCCCATTGTGAATTACCATCTGTGTGTTAATCAAATAATACTGCGTAATTGAACTTGTTTCATGGTCACTTCTTCGTGTTACGAGCGGTTTAGGGAGACGACAATGCAGGAAGCGATGCTGATGCAGCCTCGGCAGACAGTAGCGTGGTTAAACGTCAACACAGGGGTACTGTGGTTTATGCAGGTTAACGCAGCTACAGGACAGGTAACACGATTTAAGGGACAAAATAATCTTATGCTTTATATTATGTTGCCCCATCAACAAACACGGAACATGTAATTCCATAGAGCCTGATGCACTCTGCACATCATATCTTGTGCGCCACTATGCACGCTGGAAAATGTTTGTTCACATATCCCAAACACTCCCCCTTGAACAAATATTTTTCAGCTACCCAACACTAGACATCACAGGTTAAACTATAACGTTTCGCCAGCTTCTGAAATTTGTCCTTACTGAGAGGCTTGGTTAGGAGATCAGATAACATTTCTTCCGTGCATAGATAACTGAGGATTATATTCCCATGTTCCACGTGATGTCTTATAAAGTGATGCCTTTTGTCAATATGTTCGGATCTTACACTGGTGACATTATTTTTTGCTAGGTTAATTGCTCCCCTATTGTCACAAAATATCTCAGTTGGCTTCGAGGTAGGAGGAGATTCTATTTCATTCATCAGTGTACAGATCCAAAGAGCTTCTTGGATAGTGGAGGACAAGGCCATATATTCAGCGTCTACAGTACTCAAAGCAACAGTTCTTTGTCTCTTACATGATCATGATATCAATCCTCCCGTTAGTCTAAAACAACTTCCAGTGATGGAGTGTCTGCTTTCCAACTCATTTCCCCAGTCTGCATCACTGTATCCTTCCTTTCCAATTTTAGAATATTTCAACTAATAATCAGCAGTTCCATTTAAATATCTGAATATTCTCTTGACTGCCATACAGTGCTTTTCTCTCAGATCACTACAAAACTTGCTTACTGCATTTGTGGCAACTGCAATGTCTGGTCTGGAAGTCTGTGCTAAGTACAGTAGACTTCCTACAGCTTCCAAATAGGGTACACTTTCCTTACAGTTCTTGTCATCATCAGTTATTAGCAGTTTTGCATTGTTTTCCTCAGGAGTAGAAATAGGTTTACAATTTTCCATATTGAACTTTTCTAAGATATTCCTTGTGTACAGAGACTGCTCAATCCATAATTCTTGTCTGTTGGCACTTCTTAGAATCTTCATGCCTAAGTATTGATTGATTTCCCCTAAATCATGCATTTTAAATTCTGACCATAACTGTTCTTTTAAAAAGTCCATCTGGCTTTCACTATTGGTTAAAATAAAAAAAATATCGTCCCATATGGCCGTGATTGCAATTTCTTCATTGCTCCTTTTATGATATATACTGGGATCTGCCTTTGACTGTAACATGCCTAGTTTTATGAACTTTTATGCAAACATTTATTCCAGCAATGGCCACTCTGCTTTAATCCATATATGCCTTTCTTCAAACGCCAAATTCTCCTTTTCCCTTGATAAGGTCGCGTAACTTCATCAGGTGGAATCACATATATATCCTCTTCCAGTCTTCCATTCAGGTAGGCTGTTTTCACATCCATTTGATGAATTAATAAGTCTTCCTTTACAGCCAGAGCTAAAAGGTATCTTAATGATGAATACTTCACTACTGGTGAGAAAGTTTAAGTGTAATTTATTCCTTCTTTCTGGGAACATCCTTTAACTACCAATCTGGCTTTGAATTTTGGTATTGCACTTTCAGGATTTTTAATACTAAACACCCATCTTGTTCTTAGTGGCTTTTTATTTTCAGGCGTGTCAACCCATTCATATGTATCATTATCCACAAAAGATTGCAGTTCCTTTTCAATAGCTTTTTTCCAATCTTGAGCATTTGAACTTGCTAAAGCTTCCTCAACTGTGACTGGTTCATTGTTGATTGTTTGGGCAGCATACATTTCATAATCTGGATATTCTTTCAGTTTTGCTATACGTGAAGGCCACCTTAAATTGACTTCCTCTGTTGAATCTTCTTCCTCAATTTGATTCTTGGGTAGCACATCAGCTTCCTCTTTATTCTCGTCTTCCTCTGTTTCAGTTTCCATCTCTGTTTCAGCACTATCACACATTATGCTTGGCTGCATTACTGTGTCATTTTTACTACTTTCCTTTATTTTAGGTCTCTAATCCTCCAAAAATACTACATCTCTACTACTTATTATCTTCTTATTCACAGGATTATAAAATCTGTAGCCTTTTGAATCCTCTCAGTACCCAGCAAAAATATATTTTTGAGATTTTGCATCCCACTTAACTCTTAATGGTTTTGGAATCTGAACCATGGCTTCACATCCAAAGACTTTTAAGTGCTTTAGAGCCAGTTTCTTCCCAGTCCATACTTCATAAGGTTTCTTGTGTCTCACAGCTTTGGTAGGTGATCTGTTAATTAAACACAATGCTGTTGACACAGCCTCTGCCCCAAAACACTTAGGCAATACAGCATCGCTTAACATACTTCTTGCCTTTTCTACAATGGTTCTGTTGGCTCGTTCTGCAACTCCATTCTGAGAAGGACTGTAGCGAATGGTAGTCTGATGTCTAATACCCATTCCATTCAACTGTTCCTGAAACTGTCTATTTACATATTCTGATCCATTGTCTAATTTTATGATTTTAATTTTCTTTGCAGTATGTCTTTAGAGCATTTTGCAATAAACAACAAATACATCATTCACTTGATCCTTGCTACTTATAAAATAAACATGCATGTATCTAGAAAAATCATCTATGAACGTCAGGAAATAGAAGCTACCTCCTAAGGATTCATTCTCCATAGGTCCACAGAGATTTGAATGTATGAGTTGCAAGACTTCAGTAGATTTGCTCTGACTCGATTGAAATGGCAATCTAGCCTGCTTCCCTTGCAAACACACCTCACATTGAACATTATTCATTCCACAATTTTCCACCCCAGTTGCCATATTCTTCAGAAAAGTCATACTTTTCCTATTCCAATCTCCAAGTCTCCTATGCCACAAGAAACCTTTTGCAGCATAAACAGAGTGATTTCCTGTTTCAGCACTATTTTGAACTGTATTCACTTTGTAAATACCTCTAACATTACTTGCAGTAGCTACAATGTTACCACAGGAGTCTATCACTTTGGCTCCCTCTATATTGAAGATAACTTTTTTTACCCTTCTTCACTACTTCGCTTACTGACAACAAATTAGTTGCGATATTCTTTACATAATGTACATCATGGGCAGTAACAATTTCCTTTTCCCCATTCACAAGCAAATTAAGATCCACTTTTCCTGCGAGTTCACACCTTAACTTAGATCCGTCAACTGTAGAAATTCCAATGTCAGTCCTTAACTGAACATCATACAAAACCAGACGGAGCTTTGGTAATGTGCACAGATGCTTCTGAATCTAGGAACCATTCTGCGTGATCGTCACTCGCTTCATTAAAAGAGTAAAAAACAGAAAATGCCTTACCTTTATCGGTAGTCTTTCTCTCAGGACTACTAGAATTAACATACTTCTTTTCTTTTAAACTTAACTTTTTGTTACTCTTTGAAGCAATATGTCCAATTTTCTGGCATCTGAAACATCTTATTGGCTTCTTCTTCTTGTACTTAGAGTATAAAGCCGATGCTGTTTCTTTTTCTGAAGCATTAGAATCTGGTTCATTCTTCACGTCCTGTAGAATCTTTACCTTAACACTGTCCGCTGTAATGGATATTCCCGAACTTTCCAAACCAATAATCATTGGCGAATATTTCTCAGGTAGTCCAGCTAACAATAAAGTTCCAATCCATTCAACCGCAATTTCAAAACCAATATTCCTCAGACGATTGGAGATTGAAATTATTTTATTCACATATTCATCGACGCTTTTACACTTATTCAGTCTTGTGGGTATCAGCTCACGAAGTAATCCTACTTTTCTGGTTAAACCACCATCTTCAAATGGGTTTTTCAGTTTGTCCCATACCTCCTTTGCTGACATAGCCTTTTCTATGTGAACTTAACTCACTGTATCAATCAAAAGGATTAGTTTTGATTTCGCCTTCCGATGCTTAGTAGCAAAACCTGATTCCATCGGTGCCAATTTACCGTTTACAATGTCCCCTGAGTCATCCAGGTGCAAATACGCCTCAACGGCAAATTTCCAAGTCGCGTAATTTTCGTGCCCTACAAGTCGCTCTATTTGCGGTATCTGTGTTGTACTCATTTGACAGTTATTTTCTTCTTTGTATAGCGTACACCATCCAAGTTTATAAGAACTTCCGCGCACCTTTTGCGCAAACGCACGTCACCTTAAAGTTTATTATTTCTTTAATCCAGTACCTGGGCCCATAACCTGTTGTAGTTTATGCAGGTTAACGCAGTTAAATGACAGGTAACACGATTTGGAAATACAGAAGCGTCCGATCTTACCCGTCGGCTTTGACCTGTGACGTCACAAATGTAGCGGAAACGACTATAAACGACAATTCCAATATGGCGGATATAAAAACATCGCATACGTATTATCCAATATGGCGGATATAAAAACATCGCATACGTATTATAAACACTGAAATACACAAGTTTCACAAAAAGGCTAATGACTCTAACGGGACAAGCGTGGGAAATTGGGGGTTTTTGGGTGGGGACAAACTAAATATACACAAATGTAGCCACCGACCGCCATACAAAACAACGCAAAACAACGAAATAAATCAACATCACAAAACTGACCAAATACCAAAAAACACATTCCTATCCAGAATCGGACACTTCCCTTGACCTATGTAGCTCAACAGAACCTACCGATCACATCCTCCAATACAAAAAAAAAACGAACACTTCCCTTACACCTACATACATCTACAACAGCTCCCAATCACATAAATTACGATCGAACACTTCCGTTGACCTATATAGCTCAACAGAACCTACCGATCACATCCCCCAACACCAACCTAAAAAACCAACACTTCCCTTACACCTACATACATCTACAACAGCTCCCAATCACATAAATTACGATCGAACAAAGATAATAATAAACAAGTGGTACTCGAGGCCAGGCAGGGGGGGGGGCTGCGCCCCCCCCTGACACCCTCCCCCCGCCAAAAAAAAACCTCCCAACCTAACCTCGTATTCAGGGCTACGCTACAGATCAATGTGTAGGTCCCTAACATCACGGGTCAAAGCCGACGCGTGAGATCGGATGTTTCTGTTGACACAAAACACACATCAAAAACAAAAAAAAACGGAACTTACTTCAAAAAAGTTCCAGCCCCACAAACTAGATTGGCCACCACAATCACACACAAATGCACCCTAACTAACCACTTTTGGCCTATACATTTTACCCACAGCCCTTAAAAAAACCCGAAAAATGCAATAGGCCTCTGGGACACTCTTCCACCAACAGTACTCATCTAAATGAGACTGAAGGTTGGAAGAGCGCCTCTTCCCCCTCCCAAGAACTGACTTAACCGCCCCCCACATCCCCTCAATTGTGTTAGTGCAAGCCCCAGTATCATAATTCTTAAATTCTAGACTGTGGTTCACTACTAAATGATTAAATCCCCTGTCACCCAACCCCCTATAAGAAGAAAAAGCATCAGAAACTATTGTGGACCCGGGCTCTACATACTCCTCAATTAACCCCACTAATTCAGCCTTCGACCTCCCCTCCACAACCCTAAAAACACATTCAGTACCCCCACCCCCGTGAACAACAGCCCCCCACACCCAAAGACCAGCCACAGACTTCCCCCTCCCATACTTCCTTTTACCAAACTGCGACTCGTCCACCTCCACAAGCACCCCATGCCCACCCAACTTACCCCTGTACTTAATAAATTCCGAACACACTTCACGACAAAAGGAATACCAGTCTAAAACAGTCCTCTCACTCACACCAGTCTCAAACGCGCAAAAACTCTGTGGGCATCTATAACAAAAATAATATGTAATAAGCACAATCTCACGCATGCCCAATCTAGACTTCTCGAACCAGGTACCACGCCTTATAGAACGCCATACGCCATCTTTCCGGCAACACCACATGTATCCGTCGCTGGTCCGAGAGGCCGGAACTTTAACCAATTTCATCGCCTCAAGGCAAAGAGAACACTTAACAACTTCGGCGATTAAACCGAATAGTTGTAAGAACTTGATAAGTTCTAACGCTGTCTCGCCCATCATCGCCCTCAACCGAACACTATTAAGGCGGTCTTTCATATCCATTCCTAAACAAAAAACCACAACCAAGTACACTCAATAACAAACTCACTCGACATACAGCAATGAGCATTAAATTAAAACAAACGAAAACCATGAACACACCACCAGAGAGCACCACAAACAAAAACAAGACTAAACTCCGCGCCGTAATGATGTCACACACCACAACACGCTTACGTCACGGGTCAAAGCAGACGAGTAAGATCGGAGGTTTCTGTTGACCCCACGATTTAAGGGACAAAATAAACTTATGCTTTATTCGCACAACACATATTAACACATCTGCCTACCAAATTATATTACGTTGCCCCATCAAGAAACACGGAACATGTATATTCCATAGAGTCTAATGCACTCTGCACATCATATCTTATGCGCCACTATGCACGCTAGAAAATGTTTGTTCACGTATCCCCAACAAGGGGGCGGTGCCTGCCTCCACACCAACGCTACGTACATTCCCGCCGGGTGTATCCATGACGATGCAGTATCGACTACGCGACGCCCTACCTGCGACGTCCCATAAACATCCGACGGCTGACGATGGCGCCTACCAGCTGGCGACACCATCGACCAATTGCATTGTCATACATGTGTCAAATCATCTAAACACATAGGGGTGAAGGATAGTCTGTTTCGCTCCGCCCAGGTTTTCTGCGGTTTCCCTTAGAGCCGTCGTCCGAATGGAGAGCGATAATAAGTAAATCTCCGCGCAGCTTCAGTTAATAACAGACTATCTCTGGTAAAATAAAATATATTGCTTAAATACTCCAAGATAGCCGCCAAGTGAGATCACAGGTATTTTCTTCGTCCGCTAAAATAACTTATTTAAGAGGAAATAGTGTCAAATTTAAATTTTCTTTGTTTTTTTATACTTGCTGTAGTGTCCGTTCTTGTCACGCAACTGAATATTAGCGTCCCAGCACCGCTTGTTCTTGAAAAAACTTGTTCTTTCGCTGAAGTCCCGATAATCGCGACATAACCCGAAATCTTGCGTGACATAAACACAAAAAAATTCTATTCAACTTTTCTTGATAGTGCAAAATTCGTTTAAAACAGACAGCTACTAGTTTCATCAGTGTCTATTGTCGCAATAAAAGTGTAATTAACGTTTCTAAATCGTATTTAACTAACACATTTCGTATTGTTTATTAGTTAGATAGACGCGATCTAGGCCTAAATTTTCCGAGTTATAAACGTTTAAAAACCTGACCAAACACGCCTGATAACGTAAATTCTCTAAAAGCAAATTAATTATAAATTCATTCTTCTGTCATTTTATCTCTAAATCAGTACAAAAACAACCACCACCGCATATAAGACCTTTGCGTCGTTTTTTTGTATACACACAGCCAATCTCACGTCCTTGGCAAATTTAAAACATTCTTTAAACTTAATTATTATTTCAAAACGGACCATGAGTGAGAAATGTGGGAGCTGTTAAAGGGTAATGAGTAGAGGGATTTGTTGCCAATCTTGTAGGGAATATTTTCAGGAGGGGGGGGGGGGGATGCAGTGGGGAGAATGTTGGGAGAACAGAAAAGGCTCTCTCCTGGAACTGCAGAGTACGCAGATGCAGTAGGAACACTTTGATTGGGGAACAGGAAAGGAAAATCTGTGCCTTTCAGGTACAGTTGGACGAAGCAAAGAAGGAACTCTTAAGGATCAAGGGAGATAGGGGGGAGGAGGGTGGTTGGGAACTGGCAGCTGGTAGGAGGACAGGAAGAAAGAGAACGTGATCTGACAGTTGTATTATCAACACCAAAAACAGGTATCTACCACTGAGGCCAAGAAGCCTAGGAATGTTCAAAGTCTTAGGAAGAAGAAAGCGCTGCTGCTAGGTAGTAGCCATGGGTGAGGTGTAGGCCCTCAGTTACAGGAAAGTTTAGGGGCAGAGCGTACCAGGCCACCAGTATCTTCAAGCCAAATGAATGGCTATGTCATGTGATAGATGACACAGTGTTTTTATATAAGGACTTTACAAAAGAGGACCATGTAGTGGTAGTTGGTGGGGCGGGAAACAGTTTGGACACGGATGGGGCATATGACAAAGGTGATGACCTGGACAAGATAGCTTCCCTGACTCATGGCACCAACATACAATTTGTTGAGCTGTTCCGGCGTCATGATTGACCACACCTTGATGGAGCTGTGAGGCGAATAAATGTGGGGTTAGGGATGACTCTGAGGACGGCCAACTTTGCTCACGATTCTCTGGTGCCCATCGGGACTATCACCAGATGGGGTTTCACTAGGCATGGCCTACCTCTAAACAGGACTGCGAAGGGAAGATTGGTACAGCTGATTCATGAAAATGTAGGGAGTGGATCTTGGGCCACACATGGTCAAATACCTGTTGTCATAGGTAGAAAAAGTAGGTGTGTTTTAGGATAAATCCAAACAACAGGTTCCCCTGCCTAAAGAGTATCTCCAGCACTTTAAAAAATACTGAAACAATCACTCATAAGACAGATTTTAACACCTCAAATATCACATATGCCAGATGTCACAAAGAAAAACAAACCATTGGAAAGAGTAACATGGGTCATTTCACAGACTTAAAAATCTTCCATCAAAACATGCAATCAATAAAAAATAAAATACAACTAGCCTATTAGAAGTTGAGCTCCAATCTTTGAACTGCACAGTAGTTTGTATTACTGAGCACTGGTTAGAGACGCAGAAATCCAACATGTAGTACTATCACTGTATGAAAAGGCCAACTCTTACTGCAGAACTACTTCAAGGGGTGGAGGATCATGCATTTATATCAGAATAGGAACATAGTTCAAATCAAGACATGGCCCTAGTACAGTAAGTAAAGACAAACACTTTGCAATATCAGCTATTGAATTAACAGAACTTGATATCATCAAGAAATTAATCATTTTGTGTGTGTATACATCTCCCAGTGATAGGGTGGACACTTTTACCAATAGGTTAACAGAAGTTCTAGATAAAGTCTCAAGTACAAGGTCAACATAATTCTGTGTGGTGACATTGACATCAACACTAATATCATAAATGAATCCAGCAGCACCTTTGTAAACATCCTTCAAAGCTGTGGTATGTCGCTATTGGTCAATAGTGCAACAAGGGTTAATAAAACATCTTCATCAGCAATTGACCATGTGGCCACAAATATGGACAGAGAAAAATGTGATATAGCTGTAAAAGATCTCAGACTATCAGACCATCTATGTCAATTGTTGTTGTTGTTGTTGTTGTTGTGGTCTTCAGTCCTGAGACTGGTTTGATGCAGCTCTCCATGCTACTCTATCCTGTACAAGCCTCTTTATCTCACAGTACCTACCGGAACCTACATCCTTCTGAATCTGCATAGTGTATTCATCTCTTGGTCTCCCTCTACGATTTTTACCCTCCACGCTGCCCTCCAATACTAAATTGGTGATCCCTTGACGCCTCAGAACAAGTCCTACCAACCGATCCCTTCTTCTAGTCAGGTTGTGCCACAAACTTCTCTTCTCCTCAGTCCTATTCAATACTTCCTCATTAGTTATGTGATCTCCCCACCTAATCTTCAGCATTCTTCTGTAGCACCTCATTTCAAAAGCTTCTATTCTCTTCTTGTCCAAACTATTTATCATTCATGTTTCACTTCCATACATGGCTACACTCCATACAAATACTTTCAGAAATGACTTCCTGACACTTAAATCTATACTCGATGTTAACAAATTTCTCTTCTTCAGAAACGCTTTCCTTGCCATTGCCATTCTACATTTTATATCCTCTCTACTTCGACCATCATCAGTTATTTTTCTCCCCAAAAAGCAAAACTCCTTTACTACTTTAAGTGTCTCATTTCCTAATCTAATTCCCTCAGTATCACCCGACAATTCAACTACATTCCATTATCCTTGTTTTGCCTTTGTTGATGCTCATCCTATATCCCCCCTTCAAGACCCTATCCATTCCGTTCAACTGCTCTTCCAAGTCCTTTGCTGTCTCTGACAGAATTACAATGTCATCGGCGAACCACAAAGTTTTTATTTCTTCTCCTTGGATTTTAATACCTACTCCGAATTTTTCTTTTGTTTCCTTCACTGCTTGCTCAATATACAGATTGAATAACATCGGGGATAAGCTACAAAACTGTCTCACTCCCTTTCCATGCACTGCTTCCCTTTCATGTCCCTCAATTCTTATAACTGCCATCTGCTTTCTGTACAAATTGTAAATAACCTTTTGCTCCCTGTATTTTACCCCTGCCACCTTCAGAATTTGAAAGAGAGTATTCCGATCAACATTGTCAAAAGCTTTTTCTAAGTCTAGAAATGCTAGAAACGTGGGTTTGCCCTTCCTTAATCTAGCTTCTAAGATGAGTCGTAGGGTCAGTATTGCCTCATGTGTTCCAACATTTCTACGGAATCCAAACTGATCTTCCCCGAGGTCGGCTTCTACTAGTTTTTCCATTCTTCTGTAAAAAATTTGCGTTAGTATTTTGCAGCAGTGACTTATTAAACTGATAATATATAATGCAGAGTATAAAAGCAAAACAGTTTGGGATATTATAAAAAAGGAAATGGGGAGAGGCAAACAAATGAAGAATAACATACTGCTAAGGGAGAAGGATAAGGTAATAAATGATCCACAACACTTAGCAAACCATGTAAACAAGCATTTTCAAGTATTGCAGAGAAGTTACAGCAAAAATTCCCCCAAACAAATATAACACCTGTAAATAATGTTGCACTAAATTCAGTGATGTTACTTCCAACCACAGAGAATGAAGACAATAAAACTGTTCAAAAACTAAAAAATAAAAAGTCTGTAGGCTTAGATGAAGTACCAAAGTGTGTACTGAAACAATGCAAAGGGATTATACAAGGCCCCTTAACAAATATAATAAATGAATCCTTCACATCAGGGACATTTCCAGAGCAGTTAAAACAGGCAAAAGTTGTACCTTTGCTTAAGAAAGGTAATAAAGAAGACATCGAAAATTATGAGCCCATTTCCCTGCTGTCACCATTCTCAAAAATAATAGAAGCAACTATGAAAGACAGGTTAATGAATTACCTGAATAAATACAATCTTTTAAGTGAATCACAGTTTGGTTTCCGAAGTGGCAAAAATACAGAGTCAGCCATAGTAGAATTCACAAAGGTTGTACTTGGTGCTCTTGATAAAGATGAGTGTGTCACAGGCATATTTTTGTATGTTTCTAAGGTGTTTGATACAGTCAACCACAAGGTTCTGTTAAATATATTAGAAGCAATAGTAATAAGAGGGGTAGCGAATGACTGGTTTCGATTATACCTAACAGATAGCGTACAAAGAGTAGAGATAACACATACCTTAAATTGATCTAAACATTTAGTAAAACACTTATCAGAACCAAAATATATTAATATAGGGGTTCTGCAAGGTAGCATATTAGAACCCATACTGTTCCTGATATACATCAATGACTTTCCCAGTAGTGTTACTCATGGTGAAAAAATTCTCTTTGCTGATGACAGCATTATTATAGTCACTGAGAAAACAAAAGAACTCCTTGCGAGAAAGCAAATGAAACTCTCAAGGAAGTTTATGATTGGTCAATAAGCAATAAAGTGAGATTGAACATAAAGAAAACTGATGCCATGAATTTAAGTTTGAAGAGGGAAAATGACAATGTTAAATTAAATGTAGATGGCACTTCTATAGACTGTGTAACAAATGCAAAATTTCTAGGAATGAGTATTGATTCTCAGTTGAAGTGGCATGAACACACAAAGATACTTGCAAACAGAATGTCATCAGCATGTTATGCCCTTAGAATCCTATCATCACTGTGTAACATGCAGTGTCTTTTAGTTACATATTATTAATATGTACACTCAATTCTTAGCTATGGCATTCTTTTTTGGGGAACAAATGCACTAAATATGAACACAGTTTTCAAACTCCAGTAAAGAGCCATAAGAATAATAACCAAAAATACTAGTACAGCTTATTGTAAAGATCTGTCCAAAGCACGGGGGATTTTTAACTGCTCCATGTGAATAGATTTACCAGTCAGTTGTACACATCAAAAATAACATAGGTAATTACTGCACAAACAGCTCTGTCCACGACCATGCAACAAGAGATAGACTCAACTTACATTTACCAAGAAAAAATAAACATAAAACTCAAAACAGCATTTTCTACCAACAAATAAAACTGTATAATAAATTACCAGAAGAGATTAAAGACATTGCAAAAATACACTTATTTAAAAAGGCAGCTAAAAAGTACCTGTTATGCTGTACACTTTATACATTGAAGGATTACTTAGCTAAAACAGAGTAGGGGTTTGATAAAAAAATGTTATACAAATAAATAATAATGATGATTATAAAATATCCAACATTTCACATAACACCTTCACTTTATGTTTTTTTCCTTCTTTTTTCCTTTCTACAAATACTTACCTCCAAGCTATGCATAGCACAATATGCTATTAACACCTCTTCCTCGTTCTGACCACAACATCTCACTCATTATTGAGGGATGCTGACTCAGTTTTTCAGGATAGCAGATCGGAAGCTGCAGTACAGAAAATGGCCCAGAGATCACCAGTGTGTTTGTGTGTGTGTGTGTGTGTGTGTGTGTGTGTGTGTGTGTGTGTGTGTGTGTGTGTGTGTGTAGTGAGTGAAGTGTTATGAAACTGTGTGTGTGTGCAGTGACTGATAGCGAGATATGAGTGAATAGCGTGGCATTACATTATTTAATTCAGTTTATTCACCATTGACCACTTACAGCGGAATAGGTCTGAACATTAAATATACAATTAACAATAATTTTACAGCAAAGTTTTTACAATTTAATTCCTTTTCTTTTAGGAATATTCTTTTATACTAATGTCAATGATTATTTCAAAATATTCTGTTATCTTATAAAATGTGTGTTTGAGTAACCAGTCTTAAATCTTACGTTTGAAAATATTACTGGCCAGTGACTGAGCAGATGCTGGTGGTTTATTGAAGAGTTTTAAACTCATTGTTTTGTGTGAGTTTGCAGTCTTTGTGAGTCTGTGTCTTGGTATGTCGAAGTCCAGTTTGCCTCTGGTGTTGTGGGGATGTATGTTCTCTCTGGTCTCGAACTCATTTAAGTTGCTTTTGACATAAAGGAGTGCTGTGTAGATGTGTAGATTCACAACAGTTAATATCATGTGCTTGATAAAGAGGGGGTGGCAGTGTTCCTTGGGCTTAACTTTGCTCATTATTCTGATTACTTTTTTTTTGAATTTTCAGAATTTCACTGACAAAGCAAGAATGTCCCCATAACAATATGCTGTAGGAAATGTGTGATTGAAAGAGGCCAAAATATACCACCTTTAGATACTCATCAGTGACTACATCTGTCAGTCTCCAGATGAAATAACACACTCTTGCTGTTCTCTTGCAGATATGGCTAATGTGTTCCTCCCAGTTTAATTCTGAACCAATGTGGAATCCTAACAATTTTATTGATTTGCTTTCAACAGCTGTAGTTAAACCCAGAATTAGTTCTTATGTTTTATCAGGATTACATAGGAGTTCATTAGAAGAAAACCAATTCATGACTAGTTCTAGTTCTTCCTGTGTTGCCTGATGCAGTTCTGTTATGTCATGGTGTGTATTGAGCAATGTTGTATCATCTGCATAACACACAATTGAATTTGCTCCTACATGGTTAGGTAAGTCATTAATTGCAATGATGAACAGAAAAGGACCTAGGACCGAGCCCTGAGACACTCCAGTCCGAACTTCCTTCAGCGAGGAGCATCTATTTTTAATTGATACAAACTGTCTCCTGTTACTTAAGTATGATTCGATTACATCTAAAGATGGTTTGTGTATGCCATAAAATTCCAGTTTTGCAAGTAGGGTGTTAGATGGTATGCAGTCAAAGGCTTTGCTAAGATCACAAAGTACGACTGATACTAGATCCTTATTTTCGAATGCAGTTACCACCTGGTTAACAACTTCAGTGACAGCAGTAGTAGTATTTTTACCATGTTGATATGCAAACTGTCTGTTGGAGAGGAGATAATGCTTATCAAAATAGTTATTTAGTTGACTGTACATTACATATTCAGAAACTTTAGAGAAAATTGGGACAACAGAAACTAGTCGATAGTTTTGGGGCAGATGCTTACCTCCCTTTTTAAAGACTGGTATCACTTTAGCGGTTTTGAGTGCATATTAAAAATGAAAGAAAGAGGTTGACAGATAAGGTGTATTATTTTTTTCATTACATAGTTAGAAAACCAATAACAGTCCACACTTTTGCAGTTGGTGAACCTTGCCACAGCTTTTACAATATCCTCTGAGGTGACAACATTCCAGTGGAAAGTATACCTCCTATGGGGCACAGCACCAAGATGATCTAGTGCACAAGTGCCATTTTGCTTGATTTTGTTTTTCAGCTCGCTCACTGAGGTTAGGAAGTAATTATTTACTCCTTCTGGGACCAGCATTGCATCTTGTGTATGGGTTTGCGAATTATATTGGTTGATGATATCCCATGCTGCTTTACATTTGTTGGGAGCACTTTCAATGTAATGTTCACATGCCTGTTTTTTGGCCAAGGACAGTTTGTCTTTGTAGATTTTTTTACATTTTAGATAAGCTCTATAAGAAGTATTATCTAGCTCTAGTCCTTGTTTACTAGAATTTTTATATATTCTGTACAGTCTGAGCATTTCCTCCCTAGTGAGAGCTAGCTCATCTGTATACCATGTTAGCTGTTTGTTTTTCTAATCATAGCGTGTAGGCTTTCACGGCCAGCGCCTTCAGTAATTAAAACTTCCGGGCTAAGAGGCCGTGGTCCAATAGTAGAAATACTTCTCCCTGACGTTTCGTCTACGTCTACGACTGGCTGCTAGGCCGTGGAGGCCCTGTTTATATAGAGCGCGTAGAGGGCGCCACCACTCATCACATGTTGTCAACAGTAAAGCTGGCAACGAAACGTCAGGGAGAAGTATTTCTACTATTGGACCACGGCCTCTTAGCCCGGAAGTTTTAATTACTGTTTGTTTTTCTGTTTATGCTTAAGGCTACTTTTGATTAATGGTGAGCAGGAGTACCATAACTCTGTGAGTATTTCCAGGAAGTTGTTAAACACCATTTCACCGGCACCCTTCTCAGGTTGTGTGTTGTATACAATCAGATATTCTGTCAATAAATAAATTAATATATTCATCTTTCTGCCCTCTTACCCATGTAGCATTAGACTTGATTCTTACTGATTTGTCTGATTTAGGCAACTGATCACAGCAGAATGTTAAAATCAATGGTTCATGATCAGCTAGGGCTCCACTGGCAAGTCTGACGCCATACATATCTCTAGAAAAATTTACTATAATATTATCTTAGCAGGCATTATCCCGTATTGGTGTGTAATTGGTACATTGTAAATTTAGTGATCTTAGGATATTAAAAAATGTTCTAGTAACATGTTCATCAATGTTGGTCATTTCAATGTTGAAATTGCCACAGATAATTAGTTTTAGGTTAGATTTTAGTATTTTCCTCATAAGCAGCACAAATCTTTCGAAAAATGTATTTACATCTCCTCCTGGTAGTCTATATAAGCTAACAATTATAGTATTCTCTGCGTTTAGTCTTATACAGCTAAATTCTCCATCTAGTTCTGCACAGTAAGAGCTGACATCTATTTTGGTAAACATTATACTATCTTTAACAAATAATAGGACACCTCCATTCTTTCTTTCACCTCTACACATAATGTCTCCAACAGCATACCCTAGAGGAACAAAATATTGTACTTGATCTTCTGTCAGCCAATGTTCTGAGATACAAACAACATCAGCGTTTTCAATACTGCAAAAATGTTCCAATTGTAATACTTCATTCCTAATGCAGCAACTGTTCGTTTGCATCACAGTAACAGATTTATGTTTATTATTTATTGTCAGTGAACACTCTCTCATTCGAATGTTGCTTTTAGCACCTAGTTCAAGTACAGGAGGTTTATTACCCGCCGATTCACAGACTTTTATACTAAAAATGATGTACATTCCAGGTATTGCTCAAACCACTGCTTTTGTAGATTGTTTTATTCCGTGTGAGTCTTTCTTTAATTATTTCGTTGACATGTTCACACACAAACATTTTCCCTTCATAGTTTAGGTTGTGCCCATGTCTGGTGTGAAGGTTACTCTGCAGTTTGCTTATATCGACCACAGCACAATTTGCATATTCAGAGCACAGTTTCTTTATTTTAATATTCGTTCATCAAATTTCTTTATTAATGCACGAACTATAGATTAGATCGTGCCTATGAGGCACTGTAGCAACAACTGTGTTCCTTGATTTTTTTTTTTTTTTTTTTTTTTTTTTTTTTTTTTTAGAAGATTCTGAAGCATTTTTATGCAGACATCTGCTTCATTTTTCGCAACATCATTTGATCCCGTTATGCATACGACAAAGTCATTTTCTTGTGTGGATTGTGTTTGAATGTAAGGGTGTAAAACATGTTTACTTCCTGCTCCAGGTTTAACAACACTGGTCACTGCTAAGTCTCCATTTATTTCTTGAAACATACTTGATATATTCCTGCCATGGCTGCCTGTTAGAAAAAGCACACTGTTCTTTTTACCTGTTGTTCCGCGTTTATCAACATTTTTCCCAGAGTGATTATTCGTTTTCAGAGCATTATCTTTTGAATGGTCTGGACCATTTACACTGTCTTTAACACCGTCACTGGACTGCAGAACACCGTATTTGTTTTTATCCGTAAATGTAACTGCTGTTGCAAAGTTCGTTTTTATTTTTCCAGCTAAAGTCCTACCTTTGTGTCTCACTTCTGTCCACTCAGACGATTTGTACCTTTCGTCAGGTGCAACTTCACTTGATTTGTTCTTCAACCATAGTTCCCGATTTTCATTCTTGAGTGTGGTGATTTCGCTTCTTAAAGTGTTGCCTGAGAATTGTAGACCTGAAACTCGTTCTCTTAAATTTGTTATTTCGACGTTACAATTCTTGCAAACTCCCTTTTTTAGCACATAACTGTAACTTTTTCTCGTAACACACTTCTACACTCGTGGCCATCTTGATAATTCTAGTTATTTGTAAAAATGTATTGTATACCAGGAGTAAATCTCATGATTGTCTCTAACTAGAAGTCTGTAAATAGATGTGTATGCAGATTAGCTTATTTTAAATTGATCTAAATTTGTAAATAATTTGACATGTCCTATATCCTTGTAAAAAGAGATCTACTACTACTACTACTACTACTACTACTAAATATATGTACCAATGATGTTGAACTTTTGTAACCTTGTTGAATGATGTAAAGTGTATTGATGTGAACTCAAAGTATCAGACAGACACAGAAATCTATGACTGGAATTATGTTAAATATTGTGATGTGAAGTGAAAACTTTAGTGAAAGTGCTTCATGTGACGTAATTCCTGCCATGCCTGGACATTTGAACATGGGCATTCCAGGGGGCGTTATGACATCCTGTGGCCCAGATTAGACAAACTATAAATTCTTAAATATTTTTCCACGATATTGTGCAATTATATTTGTCATATGTAAAAGAAACTCTACTGACACTCAAGGAATAAAGCGATTACAAAGGAAAACTATATCTGTAATATAAGTATTATTATTATCATCATCGTTGTTCTTTTGGTTTCGCCGTGAAACAAAAACTGCCAGACACTCTCTTGCTTATTCTAGTTTGGATAAGACGTCATTGTGCACCATCTATATAATAAGGTGTGTACATGTTTTATTAATTGAGCAGTGAGCTCCAATATATGTCTAAAGTATTGCTGTTGTTATTTTTAACTGTAACCTGCACCAGTAACCCGTTTGCTTGTTCCATCATTTTTAAAAGAATTTCAGGCACTGTGCTGACAGCAAGCTGATAATCACTGGACGATGACAATTGGCCACCATTATGCGGCAATTTAAAATTATCGTAATTATTATCCCATTCTTTCCACAGGCAACACCGGAGATCGGCGATATTATTTCTTTCATCCACAATCTGTAGGAAACCGACATTTATATTGATAGTAAAAAATGTCATATTGTTTTCCAAAACCTGGGCCTATCAGACCACCTCTGCCAGATCTTAAAAACTAACATTCATGTAGAAACTCCTCCTAAACTGTGTACATACAAAAGAATGTTTTCCAAATCAGCCCTGTATGAATTTAAATCCCAGCTAGAATGAGGGGGGGGGGGGGGGGGGGTGGAGTCTATGCAGAAACTAATGCAAATCAGAAATTTATCAAGTTCATGTCAATTTTTAAACTCAGATTTGAAGAGATGTTTCCCAAAACTCTTTATCAAATCAAAACTACAAAGAGATATCAATGCGTGACTACAGGTATCAAAAAATCCCCAGAAACTCTTAGATATCTCAACTCCATAAAAAATAATCAATCTAACCCAGAAGTTCTGCAATTCTACAGAAAGTACAGGAAAATATACAGAAAGGTGCTGCTAGCTGCAAAAAAAAACTTTCAAACAACAAAATATTACTTCAAGCTGAAAACAAGAGCAAAGCAGCCTGGAACATCATCAAACAGGAAACATCTAACTCTGCTAAAAGGACCTCAATTCACATATTAAAAACAAAGATGTAAAAAATTAGCTGATTTTGTAAACTCGTATTTCAGTAGTATCGCAAAAAAATTAGAGCAGAAATTTCCAAATACATATGATTTACCTACTCAGAACCAGCCAACAAACTCAATGGTGCTCTTGTCAACTACAGAAAGGGAAGTGGCACTAGTAGTACACCAACTAAAACATAAAACTTCAGTAGGACTTGATGAAATCCCAGTCTGCGTAATTAAAGAATGTATAGACTCCATAAAGGGCCCATTAACAGACATAATTAATGAATCTTTCGAATCTGGATACTTTCCGGAGTACCTAAAACAAGCAAATGTTATACCTATCTTTAAAAACGGAGATGTGGAAAATGTAGGGAACTACAGGCCAATTTCTATACTGTCTATCATTTCTAAAATAATAGAAATACTAGTCAAAAAGAGACTGCTAAATTACCTGAATAAATATAACCTTCTTTCCAATGACCAATTTGGTTTTAGGGCCGGAAAAGTCACACAATCTGCTATAGCACAGTTCACTAAAGTAATTGTAGAAGCACTGGACAAAGGTGAAAATGTAAGTGGTATCTTTTTAGACTTGTCAAAGGCCTTTGATACAGTTGACCACAAAATCTTACTTCATAAATTAGAGCAAATAGAAATAAGAGATGTGACAAAGAAGTGGATCAATTCATACTTGGAAAACAGTTTAAATGTCACAAGTTTCAAACAATTCCCTTGTAAAACACCTGTCTGACCCAGAACATGTGAATATAGGCGTTCCACAGGGAATTGTATTAGGCCCAATATTGTTCCTTATATACATTAACGGCTTCCCACAAAGTATCAGACATGGAGAAAAAATACTTTTTGCTGATGACAGCAACATAGTAATAACAGGTGAAAATCCAACACAACTATCAGAAAGAGCAAATGAGACTCTTAATGATGTCCACAACTGGTCATTAAAAAATAAAGTAACCCTAACTGTAAAGAAAACTAATTATATTAACTTCCAATTGAACAAACAACACAATGCCACTAGAATAAAAGTTAATAACAATGAATTAGAATGTGTAACAAGTACCAATTCTGAGGGATGAATGTAGACAGCCAACTGAAATGGACAAACCATGTCAACATTTTGGCAAAGAAATTATCCACAGCATGCTATGCTCTTAGAATCCTTGCACCGGTATGCAATAATACCTGTCTTAAAATAACATATTACGGATATCTACACTCAGTCCTCAGCTATGGGATCATGTTTTGGGGAACAAGTGCCAGTAACATACAAACTGTGTTCAAAAGTACAAAAAAGAGCCATAAGGATAATAACAAACAGCAACAACAGGGCCCATTGTCTAGAATTATTTAGAAAGCTAGGCATTCTAACTGTATCTTGTGAGTATATCTTTCAGAACATAATGTTCATTAAGAAAAATCTCAACATGTATAAGACAAACAGCCTAATACACAACCATGAAACAAGATCTTGTCACCACCTCCATCTAGATAGAAAGAACAAGGCAAAGACGCAAAAAAGTATACCGGTATTTTATAATGGGATAAAACTGTATAACAAATTACCACAGGAAATTAGAGAAATAAATGAGCCCCTCTCTTTCAGACAAAAGCTTAAAACCTTCTTAGTAAGTAAAAGTTGTTATACTGTAAAAGAATATTTAACATAGATGTAGATCATTAGCAACATATGACATTATCACCAAAATATGATGTAATTATAAATGTGTGTATGACTAGTTATAAAAACTACACAAAATATGAGAAATCTGTTTAATTGTAAATGTAAATGTATGCTCATGTATTATAAACTGACGACATCCATACAATATATATTGTTCCATGGATGAATAAATAAATAAATAAATAGGACACAGACTTGGCCTCACTAAGACGTAATTAAATCACACATAGGTCATTACATAATGAAAAAGGTGAAATACTTTTTTGTATTTGTATATAGCCTATAATGATTAACTGTTTGTGAGCATGCATTCATCTAAGTAATTTCAATAATTATTCAGGATTCTACGCTACATTTTTGTGTCAGTAAAATCTAAGAACAATCCGTGCCTTTGCGTATATTTGTAGTGGGACCAAAAATAAAATGTAAATAAAATAAAATAATAAAACACACACATTTTTTTATTTACATATTGATGTCAAAGACAGTTCAGTTTCTACCAGCTAAATCTTTTAATCTTTGGAGCCTGAGGAGGTAGGCAGCAAAAATTCTGAGTTTGACTTTAGGCACTGATCATTTGTAACCCATTTTTCACTTCATATTCTTATTTTCTCCAGAGGCAGGTGCAGTTATCCTGCTTGTTAGTATTTCACTCTCTGTCTGCGTTTAGCCGAGAATCATAGCACAGCACATGGTAACAGTAATCTTTCACTATTCCAAGTAAATCTCAACTCAAAAATCATTTATCTTTTTATATCACAATAATCATCTCTCTTCCTAATGAAGTGTCTAAATCATTAGTTTACACATTTATGAAGTATATATCTTATATACAAAATATGGTTCATATATATGAATCACAATATTCATAATTCCAGTTACTAAACTAAATATGTATATGGTTTAACACACAAGTTTTTCTCAGTGGATTCTAATATTTCCTTATTCAAAAGTAATGCAATTGTGTAGTGAAATCTCTATTTTGAAGTAAAACAAATTTTTCCTATTGTGGGCAAAATTCAAATTTCTCCCCACTTCTATCATATGATCATTATTTTTCATCAGAAATAGCTCAAGTCAAATGAAACTTTACTTCTCTCAGTACTGTACTTGCATCATAGTCACTATCTCAATCAGCACAGACACAAAACACTTAAAGGTTTTCCTTTTCCACTTAGTGTTTCTACACACTCTTGGCACGATGAGAAATGTAGAAGTGCAATGACATGTTTTAGTCAAACTAGTATTATGCAAGAAAATATCATCAAAATTAGACTTCAGAGTATATGTTCAGCTCAGACATGAAATATTAACCTTAATGCAATCCAACTTGTGCAAGTAAATGTAAAGTTCTTAAGCTTGTGTGAAAATTATGTTGCAATTTGTCTATGTACTACTTTCATTTTTCACTCAAAATAGTGTAAAGTTACTAAATATGAATCTCTTCCCTAGAATCATAACAAATTTTTCAGTGCAGGCAAGTCATTTCTTATCATATTCTATATTTCTGTACAGCACATCATGAATATATATGTTTATGTGTGTAATAATTCTTCAATCTCTCATGACAGTAAAAACATCTCAAGCTATAATAATAATAATAATAATAATAATAATAATAATAATAATGTTAAGAAATACACATATGTATGTTTTCACCTATCACTTCTCGTAATTATTAGTACAGAAGTTCTTATTTTTGTTGGCATATTGTTGCTCTTAACTTCAGTATTATTAAACCTTTGTAGCTGATCGTAGTAAGAAAATGAGTACATCATCACAGTTTATATTTCATCTATTTACAGCTGTTCAGATGTTAGGTTTTACACAGTCTGGGATTGGCCAGGCCATGAATTGGAGAAATAGGTGTAGGATGTTGTAAACTTCTAACAGTATTCAGCCTGAAGTCAGGAGAGGACTGATGGCTTTGAGAGCTAAGACTGAGATGAAGTGTGGTAGGCATCTGGAGGTGAAGAAATAAGAAGACAATTCTGATAGGCTGGGAAGGTCCATCACAGTGTTGGTTTGACTTCAAGGACAGTGTGTCAGCAGTGAGACATGGGAACACACCGATCCAGAGGGATGTGACAACAGCAGTCAATGGATGGGCCAGAGGAGTCTACCAGCTGCAAGGAGGCAGATGACATAATAGGAGACGTGGCTGCTGGATATGGCTGGCAGCAAGGACCACATGGCTGGGAAGTAGTGCAAGGACAGAGAGACAGCACAAAAGCCAGCACTGTTACAGATATGCTTAAATAAAGTGAGAATACTAGTTTGTAAGGTGTGGCATGAAACAAGCAGACAGGAGTATATGACAGCAGTGTCCCACAGTTGTTGCCAGTCAAGCAGTATATTAGTTTAAAATAATGCTTTAAAGTCATTTCCACAAACTTTTGATGGCAACAACACACAGATAACTGAGCTTTTGGATAACTCTGATAATGCATTTAAGTTAATAGCCCCAGATCAGAATGATGTTTTGCTTAAGTTTGTCAAGGCATGCATTTTAGGAGCTAAAACTAAACTCCACCTGAACAGGCTGTGACGATAACAGTACTGACTGGCTGCCATGTCATCCTCAGCCCACAGGCATCCGTGGATGTGGACAGAAAGGGGCACGGGGTCAGCACACCGCTCTCCTGGCTGTACGTTTGTTTATGAGACATGAGCCACTACTTCTCAATCAAGTAGCTCCTCAGTTTGCCTCGTAAGGGCTGAGTGCATCCTGCTTGCCAATAGTGCTTGGCAGATAGGATTGTCATCCATCCAACTGCTAGCTCAACCCAACAGCTCTTAACTTTGGAGGTCTGACAGGAACTGGTGTTACCACTGCAGCAAGGCCATTGGTGAATGGTAGGAGCTGCCAGGAGTAAATTGTCAGCTCAACCACCTCATCTGCTAAATATACTACTTTTGGTGGAAAATTATGCCTGTAAATACATATTAGACTGTTACACCTGTAAAATGTTTGCAAGTAGACAAGAACACAGGAAAAGCAACACACGGTTAGGTTTACACACTGGTGCCTCACAGCATTATTTTAGAGATGCCATTAAGGGTGTAATAACAGAAGCTGAGTTAGCTGGAAGTATTGGTCTGCTTATGAAACTGGGCAGAGGAGTACTTACACAGGGTCTTTGTGATGACCACATTAAAGTTATAGTAAGGGCTAGAGGAGAGAAAGTAACACTCTCTGAAGCTGTTGATATTGCCTCTATGGAAGACAGTGCTCTTTCATGTGCAAAATAAAAGCTGATTGTGAGAAATGTAGTTGGAATGCTGAGGACAGTCAGACCTAAAAGCCTAACATGTTATAACTGTGGTAAACCAGGACCGGGACACTTGGTGAAAGACTGTCATGCACATAGGCAGGTACAATTGTTTGAGACAGAATCAGAAAGAAAGCTCAAGGGGGAAAAAGAAAAATGGATAAGCTAGCAAAATTGGAATGGGAAAATGTGGAAAGGCTAGCAGAAGTAAACTGGGAATTTAAAGGGCACTATAGAGAAATGCACAGGATAAAATCAGTGCTGTGTTCCCAGTGTAAATAACTAGGACACAGTGCCAGAGTCAAGTGACAATATATTTTATATGTAATCAGAGTCCACTATGCAGTGAATGTGCGTAGTTGTTGAAAAGAAAGAATAAGAAGCCAGAAGACCAAAAAGCAACATAATGAGGCAGTCATATTGCACATTTTGAGGCAAAGTATTTACTGTTGACTGCATGAATAGAAATGATGTTATAGGACTGTGGTGTAAAAAGGGAAAATGGAATCTGATGAAGTTTTTGATAGGTAGTGGCAGTCAAATGAGCATAGTTAAAAGCAACAGTTTATGAAATGCTGGGATGTGGGATCCAAGTGAAAGTATTAGGATCAGAGGGATCACTAATAGCTTTGCTAAGACAGGAGGTACTATAGCTATTGAATTGCAGGTCACAAGAGATATACTACTGAAGCACAAATTTCATATTATTGGGCTAGAGGTAGTTCTGCCATTTGAAGGTCTGTTAGGAAGAGATTTTTTTAATTAGACATAATGCTGCAGTAGATTATGGTGCATAAAGCGTATGGATTCATGGGAAGCAAACTGTGTTGCAAACAGTACAGGAATATCAGCCAACAGACACAAAATTTTGTGAAATAAAATGTTAATGACAGAGTGGCAGAGGTCATAGGAAATAGATATAAAAGAAAAAGTGTGCTAGGGGCCACAAGGTAGCAAGCATGTTTGTTCAGTGGTAGGAGGAGTCTTAAAATGAAAGCAAGCTGTGTTGAACACAGGAAGAGTCAGTTTAATGGCAACAGAAACCATGGACAAACAAGATGTTGATGTGGAAGCATTAGGAGCCATGAAGAAACGCTGTGTTTGTTCATGTGTGATTGGAGCTGTGAAACCAAGAAGAGTTGTATTGAACATGGTAGTTGCTGGCTTGGTGGTGACAGAAGCTGGAAGACATAAAGATGTAGTCTCAATTGGGGTCGGAGCCACAAGACAGGGAAAAGTTAAATAGAATGCAGCTGAAGATTGTTCGATGGCAGTAGAAGCTGCAGAGCAGAGTATTATTGTGGTTGTGATTGGATCCACGAAAACAAGGAAATGGCCATGCGGTAGTGAACCCATAAGAGAAGGAGTAAGATGAAGGCAAAGACTGGTAACAGATTCCAGAGGGAAACAAGTTTTTTGCGTGGAGGTGGACATAAAGAATATGTCAGAAGTGATCATTCCTAAGCAGGAAATAAGACCAAGAGAAGCTCTAGTAATGGTAAGAGATGGCACATGTGTAACAAGTGTGCTAAATGGGACAGAAGGAAGTTTATCAAAAACAATTAAGTGCCCAGCACTGACGGCTGAGGAGGTTTTAAAGTACAGCAAGTGAGAAATGTGAATGCAGAGATAAAATCCAGGGCCAGTAAGTTAAAAGAGAATCAAACATTTCAATTGCAAAGATGGAAATGACGTTACAGAAATTTGTAAGGCATAAAATGACATTTTTCACTTTCCAGCAACCAGTTGATTGATACTGATGTTATAAGACATGACATCAAGTTAGTACCAGAAGCAGAAGTTGGGTAATGTTTCAAGTCCATATTGAATACCACAGGTGGAAAATGAGGTCTTGCAAGAAGAAACATAAAATGTTGCAAGGCGATATAGTTCCAAGTAATAGCACATGGAATTTTACTTAATTGTGATTCAAAAGAAAATGAGTGCTAATGGGAAACAAAAATGGCACACTGTAGCGGATTATAGGTGTCTGATGAGATCACAGGTGTTCCCCTGGAATAGATGAAATTATGGATGGGCTACCTGTAAAGCCAAGGAGTTCTCAACACTTGATTTGGCCATCGGGTCTTATGAAGTGCTATTAAATGAGAACGACCAAGAGAAAACCACACTTATTGCACCAAATGGATATTATGAGAATAAAAGAATGCCAATGGATCTGAACACAGGTCCCAGTAAATTTCAGAAATTTGGTTATAATGGGGCTGCAAGGTGGTAATAATCATTGTATCTTGAAACTCTTCCATTGGCCCATCTTTGCATAAAAACAACAATATGGGAAATTTTGGGTCCACCTTGACACAAAATGCCTTAGGTCAATTTTCTTTCCCACACTATTTTCAGCAACAGTATTGCCATCATCAGTTGTTTTTTTCTTGATTCTAAAACATGCAAAATTAGCATTGTTGAAAATATTACAAAATGTTGTTATATATGTAGCATTTGGTTCTAGATACTATATTGTGTGAATAGTTTTACAGCATGGTTTTTACATTTGTTGCCGTTATTTCCAGCATATTTTTTGTTTTTTTGTTGGGAGTTTCTTCATCTGCAACTGCAGCTGAGTGGCTGTTATTAGCAAATATAAATATGTGAGTGATGTGGTAATATTGTGTTCCCCACTGGAAGAGCATAACAGTCAGCTAAAGGAGGTCTTTAAGAGACTTAGACTCTATAATTTGAAATTACAAATAGATCGTGGTGAATTCCTGGAGAAGGAGGTTACATTTTTGGGGCATATTCTTGCAGCAGATGGGTTAAAGCCTGATCCAAAGGAGTTCAAGGCAGTAAAACGGCATCCACAACCAAAGACTATGACTCACTTAAAAGCATTTCTGAGCCTAAGTGGGTACTACCACTGTTTCATAAGCAATTGCCCAGATACCGATATAATCAGGACATATTATTGCAATACACATACCAAATAATGATACAGTCCTGAACTGGAATATTAGCATTGTTGAAAATATTACAAAATGTTGTTATATATGTAGCATTTGGTTCTAGATACTATATTGTGTGAATAGTTTTACAGCATGGTTTTTACATTTGTTGCCATTATTTCCAGCATTTTTTTTGTTTTTTTGTTGGGAGTTTCTTCACCTGCAACTGCAGCTGAGTGGCTGTTATTAACAAATATAAATATGTGAGTGATGTGGTAATATTGTGTTCCCCACTGGAAGAGCATAACAGTCAGCTAAAGGAGGTCTTTAAGAGACTTAGACTCTATAATTTGAAGTTACAAATAGATCGTGGTGAATTCCTGGAGAAAGAGGTTACATTTTTGGGGCATATTCTTGCAGCAGATGGGTTAAAGCCTGAACCAAAGGAGTTCAAGGCAGTAAAACAGCATCCACAACCAAAGACTATGACTCACTTAAAAGCATTTCTGAGCCTTAAGTGGGTACTACCACTGTTTCATAAGCAATTGCACAGATACCGATATAATCAGGACATATTATTGCAATACACATACCAAATAATGATACAGTCCTGAACTGGAATATGGGTGTGGATTGCTGTATTGTTAACCAATAAAAAAGGAACATCAAGGAACTTACTTTGGATTTGCCTCTTGAGCATGTGGTAAGACAGTATATTTTCTTGTAAAATAATAATTTGTTGAAAAAATGTAAGTAAAGTAACAAATGTATGAAACATCTACTAACACAGCTGACATAAAAATTTTGCAGTCTCTAAGGACAAAGACTACAAAAAATTTGCCTCTGAGACGGAGATGCACTGAATGAATTACATGAGATACTAAGAGTGAATACTCAGAATTGTAACGCTGCACAATACACTGATGAGCCAAAACATTATGACCAACTGCTTAATGCTTTTTTTGTCCATCTTCAGAGTGAAATATGCCACTGATTCTGGATATCAGAGATCCAAGTTTGTGGGTAGGTTTGTGGAGGTATATGGAATTAGATGTCTATACACAGGTCATGATGCATTTCATGTAAATAATGGGCCACTGATTTTCACACATGGTGATGGCACCCTACAGCAACCCAGATTAGTTTCATGAGATTTACATCAGGTGAATTTGGTTGCTGAGACATCAGTGTGAGTTCACAATAATGCTCCTCAAACCACTGCAATATGGTTCTCTCCCGAAGACATGGACGTTTGTACTACTGAAAGATGGCTTCACCACTGGGTAACACATCAAGCTCGAACAGATGCAGGTGGTTCACAGCTGCCAGTGTGACTTTGGTTAACACCACAGGTCCCATGCAAGTGCAGGAGAATGTCTCCCATAGCATAATTCTGCTCTCATTAGCCTGCATCTGTGTCAAGCTGCTAGTTTCAAGCCACCGTTCACCTCAGTGACGGTGTTTGTGGAGACGACAATTGACCTAACATAACACAAATGTGATTCACCTGAAGAGCTGACACATTTCCATTGATCAATGGTCAAATCCCAATGGTCCAGTGCCCACTGCAATTATAATGTCATTGGGTCAACATGTGAACATGTAGGGGTGATCTGCTGCAGAGTTCCATATTAAACAATGTATGATGAATGGTGTGCTCTGAAATAGTTGTGTGTGCATCAGCATCTATCCTACTTTACAGAGCAGACAAGCATCCAAGCCTCATGTTCTGTGGAGAGTCATGGACATCCAACCATATAACACCTAGTGGTAGATGCTCACGACAGTAGCACTTCAACCATTCAACCAGCTTTGCCATTTTTGAGAAACTTGATCACAGGGTCTGCATAATAATAATCTGACGTTTTTCAAAGTCGCTTATCTCAATGGATTTCCCCATTTGCAGTCTGTATCTTCACTAGAGTGATGCTTCGTCTGTGTCACATGACTGCAATGCCACCATGCAGCATTCAACATCATAGTGAATGCTGGTCATAATGTTTTGGCTGATCAGTGTGTGTACATGTAGAGGGGTAACCTAAAATCAGCAGGGACATTAGGAAGCAGGTAAATACGTGACGGGCTGTACAGTAGCTTCTGGAAGGAACAGAGATCAGGAGAATGGCACGTAATCACGTAGAGTCACATCATCCAAGTCTTTACAAGCAGTGCCACCAATGCTGTTGGAGAGTCCGAACTCATTCTGCCTCAGACCTGCATTACTCTGATCTGGAATGGGACATAGTTTCTTGTGGCACTTAGCTGCACAGGATACATGCTGGATTGCACAACATAATCAGTGTTTTAATGCGTTGTACTTTACAATCCTACATACTCATTGAGTCTCAGTTATTTATCAGAGATCCTCTTCCTTCTTCCACCAAGTTTCCTTATCTGAAAGTACTTCCAGCTTGTATTCTCAGGCACCAGGTCTATTAGTTGGATGAGCCACTTCACAACTGGAGACAAGACACTAAATTATTAACCATAGTCACAGAAAACAATATACATACTCCATAAAAGTCTACTATCTTCTGTAGAAATCCTACAGTTAAATTAGAAAGCATCTATATCATCAGAGAAATGGTCACATGATATCTTGGAAACCAACCAGATGAAAGTATAACTTCAAACAGCACACTGAAAAAATCATAAACAAAGCAAGTTACAGTAAGCGCAAAACTATCTATGTCTGAACCTACTAACACTACATGCAGTGAGAAACTATATGATGTCATTTTCACATCCATTTTAGGCTACACAATGTGTGTGTGGGTGCACAGACTTTGGAGTGTATGGAACAAGCAAAACATACACAACACATCTCTCTCTCTCTCTCTCTCTCTCTCTCTCTCTCTCTCTCTCTCTCTCTCTCTCCCCCCCTCCCTCCCTCTCCTCATGTGCATGTGCCCGCCCACACACACACACACACACACACACACACACACACACACACACACAAAATCTTCTTTTTTTACCATTGCTTATTATTATTACTGTTGTTATTAATATTATTGCTATTATCATTATTATTATTACTATCAGTATTATCATCATCAGTAGTATTGTTTCTATCATTATGCTGAGATACAATTTTTTAATCTATCAAAACATCTGACAACTTCAAAAAGAAATTAAAAATGTTTCCTGTTGTATAAATAGACAGAGTAGGTCGAATGTAAGAAATCAAGTAAATAAATTTACATGAATCAAAAAATTTGAGGACAAAACTCACATCACCCCCTCCTCCCCTTCAAGTCACTACATCATCAGTTATAACCATACTTGTAACAGATGGGATCGTTTGAATATGTTCATTCTTCAGCTCTGTCTCAGCCAATAAATAATCCTGTGTTTCTTTAAAACTATTGATGTCTAATGTATTAATGCATGTGCAACATGGAGGTTCAGCTTCATCATGTTCACCAAATAATTTGTCAAAATTAACACCAAATATTTTGCTCAAAGTAGCACAAAACTCATGTTGCCTTTCTCTTGCCCTACATAGCTTCTTGGTTAGCATAAGCTTTTCATTTTCCCATCTTTGTTGTAACAACATACTCCCTAACCTGGGCTGTGCAACATAATCTCTCAGTTGTGGCTCACATTCTTTACTGTACCAATGAGAGCACGAATCATCGAGAATAAATTGCTCACTCTTATATACAATGATGCACATTTTGATTTCGTCCTGACTATCAGCAATTGTTAGACTACTAGTGCTTCTATCAGATCCCAGTGTGCCACTCATTGTGACTCTATCAGTTTTCAGTGCAGCACCCTGCTGTTCAGTGAATATTTCATCAGCGAATACATGACTAATGGTCTCTCTGTCTTCTGCTTCTGCTGCAACATGTTTCAATCACCATGTAAACTTCTGCTGCCAGAACTGCTTCAGCAGGGGTAATACAAAAATCAATACTACCTTTCCTGTTTCTTGCTGTCATTGATTGTGCCCTGTGATTGTTCAGCTTTGGTGTTGTTAAGCTAATATAAGGACCCTCCTCACAAGCTTTCAGTTTACATAAGTCACTTAAATTTACATGTACAAATCTTTGCCTCTTCTCCTGAACATTATGCTGGAATTGCTCCTGATCTGTGTTCTGCACTTCCAGCCAGCTTTCTCCCCTAGTGTTCCCATTATTTCTTGAATTTCCAGTTCTCCTGTTGTGGTAACACATGACATCATTGATTTGCTCCACAACATCAAGGAAGACATAAATTATTTCAGTGGGGTTTTGGACCAAATCCCACTGCAAATAGTCAGGTAGGCATCTCTTTCGAGTGGAGATCTCCATAAGAGTGCACAACAGCTTGTCGAAATGAACCAACTTTTGCAGTTAAGACTGGAAAAACTTGTGCATACTACCTCTATTGCTGCTACAACATGGCCAATTTAAAAAGACATTCTGAAATTGCAGTTCTATTCATGTCCCACAGAATTTGTTGAGCATAAGTGCCTCAGATACAGCATGGCCACAAAATGCTGCCACATTTTGGTTCACCCACATCTGTGCACTTTTGTTGTGCTGCCGCTTTACAAATTTAATTTTTGCCACATCAGATATGCCCTCAACAAAACAATCATTATACAATGCTAAAAAATCCAGATCCTCATACCTGTTCTCCCAATAAAATATTTTAGCTTAGGACTATCCATGAAATACATAGCCACAGATCCTTCTAATTCATCACAACATTGCTACATTGCTTACATGGCCTAAAGAGGTGCAATTTCTTTTGCTCTGACTTTAGGCTACATCGTCTAGACCAGTGGACATTGATTTTAGGACATACTCAGTCTCTTTTGCTCTGTATCATATTCCATTTACACAGCATCTGTTCTCACCCATAAGTGATCTGCCAATTTTTTCTCTACATCACTAACTTTTGTGTTAATCCCCTATAATATAATCTGGATTTTTACATTCTGATGCCCAAAATCCTCCCTAAGATTCTCATTTTGGCTTCTTATCTTTTTAAACTGATCCTCATTTTGCTTTTAATTGCTTCCAAAACTAACAATATGCACTGCCAAGACAGTTGTGCATCTTAGCCCCCCTTCCAGATATCTACACTCCTGGAAATGGAAAAAAGAACACATTGACACCGGTGTGTCAGACCCACCATACTTGCTCCGGACACTGTGAGAGGGCTGTACAAGCAATGATCACACGCACGGCACAGCGGACACACCAGGAACCGCGGTGTTGGCCGTCGAATGGCGCTAGCTGCGCAGCATTTGTGCACCGCCGCCGTCAGTGTCAGCCAGTTTTGCCGTGGCATACAGAGCTCCATCGCAGTCTTTAACACTGGTAGCATGCTGCGACAGCGTGGACGTGAACCGTATGTGCAGTTGACGGACTTTGAGCGAGGGCGTATAGTGGGCATGCGGGAGGCCGGGTGGACGTACCGCCGAATTGCTCAACACGTGGGGCGTGAGGTCTCCACAGTACATCGATGTTGTCGCCAGTGGTCGGCGGAAGGTGCACGTGCCCGTCGACCTGGGACCGGACCGCAGCGACACACGGATGCACGCCAAGACCGTAGGATCCTACGCAGTGCCGTAGGGGACCGCACTGCCACTTCCCAGCAAATTAGGGACACTGTTGCTCCTGGGGTATCGGCGAGGACCATTCGCAACCGTCTCCATGAAGCTGGGCTACGGTCCCGCACACCGTTAGGCCGTCTTCCGCTCACGCCCCAACATCGTGCAGCCCGCCTCCAGTGGTGTCGCGACAGGCGTGAATGGAGGGACGAATGGAGACGTGTCGTCTTCAGCGATGAGAGTCGCTTCTGCCTTGGTGCCAATGATGGTCGTATGCGTGTTTGGTGCCGTGCAGGTGAGCGCCACAATCAGGACTGCATACGACCGAGGCACACAGGGCCAACACCCGACATCATGGTGTGGGGAGCGATATCCTACACTGGCCGTACACCACTGGTGATCGTCGAGGGGACACTGAATAGTGCACCGTACATCCAAACCGTCATCGAACCCATCGTTCTACCATTCCTAGACCGGCAAGGGAACTTGCTGTTCCAACAGGACAATGCACGTCCACATGCATCCCATGCCACCCAACGTGCTCTAGAAGGTGTACGTCAACTACCCTGGCCAGCAAGATCTCCGGATCTGTCCCCCATTGAGCATGTTTGGGACTGGATGAAGCGTCGTCTCACGCGGTCTGCACGTCCAGCACGAATGGTGGTCCAACTGAGGCGCCAGGTGGAAATGGCATGGCAAGCCGTTCCACAGGACTACATCCAGCATCTCTACGATCGTCTCCATGGGAGAATAGCAGCCTGCATTGCTGCGAAAGGTGGATATACACTGTACTAGTGCCGACATTGTGCATGCTCTGTTGCCTGTGTCTATGTGCCTGTGGTTCTGTCAGTGTGATCATGTGATGTATCTGACCCCAGGAATGTGTCAATAAAGTTTCCCCTTCCTGGGACAATGAATTCACGGTGTTCTTATTTCAATTTCCAGGAGTGTATTTCCATCCCGAACATATTTACTTGAACTTCCCATACTACTACTTATCTGATCATAGCGTACACTCGAAGGATGAATGCTTAATCTCCTCAGTCATGGCTAGCAAGCAGCACCACTAATGCTAGCAAAATCATGTAGACTGCTTACACTTATATCTGTGACTGCAACACTGCTGCTGGTGTCATGGCCAGTGTGGTGCAAAATGTTTCTATTAACTAGTTTGACTTAAGGTCATGTACTCATCGTTGCAGACGATCTGTTGCAGCCGTAGTTCTGCATTCTTACACAGTTACTGTAACATTTAACTATTTGATTGAATGAGTATTTAATCCTGTATAGAGTGTTTATTATGATATCAAAGAAAATCAAAGCGTCTTTACGAAACTCAAATAAGTAGTAACATACTTATGATAATGAAATGGAACTTACTCAACAAGCTACATGCTTTCTGTCCGACTTCAAACAACGTACTGACTCCCTTGCCAATGTGGCTGCCCCTTTATATATAAATCCAAACAATCCTCACTATTGTTATTTTTTAATAAAATTACAATTAAAACTGTTATCTAAATATTAATGTCTGATTCCTTGTGACTTGAAAAGGAAAGAGTCACATCAGCTCAGAGCCTTTGGTTCGCCACCCCCAAATTCCAAAAAGAGTTTGCAGCCTCCTGAGGAATAACAATTCTTGTAATGTTGTATGAGTGATCAAGGTTGTCTGTATAATTTCAACTGTGTAACGTTCCTGAGTCCAAATAATCTTTTGGACTTAGGATATACAAGTCTGTATGTATTTGGGTGTGGGTTTTCAACAGTTTCAAATGGTCCTATATAAATATCAAAAAAATTATTATTTCTCTGTTTAGTGCTTTAGGTTTGGTGTAACTTTTTGTCAAAACTAGATCTCCAACTTTGAATTCTGTGTTTTTATTTGTTTGTCATGCCATTTCTTTCTTTTTTTCATAATAATCTTTCATAGTTCTTCTAACTACCTCCTCCCTTTCTGTTGCGGTTATGCTTTTACAAGCTGTAACCTCTATAAGTTATTTGTTTAGGTAAGGTGGTTTTTGGTCAAAGATGATCTCATAAGGAGCGTATCCTGTGGTGGTATGTTCTAGGCTATTCATAATGTCTTCAGACTCATTAATATAACTTAACCAATTTGTATGATCTTTCTGACAGCAAGTTCTACATAATCTACCAATTTACTTCATATACAGTTCAGTTGGGTTACATTTAGGCATTTAGGTGAATAGGATGATGATATGTCTGATTTTATATTCTTCTACAAATTCCTTCCAAAATTTTGAAGTTAATTGACTCCCATTGTCAGATAAAATTGCTTTTGGTATACCTATTTCAATAAAGTAATCTTTTACAAATTTAGTACCTATTTTCTTGCTAGTTGCTTTCTTTAAAGGATAAAATTTTACATATTTGGAAAATAAGTCCACAATGACAAAAATATACTGAAATCCTCGTTTAGCTCTTGGAAGTTGACCATACAAATCTATCCCTACCAAATCCAACTGTTTATGTGGTACCACTCTTTGTAAAAGTCCCTTGTTGGCTTTGTTACTAACTTTTGTTCTTTGACATCTATCACAGCAGGCAAGTAAGGTCCTAACTCTCCTAGACATGTTATGAAAATATATACATTCTTGTATCTTTTGAATACATTTCAATGCACCACAGTGTCCGAAGCTTTCATGTGTGTATTTCATCAAAGTACTTACGTGAGAATCTGGCCAGCAAACTTTCCAAGGATAACTGTCTGGGCTGTGTCTATAAAATAGAATACCTTTGAAGACCTGGTAGTACATTTGTATTTTCTCATGACCTTTCTTCCCTAGATAACTCTTAACAAGTTTCCAATGATGATATCTTCTCAATTGATTACAGATTTTCCTAATTTCGCTTTCCTCTTTGACATCTTTAAAATACATTATTTTAAATTTTCTCCCTTGACCATTGTTTTCGCTATCATTTCCATTCCCCACTGGCATTCTTGACAAGCCATCAGCAATTACATTTTCCTTTCCCTTTATAAAATGAACTGTATATTTGAACTGCTGTAAGAGCATTGACCGCCTGGTAATTCTTCCATGATACAATTTGCACTCTTGTAAGTAAGTTAATGCTTTATGATCTGTATAAACTTTGACTTCATGCCCAAACAAATAATTTTTAAATTTTTTGAATCCCCATACAATTGCCGTAAGTTCCTTTTCAGCTATCATATAATTTATCTCATGTTTTTGTACAGTTATACTTGCAAATGCTATAGAATGATGTTCTATTTCCCCATTAACTTCCTTTTCTTGAAATAACTGTACCCCCAGCACATATTCACAACTGTCTATCATCAAACAAAATGGTAATGATAAATCAGGTCTATAAAGGACTTCACTTTCTACCAACTCTTTCTTAATTTTGTCAAAAGCTAATTGGCATTTATCAGACCAATCCCACACTGAATTTTTTCTTAACAGGTTGTTCAAACATGGTGCATTACTTGCCTGTGTTTTCACATATTTCCGATAGAAGTTTACTAATAAGACTTTAAATCTTTTTTATTTCTACGTTTTGGGAATTTTATGATGGCTTCAATATTTTCTCCATCAGGCAAAATTCCTTTTTCACTTATGCAATGGCCAAGAAATTTTAATTGTTTCAGTACAAATTTACATTTTTCTAATTTCAAAGTCATGACATAGTTGTGTTTATCTTTATACTATAAACCTCTTTACTTCTGTGGATTAATTTCGAGAACTAAGTACATCTTAAAGGCACACTTGCAAAAGAAGGAAGGATATCTGTGGATTAATATCTACATTCATACTCCGCAAGCCACAGTACTTTGGTTTGAAGCTGGCACAGTACTTACAGTAGAATACCTTTGGCTTCCCTCAACAACCTTGCCTCCATCCTTGCTACTCTCCCTGTTTACCTTTCCCTGTTGCTTCATAACCTGAATCCACTTTTCCCTTGTTCCCTTTTTTACCCCTCTCTCCTCCCTGACAAAGGAACAAAGTTACGAAAGCTAGGAACGTAAATTTTCTGTTCTGTTTTGTGTATCTATCGGCTGTACTGAGCTGAGGTAAGTACTGGCCAGCTGCTCTATCTCTTTATTAGTATAAAATTCTTAACTGTTGTTCACAAAAGGTTTTCATGCGACCAGTACCCTGCTTGAAGTTTGGACCATTCAAAAATTCTGACTTAATTTTGGCTTGTCTAATCTCTGACCAAAATTTGTTCATGAAAGCACGTTCTACCTTATTAAACGACATTTCAGGTTTGCTTGCTTGGTTCGCCCATGACAAATCCTCCCTATTTAAAATTTTTTAAAAAAATTTTGATTTTCAAATTATCGCTCATTTTATTGTCAAAATTATCTTTTATCTGGCACATGAAATCAACTGGATGTATATTCCCTTCCCCTGCTAATGTTTTAACACTGACATTGTTCAAAAATGGCTTGTAATTACTGAAAGATTTTGTGACAACAGAATCTTCAATTTCTTGGAATTTTGATTTGAAATTTGGCCTAAACAAGTACCTATATCTTCTTTTAATTCTGCAAAATGGTCATTTGCGATTTTTGTGAAATTTTGTATACTATTCTTGGTTTCTGAAAATTTCTTTGTGACCTCTTTACTAAATCCTTTAAATGTTGCACTTCTGCAGTTTCAAATTTTTCGAAACTATCCTCTCTTCAAATTTTTGGTGTTCCTGTTTTAAGGTAACAATTTCCCCTTCTATAATTGACACATGTCTGGTATTCTTGTCTACTTTTTCCCAGCATCTTTCAAAACTCTACTTTGTCTCGCAAATTTAGATTCCATGCTTGTCTAATTTTTTATTGATTGAATCAAGAAAAGTTTTCTGTTCATCAATTGATCTTTTTTGTTCTTCCATTAACTGAACTACCCTATCTAAGGTAGATACATTTGATTCAGATCCACAAAATGGTGAACATACACTACTGTGGTCACTATCTTCTCTGATTTCATTGTCCTGATTAACTACATCATTTACTTCCTGGCTTGATGCAGTGATATCTACGCTATTATTATCAGTAACATTTATGCTCATGTTAACATCCCTATCGACGTTAACCTCCCGATTGTTGTTAAGCTCCCTATTATCCTCCATAATGACAATGTAGAAGAAAAACAATTTTCAAAAGTAAAACTTCAAATAAGTTTTGTACTCACAGTTAGTTTTTCCATGTTGCGTTTTACATAAGCATCATTAAGTTCTTCTTTGTAGTGTTGTTCATTTTCCTTGTTGTACAATCATCACGAAAAGGAACTTCCACAATACTTCAATAAACAAATTAACTCTGAAAAAAAAAAAATACAAGATTAGTTTACAGAACTACACTGCATCCCAGCTCCATACACCACATAAAACGTTTCTATTATTGAACCCTGCCTGGAACAGTTCCATCCTCCATCACAGCGGGACCCACCTCCTCTTCCTCAAAATCACCCTCTCTAAACCTTACAGGAATTTCTCACTTCCAGCCTTGCCTCTCAATCCTTCTTTAAAAACCTTAATCCTACTCCCAACATCACCACAGCTGAAGCCCAAGCTATCTGTGATCTGAAGGCTGACCGATCCATTGTCATTCTTCCGGCTGACAAGGGTTCCACGACCGTGGTACTTGATCGTCGGGAGTATGTGGCTGAGGGACTGCGTCAGCTTTCAGACAACACTACATACAAAGTTTGCCAAAGTAATCCTCAGAACCTCAGACCCCCTACAAAACCTTTCATCTGACTCCATCAACCTCCTGACTCCACCGACAGCCTGCACCCTTACCTTCTACCTACTTCCTAAAATTCACAAACCCAATCATCCCAGCCGCCCCATTGCAGCTGGTTACCAAGCCCCCACAGAACGTATCTCTGCCTACGTAGATCAACACCTTCAACCCATTACATGCAGTCTCCCATCCTTCATCAAAGACACCAACCACTTTCTCGAACGCCTGGAATCCTTACCCAATCTGTTACCCCAGAAACCATCCTTGTAACCATTGATGCCACTTCCTTATACACAAATATCCCACATGTCCAGGGCCTCGCTGCAATGGAGCACTTCCTTTCACGCTGATCACCTGCTACCCTACCTAAAACCTCTTTCCTCATTACCTTAGCCAGCTTCATCCTAACCCACAACTTCTTCACTTTTGAAGGCCAGACATACCAACAATTAAAGGGAACAGCCATGGGTACCAGGATGGCCCCCTCGTACGCCAACCTATTTATGGGTCGCTTAGAGGAAGCCTTCTTGGTTACCCAAGCCTGCCAACCCAAAGTTTGGTACAGATTTATTGATGACATCTTCATGAATTGGACTCACAGTGAAGAACAACTCCAGAATTTCCTCTCCAACCTCAACTCCTTTGGTTCCATCAGATTCACATGGTCCTACTCCAAATCCCATGCCACTTTCCTCGACGTTGACCTCCATTGTCCAATGGTCAGCTTCACACATCCGTCCACATCAAACCCATCAACAAACAACAGTACCTCTATTTTGACAGCTGCCACCCATCCCATATGAAATGGTTGCTTCCCTACAGCTTAGGTCTTCGTGGCAAACGAATCTGCTCCAGTCCTGAATCTCTGAATCATTACACCAATAACCTGAAAACAGCTTTCGCATTCCACAACTATCCTCCCGACCTGGTACAGAGGCAAATAGCTAGAGCCACTTCCTCATCCCCTCAAACCCAGAATCCCCCACAGAAGAACCCCAAAAGTGCCCCACTTGTGACAGGATACTTTCCGGGACTGGATCAGACTCTGAATTTGGCTCACCAGCAGGGATACGACTTCCTCAAATTCGGCCCTGAAATGAGATCCACCCTTCATGAAATCCTCCCCACTCCACCAAGAATGTCTTTCCACCATCCACCTAACCTTCGTAACCTCTTGGTTCATCCCTATGAAATCCCCAAACCACCTTCCCTACCCTCTGGCTCCTACCCTTGTAACTGCCCCCGGTGTAAGACCTGTCCCATGCACCCTCCCACCACCACCTACTCCAGTCCTGTAACCTGGAATGTGTACACGATCAAAGGCAGAGCCACGTGTGAAAGCACCCACGTGATTTGCCAACTGACATGCCTACACTGTGAAGCTTTCTATGTGGGAATGACCAGCAACAAACTGTCCATTCGCATGAATGGACACAGGCAGACAGTGTTTGTTGGTAATGAGGATCACCCTGTGGCTAAACAAGCCTTGGTGCACGGCCAGCACATCTTGACACAGTGTTACACCGTCCAGGTTATCTGGATATTTCCCACTGACACCAACCTATCAGAACTCCAGAGATGGGAACTTGCCCTTCAATATATTCTCTCTTCCCGTTACCCACCAGGTCTCAACCTCCACTAATTTCAAGTTGCCGCCCCTCGTACATCACTTGTCATTCAACAACATCTTTCGAGAGGATGACGGTTCAATCCCGTCTCCGGCCATCCTAATTTAGGTTTTCCGTGATTTCCCTAAATCGTTTCAGGCAAATGTCGGGATGGTTCCTTTGAAAGGGCACGGCCGATTTCCTTCCCAATCCTTCCCTAACCCGAGCTTGCGCTCTGTCTCTAATGACCTCGTTGTCGAAGGGACATTAAACACTAACCACCACCACCACCAACAACATCTTTGCCCCTGTACTTCTGCGTCGACTGACATCTCTGCCCAACCTCTTTGCCCTTAGATATGTCTGCCTGTGTGTGTGTGTGTGTGTGTGTGTGTGTGTGTGTGTGTGTGTGTGTGTGTGGGTGGGCGCGCGCCTCCTCCTAGGGTGGGTCTTTCCGCTCTCAGGATTGGGGTGACTCCTTGCCCTCTCCCTTGGGGCCTACGTCCTTTCGTCTTTCCCTCTCCTTCCCTCTTTCCTAGTGGGGTGGTCTTGGGTTGCGAGGGCTTGAAGTTTGTGTGTGTGTTTGTGTGTTTTTTGTTGTCTCTGTCAACATACCAGCGCTTTTGTTTGGTGGGTTACAGCATCTTTGTTTTTAGATATATTTTTCCCATGTGGAAAATATATATGATGCTGTGACTTGCCAAATGGGAGAGTGCTGGTGGATAGGCACAGTGAAAAACACACAAGCGCACACGCCGGTTTCAGGCTTTCATGGCCCACGGTTGCTTCATCGGGAGGGGAGGATGAGGGGGTGTGGGTTTTGGGGGGGAGGGTGGGGAGTCGTTCCGGTCCTGGGGGCGGAGGGACTTGCCTTTGGCAGGGCAGGGGGGGGGGGGGGAAGACAGGTGTGCACTCGAGCACACGTGCGTGTGCGAGTGTATACCTGTCCCTTTTTCCCCCTAAGGTAAGTCTTTCCACTTGCGGGATTGGAATGACTCCTTACCCTCTCCCTTAAAACCCACATCCTTTCATCTTTCCCTCTCCTTCCCTCTTTGCTGATGAATCAACTGTGGGTTGCGAAAGCTTGAAATTTGTGTGTGTTTGTGTGATTTTTATTGTCTCTATCAACACACAAATGCTCTCATTTGGTAAGTTACAGCATCTTTGTTTTTAGATATATGTTTCTATTAATTAGTTTGACTTAAGGTCATGCACTCATCGTTGCAGACGATCTGTCGCAGCCGTAGTCCTGGGTTCTTAGACAGTTACTGCAACATTTAACTATTTGATTAAGTGGGTATTTATCCTGTGTTCTGTTTTACTAGAGTGTTTATTATGACCTCAAAGAAAATCAAAGCATCTTTACAAAACTCAAATAAGTAGTAACATACTTATAATAATGAAATGAAACATATTCAACAAGCTGCATGCTTTCTGTCCAACTTCACACAAAGTACTGACTCCCTTGCCAATATGCCTGCCTCTTTATATATAAATCCGAACAATCCTCACTATTGTTATAAAGGGTTTTTTAATAAAATTACAATTAAAACTGTTATCTAAATATTAATATCTGATTCCATCAGTTGCATTGGCACTTATAGAACGAATACATTTAACAAACATTAACCATCTGATGTTTTATAAATGTGAAACTACTCAAATATGAAATATTAACAATACTTTGGTTCGCAGAAGAGCTTCTGTAAAGTTTGGAAGGTAGGAGACGAGGTACTGGCAGAAGTAAAGCTGTGAGTACCGGGCGTGAGTCGTGCTTCGGTAGCTCAGTTGGTAGAGCACTTGCTCGTGAAAGGCAAAGGTCCCGAGTTCGAGCCTCGGTTGGACACACAGATTTAATCTGCCAGGAAGTTTCAATACTTTGGAAGTTTTTATTAATTACAGAAGACTCATACTGAAGCGAACATTCCTACCAATTACAGGACCTACCCTCTTCAACTCAATTTCAGTGTACTAATTATCTTATTAGTAACTATTCCACAAGTACATGTCTATCTACACCCCTATAGTATTTACATCAGAAATTTTCTGTTATAGTCGAAATTTATTTATTTATTTATTTATTTTTTAATCAGTTTTAATGGACTGTTATGTCTCAGGTGGTGCAAAGCATTTGTGGATTCTCGTAATGTGGACTGTTGCACTGGGCACTGGTCCACTGCGGAGACATTGTCCATGTGGCACTGCGTTGAAGGGTGTATAATAATTATGTATAACATTTATATGTTATTTATGGTTGTGTATAATAATTGTGTGTTATTTATGGTTGTTCAAAGCAGAGATCCGACAGAAAAGTATGTAAAGACTTGTTATAGATGAAGTAAAAATTTTGGAGACTTACACATTAATCCACAAAATTCTGAAGCAGAGCAGTCGAACAAGGAGGCTGTTGTCCAGCAGAGTTTGCGCAGCAGCAGTCAGCACTTTGGCAGATCAGTGACTGAGCAGACAGGCAATGTTTCCAAAAAGAACAATGATCAGCACAGTTTGCACATCAGCAGTCAATGCTCCAGAAACTATCTGCATACTGATCTGATGAGCATGATGTATCTGGCGACAGAAAGATACGACAGGGCAATGCCCAACCTCACCAGCATATAGGTAAAACAAGGAAAGCCAGCAGGTGCATTGAAATTGGTCACAGTCAGTCACTGCCCTAGAAACATCATGACCTTGGCAAAAACAATGAATAAATACCTCCAACAAATGGTCATGAAGGGAGTGCTCTGAGGGGGGAGAGAAGACAAGAAGAAACGTCGCCCGGACAGACGGATGGACTGATGTGTGTCAGTGGATGTCATACTTTGCTACAACAGCTTAGCCGCTACACTGCTCGACAGATGATGATATTGATCCTGCACCAATAGGTAAACATGGGAGATGCCATCCCAGATGTTACCAGAAAGAAGTTAGCGTGATACTAACCGAGGTGGCTAATGAGGATGGAGGGACTGTGGCCTCACTAAAAGGGTCACCCGTGAACCTAGAGGCTGATGAACTCTGCCAGAAAACATCGAACCTAAGCGTAAACAGTGAGTGAATTCACAAAGAGAAGACCGCACTGCCACCACAGAGGATCATGGGCATGGTACTGAGGGAAGAATATGCTGGCTGGTGCTCTGCTGCAACACGAGCCGTAGCTGGATCAGTGGTCACTGGAACCTGCATGCTACAACCCTGTGCTGCTTTGCTGCTGCAGTGAATTGAGCTAGTTAAAACACATTTTATTATTCTGTTTGTTTAAAGCATCTTATGTCTCAATAAATGATTGTTAGTGGAACCACCAATGTTTCACTCACACCTCACCCACTGAGCCAAGGAAAGAGCCCATCCACCGCCCACAATGTGTCACTTTCCCTCCCACCATCCCTGAAAAAATAATGACCTTTGTTCCCCATGGCACTGATGCTCAATAGCTAGTGTCACAAAACCCTGACCCATTACAGAATGACACATTGAAGCTCAGACCCTCAGAGTGAGAGTTTACTGCGCTTCTGCTGTCCCAGCAAGATGGAGCGATAACTGCATGGCCACTGCTGTGGCATGCCAGAGCACATGTGGTCTGCAGTGTGTTGTTGCAAGTACCTCACAGCTGCTGTGCCAGTAATAGAAGTGCATTCATTGTGAAACCAAATAAACTTGCAATCCTAAATCCTCACTTGTAATCTGCTCCTGCTTAACCTGATGTTCAGGTCTAGCTACTGGGAAAACTAAATTCGAGACTCAAGACCCCAGTTGTGATAGTTGTAAATGATAGCACACAATACTTTGTGTTAGGTGACAATTATTTGACTCCAGTTGTTGTTGTTTTAAATAAAAATAAATATAATAAAATAATCTCTGATGTACTGATCAGATTTAAAATAAATTTAGGTTGATCATTGGTGTAGCAAATATAAATAATATACTCCAGCTAAAGGTGGTTAGGTTTATCAAATAAAGTTTATCATTCTTGATGACCCACAAAATTTCATAGGATGTTGGTAAACTCTATGTAATTAAGTGAATTTAAATTTAGCTCAAGCCCACAATATAGGGTTTGGCAAATGCACTATGTAAATAAAGCTGGAGACGCAGGTGGTGTTCACAGCTAAAATTAACAGAATTCGAACTCCACACAAGCAAAAATAAATATTAGTCTAACCAACATATGATGCAATAATCTTAAGTGCCAATGAGAGACAAATATAATCAAAGTGACCATTGCCAAACTGAGTTAAAAATCAGAGTCCAAATCGACTTCACTCACAAAAATAACAGTTCTGCTGAAAAGCACCTGTAATGAAACAGTGTCCTGACCACTGCAGAATATCTCTAAGGCCCCAGTGATGTGAGATGAAGTATTTCAAAGTGTCATGATGGATATCATGAAAATTTATGTCACCAGAAAGTGTGCAGCTGGATCACTGCTCAAACTAGCTCTTGCCTCTACTAATCCATCTGAACATTGCAAAGGAGGGTAAGATGCCCACCACCATTTTCACACCAGCATGGCCCAGTGGAGGCTAACTGACCATTTTTTATTTTAAGCTGCTAATTTCTTTCATGCTTAACACAGTCTATTCCTGTGATTTTATGACTTTTAATTGTTTTAGAGGAGGCTTAATCTCCTTTAATTGCATTATTTTGTAACTATAAATTTTCAAGATACTTACACATTTACAATTGGTGTCACTGATGTGGATTATCATTCTTGTAAACTTCGAAGTACCCATTGTTGGCATCTTGTTATGAACATCAGTAAAAGGCAATCTGCACGTATGTTAAAATAAATGTGTGTGTGTGTGTGTGTGTGTGTGTGTGTGTGTGTGTGTGTGTGTGTGTGTGTATGTGTGTGTGTGTGTGTGTTTTCTTTTCTTTTTTTCTTTTTTTTTCATTTTCCATATACTTTGTATTTGTGTTTCCTTCCATTTTTCTACAGAACATCTACAGGTTATGGATCTTGGATCATTGATTCACAGCAACAGGGAGTGAGAGCACCATTTAAATAACATGACAAGCTAGAAGATCATTTGAAATGCCACGGAACTTTGAGAACTGGAAACTTTTTGTGCTTTGTGGACTGTAAAGAGGATTCATATGTGATATTGCAAAAATCAGCATGAAAATGAAAAACAGAATTGAATTCAACAAAAATAAGCAGGAAACTTTTCTTACTGCTGAATGTATTTATAGCGTCTAAGTAAAAAATCAAACATGTTGTATGAGCAAGATAATTACCACCACTGGTCCAAAGAATTAAGGTAGTTCACATAAGTAAACAGTGTTGGGTGCAATTGACCCTGGTATGAGAAAAACACCCGGAGTGGATGAACAAAAAGCAAATAAAAGAGTAATAGGAAATCAACTAACAACAGTAGATGATAACTCACTTGAATATATACAAGACTGTGAAACTGTGAAAGAAATGTGGCATATGCTGGAAGACATACATACATATTTTGATTTGTGGAATGGAATGCTTGTGTTAAAGGAATACATGAACAAAAAGAAAGCAAATGAATCAATGTTAGATTGCCGTGCAAAGTGCTGTGCAGTGCTGTTCAAAGTACATGGTTCCATTGTACAGACAAGCAAGCAGTTGTGTATACCTTGATGGGTCTACCTTCCAAATACAAAACTTTTGTAAGAAGTATGGAGAGTGATGATTCATTTTTCTCTCATAAAAAGTTCAATAACCATCCTTTAAGTTAGAGGCAAAATGATACAAAATGTGAAAGTGAGGCAAGAGCATTAAAAGCTCCCTCAGCCAGAGGAGGCCAAACTGCAGCGGCGGCAGCCTGCAATTCTGTACAGTGTGGTGCATGAGTGTTTTACGTATGTCTCACGCCATGAGTCTTCAATTTTGCACTATAAAATTAGTTCTCCACTGGCTGCCAGGAGCACTGTGTTTCATATATTAATCCCATGCCATTTACTCGTAGTTTATAGCAATTTACATGTTCATGTTTATTATATGTGGAGTACTGCCATGACTGACACTGTGCATAACTCATAGTATCCAGTCAACAAGAGTCTTATTCATCTTGTCAGAGTCTTACCTTGGCATACACTGCATCTAAAAGGCATTCTGTATTACTCGACCTACAAATGAATAAAGTCCTTGTCATTCCACAAAGGAGATATTGTTTGTGTGGTATTTATCATAAACTAAGCAAGCTAACCAGTTAGACACACCAGTAATCAATCCTATGGCCAAATTGGTAGCCCAAACATGATATACACCTACCTGATGCATAAATTAGATGAGGGACTATCACAAGATATTGGAAACTCTGACAATGACCAACTCTGCTGTGTCCAGGCTTACCATACAATTACCACCTTTCTAGCCTCGCAATCTGGCTCTTTGATTTACTCAAATTGAAGCCAGTTTCTTTTATTCAGGGATGACCACTGATGCTATGAAGTTCACACTGGTAATAAGCCAACTCAACCACCAGTATGCAGTTGAGGTGCAAGATGTGATTATTGTGCCATTAGAGCATAATTCCTATGACCAGTTGAAGGCAGAGCTCATCTGTTAAGTATCAGCTTCACAAGAACGCATCCACCAAGTTCTGAGACAGGAGGATATTGGGGATTGGGGACCATTAACCATCTCAGTACTCGTAGCACCTCTGAAACAAGATCAACTCTGGTACCATACCAAACCCTGCTGAGAACCATCTGGAGTAGTCAGTTGCCACCTTCCATCAAAGCAATAATAGTGTTTCAGTGTAAAATATCTTTATAAATGATGGGAGAACTAGCAGACAAGGTGCAACTTGCCATCTCACCTGCATCTGTCAGCATAGCAACTGTGCAGTGCACGAACACATCTTCCATATAATCACACGTCGGCTACAGTGCTCTGATAGCAAAGGTAGATGTTTTGACACAGCAGATCAGCCTATTAATGTCTCATTGTCATGTTGGTGGTGATAATTACCAATTGAGATTCCAGAAGTGCTCACAAGGCACTTCATTGACTGCCTCATCAGTGCCTGTGATTGCAGTGCAGCAGGAGGTATGTTGGAACCACAGAAGATTTGATGATCAAGTGCATCAGTTGCACATACCCAAATACCAGCAGTGATTCGACAAAGATAATTTGTCCAATTGCCGGTCTGCACCACAGTATCTGTTCATGAGTGAGCAGTGTATAGGCAAGAAAAACAAGGTTGACACAGGCTCCAATCTGCATATCTTTCCACGAACAATGCTACACTAGAATAGGCTGCATAACTCATTCTTTCTAACTGCAGCAAACAATTCCTCTATCATAACATATGGCACATACTGATTTGACGTGGACCTAGGCATACACCGGGCATTTGTGTGGGACGTTATTATCATGGACATTGCAGAGCCAATAATTGGAGTGGACTTCCTGGGTTACAACAACCTTCTGTTTGACATCGCCAACACATGCCTGATGACCAAATCATCAGACAGATGACTGCGGGATTGTGGCACCACACAACTGTCCAATCCTCCAAGCTGACTGAAGCTGCAGACAGCGAGTACGCTGCCCTATTTTGAGGTTTTCCTGCACTGACAAAACCTCCAGGTATGCCTAAGGAAGTGCAGCATAATACTATTCACTGTATAAACACCACTGAGGGACCACCATTATCCTGTAGACTGTAAAAGATTGGTTAACAACTGCCAAGGCTGAGTTTGACAGTATGATTCATGAGGACATCATTTGACCATGCAGTAGCCTCTAATCTTCAATGTTGCATCTTGTGCTGAAGAACAATGTTACAGGGTGTCCATGCAAAGACTATAGAGTGCTCAATGCCTGTACAGTACCAGATCATTATCCAATACTGTTACTCCATGATTATAACTATGCACTGTGAGCTGCCTGCCTGTACAGTGTGTTGGATGGCACCAAAGCATACATGCATATTCCTGTCCCCAAGGAAGAGGTCCCAAAGACAGCTGTGATTACACTCTTTGGCCTGTTTGAAAGCCAGTTTATGTAAATCATGACATATAGCCTCAGAAATGCTTCACAGATGTGGCATAGACTTATCAGTTCAGTGTTGCAAGGCCCACCATTCTGTTTTGCTTAGCTTGACTACATGCTGGTTTTCTCAGCCTCACCAGAACTACATCATCAGCATCTCATAGAAGTTTTCAGTTGGCTGGACAAATACAACTGTGAAGTATATTTTTGGCCAGTCACAAGTCAGTTTCCTCGGCCCACCACATCTCTCTGTCAGATAAAGTGGACACCATCTTGCAGATCTGCCATCTGTTCACAGTTAAGGAGCTATGATGATTTCCATGGATGCAGAATTTTTATTGCTGATATCTACCATACACAGTGGAAATACAAGAACCATTAATGGTTGTGCTAGCAGGTCCAAAATGCAAAGGGAGCACAGCAATTATGTGGACAGACCACATGACTGCTGTATTCGAACAAGCTAAACAACCAGTAGCGGATGCTGCATTACTGATGTGCCCTGAGCCAAGTTTACCATTAGGACTGGTAGTAGACGCAAGCCATATGACATTGGGTGCTGTATTGCAACAATGATGTGTGGCAACCTCTAACCTTCTTTCCATGGAAACTGTCAACATCTCAACAAAAGTGGGGAACACGTAATCAAGAACTGTTAGCATTGTATGAGGCAATCAAACAGTTTCATCCTCAGCTGGAAGCCCATGAGTTTACCATCTTCACAGATCATGATGAACTGCTGATGTATGGCTTCCAACAGTAAAACAACAACTGTTCACTGAGGCAGCACATCCAGCTGTTGTATATTGCACATTTCAGCACCAACGTTCCACACATATCCAGGAGAGAATGTAGTGGCAGTCTCTCTCTCCCATGTCAGTAGTATCTCCACCATAGACTATGTGGAACTCATAGAAGCACAATGTACAGACCCGGAAGTGCAATGTCTGTTGCATGAAATAAAGTCGCCATTGGATGTGCAATTAGTCAACATTCCTGGCACTGGCATCAAGCTGTACTGAAATGAGTCCACAGCAAAATTGAGATCTTTTTTTTTGGCAAGATTTGAATCTTTGCACAACCAGTGCCATCCTGATGTGTGACCCATGATATAGCTAATCTTAGATCGCTTGTGTGGCCAGGATGAAGAAAGACTGCTGTGAATGGACATGATGCTGCATGTGATGCCAGTGTAGCAAGGTTAGCTTGCACCTGCATGCATCAATCAGCAATTTCTCCAAGACTGCCATGCGATTCATGCACATACATGTTGACATCATGGAACCATTACCACCTTTGAAGAGTCAACAATATCAATTGATGATGATCGAGTGATTCGAGCATTGGGCAGAAGCAGCACATCTCAGCAGAAATCTTGGCATATGTTTTTATATTAAACTGGGTGTCACATTACTACATACTGTGGTAAACATTTTGAATCAGATTATTTCACCAAGCTTTCGATGGAATGAACCATCACAAAACAACCAGCTACCACCAAGCCTGTAATTGAACGATAGAGCATTGGCACTGAACTCTGAAAGCAGCTCTGATGTGCCATGATGCTGAGTTGGCAGGAGCTCTCCTGATGATTCTGCTTGGCTTACAAAATATGTACAAGCCTGATCTGGAGGGTTCCTCTGCAGAACTAGTGTACATAGACTCATTACAGTAGCCTGAAAAATTTGTAGATATGGCAGTCTGATACAAACCCATCAAGCTTCATCCAGTGTCTCAGATATTATGACAAGAAAACTGACCTTCACAACCATCTAGACACAGAACTGTTTCCAGGTTCATCCACAAAGATCTCAGTACATGCACACATGTCATGTGATGACATCAAACTGGCCCTCCAACCACCATACTGTATGCCACATTGAGTCATCAGTAGGGGAGACCACATCCTGGGCATTCTGGTCAATGGAAAAATTACAACTGTCACAATTGACAGGGTCAAGCCTGTATACATATTCAATGAACCACCTGACACCAACACTCAATGGTCACGCCATTGCCCAGCACCAGGTTGAACAGCAGCAATGGACACAATGTCAGCTCCAGGGGACCAGCATACCATGAGACGTGATCAGTGCTTTCACTTCCTGGTGTGCTTCCTGGATAGCACTCTGCTTCTGCCAAGGGCACTACTGTGGTGACCACAGCCAGTAGTTCTGTACAGTGTAGTGTACAAGTGTTTTTGTGTGTGTGACATGCTGCGAGCATTTGATTTTGTGCTGTCATATTAGTTCCGTGCCAGTTGCCAGGACTTCTGTGTTTTGTCTTTTAACTCTGTGTTGTTTGCTCTTAGTTCACAGCAGTTTATGTTTTCATGTTTACTCTATGTTGTGCTCTGACATGACTGTTGCTATGGAACCAGCCAACAAGAGTCTTATTTGTTTTCCCACAAATCTTGTCTTGGCGGACAAGACATTGTGTATTACTTGACCTACAAAGAAATAAAGTCCTTATTTATCATAAAATAAGCAGGCTAATTGGTCAGATGGGCTAGTACTCAGCCCTATAGCCAAAAACTCAACAAATCAAGGTGTAAGTGATCAAGGGGATGATGCTGCAGCAGAAACAGCAGTATAGTAACAGTCACAGCAATTACAAAGGTATGACCTTGGTGCACAAAGTTTCCTTTGTCAGGTGCATGGACATAATGGTAAGTATTTTCCACAAATTGGTGATCATGTTTCAAACAAGGAGCAAGAATACTGTAAAAGGGAAGTAGATGAAACATGTTCAAATTCTGTAACACTAACTGCTAGTGAAAGTGCATTACTGACGTCAAAACATAGCAACACAAAGTGTTGTCCTACAAATGAATTAAGTGTAACCATTTTGGACACTGTTGTGTATTCAAATGTGACATAAGTGTAAGTTTCTGAGAAAATGAAAGAAATGTGTAGATTCTGGAAAGTGGACCATATGATTTATCCATTTGCCCAATTCATTATTTCAACCAAATGTAGAAAGTCAGTAAAAGTAGATAGTGGTGAATATTTGCAAAGCACTGATTTCAGCATTATATGCATATACCTATTGGCAGAATGTGGAGGACAAACAGTCAACTTGCACAATATGTTGTACATTCCAGACACGTTGTATAAGAGTCATTATGACGTGCTGTCCTATATGTGATTTCTATAGCATCCTAGACATAGCTACGATCAATATCCACACCCTTACAAGTTGATAACTGGCTCTACCATCTCTCAATGGTCTTTTATAATGCAAGATGTAGAAGATTTTTGGGGTACTAATCAGGAATTCTTGCCTTCAGTAAGCCTTGTCCACAGGAATTCCAGACTCTGTCCATTTGGACTGCCAACAAAGTAGAAGAAACATCTGAAGGCACTAAATGAAAAAATTGCAAAGTTGGATCATGCAATAAAAACAGAACTAGAGATAACTGTTTTATTTGTAAAAAAAATAAAAAACTTTATGTTGTCCATACCTAAGCAAAAACATATGCAAAAAGTGCAATTGAGATTTTCTGATTATACAGAGTTCTACATATTGATGTGTGTAGTAAAACATTACTTATTTGTTGCAGGATAAATGTAGAATTAGTGAATAGCTACACTATTCTATTATAATAAAAATTTTCATGTATTGCTACATGGTGTAAAGCACAAACTCAGAAAAAATTAGCAATTTTATGGTACTCTAATACAGTGACATTTATTTTTATATAGTGTAACATAAAAATAAAATTTAGCAGTTTCAAATAAAAATGTGTCCACATTATTATTATTATTATTATTATTATACACAAAAAATAATAACAGCAATATTAAAGACAATAAATATGAAGGATTGTTACATTTTGTAAAGAAAAATGAGCTTAAAATGTGATGAACACCTCACTTGTCAATAGATCCTCACTAGGATTCTAGGGGAAAGTTCAGAGCTGGGAAATTTGCCACACCCCTATCCACAAAATCGAAGCCTATACCCCACTTAATGACTTCATGCTATCACCAGCCTCTTGTACAACATTTTATACATAAATGCAATTAAAAATCTAAATGTGTCATTATATGCGTGCTACAAATCTAAACAAAACTGTTGGCTTATAGTTAACTGTACATGCAGTAGTTTGCCCACAAAGTAATTTTAAACAATTGCAAGTTTTAGCAGCAGTAATCAAAATAATTCACCCCCTCTGTGCCTGCTCTAACTCCAGCAAAGATATGTATGGCCCCTCCATCTCACAGAGAAACTACCTGCTCTTTCCACTGCCACAATTATAATTAACACACCTTTAATAAGTTTTTAATTATAGGGAAAATATGCAAATTTATAACTAACTGATTAAAAATGACAATTAAAAATGTAAATCTTACAATGTAATGTTGTAAGTGATGTGTATGCACATCTGAAAACCCATACTGCCTTGCTAATGATGTAGCTGTGTTGGACGAAATGATATGCTGATTTTAATGAAATGTTCAGTTAAAATGTCTCCCACAGGTTAATTAATTATGTTGTGAAATATCTGAATAGCTCACTTGATGTACATCACTGAGAACTACAAATTGATAGCTTAGTATATTTTGTGTAATAAGAATTGTAAAAGTTATTAGTTATTTACTGGATTTCAGTTAAACAAATCTACTCAGTGCTATATCTTCCCACAAACTTTGTCTCAAGAGCATACCTGTATATCAAGAGAACCAAATTTACTTCCTCTTTAACATCAAATATTGTACTTCTCTGTATCTATGATAGCTTGCACTGCCCATATGCAAATGTTAACAATAAAAATCTATCCTTCATGCACATTTCTGGATGCAACTGACATCATGTCCAGAGCATTGAAATCTGAGAGGAGCATATGAGAGCCCCTAGCCTCATTGCTCTGCCCAGCTGTGTGGCCTTTGCTGGTTGTCACAAACACCAGATATCCGTCACAGTCACAGACACCTGGCTCTTGTGATGCAGAGTGGACCATGCAGGAGCAGCGTTTCACCAAAATTAATCACCAGTTTTCAGATATGACAAATTTTGTCACACATGATGGAATTCCTTGTGATTTTAAGGAATTGTGTGAACAAGAAGGTGTAAGTCAAGGCCATAAAAGTATTAAGGAAGATCTTATGCCTAATAAGAGATTGGTAAAGGCATTACAGATAATAAGAATGGGACCATGTATTCCAGCAAAAACCATAAATAAGCTATCACTAGACAAAATTTAAAGAGTTACTTATTTATGATTGTGAAATGAGAGATGACGAGTTATTAATTTTTTTATGTCAGCATTAATCACTTTGACAATCACTTGAAAAATGTTGATTATATCTGTAGAAGTTCAGTTAACTGTCAACCAATTTACCAGTACTTTTGTCTCCATGAAAGTACAGGTTACTGCTGTATGGATCAGAATTAATGATGAGCCCTTTACTGTAGTAATGATACCTCCCTCCTGAGAATGATCATTGCACAGAGATTAGAATACTCCACTCTGGTATTTGTATCTCCATTAAAATTGTTTTTTATTTCTGTGGAAGTCTGAATAATACACCGCCTGACAAAAAAAAAGAATAAATAAATAAAAAGAAATGAAGAATCCACAAGGGGAGGAGGAAACAAAATGAAACTTTATGAGATGAGAGGGAACATGATGCTATTTCAGTGATTACAAAATTGAGTTGAAATTACAAAGAGATTGATGGCAAGTGCTCATTTACCAGTATGACATTGCATCCTCTGTGACCTGGATGCAGGCAGTGATTTTTTTGGGAAGTGTGCCATAAAGCCATTGTATCCTTCCCTGAGACAAGTTGGACTACGACCGTTATAGCTGATACTTGACATCAATAGACTGGCCCAGGGACAGGGTTGATGTCTGACCTGGTCCCACATGTTCCATTGGGGATAAATCTTGGGATCTTTTTAGCCACAGGAATACTTCACTATCATACAGGTAGTTCATAGACACACATGTCATGTGCAGATAAACATTGTCCTGTAGAAAAATGGCTCCATGATACCATCACATGAAAGGTAACACATGATCATTGCCTTGACAACAAGAACATCTGTCCTCATGTTCCCATGCAGTCCAAGATCAAGCCACTGTCACCTCCAAATGCCCCAGAAATCTGGACATTCCATAATTCAATCAGCTGGGCTAGTGGAGATTCATAAGGAGGCTTCTTTGAAACTCTGTGATGTGGTGATAACATATGAATATCCAGCATCTCCATGTCCTTCACAATTATTATTCAACATCCAATGCTGTCCATGCCCCTTATATATTCTACCAGGTCTGGTAACAACAATAAATATTTTCTACCTGACACAGAGAGAGGATTGCAACTATAAACATACCTGCAAACGGTGCGAACATGTACAAATTTACACTGACATCCAACCATGACTTCTGGATATTTCACTTTCTTGATCAGGCAGTGTATTTTTCTCACAATAATTCATATTATATCCTAGATACAGGAATGCTAATATTGCCATAGCTGTAAATGCACTAAAATTAAACTTCTGTAACTATAGAATTGTAAGCAACAGTGTCTAAACTAATGATTGTCAAACTTTTTTGCTCAGGAGCCAATACAGACATTGTGGGGTAGCACTTTGGGCTGCTTATCTACCAATCTTATCATCAATTGGTAACTTACATAAATTAGTAAGCTATGGGCCCCAAATAAACTAGCTATAGAAAGAGCATGATAAATTGTCTGCTGGCTCTCGGGTACTAATCATTAAAAGTCGAAACTGTTTGGAATACTTTGTATCAGCTGTTCTCTGTTACAGATTACTACCATTCTCAGTGAACTCTAAGTTATGGTACTGTCATTACCTAACAAAGTGGTGTTGTGTTGTCTGTGTGAGCATATCATTAACTGACTAATAACATCAACTCTACGTGTATTTAAATGCAATTTGTACAGAAACCAGATGGCAGTTATAAGAGTCGAGGGGCATGAAAGGGAAGCAGTGGTTGGGAAGGGAGTGAGACAGGGTCGTAGCCTATCCCCATTGTTATCAATCCGTATACTGAGCAAGCAGTAAAGGAAACAAAAGAAAAATTTGGAGTAGGTATTAAAATCCATGGAGAAGAAATAAAAACTTTGAGGCTCGCTGATGACATTCTAATTCTATCAGACCTGGAAGAGCAGTTGAACGGAATGGACAGTGACTTGAAAGGAGGATATAAGATGAACTTTAACAGAAGCAAAACGAGGATAATGGAATGCAGTCAAATTAAGTCGGGTGATGCTGAAGGAATTAGATTAGGAAACGAGGCACTTAAAGTAGTAGATGAGTTTTGCTATTTGGGGAGCAAAATAACATGACTGTCGAAGTAGAGAGGATGGAAAATGTAGGCTGGCAATGGCAAGAAAAGCGTTTCTGAAGAAGAGAAATTTGTTAACATCGAGTATAGGTTTAAGTGTCAGGAAGTCATTTCTGAAAGTATTTGTATAAATTGTGACCATGTACAGAAGTGAAACATGGATGATAAATAGTCTGGACAAGAAGAGAATAGAAACTTTGAAATGTGGTGCTACAGAAGAATGCTGAAGATTAGATGGGTAGATCACATAACTAATGAATTGGTATTGAACAGAATTATGGAGAAGAGAAATTTGTGGCACAACTTGATAAGAAGAAGGGATTGGTTGGTAGGACATGTTCTGAGGCATCGAGGGATCACCAATTTAGTATTAGAAGGTAGCGTGGAGGGTAAAAATAGTAGAGGGGGACCAAGAGATGAATACACTAAGCAGATTCAGAAGCATGTAGGTTGCAGTAGGTACTGGGAGATGAAGAAGCTTGCACACGATAGAGTAGCATGGAGAGCTGCATCGAACCAGTCTCTGGACTGAAGACCACAACAACAACAATATAACACAAATCACAAATGTTTACTACATGTTTTAAATGTCATTTTTCTTCTAATCATTGCATTGTAACAAAACACCTTTAACTTAATTTCATATTCCTTGCTGCAAATAAGTACTACATTTGAAAATGCTCATCTTTGTAATATGCATTCACAAATCCATGTTACTCTCATGTTAAAAGCTATACTATAGAAGCTGTTTGGTATAAGCAGCACACACAAATGAGTTGTCAGTACTGGAAGACAAACATTGAAACATTTCTCCTCTCACATCTTCTAAACTTGCAGTGGCAGTTTACTTACATTTCTGTCTCTGAGGTAAACAGCCAACTTTACTCGGCTCATGCAGAATCCACCAATGCCAATTAAAACTAAGCAAGTTTGTAAGTTTTTTTGTTTTTACGGGGCAGGAAAAGTACTGTGTTAAGGCTCTCTTAACACTAGTTTACATTTTTGAATTCAGCTGTTAATTGCTAGATGCATATTATTACAAAATGTAGCTGAGACACATAAATACGGGATTCGGGCATCATGCAGCTTGCAGGTTTGTAATATTCTGGAATAATTCTGTCTTTTGACAGAGGGTACTAGTAATAACATGCACTCTCTATTCACTCATAGGCTGCAGTTTGACAACCAGTGTCTAAACTATTAATTTAGCTAATGTGAACATAAATCCAATAATGAGAAGTTTTTCAAGTGCAAAACAGATAATAAATTAGCTGCGACAGTTGCAAGTGTTTGTGCTCTGCTTATAAAATTGAGGTGGAAGAAACATCTGCCAAAATATTGGGTACATCCAGTAATGAGTGCAAGAATAGTAAGAGGTAAATTTAGTATGTCATGTGAAGGTTTGAGGTTACACCTTTAGAAATTTTAGGACTACACCAGACTGTCAGACAACAGGTTAGATATGTTACTTGCTCTTATTTCTCCTCATATTGCATATCAGGATGTCATTTGAGATTTCATTTGAGTATTTGAATATTTCAAAAACAGATAGGCTTTTAGTTACCTTATGGAAAATTGATACAAGAAAACACAATGTCCATTTGAAAAAGCGAGATTTTATTTAAAACTTGTAACACAGGTTGCTTAGTCATTTCACAACACATATCACTGCTGATTCCCACTGGTTCAACAATATACAGTTCTACTTCACTGTGAACAACAGATTACCGAGCTCTATAAGGTGCCACAAAGGGAACTTATTCAAAGTGAAACTGAAACATTTCTTGATTGACAAGTGTTTATACTCTTTAAGTGAATATTAATATTAAACTAAAATAAATTATATATATATATATATATTTATTACTATACTTGTAATAAAATGCTATGACGTTTGCAAAAGGCACCAGTTGGTGTCTCCACGAAAAAAAAAAAAAAATGGATGTATGGTATTCTGAGATACTGTATCTCTGCAAAAACTTAATTTTTACTCACAATTTTCTGTAATTATTCACTGTTTTAAGGGAGGGTACTAGTAATTATATAAAATTGATGTTTTCATGTACTATCTCTTTGCTTTTCTTCTTCAACTTTGCCAATAGTTATTTTCATAGTTACATGATTATTTTTGTTTCCTTTTTTTTCAGAACATCTACAGCTGTTCCAAACTACACTCCTGGAAATGGAAAAAAGAACACATTGACACCAGTGTGTCAGACCCACCATACTTGCTCCGGACACTGCGAGAGGGCTGTACAAGCAATGATCACACGCACGGCACAGCAGACACACCAGGAACCACGGTGTTGGCCGTCGAATGGCGCTAGCTGCGCAGCATTTGTGCACCGCTGCCGTCAGTGTCAGCCAGTTTGCCGTGGCATACGGAGCTCCATCGCAGTCTTTAACACTGGTAGCATGCCGCGACAGCGTGGACGTGAACCGTATGTGCAGTTGACGGACTTTGAGCGAGGGCGTATAGTGGGCATGCGGGAGGCCGGGTGGACATACCGCCGAATTGCTCAACACGTGGGGCGTGAGGTCTCCACAGTACATCGATGTTGTCGCCAGTGGTCGGCGGAAGGTGCACGTGCCCGTCGACCTGGGACCGGACCGCAGCGACGCACGGATGCACGCCAAGACCGTAGGATCCTACGCAGCGCCGTAGGGGACCGCACCGCCACTTCCCAGCAAATTAGGGACACTGTTGCTCCTGGGGTATCGGCGAGGACCATTCGCAACCGTCTCCATGAAGCTGGGCTACGGTCCCGCACACCGTTAGGCCGTCTTCCGCTCACGCCCCAACATCGTGCAGCCCGCCTCCAGTGGTGTCGCGACAGGCGTGAATGGAGGGACGAATGGAGACGTGTCGTCTTCAGCGATGAGAGTCGCTTCTGCCTTGGTGCCAATGATGGTCGTATGCGTGTTTGGCGCCGTGCAGGTGAGCGCCACAATCAGGACTGCATACGACCGAGGCACACAGGGCCAACACCCGGCATCATGGTGTGGGGAGCGATCTCCTACACTGGCCGTACACCACTGGTGATCGTCGAGGGGACACTGAATAGTGCACGGTACATCCAAACCGTCATCGAACCCATCGTTCTACCATTCCTAGACCGGCAAGGGAACTTGCTGTTCCAACAGGACAATGCACGTCCGCATGTATCCCGTGCCACCCAACGTGCTCTAGAAGGTGTAAGTCAACTACCCTGGCCAGCAAGATCTCCGGATCTGTCCCCCATTGAGCATGTTTGGGACTGGATGAAGCGTCGTCTCACGCGGTCTGCACGTCCAGCACGAACGCTGGTCCAACTGAGGCGCCAGGTGGAAATGGCATGGCAAGCCGTTCCACAGGACTACATCCAGCATCTCTACGATCGTCTCCATGGGAGAATAGCAGCCTGCATTGCTGCGAAAGGTGGATATACACTGTACTAGTGCCGACATTGTGCATGCTCTGTTGCCTGTGTCTATGTGCCTGTGGTTCTGTCAGTGTGATCATGTGATGTATCTGACCCCAGGAATGTGTCAATAAAGTTTCCCCTTCCTGGGACAATGAATTCACGGTGTTCTTATTTCAATTTCCAGGAGTGTACATGGGCTGTATTGGTTTCACACAACTATATTACTTTAATTGTGTTTCAAGATACCATTGTGTTGGATGGGTCTTCTGTGCTTAATGATTCTCTGCAATTGATGATTCAACTGTAATTGAATCTTGTATGTGTATGAGGATCATTCTGAAAGTAATGCCTCCTATTTTTATTCATGAAAACTACAGGAGATACATAAATCACAACAGCACAGCTAAATAGAGCAATATTTCAGCTAGAGACTGTCATCTTTCCACATAGTCACCACCATTCGTTATGCACTTTTGCCAATGATGCTGCACTTGTAAAAATCAGAACCAGCTGCATGCCATGCTTGTAAAAATCAGAACCATTCCACAGACTGTCTTTTGGATTCCGACTAGTAGTGGTGACACCATGTCTCATCTCTGGTGAAGACGTTATTCAAAAAATTGTCACCTTCAACTTCATACTGGTCCAGCAGGCCCTGAAAAATTTCCATTTGATGAGTTTTTTGTTCTCCTGCAAGTATCTGCAGGACCCATCTCGCACAGACTTCGTGATAACCAAGATATTCCAACATTGTTTCCAAGGCATTACAGCTGAAAATCATCTTTGCACACAACTCTCTAGTTGTTATCCGCTAATCAGCATGGATGAGTTGATCAATATGCTCTTCATTGCGAGAGCTGACAGCTGTGTAGGGTCGAAAGAGCTGTGGCTTTTCACCACCTTGAAAATTCTCTACCCATCACCTCACATTGCTCACATCTATTGTATCTTCTCCATACACCTTTAGCAAGTGTCAATTGATTTCAGACAGCATGGTTTTTTCAGCAGTGAGGAATTCAATCACATCGCAATTTTATATGCGCATCCATATCTGATTCAATTTTGGAACACTCTTCTGCTTTCACCAACTATGGCAGAACAACAAAGCCATCTGCAAATGAAAGAGAAAGATTCAAGCATTAGCACTACACCAACAACATCTGCTGTGGACATCCAAAGTTACCACAAAAAAATAGGAGACTTTACTTTCAGAATGACCCTCCTAGTTTGGGAACATTGCTGGTGGTTTGCCTTCCCTTTATAATGTATGTATCATAAAAAGCAACTGATCAAAATATTAATATTTTTTTGCTTTCTTGTGGTTCACCCAGACTTCATGTCCCACTGTGCATACTGGTGTCCTCCTTTTTAAAGCAAGTTATTAAATTTAGCCAGTGATTTTGGATACATTCTGTAAATATTAAAATACATTCACTATTTCAAGTGCCATAGTTTGTGTAGTAATATATATTACTAAGATATTACAATTTGTCCACAGGGAACAGATTTCGGTCATTATACTTCCAAATTTTATTTGGTAATACTGATATTATCAAAATAACAACAGTATTATGAAATAGCAACTCAGCATCTCTGCTATATTGTGAGTAGCAGCTATCCTTTTCATAATGGTATTATGATAATGATAGATTGCTTATAACCAAATGGAGAAAATGAGCTGCAAACCAGAATAATGAAAAGACTGAGAAACATTTAAGCTTTCTGAGAAAAAAAGTTCTTCTTCAGAAGCAAACAGCACAGGTACTCTTCAATTCAATTTATTATCATCCATTTTATCATATACATAATATAGGAATTGTCATATGGAGAGAGAGAGAGAGAGAGAGAGAGAGAGAGAGAGAAATTTATATTTTTAACAGTTAAGGGAAATAACATTTTCTTAGTTACACTTTGCATATTTTGTCTTTTTTTTTTACATGCAAGGTGAAAAAAACAAAGGTTTATACAGAAAAATCAAAAGATGATCACTATCTGTTTAGATAGCAAAGAAATTCATCAACATTATAGAAACTTTCGCCTAATAGTAGCCTCTTTAATTCTTTTTTTAAATATATGTATGTTTTGTATGTCTTTTATTTCTTTTGATAAGGCATTAAACATTATTTTGGGTAGATGCATCACACTGTTTTGGTACGGGGCTTTTGAATGTATGTTTCTATAGAAATCATGGCTGCTTCTGGTTTGATAGTTATGTAATTCACTGTTTAAAGAAGAGAATTCTTGATTTTACTTGAGGAAACATACAGATTCATAGATGAATGAAGTAGGAACAGTCAAAATTTTCAACTCCTTGAAGAGTCCTCTACATGGACTTTTGTAGGCAACATCCTTCAGAATATGAATAGCTCTCTTTTGGATCTTAAAACAACTTTTTGTGTAACCTGTATTCACCCAAAATATAATGCCATATCTTAGATGGCCATATATGTAAGAGTAATAGGCACATAGTACTGTTTCAAAATTGCAGTTTTCTTAATATATGACAGTACTTACTAAGTTTTTTATTCAATAGTTCAACATGTTTTTCCCATCTTAAGTTGTTGTCCAGCAATACACCTAAAAATTTTGTAAAAGAAATTTGTTCTATTAGCATTTCCCTGTCTTTACTCTTATGTTATTTTTTACTTTGTTCCTTATGTGACTAAAATTCATCCAGCTAGTTATTTTGACATTTATAATTAAGTAATTGTCCTTGAACCATTCAGCTGCCTCATTCATTGTTGCAATTATTTTTCTTGTAGGTCAGTTTCACTAACTCCCTTGATAAAAAGTCTCATATCGTCTGCAAAAAGTACTGATTGTGCTCTTGTTAGATGGCTAGGAAAATCATGAATAAAAACTAAGAAGAGCAGAGGGCCTAGAACCAAACCCTGGGGAACATCACAGTTGACTTTCTGATATGTTGAGTAATATTTTGTGCCATTAAGTATTATTTCAACACTTTGATATCTGTTGCACAGATACGATTGAAACCAGCTGTATGCTTTTCCACGGACTCCATAGCAATACAGTTTCTCTAGCAAAACATTATGGTTGATGAGGTTAAATGGCTTGGATAGGTCTAAAAATATTCCACAGTTAAAAGTCCTCATTATCCATTGCAGTTAAAACCTGTTCTAAGAAGTGACATACAGCTGTTTCTGTAGACGTAGACCTGTTTTTCCTGGACCCATTCTGTGGATTGGTCAGAATTTTGCATTTGTTTAGGAAATTCAACAGTCTCTCATAACTTTAGCAAAACCTGATAGTTGTGACAATGGTCTATAATTTTGTACAGTGTATGGAAAGTCTTTTTTATAAAGTGGCTTTATTATTGATTTTTTAAGTGCATAAGGGAATTCATCAGTTTTAAATGGTATATTAATAATATGAACTAATTCAGTTAGTATTTTGTTTGCACTATGTTTTATGACCTTATCAGGAATACCATCACATCCACAGGACGTTTTATTTTTCAGCATATTAATTGCATTTCTTACTTCTGAATGCGTAACTGGGTACAAAAACATTGACCTTTCGTTAGTGGGAACTTTTGGCTTGCCCTCCAAGATTTATTGGTTCATTGGTTGATTTGGGGGAGACGACCAAACACTGAGGTCATGGTTCCATTGGATTAGACAGGGATGGGGAAGGAAGTTGGACATGCCCTTTCAAAGGAACTATCCTGGCATTTGCCTGAGGCAATTTAGGGAAACTGTGGAAAACCTAAATCAGGATGGCTGAATGTGGGCTTGAACCTTTTTCCTCTTGAATGTGAGTCCGGTGCACTAACCACAGTGCTAACTCACTCACAGCCCTCCAGGAACAAGAGTAGCATGCACAACCCCATCTCAAAAACTCTCCAATCTTTTCACTGCCTACTTCCATCTTGGGCTATCACATTCCACAACCTAAACCAGAGCCTCTGTCAAGCCTCTCGCATACCACCTCATAACTGACAAACATCAACCAATGAAAAGCCATGTCATGCTTCGTGTCCACCTCCACCAAACACTTGGTTAAATGTAGGCAAGCTGAATTTTCTGGCACCCTGCATGAGTTTACACACAAACATTCTCTTCATTTGTCAGTTATGGAGGCAATCAAACCTATTTACAGAGATTTGGCAAATCCTGAGCTGCTAAAGAAGTGTTTACATGGGAAGACCTAGAATGTGGATGAGTCTTTCAATAATGTTGTGTGGTGCTGTGTGCCTAAAAATGTATTCGCTGGCCTTATGACTCTAAAGTTAGCAGTGTCTGATGCTGTAATAACTTTTAATGGTGGGAAATATGAAAGACTTGAGGTTCTGGAGAAGTTAGGGGTTAGATCTGGACAGAACACAGCTAAAGGACTGTGGTAACTGGATGAGCTTCATGTACATGAAGCAGAGTTAGCTGCTCAGCAAATGACAAAAGGAGCAAGAAAGAAAAGGAGGAGGCAAGCATTGGGCTGTTGTGACACTGAAGAAGACACATACTATGGGTCAGGGCAATTCTAGTGCATAAAATATGCAGAAATGTAAGTCTGGATAAGATAAATGGCACACACTGAGCCAACTTAGCCGTGCGGGATTAGCTGAGTGGTCTAAGGCGCTGCAGTCATGGACTGTGCGGCTGGTCCCGGTGAAGGTTCGAGTCCTCCCTCGAGCATGGGTGTGTGTGTTTGTCCTTAGGATAATTTAGGTTAAGTAGTGTGTAAGCTTAGGGACTGATGACCTTAGTTAGCAGTTAAGTCCCATAAGATTTCACACACATTTGAACATTTTTGAGCCAACTTAGCACAGTCTGTAACACCATAGCTCTAAGGCTCTATTAATTTACTTTGCCTTTTTGTATTTTATTTAACATTCTGTAGCTAAACTGTTGTAAATATTTTTTGATTATATCAATAACACAAGAGTGTTCACTTTTTCCTTTGTAAAAACTTTGATGTCATGGTTTGATTCTATCTAATGTAGTGTATCTATCATTTAAATTCTTTGTCTCATTTGGAGGGAGAAAACTTACTGTATATATTTGGAATTTGGGTGAATTATTTTTTGTAGAAATGTCAATATGCGCAAATGTTCTGTTTTATTTAACATGTTTGGTTGCTGTTATGTAATTGCTGAACCTCACTTAGGGTTATTAGTTCTTTATATGTGTAAAAGGTGTTGTAGTTCCCCTTGGGAACGGAACTGTGTAGTGCGTGCAAAATGTGGTTGGCATGGATAGAAAGGTGGAACAAAGAGTCAATCAGACACGAGCTACTGAATCACTAACAGCTCACGTAAAGGTTGTGATTTGTGCTGGTGCCGAGAGGGGCTTTTTGTGCTGTATTAATACGCGTCAAAGCCTCGGATGAATGGAGTAATATGCTGGCAATACTCTGAAATTAATATCTATCTTTGTCACCAAGAAATGACAGAGTCCAGCTTGGCTATCTGCATCTCCATCCAACAACGTACACTCGCCACCACAATGTGCAATCACTGAAAATGGATCATGAAATAGTAGAATTGTACAGTGAAGGATCAGCTCAATGGATTTTTCAGTGAGCTCAAATATAAGGCAATTTATACCTGAACTCTTGTACCTATCCTGATTTTTTATCCTCAGTCACTTACCTAATCAGGGTCCTTCCCATGTTAAAGTGCTTACCGAGTATCCTAATTGAAAGAATATCAAATCCCAGTGTGTTATATTAAAAGGCCTCTTTAAATCATTAAAAGTTTTGGTTAAAATTAATGTGGATAAAGAATGTGGCATGGTAACTGTTTGTTGAAGTAAATTTTGCAGTCAAAGTTGTTGCTTGGAAATCTATGGGTTTCCAAAGAATTGTCAAAAATATAGAAGCAGATAAATTCAATTAGGTCTTAAAACAATATGCTGATATAATACTTACTCATACTGAGGCTACAAAATTTTGTTCAGTTAATGAATAATACAGCTTGTTGTCCACTGTACCAGGTGAGTCAATGCCTGATGTTTTATGTTAACTTGTGTCAGGTCAAATTACTCATGAAAGTTTCATCGTTATGTTCACTAAAATAAGGATCCCATGTGTATAGAAAAGTGTATATCATTAATGAAATAGGATGTACAGTTTGTTTATTGTGCTCACTGGTAGGAAACATTTGATAGTAGACCATTTGTTATGATTACAGTAACTGCTTTCAGTCATGGATCAGTGAGAAAGTGTTTGTCAGTGCATTTCATTTAAATTTTATTCTAAGTAAGAAGGCATTTAGTTGAGAGAAACTTAACCTATGGCCAATTCATAATTTTGTAGTGAACTATGTTTACAATTTTTTTAGATAGGAAAACAGTTGAAAAGTAAGACAGAATCTACATCCAATTCATAATTTTATAGTAAATATTAATAGTAATATTATTGAAACAATCCAGTTTGACTAAGCCCTGAAGGCAATAGTGTGTGTCATGGTCTGTTGTACTTATGCAAATAGCCCTGTTCTTCTACAGCAGAGTTCACTGCACTCTTGTGTGATAAAGTATAGGCTGTGTCTGTCCATTAAAGTTACTCATATTTAGTTTCTTGAACAAAAATGTTACTTATTCTTATGCCTAATTAGGCTGGTGACCATTTTCTTTATCATTTGGACAGTGTGGATAGGCAAAATATTGTTTGTTACTGTTTAAATATTTATGTAATTCTGACTTTCACTTTTGATAAGCCACCTCCGTTAGGTACATCACAGTCAACATAACAAAATTCCTTTCAGAGGGTAACACTGCACTGTTGCTTTATACCATAATTGCTTTAACAAGATAGTTTCATTATATGATCTGCTTCCAGCTTTAAGGTTATGGTATAATAGTAGTAGGAGTGGTAGTGTTATAAGTCGTACTCTGAAATAAACAAAACAGAAGCTCAGACCAAAGGGTGGCATGAATTAATGTGGGCACTACAACCTACTTGATCAGTATTTTACCTCCAGGTTTTCGATTTGTTCTTGTTTTCTGTAGCAACTGCAGCAGGGCTAACTGTTTGAAGCTGACAGAGGTTAAATATCTGATCCCAGCTGAAGAACATCTCTCTTTTTTATTTGGGAACTTCTCAGTTGGTGGAGGAGCTGAGATAAATGTAAATTTCTGTCTGGGTTGCTTAAACATATGAAACTCTGGTACATCATGATAGCAAATGATAAACAACTCAGTGATATGGAGTACACAAACACTTTATTTTATAGAAATTCAATATATACAAGGATACATGATATGACACACTTGAGTCACTGAGCGAACTGCTGCTACCATCATCCATCATAGATAAGACTATGAGTCATTTCCTGTGGTGAGTGAATCTAACATTCCCATAGTGGCCACCCCCCACCCCCTACCAGCACCCAGTAGTGCAGAAGACAGTGTGGGGGCAATGACTGGTGGAGCAGAAGTGCTGCTGCAGGTGGTCTGGTGCAGGATGTCATGAAAATTGGTGGATATGAGGATGGTGGGGTCTGTGCAAGTGAACATGGGAGGGGGGGGAGGGGGGGGGGAGATGGGGAAGATATATCCCCCAGTACATGTGCATCAGGTGGATCTATCAGGAGCTCACTTTCTGGAGGGAATGGGTGAGTAGTGGAGATGGCCAGGCAGTCATTATCAGTGAGACGTGCTTGCAGAGTTGCAGGGTCAGTGTTATCAGGTAAGGTGAGAACTTCCCAGAAATGGTGTACTGGGGACTCAGGTGAGGCCATGCAGTCATCAAGGGCCCGTGTGACTACCAGATCCTTGTCTGTAAGTGTGAGGCTAAGATCCTCCAAGCAGAATCAGGTGACGTCGACTAGCATCTGGACCAGAAGGCGAAGCTGTTGCAGGGTAAGGAGGGTCAGGAGAATGGGATAAACCACTGTAATGGTAGAGTCCGTATCAGGAGGCTCACTGATGAGATACCAGGTAGGTTTCAGCTGGCTGATGGAGACTGTGACTGGTTGCTGTTAAGCAGAAGGTAAAAAATGAACAAATAGATGGCATAGCAATCGGCTGTCCGCTATCACCAGTAGTGGCCAATATGTTTATGGAGGCTTTTGAAGAAGAAGCTCTGAAATCGGCAGTCTACAAGCCCTCTTGCTGTTTCCAATGTGTAGACAATACACTTGTAATGTGGTAGCACGAACAACACTGCCTACAAGACTTTCTGGAGCATTTGAACTTGCTGCACCAGAATATCCATTTTACAATGGAGGAACAAGAAAACAACCAGTTCCATTTCTAGATGTGCTCCTCAAGCAAAGACCAGATGGCACATTAGGACATAGTGTCTGTCGTAGGCCAACACATACAGATTTGTACCTGCATACCTCCAGCTGTCATGCTCCTTCATAGTGAGAGAGTGTCCTGAGCACACTGGTGCACAGAGCACATGAAATATCAGACCGTGACAGCCTAACAGGTGAATTGCAGCACTTACAGGCCATGTTCTGCATGCATGGTTACAACAACCACCAGATAAAATGTGCCTTAAGACTGAAAAAGCTGAGGATGAAGACAAACTGGTTGTGATGGCTATTATACCATAGGTTGGGAACATATTGGCAAATGTCAACAGAATACTTTGAAAATACAATGTCAAGTGCGTATTTCGCACTCCATCCTAAACAAAGATGTTATTAGGATCAATCAAGGATGACTCACGACTCTGGCATCCCTTGCCAGTGTAGGAAAATGTATGTAGGCCAAACCATCTGGACGGTACAGGAGAGATGCAGTGAACATAAACGCCACACAGACAACACAAAGCCAACCAAGTCCACAGTGGCAGACCACTGCATCTCACATAGACATGACATCAACTACGATGGCACTAAGGTGTTACAGCAATCAAACACCTTCTGGGGCTGTATCCTCAAAGAGGAAATGGAGATCTGGCTGCATGATAAGCTAATAAATAAGGAGAGCAGTTTCCAGTTAAGCAAGGCCTTGGATCCAGTCTTGAGTATGATTAAAACACAACCAATTTATTCACAAATTTGTCAGCTATTTTTTTCCCACCCTCCACTTATCTTGTTTATATGTAATTCATTCACGTTTTTGTGTGTTTGTTTTTCTCCAAAGCACTCTGATCCACTTTTCCTGCCATCTCCTACATTATTTTAATTGCCAAGCTAGGTAGTTTACATTTTCTCCTATGACTTTCTCTTTCTGTTTACCCTGTTTTGAAAATTTTCTCTCTTTTCACAACTTTCACAATAGGATTTTTTTCTTTCACCAGTTTTTTTCATGTGATATAGACCACTTAACTGGTGATCAATTCCCATTCATTACCTCTCATTAACCGTTGTCTGTTCTCAGGATTTTCATATGAATTTTTCTGAGTTTTTCCCTTACTTTTCTTCCATTTTTCTATTTTTTATCCACCCTCTGCTTACCTTTTTTGCCACTCCCATGATTTCTAACACTCCAAACTAACCTCTCTTGCCATGATGAATCCCATCACATATTACATCCGTTCCTTTTGCGAACATGCTTTTGCACTATCAAAACTAAGGTCTCACATTCTGTTTCTAGAAACCTGCTTGTCCCTTGGAGTTACTCCAAAAGGCCTGACACTGAAAGACCCTGTTTCTTTTACAGTTTCAAATACAACAACCTCTTGCTCTTACCTGGCTAATCTGTGACCTGTGCCTCATCAGCCAATTTCCACATCATCAGACTTCTCTCTTTCTACAAAATCCTGCTGTTATCTGCCCCTCTGGTTTCCTTGGATGGTATCATCCGCCACACCAATTTCAAACTGCAACAATGTGCCATACCTCACCTCAAAAAGCTATCCCACCTTCTCCTGAACTACCTGAACAATGGTGTTTCCCTTTCTGTTTCTTTGCACCTCCATAAGCAGCCACACCATCAACCACCACTCCTTTCCTAGAAACTGAGCTTGGCCAACCTCCTTAACAACCCTCAGCCGTCACCACTGCCTCTCAGACCATTAACAATTCTTAATCACAAGAACCAGTCACAACAGTACTGTGTCCTCAACCTCCGTCTAAAGCACTCTCCCTCCTGAATTATCTGTATTATCCAAGGGACTCACTTTCAACTGTAAACCTGGATTTGATCATGTTGCTTTGGTGAAGGACCTACTTTCCTTCATACATGATGTCAACTGGAAATACCACTTTTCAACCCAGTCCCAAACCCTTCCCAGTAGCAAACCTGACACTGAACCCTGCCTTGAATAGTTCCAACCATGATCCCAACTTGATCCATCCCCACTACCTCAGAATCATTCTTTACAAATCTTCCAAGAATTCTTCACTCTCCAGCATTGCTTCAAAACTATTCCTCAGGTCCCTACAACATGACCCTAATCTGTCCTTAGCAGAACTCCAGGATCTACATTCCCTAAAAGCTGATCATTATCCTCCCAGCAGACAAAGAATCTACCATTGTGGTACTTGACTGAAAGGAGTATATTAGTGAAGGTCAACACCAGCTGTTAAAACCTCAGGCCCCTCACAAGGGCTAACACCTCAATCCATAGAACTTGTCACACCACCCAAACCATGCAGCCCCACCTTTTATCTTCTTGCTCAGATCCAAAAACCCAAACACCCTGGTCATCCTACAGTTGCTGGCTTCAAGGCACCCACTGAACAGATATCTGCCTCAGATGATCAGTACCTGAAACCCGAAGTACAGAGACTTCCCTCCTATATTAAAGATACTAACCAATTCCTAGATCATCTGAACTCCATGCCCATCTCAATCCCACCACATGCCTTGCTTCTCTCCACTATATCAACATCCCTATACATGGTCTGTCTGTTGCTGAACATTTCCTGTCAGTGCCCAACTGATGCCAAACCTATGAAATCCATCCTACTCACCCAACTTTATACTTACCAACAACTGCTTCACCTTTGAGGAGCAGACATACTAACAGATCAGGGGAACAGCCATGGGAACCAGGATGACTCCTTCCCATGGTAATCTTTTCATGGGTCATTTAGAGAGGGCTTTCATGGGATCTATAAACCTTCAGTCCCTGGTTTGGTTAAGATATGTTGATGACATCTTCACCATATCGAGTCATGGTGATTCTGAACCATTAAAATTCCTGGAATCTCTGAATACCTTCTCCCAAGTAAATTTCACAGAGTCCTATTCTGAATCCCATGCCACTTTCCTTGATGTTCATCTCATCCTCACTGAAGGCCAGCTAGACAGTTCTGTCCACATTAAACCTGCTAACAAACAACAGTACTTAAATTTTGACCGTTGGCATCATTTCCATGTCAAACATTTCCTCCCATACAGTCCTGGCATTCAAGGGAAATATGTTTGTTCTGATGCAGACTTTTTACAGCAATACACCACATCCTGCACGGGACGTAATTACTCCACACGTCTAGTTCAAAAGCAGATTTCGCAGGCCGTTAATCCAATCCTGGTATTGCTGATCCCTCCAAAAAACAACTTTGGAGCGCATCACTGGTCACTCAGTATTGCCCTAGAATGTATTAATCAGCTACTTAGACAAGGCCATGACTTCCTAAAATCATACCCCCAAATGAGATCCATTCTGTCTGATATTTTTCCCACCACACCTAGAATAGCTTTTCATCACCCTCCCAAACTCCACAATATTCTTGTCAGACCCTATGATCCTTCTGCACCCATCTCTACCCTGTGGCTCCTATCCCTGTGACCGTCCCCTCTGCAACACTTGCCTTTTACGTCGGCATGACTACCAACAAGTTATCAGTTAGGATGAATGGGCATAGGCAACAGATTGTATACTGGCAACATACAATATCTTGCTGCAGAACATGCTCTACAACATGACAGTTGTGACCTCTGTGCCTGTTTCATCACACGCACCATCTGGATTCTTTACCCAGACACCAGTCTCTCAGAACCACCTGACCTTCATTTACCTTAATTTCTTCTGTCTCAGTATTTCTTCACAGTAACTTCTCCTTTCTTTATTCCATTTTAGTATTCTACATCTTTCATTTTCTTACCTCTCTACTTTTTGATGTCCCTCTTCCATTTCTATTACGTACAATGCACTTAGTTTTTCACTCTTATTAACTTGTACACAATGTTTTAGCAGTAATCTCTGTCATGGATATTATCCTGTCTTCCACCATTAAGCTTTCAGGTTTTCAAATCTCATCTGGTGTACTCCCCAACAATCAGTCTTTCCTTCTCATCCTGCACAGTATGTGTCCCCTGACCTGCGGTTCTGGGTGAATTTCCAAATTCTACCCCTTTACCTAGACTTCTCCGGTCCTTTTCCTCAACCCTCTTCCTCCCCCTTCAACCCTTCTGCCTCAAGGAGGAGCCAGTGTCGCTGAAGGCTTGCCTGATTACAATGATTTATGTATCTCCTCTGCTATCACTTGTTGAGTAGTTTTTTCTCTCTCCAGTTACATTATATTGTCAAAAACTGGTTGTTTTCATTGTAATAAAATCAAAGTATGCCAAACAGCAGAAAAAATCAACAAAAAACTTCAGAATAGTTGGTTAGTTTAAAAGAGGTTTTTAGAAACGAACATCACAAAGTCAGTAATAGGATTGAGGAATTTGAGGTCAGAACACGAAAGTCAGAAACAACACCAGTTCATGAAGTTGAAAGTAGTGATAAAAATGTCAAGACACTACATGCAATAGTCAAAACTGAAACACAAATTATAAATAGCAAAGTAGATAAAACAACTGAAAATTTTGATGACAACCTTTCTAAAATTAAAAGTGATACTGATGCATGTGTTACCAATATTTCAAATGTAAAGCCAAAAGCAGATGAGCTTGAAGAGAGTATTATAGCTAGAAATTTTCACAGTAATAACAATAATATCTGAAGTAATATTAATATCAAAAATTTTCCATGCTGTAGATTTCATTTGTCAATGCAAAGATAATTTTTGCACCATCATTTTTCAGAAGAGAGAGATGTAATTACTACAGGACAAACCAGAGTGGAGAGAGAATAGATCGCATGCAACAAACAGAATAGAATGTAGTAGAGGATTTTGGGAGGATGTTCCAGGAGGGATGAAAGAAGAAAAGAACAGCAAGAAAAAACCTGAACTGTAGTAGTGATATTTTGACAAATTTATTTAATAAATCAATTATCAGTACTAAAGTGCTTAATGTTAATAACAATGTGAATTATGATGAGTACAGTATTGTGAGATTAAAGAATAATTTGGATGCAGAAGTGTTTAATGAACCTTTTAGTACTGAGGTTGAATGTGTAGAGGCAAAGAGTCATGTACTTGCAAGGAGTGAAGAGAAAATAAGGAGTTGTTTAAATGATGATGCCATGAATACATATTTAATACTGATACTGATGATATTATTAATGATTATTCTTTTAGGATTACTGAAGTAGTTGCTGATGATTTGGACACTACACATGTTTGTGTACATGAAAATGATGTATTTTCTGATGAATTTTGTGACAAAGTTAACAGAGATTTTTCTGAAGATAATGGTTATATTGATGATATTTTGCTGTGTGATGAGCTAGATGGAATGATTTATGTGGACATTAAAGATGAAAGTTCAGTACAGAATGAAGTTAGTAGTGTACTGTAGGTCCAAATGATGATTATATGATAAATAGGAAGTACATGATAATTTGTTTTTGTCAGTTGATGTCAGTGAGATTGTGGTCACTTGTTCTGATGAAAGTAAGAGGGGTGATTTAATTAGTGATGAAATATTGAAAGTCATTTGTAATTATTATTATAGTATAGGCAGTGGTAATATAAAGCACGGAACTTTAAGGGAGATTTGTCAAAATATGTGCCCCAGTAATGAAATAAAATCTGATTCAAACGAGAAGCCATCCAGTCATAATGTAGTTTTGAAAAGTTTGCAGTCTATAGGGAGGAATGAAGTTTTAGACATAGAGAAAGGAATGATATGTAAAGAAACTGAGAAAGATTTACTATTTGGAAATTAAAAATAATAAAACCTGTGATGAACTGGGAATGCCCTACATTTCTGTTCAAATTAATAATTGGAGGGGTATCTGTCTCCTGGGCACTGGTTGTTGCATTACTGGAATGTAAAAAAATTAAGAGATAGGGTAAAGAACAGTGAAAATTTTACTGAATTTGCTATAACAAGTGTTAGAATCAAAGGAGCCACTGGAAAATGAAGAAAGTTAGTCACTAGACAAGTATTGGTAGAATTTAAAATCTATGATGTTAGCGTTACTCGTGGATCCTAAGTAACTGAGGGATTGAATGAAAGTCTGGTACTTGGTGTTGATTGTATAGTTAAAAATTTAAAACAGGAAAAATTTAATTGAAGGGATGTGAAAATAACTGTTACTGAACCAAAAAGGGATATTTCTGGAGAAACAAATATTGTAATGTTAAACAATAAGATTGTGGGTAGGGGGGTGGGGGTGGGGAGTGGGGGGGGGGGGGGGATGGGAGGGAGGGTGAAAGACTTTGGAGACAGATATTATTTTCAGGAAGATGATGAACTTTATAGAGCTGAAATAAATAGTAACCCATATAGTGATTTAAATTATCTGAAGTAGAAATTTTAAGTACAGGAAACAGAGAACTTAGAAAATTTTCTTTAGGAGTATAGTGATATTTTCGATGTTAAGCCGGGAAGGGTAAAAGTTATCAGTTCAGACTTAAATTAAAAGCCTATGATCCATGTTTAATTAAGCCCTATGCCATACCAATATGTAAAAGCAAGAAAGTAGAAAGAGAGTTGCAAAAAATGCAAAAGTGGAAAATAACAGAGTGAAATAGAAGTCAGTAGAACAACCCTTTAGTGGTAGTATCTAAACATGATGGACGAATAAGGCTTATTTTAGACTCTAGAAACAGTTGATCCAGAGAGTATCGATGAGTTGTTACATAAGTCTGAAAAAGTAAAGTTTATGACTAATCTTGACCTAACATCCAGTTTCCATCAAATTGATCTAGAATATCATTTCAGGATATATGCAGCATTTTTATATAATTGGAAAAACTTTCAGTATTTTGTTGTATAATGTGGTTTAAATTTTTTGTAGCAGAATTGATCAGGGGATTAGATTTTGTTTTGGGAAGGAAACTATTGGAAAAATTGGCTAGGTACGTGTAGATGGTATTTTATTGTCGAATAGAACTTGGGAAGAACATATGGGCACCTTGAGGGAAATTGGGGAAAACAAGAGATTAAGGAGAATGACATTAAAACTTGAAAAATGTAGATTTGCTGCACGACAATTAAAATTTCTTGGCCACAACATTACTGAAGAGGGAGTTTGCCTGATCAAGAAAAAATCAAAGCCACTGCAATATTTCCAAAACCCAGGAATGAAAAGGAACTGAAGTCATTTTATGGATTAGTAGACTTCTATAGAAAGTACATTGGAACCCAAGCATTAAACGAACCCTGTTTGAATAATCTTTTGAAGAAAAGTACTACGGGGGAGTGGAATGAAGAATATGAAATTAAGAAACAGATGCGTGACAGTAAGATCCTTCATAGACCAGATTTATCTTTACCTTTTTGTTTAATGGCAGACAGTAGTGATAAAGGATTAGGTGTGCATCAGTTTCAAGAAAACGAGGTTAATGGAGTAATAGAACATCATTCGATTGCAATAGCTAGTAGAACATTGCAAAAGCATGAAAAGAATTATATAACCATTGAAAAGGAGCTTTTAGCAATAGTTGGGGGATTTAAGAAATTAAGAAATTATTTGTTTGGTCACAAAATGAAAGATTATTCAGATTACAAAGCACTATCATACATTCAAGAGTGTAACCTGCACTATGGAAGGATTACCAGGTGCGCTGTTTACTTACAACAATTTGACTATACAGTTCAGTATATTAAAAGACCCCCCCCATGAACCATGGACCTTGCCGTTGGTGGGGAGGTTTGCATTCCTCAGCGATACAGGTAGCCGTAGCGTAGGAGCAACCACAATGGAGGGGTATCTGTTGAGAGGCCAGACAAACATGTGGTTCCTGAAGAGGGGCAACAGACTTTTCAGTAGTTGCAGGGAAAACAGTCTGGATGACTGACTGATCTGGCCTTGTTACACTAACCAAAACGGCCTTGCTGTGCTGGTACTGCGAATGGCTGAAAGCAAGGGGAAACTACAGCCGTAATTTTTCCCGAGGGCATGCAGCTTTACTGTATGGTTAAATGATGATGGCCTCCTCTTGGGTAAACTATTCCGGAGGTAAAATAGTCCCCCATTCGGATCTCTGTGTGGGGACAACTCAGGAGAACGTCGTTATCAGGAGAAAGAAAACTGGCATTCTATGGATCGGAGCATGGAATGTCAGATCCCTTAATCGGGCAGGTAGGTTAGAAAATTTAAAAAGGGAAATGGATAGGTTAAAGTTAGATATAGTGGGGATTATGAAGTTCGGTGGCAGCAGGAACAAGAATTTTGGTCAGGTGAATACAGGGTTATCAATACAAAATCAAATAGGGGTAATGCAGGAGTAGGTTTAATAATGAATAGGAAAATAGAAATGTGGGTAAGCTACTACAACCAGCATAGTGAACGCATTATTGTGGCCAAGATAGATACGAAGCCCATGCCTACCACAGTAGTACAAGTTTATATGCCAACTAGCTCCGCAGATGACGAAGAGATTGATGAAATGTATGATGAGATAAAAGAAATTATTCATATAGTGAAGGGAGACAAAAATTTAATTGTCATGGGCGACTGGAACTCGATAGTAGGAAAAGGAAGAGAAGGAAATGTAGTAGGTGAATATGGAATGGGATTAAGGAATGAAAGAGGAAGCTGCCTGGTAGAATTTTGCACAGAGCATAACTTACTCATACCTAACACTTGGTTGAAGAATCATAAAAGAAGGTTGTATACATGGAAGAACCCTGGAGATACTGGAAGGTCTCAGATAGATTATATAATGGTAAGACAGAGATTCAGGAACCAGGTTTTAAATTGTAAGACATTTCCAGGGGCAGATAATGACTCTGATCACAGTCTATTGGTTATGAACTGTAGATTAAAACTGAAGAAACTACAAAAAGGTGGGAATTTGAGGAGATGGGACCTGGATAAACTGACTATACCAGAAGTTGTAGAGAGCTTCAGGGAAAGTATTAGGAAACCATTGACAAGAACGGGGGAAAGAAATACAGTAGAAGAAGAATGGGTAGCTTTGAGAGATGAAATAGTGAAGGTAGCAGAGGATCAAGTAGGTAAAAAGACGAGGGCTAATAGAAATACTTGGGTAACAGAGGATATATTGAATTTAATTGATGAAAGGAGAAAATATAAAAATGCAGTAAATGAAGCAGGCAAAAAGGAAAACAAACGTCTCAAAAATGAGATCGAGAGCAAGTGCAAGATGGCTAAGCAGGGATGGCTAGTGGACAAATGTAAGGATGTAGAGGTGCATATCATTAGGGGTAAGAAAGGTACTGCCTACAGGAAAATTAAAGAAACCTTTGGAGAAAAGAGAAGCACTTGCATGAATATCAAGAGCTCAGATGGAAACCCAGTTCTAAGCAAAGAAGGAAAAGCAGAAAGGTGGAAGGAGTATATGGAGGGCGATGTTCTTGAGGACAATAATACAGAAATGGAAGAAATGTAGATGAAGATGAAACAGGAGATATGATACTGCGTGAAGAGTTCGACAGAGCACTGAAAGACCTAAGACGAAACAAGGCCCCGGGAATAGACAACATTCCATTAGAAATACAGACAGCGTTGGGAGAGCCAGGCTTCACAAAACTCTACCATCTAGTGAGCAAGGTGTATGAGACAGGCGAAATACCCTTAGATTTCAAGAAGAATATAATAATTCCAATCCCAAAGAAAGCAGGCATTGACAGATGTGAAAATTACCGAACTATCAGTTTAATAAGCCACAGCTGCAAAATACTAACACGAATTCTTTAAAGACGAATGGAAAAACTGGTAGAAGCCGTCCTCGGGGAAGATCAGTTTGGATTCCGTAGAAATGTTGAAACGTGTGAGGCAATACTGAACCTATGACTTATCTTAGAAAATAGATTAAGGAAAGGCAAACCTACATTTCTGGTATTTGTAGACTTAGAGAAAGCTTTTGACAATGTTGACTGGAGTACTCTCTTTCAAATTCTGAAGGTGGCAGGGGTAAAATAGAGGGAATGAAAGGCTATTTACAATTTGTACAGACAGCAGATGGCAGTTATATGAGTCGAGGGGCATGAAAGGGAAAGCAGTGGTTAGGAAGGGAGTGAGACAGGGTTGTAGCCTATCCCCGATGTTATTCAATCTGTATATTGAGTAAGCAGTGAAGGAAACAAAAAAGAAATTCAGAGCAGGAATTAAAATCCATGAAGAAGAAATAAAAACTTTGAGGTTTGCCAATGACATTGTAATTCTGTCAGAGACAGCAAAGGACCTAGAAGAGCAGCTGAACGGAATGGACAGTGTCTTGAAAGGAGGGTATAAGATGAACATCAACAAAAGCAAAATGAGGATAATGGAATGTAGTCAAATTAAGTCGGGTGATACTGAGGGAATTAGATTAGGAAATGAGACACTTAAAGTAGTAAAGGAGTTTTGCTATTTGGGGAGCAAAATAACTGATGATGGTTGAAGTAGAGAGGATATAAAATGTAGACTGGCAATGGCAAGGAAAGTGTTTCTGAAGAAGAGAAATTTGTTAACATCGAGTATAGATTTAAGTGTCAGGGAGTCATTTCTGAAAGTATTTGTATGGAGTGTAGCCTCGTATGGAAGTGAAATGTGGATGGTAAATAGTTGAGACAAGAAGAGAATAGAAACTTTTGAAATGTGGTGTTACAGAAGAATGCTGAAGATTAGATGTTTAAATCACATAACTAATGGGGAGGTATTGAATATAATTGGAGAGAAGAGGAGTTTGTGTCACAACTTGACTAGAAGAAGGGATCGGTTGGTAGGACATGTTCTGAGGCATCAAGGGATCAGCAATTTAGTACTGTAGGGCAGCGTGGAGGGTAAAAATTGTAGAGGGAGACCAAGAGATGAATACACTAAGCACATTCAGAATGATGTAAGCTGCAGTAGGTACTAGGAGATGAAGAAGCTTGCACAGGATACAGTAGCATGGAGAGTTACATCAAATCAGTCTCTGGACTGAAGACCACAACAACAACAATATTAAAAGAAAGGAAAATGTAATTGTAGGTGCTTTATCTAGGTTCCAGGGGTGGGGCAGGGGGGGTGGGGGGGAGGGGGAAGAGTGTAGGGAGTGAAGTTGGAGATATGATTGAAAGTCTGGGAAACAAATTCAAAATAACGTACCTGAAAGGAGGTCAGGATGAAAAGGAAATTAAGAGAATGTGTGAACAGTTCAGAAGGAATAAAAACTACATGGCTCATTGAAAACTTGTAAAAAACTATTTAAGAAAGAATGGATATGAAAAATTATGACCATGTTTCCAAATATCTGAAGGTACTTTGTTTTTTAGACACAGTCCTGACAGAGGTAGGTGGAAACTAAGGTGGCCACACCACTATATTGACACACTTATAAGATATATTCATGAAAGTTTTGGACATTGTGGTTCATTCAAAAGTACTCAGAAAATTCAGGAAAACATATATTTCCACAGCACTGCCAAAAGAGTCACAAAGTTCCTTGCTGACAGTGATAGATGTCAAAGGGGAAGGTAAAGGTTAGCAACAAAACGAGCTGCGGTCATTTGCAGAGTGTAATACCCATTACACAAATGGATTTAGTAGGTATTGACTTGTTTGGAAAATTGCCAAGAGTTAAAGGTGGTTTGAAATATGTATTCGTCATGGTAGATTTGTTCTTTAAATATGTAAAAGTTTAACCTTTGAAGAAAGTGACCAGCAGGAAAATCATTTCTATTTTCACACAGTAGGCATACCTAAAGCAATTTTATCTGATAATGGAAGGCAATTCACAACAAAAGTATGGAAACTATTTATCAAAGACTACAGCATGAAACATATACAGGGTGATCAAAAAGTCAGTATAAATTTGAAAACTTAATAAACCACGGAATAATGTAGATAGAGAGGTAAAAATTGACACACATGCTTAGAATGACATGGGGTTTTATTAGAACAAATAAAAAAAAAATAAAAAAAAAAATAAAAAAAAAAAAAAAAAAACGAAATTCACAAAATGTCCGACAGATGGCGCTGGACAGCAGGTAACTGCTACCGTGATGGGTGAAAGGTACACCGATATGTTACAGAATCGCATAATCCTCAGCCTGGCTGATAAACACCTGCTGGAATGTACAATGTTTATGCAGGATGGCGGTCCACCCCATATTGCCAGACGCGTGAAAGATCTCTTTCGCGCGTCATTTGGTGATGATCATGTGCTCAGCCACCACTTTCATCATGCTTGGCCTCCCAGGTCCCCAGACCTCAGTCCATGCAATTATTGGCTTTGGGGTTACCTGAAGTCGCAAGTGTATCATGATCGACCGACATCTCTAGGAATGCTGAAAGACAACATCCAATGCCAATGCCTCACCATAACTCCGGACATGCTTTACAGTGCTGTTCACAACCTTATTCCTCGGCTACAGCTATTGTTGAGGGATGATGGTGCACATATTGAGCATTTCCTGTAAAGAACATCATCTTTGCTTTGTCTTACCTTGTTATGCTAATTATTGCTATTCTGATCAGATGAAGCGGCATCTGTTGGACATTTTTTGAACTTTTATATTTTTTTGGTTCTAATAAAACCCCATGTCATTCCAAGCATGTGTGTCAATTTGTACCTCTCTATCTACATTATTCCATGATTTATTCAGTTTTCAAATTTATACTGACTTTTTGATCACCCGGTACTTCTCTTACTCACCAGTTGTAACCCGACTGAAAGATGCACAAGACACATAACCTGTTTATGTAGAACCTATTGCAGTAAGGATCATTCAGACTGGTTAGACTAAATCAGTAGTTTTGAAGATGTATTGAATAGCTTACAACATACCACAACTGGATTATCACCATACAAAATTTTATTTAACAGGAAACCAGCTTATCTCATTAGTGAACTCTCTGAATTCCCCGCATACAAAAATATATATATTCCACTGAGAGAGAGGATATTGTAAGAGAAACTCGAAACAGCATTCTAGTTCATGCATTCTCCACCAAAGAGTGCTCTTCTCTCTCACCACCTGTACACTGCTATTCCTTTCTGTTCTTCCCTGCCCCCTCTAAATTTCATTTTCAGTCCCATCTGATAATTGCATTCTGACCCAAGCTGCTGGCGTTTGCAGTCATGTGTGTGTGAGGTGTGCATGCTTGTGTGAATGAATGGTGTGTGTTTCTCTTTATTTTTCTCTCAAAGGCTGTGATCGGACGCTTATGTGTACACGTCTTTCAATGGCGCCTCTCTGCAACGTCATCCTTAGAGTAAGCAGGAATCTATCTTCTCCTACATTGTTAAACAGCACAGACATGATAGGAAAATAAAACCTGCACAATTTCAAATTGGAGACATTGTTCTAGGGGAAACTTATACCAAATCCAAATCAATAAATAGTAAAATTTAGAATTTGTTAAAACTTACATAGAACTTTTTGAAATTTATGAAAACTCCCACCCTAATGCTTGAAGAGCAATCTACTCAAAATCCAAGAAGCTGTATGGACTTTTTAAAAAAAAATTTATTATATCCCAATTTATAATTTTCTTCAGTCATATTTGATCATTACTGCCCTCAGGGGATGCTTACTCTTTATGCTATTTTGTCATACACATACCTGTATGAAACTGCTAACATTTATTTTGCATGTATGCTATCAACCTACTTATTTTACCAAAATGGATATTAATATTGGGTGTGAACTACCTGCATGATGCTTGTGTCATGGATGAAAACTATCCTCAATGTCCATTCCTTTAGACATGAGAAAACTGATTATAAATCATCTATAGCTACCTATCTAAATGTATGGTAAACTATTTACTATGTCTGTTGTTCACATGCTTACATTTGCCTCTATAAATCAACACTTGTCACCTTGCTTATGAATATATTACACACAACTGTACAAATTTTTTACTACATTGCTTATTGCTCACTTGCCTCTATAAAACAAGGCTTGTAGTTATACTAATCAATCTCTCAATTTATTATACACATGGTTATATGATTTAGTAATTTTCTTATTACCCGCATTATAATGAGAACTTACTCAAGAAAACATACTAGAATGGTTAGACTTACATTTGTCACTTAGAATTGCCTGTATTAACCTATACTTGTGGCTTTTTCTAACATCACTCTGTTAATTACTCACTCAGTTACATGAACCTGCATTTGTCAAGATATGAACTTATATGGAATACCAATCACCTATACGAATATACGATTGAACTTTTCCCTCCTTTATTACATGCTTCAATTCATGATCATTCACATATTGATTTTACATATTACACACAAGTACCGTACAAACACAAATACATATTTATTTATGACTGCAATTCTGGGAGATTTAAGTATGTTATTGCTTTATGTGATGTGCCAGTTTCTCACTGAATTATACCACTATATATACTGAAATATTATGCCTTATACAGTTGTCTACTTCAGTAGAGGACCTTTCAGCCAAAAACTTACTTACTTAGTTGTGTTAGTTACACCTGTCTGCAACTCAGCATATTCACTATATGGTGAGTAGCAATATTGTCTTTACTCCATCCTGGATTTTTCATTGTTTGAAACTAATTTTACTGTTTAGCTGACTTTTTTGTGTCTGTCTATGACTCAGCGTCTCCACTATGTGGTAAGCAGCAATTTATTCTTTTCATCATATTGTCATTATTTCACCCTGGATTTTCCATTGTTTGACACACACACACACACACACACACACACACACACACACACACAGACACACACACAGGGGGGAGGGGAGAGAGAGAGAGAGAGAGAGAGAGAGAGAGAGAGAGAGAGAGAGAAGGGGGAAGTTATGTGCCAGAAGAAACTCAGGCCTCCTAAGTATATTTACTAGTAGACTTATGGAAAGCTCTGCACAATACATAACATGGCACCACACTCACAGAGCTATTTTTCCACACCAGTCACATTCCACCCAGAAACTGATCATATACTCTTCTGCGCATACATACTGCTACCGAAAGCATAGCCAGCAGAGTTCCCACCAAGCTCCAGTCTTGGACACCACTGTTCCATGATCGCCCAAACAATCAGGGCTGCTGACCACAACCTCGAATTCATGTTCCATGTTCAGTAACACAATAAATGATTGTTCATCACTACCGGTGGCATATCAATAAGGGTGTTGTCATTTCCCTTGTGGTCACAGACATAAAAGTGATGACGAGGAGTGGTCTCAATGTGCATGATGATTCTTTCAAAGACATTCTTCTCATCACTGTGACCACTAGAGATTCATTTCTCCTACAGTACTGGGAACATCTGCAGATCTTACAGCAGAAGCTGCAGCAAACCTTGTACAAGCAGACTGTGGACTTCCATCATTCCCTCGCCGCACTGATGTCAGGTCAGGCATCTGTGGAGATGCCTCTTCCTCCTGTGCACCCATCATCACAGCCTGGATCCCTCACACTACTGGCTCCTGTGCCACCTATTTCACCACCACTGGCTCCAGTTGCACTGGCTCTGAGCCCCTTGTGACACTGGATCCTGCACTGCCAGTCCTTCCAATGCCGGCTCTGTTGTCCACCTCCAGTGCCACTGCAGCCTCTGCTGCTGACCCTAGTGCAACTCCTGCCTCCCCACCATGCCCTGCTATGACGCTCCCTCTGATAGTGGTAGCAGCTGGTCAAGCAACATCTGCACTACAGGCCCTGCAAGTTCCAATACCATAGGCTTAAGTGCCACCTGCTTCTGCCCACCTGCTCCTGATGCTAACTCTTCTGGCTTCGTCGAGTGCCAGTCCTCCTTGTTGTTGTTGTTGTTGTTGTTGTGGTCATCAGCCCTGAGACTGCTTTGATGCAGCTCTCCATGTCAGTCCTCCTCTACTTATCAATATCATCGTCCCTTGGCCTCTCTTACGTCCTCCCCCAATCCTTTGCTGTTTCCCGTCTTACACAGTTCTCTTTGTTCTTTTCCTGCATTGTGCTGCAGTTTCTTCTTCTTTGTTTTCCTTCATCCACTACCGAGCAAGGTGGCGCAGTGGTTAACACATTGGACTCGCATTCAGGATGACGATGGTTCAATCCTGCGTCCGGCCATCCTGATTTAGGTTTTCCGTGATTTCCCTAAAATTTCTCCAGGCAAATGCCAGGATGGTTCCTTTGTAAGGGTACAGCCAATTTCCTTCCCCATCCGATGACCTTGCTGTTTGGTCTCTTCGCCCAAAACAAACCCAACCAACCTTCCTCCACTGTACTCTGCCATTCCTGAATGTACATGCTTACACTCACACTGCCACATGCACACTCTCTTCTTCCCCAGTGGATTTGCACCAGACCAGTTACTGGTTCACCTGTCAGTCTCTTGTTTTCCCTTACATTCCTTAGAATTTATTTGTCTCCTCCTCAATCACAGCTGCCCTTCCTAAACCTTCTCCCCGTCTTCATGTCTTGTACACCCACTCTCAGTGCTTTCTCTTTCAGCTCCATTCCAGGCATACACTGGCCACCCTCGTGGCCCTCCTCTTGGAGCTCTCAGTGGCAGCTGGTTGCCCAACTTGTTGGGCTACCTTGCATCATCTTAACAGCATCTGCCACGGATCAGGCCAGGCTCCTATCAGTTGCAAATGCCCAAAGCCAATGTGTTTGACGTCATACTCCTGGCACCATCACATCCTGTCAGACGCCTATCCTCCTCCTGCGTGCTCGATGCTGCCCCCCATGCAGTCACAGCCAGCCTCTTGCCAAGGGTGGCATTGCTCCAGACCTTGGTCAGTTGTGGAACTTTAGTTCCATTTTCACTGCATCCATCCTGCTCTGCCACCTCGCTGTCTGCTCTCCACCAGATCGATGCTGCACTTTCCACTTCACATGGTCTCCATGGCCTGGCTCCCTAACAAGATCCAGGATCCGTAACAAGATGTGATGCAATCCTCTTGGCCAGGCACAAAGGGGATTTCATCAACTGGCATTCCCCATGCAACATTTTATATTTCATTTACTTGCACTGTTTTCAGTTAAATGGTTCTGGACAGCATTGAAAGTGTCTGCCTGACAACTTCTTTGTTGGTCTCCATGATGTCGATACCTATTCAGCCTCATGGTAACATGGAATTTTGTTTTTCCACCAATGCATTGGTTCCTTCGCTCCATTGTGACATTACATGCATCCTCTTCAGAACATGCCCTCAGTTCTGAGCTTTGCTTCCTCAAGACGGCTTTGCTACCTCTTCTTTAAGGGGGATGGAGTGCAATAACCCAGTGCAATACCCCTTGGGAATTCAGCTGTTGTTGTTGTTGTTGTGGTCTTCAGTCCTGAGACTGGTTTGATGCAGCTCTCCATGCTACTCTATTCTGTGCAAGCTTCTTCATCTCCCAGTACCTACAGCAGCTTACATCCTTCTGAATCTGCTTGGTCTCCCTCTACAATTTTTACTCTCCACGCTGCCCTCCAGTACTAAATTGCTGATCCCTTGATGCCTCAGAACATGTCCTACCAACTGATCCCTTCTTCTAGTCAAGTTGTGCCACAAACCCCTCTTCTCCCCAATTCTATTCAATACCTCCTCATTAGTTATGTGATCTACCCATCTGATCTGCAGCATTCTTCTGTAGCACCACATTTCGAAAGCTTCTATTCTCTTCTTATCTAAACTATTTATCGTCCATGTTTCACTTCCATACATGGCTACACTCCATACAAATACTTTCAGAAATGACTTCCTGACATTTAAATCTATACTTGATGTTAACAAATTTCTCTTCCTCAGAAACGCTTCCCTTGCCATTGCCTGTCTACATTTTATATCCTCTCTACTTCAACCATCATCAGTTATTTTGCTCCCCAAGTAGAAAAACTCCTTTACTACTTTAAGTGTCTCATTTCCTAATCTAATTCCCTCATCATCACCCAACTTAATTCGACTACATTCCATTATCCTCGTTTTACTTTTGTTGATGTTCATCTTATACCCTCCTTTCAAGACACTGTCCATTCAGTTTAACTGCTCTTCCAAGTCCTTTGCTGTCTCTGGCAGAATTACAATGTCATCGGCGAACCTCAAAGTTTTTATTTCTTCTCCATGGATTTTAATGCCTACTCCAAACTTTTCTTTTGTTTCCTTTACTGCTTGCTAAATATACAGATTGAATAGCATCGGGGAGAGTCTACAAACCTGTCTCACTCCCTTCCCAACCACTGCTTCCCTTTCATGTCCCTCGACTCTTATAACTGCCATCTGCTTTGTGTACAAATTGTAAATAGCCTTTCGCTCCCTGTATTTTACCCCTGCCACCTTCAGAATTTGAAAGAGAGTATTCCAGTCAACATTGTCAAAAGCTTTCTCTAAGTCTACAAATGCTAGAAACATACGTTTGCCTTTCCTTAATCTTTCTTCGAAGATAAGTCGCAGGGTCAGTATTGTCTCACGTGTTCCAACATTTCTACGGAATCCAAACTGATCTTCCCCGAAGTTGGCTTCTACCAGTTTTTCCATTCGTCTGTAAAGAATTCGCATTAGTATTTTGCAGCTGTGAATTATTAAACTGATAGTTTGGTAATTTTCACATCTGTGAACACCTGCTTTCTTTGGGATTAAAATTATTATATTCTTATTGAAGTCTGAGGGAATTTCGCCTGTCTCATACATCTTGCTCATCAGATGGTAGAGTTTTGTCAGGATTGGCTCTCCCAAGGCTGTCAGTAGTTCTAATGGAATGTTGTCTACTCCCAGGGCCTTGTTTCGACTTAGGTCTTTCAGTGCTCTATCAAACTCTTCACACAGTATCATATCTCCCATTTCACCTTCATCTACATCCTCTTCCATTTCCATAATATTGTCCTCAAGAACATTGCCCCTGTATAGACCCTTTATATACTCCTTCCACCTTTCTGATTTCCCTTCTTTGCTTAGAACTGGGTTTCCATCTGAGCCCTTGCTATTCATGCAAGTGTATTGTATTGTATTTATTGGTCCAGTAAATCTTACATGTACAGTACAGCACATCAGATATTGGACAGGTCAAAGTATATCTTACAATTAAAACACTTTAGAAACTAGAAAATTATGTTCACAAAATTTTACAGCACTTCATATACTGGGCAAGTCAATGTGTAAGTTATAATTAAACCACATTAGAAACTTGAAGTTTACAACTGAATACATGTATAAGCCAATATTAACGATTAAAGTATTTGCATGATCCTCGCTTAAGCTCTAAGGATTTTTGAGGAACTCTTCTACACTATGAACTGACATGTACACTAGAGAATTACATTCACAGAATTTTACTTCATATACTGGGCAAGTCGCTATACAACTTATACTTGAACCCCATTATAAACTTGAGAATTACATCTGAATGTATTTATAGGCCAATATTAATGGTTACAGTATTTGCATAATCATCACTTAGACTCTTGAGGATTTTGGAGGAACTCTTCCACACTACAAAAGCAATGTGTCAACAGATATTCTTTTAATGCTGCTTTAAAAATTTTTACATCTGTCATTACTTTAATTTCTCTTGGCAATTTACAAAGATAATTTTTCCATGGTGTAATGTTCCTTTTTGGCACAAACTGGTTTTTGTATGGAGTACATGAAAGTCAGTTTTCTGTCTTGTATTATGATGATGAACATTTTCATTTTTGGAGAGGATACTAGGATTTGTTATTGTATATTTCTTTATAAACATTGCACTTTCAAATACGAAAATACATGGAGGGGGAAGAACCCCCATCCTTTTAAATAATGGTCTACATGGTTTGTTCCTTTTTATTCCAGCCATGATTCTCACTATTCTTTTTTGCATCCTGAAGAGTTTTAGGCAGGATGGCGAGTTATCCCAAAAAGTGATCCCATATTTTAGGACAGAATGTATATTAGAATAGTAAACTGTCATTAGACAGTCCTTATGACAGCAGTTTTCTAGCACTCATTAAATAACACATGGTACTTAGCTTATTTAATATGTTGTCAATGTGAGTTTCCCATCTAAGATTATCCTGTAGCCAGACCCCCAGAAATTTTGTATTAGGCACACTTGCAATATCCTGTAGGCAGTATCTATCTTACCCCAAGTGATATGTGCCTCTACATCCTTACATTTGTCCACTAGCCATCCCTGCTTAGCCATTTTGCACTTCCTCTTGATCTCATTTTTGAGACGTTTGTTTTCCTTTTTGCCTGCTTCATTTACTGCATTATTGTATTTTCTCCTTTCATCAATTAAATTCAATATATCCTCTGTTACCCAAGGATTTTTACTAGTCCTCGTCTTTTTACCTACTTGATCCTCTGCTGCCTTTACTATTTCGTCCCTCAAAGCTACCCATTCTTCTTCTACTGTATTTCTTTCCCCCATTCCTGTCGATTGTTCCCTTATGCTCTCCCTGAAGCTCGCTACAACCTCTGGTTCTTTCAGTTTATCCAGGTCGCATCTCCTTAAATTCCCACCTTTTTGCAGTTTCTTCAGTTTTAATCTACAGTTCATAACCAATAGATTGTGGTCAAAGTCCACATCTGCCCCTGGAAATGTCTTACAATTTAAAACCTGGTTCTTAAACCTCTGTCTTACCATTATATAATCTATCTGAAACCTTTTAGTATCTCCAGGGTTCTTCCATGTATACAACCTTCTTTCATGATTCTTGAACCAAATGTTAGCTATGATTAAGTTATGCTCTATGCAAAATTCTACTAGGCGGCTTCCTCTTTCATTCCTTAGCCCTAATCCATATTCACCTACTACGTTTCCTTCTCTTCATTTTCCTACTGTTGAATTCCAGTCACCCATGACTATTAAATTTTTGTCTCCCTTCACTACCTGAATAATTTCTTTTATCTCATCATACATTTCATCAATCTCTTCATCATCTGCAGAGCTAGTTGGCATATAAACTTGTACTACTGTGGTAGGCATGGGCTTCATATCTATCTTGGACACAATAATGCGTTCACTATGCTGTTTGTAGTAGCTTACCCGCATTCCTATTTTCCTATTCATTATTAAACCTACTCTTGCATTACTCCTATTTGATTTTGTATTTATAACCCTGTATTCACCTGACCAAAAGTCTTGTTCCTTCTGCCGCCGAACTTCACTAATTCCCACTATATCTAACTTTAACCTATCCATTTTCCTTTTTAAATTTTCTAACCTACCTGCCCGATTAATGGATCTGACATTCCACACTCCAATCTGTAGAACGCCAGTTTTCTGTCTCCTGATAATGACGTCCTCTTGAGTAGTCCCCACCCAGAGATCCGAATGGGGTACTATTTTACCTCCAGAATATTTTACCCAAGAGGATGCCATCATCATTTAATCATACAGTAAAGCCGCATGCTCTCGGGAAAAATTACGGCTGTAGTTTCCCCTTGCTTTCAGCCGTTTGCAGTACCACAACAGCAAGGCCGTTTTGGTTAGTGTTACAAGGCCAGATCAGTCAATCATTCAGACTGTTGCCCCTGCAACTACTGAAAAGGCTGCTGCCCCTCTTCAGGAACCACACGTTTGTCTGGCCTCTCAACAGATACTCCTCCGTTGTGGTTGCACTTATGGTATGGCTATCTGTATCGTTGAGGCACGCAAGGCTCCCCACCAACTGCAAGGTCCATGGTTCATGGGGGGGGGGGGGGGGGGCAGCTGTACCATACCATAACATATTCAGCCTGCCAGTAATTGTTTCAGCACAACTTGACTGCCGGAAAAACATCAAAGCCTCCACATCCACTGTCACTGCCTTGTTGGACTCATTACGGACACTGTGAGACATTTCCTATTTCAGTGATTGAATCTGCTGCTGGTGAATTCAGTGATAACTTTATTTCACATTATTGAGCAGTGAATTTTGTTTTGTTATCACCAGAAGCAGCGACTCTTTATTTTCTTGTTATTTGTGTTCTATGTTTAGTGACATAATAAAGGATTGTTCAACATTATCTGTGGCATAGCAATAAGTGTGTTGTTCCCTTTGAGATCATTGACATAAAAATCATGAACTTTTTTAGTTGCCACTACTAAAATTTGTGATTATTTCAAATTAATTTGTGGGAAAACTACTTCATATAGAACTGGGTATAAGATATCAGTTTTGTTTAGAATTTTACCATGGATCTAACGCCGCATTGAGATTTTTAATTACACTTGTGTATAAGAAATTGTAAGAGGGGCTGGTGACAGCTTGAAGTCATTAAGTGATGTAGAGGCTTGGATTTCCTGGGGAGGAGTGTGCTGAGAGCTTTAAAGGGAAGCAGCCATTTTACTCTGTCATACTCTTCAGGACAGATTGATAGAGGCAAGGTCTATGATAGTCTGAGCAGGTATCCAGCTGCACACTTTTGCTGATAGAAATTTTCATTTCATCTGTCATGACACTTTGAAATATTTTTGATCAGTTCATTGGGAACTTCGATATAGTCTCCAGTGGTCAGGATTCTTGCTTTATTTCTTGCAGTAGTTCGGCAGAACTTGTATTTTTGTTAGTGAAGCCGATTTCGACTCAAGAGTTATTGGACGAGTCTGATCTTCAACTCAGTTTTCCAGTAGGGACTTCAATTATTTTTGTCACTGATCAACAGTTAAGACTATTGCGTTGTGTGTTGGTTACACTACTATTTGTTTGTGCTAGTGGGAAGTTTGACTTCTGTGTTTTTCAGCTATTTTATTTATATAGTGTATTTGCCAACCCCTATATTGGGGATCAAGCCAAATTTCAGAAACTTTATTTGCTAAACTTAAATGCTTGTAGTTGGGAAATATTATTTAGGTTTGCTGCACCAACTGTCAACCTAACTTCATTTTAAATGTGCCTAGTACATCAGAGACAATTTTATTATATTTATTTTTATTGAAAGTGACAATAACTGGAGACAAATAATCATCCCCTAAGAGGAAGTATTACTATGGTGGCTACTCAAACTTGGACAAAAAATTCTCACATAATGTCAGGATAAGGAGGATGATAGCATCAAGAAATTCCTTAGAGGGCCATTCCGTGCCTAGTGGTTTAATATCGAGAAATGTTCCCACATGACCATCATGGATTTTGATGAAATTTTGTATGAACATTCACACATGTTCTCAATGAACACTGGTAAAGTTTCAGTTTCAGAAATTCAATACTTTTGGAGATACAGTCACTTGTTTAAGACCATAGCACAGATTTCTATAGTGCGTCCTTGAATTTTCAGCAACTTTGAGATGAGATATGTCTGTAAGTATTTGCATGAAAGAGACAAAACTTGGCATCTTATACAACTTTTAGAGCTTTTTAAAGTAAAATATTAAGAAAAGGATTTCTGAGGAATTTTCATATAGATAATTTGAAGCAAAGTTGGGCGAAAAAATAGCTGTTTAAAAAAATGCTAACTTTAGTTTTTTATATCTCCAAAAGTAATTGTGGGATGTACATGAAACTTTGCACACCATAACTCACCAACTCAAGGTCTTATAATATAAAATTTCATTCTCCTATTGCTTTCCATTATTTCACAAATATAGGGTGCAGTTGACGATTTTTAAAAAAGTGCTAAAAATGGGTATTTTTAGTCAAATTTTTCAAAAAAGTGTTTTCTCCAAACTCTTCTAAACTATGGTCATTAGAAAGAGCATATTCTTAATTATCTAGAAAAGTGGATTTGGTTTTGCAGTGGAAGCATACAAGGCCCTAAAAAGTAGCATCATCAAAGAGGTGCACTGGAAGTTTGAACACGTTTTTCTGGCACTCAAATTATACGTGAAACCTTTTATTATGCCTAATAAATGTTTATTAGTGCCTTGAATAATTGAAATAAAAATATCTGGTAAATAGGCAATGAGACTGTCAGAAAATCTTGTAAACTATGAGAAGTAGCCCTTCTGCTTTTATCGAAGTGTTCATCTGCATAAAAATCTTCTAAAAAAAAGAGAGAGAGAGAGAGAGAGAGAGAGAGAGGGAGAGAGATCATAAAGAATTCAATGAATAATAGCTTCATATTTTTTGTACTTCTCAAAATTGTAAATATTTACAAGTGGAAAATGAAGACCTAATTTTTGGATTTATTACATAAAACATTTTTCCAAAAAAGAATCGGTTTGCTTGAATCATGCATCAAGTGCTGTAAATTTTCCAATCAATATTGCAGAGATTTTAATACCTGGGTATTGTAACCTGTGACTTTTTTGTCTTAAAGTTATTAGGGAAACGTGAAATTGGTTGGTTAAACATCTAAGAGTTTTAATTTTGTATTTAATCACACTTAAATGTAGCCTACTACCTTGGTAAATACGTAACCACTAGTTTCACAGAGAAAATTCACAAGATTCACTGTTTGTAGAAAATATAATGGCAACAATTCTTTAACAATCAGATTGTTTCATTATCGTGAGCCTTGTTTGAACAATCAGTATTTCAGTGGTGTGTTTGCAGCATAGTGAGCGGGTTCTCTTGTCTGAGTGTGGCTTGTTAAGTGATTCGTAAGACCATCAAAGTTTGTAATCTAATTTACAAAAAATTGTTTTGATTGTGTCTTTTATAGCATATATCTCTTATTAGATTTTTTCATTGGTATTATACATTGTGTATAATTTCATTCAGTAGCAATTTGTCTGAAATTTAACCAGATTATAATTTGCACTTAGAGGCCAAATACATTATTTAGTTACTGATTAGAGATGGATGCAGAAGGGAACAGCATACCTTCCTGCTCAATTGGGCAAGGAGATTGTGGAACAAAGTGTCATGTCACTTTCTTTGCCAAAAAAGCTGCTTTAAAATGGTTTGCGGATTTTAGTGATGAGGAAAAGGAGTTGTTGGTCCGATGTTCTGAAGCAAAGCTGGACAATACCTCTCAAGTTTGCTTACACCATGAAGCCCTGTTATTGACACAATATGAGAGGTTACAAAAAGAATGCTTCCCTTTGGGAAGGGAATTCACACTCTTGATACTGAAACAGCTAATAAGGCTTCTGATATGTTGAAGAAGCAGCTTGTTAATAACATAAGGCCAGGTCAGAAAATTTGTCCGGCTTGCAGGACTACCTTAAATGAACACTTGGAGGAAGCTTTATCAGCCTCATCATCACATTCTGATGAGGACTTTACACGAAAAGAAGAATTAAATAGTTGCTTATTGTCTATCGGTATTTCACCCCTGAAGAGAACGGTAAGCAACAGAGATAAGCCCCAATATGTGAAGAGGAAAATTCAAAAGGCTCAAAATGTGATTAAAAACAGAATTGTAAATGCAATGGGAGTAAACCGACAAATTGAAGATGCTAGTGAAATTAAGGAATGTGGAAACTGTGTCGATTATGCACATTTGCTGACTGAACTGAAAGCCAAGATGCAGAATGCAATTCATAAAGAACAGATGCAAATTTTAACCTTGGCACCTGTAAGTTGGACAGTCAGACAAACAGCAGCTCAGTTCGGTGTGTCTGAAAGAATGGTGAAGAATGCTCGGAAGCTTAAGGCAGAGAAGGGCATTCTGGCACTTCCCGAAGATAGGCAAAGCAGGAAATTACGAGCAGAAGTTGCTACTAGAGTGCCGAATTTTTTTGAAGATGATGAGTATAGTAGGGTGTGCCCTGGAGAAAAAGACAGTATTTCAGTTAGACTTTTAGATAAAAAGACATACATGCAGAAAAGATAGTTACTTTGCAATTTATGGGAAATGTATGTTATCTATAAGAATATAAATGGTCCAGAAATAGAGTTCTCAAAGTTTTGTGAACTTAGACCCAAATGGTGTGTAACAGTAGGATCAGCTGGAATGCATGCAGTTTGCGTCTGTGCAATTCACCAAAATGTTAAGCTTATGCTTAGCGGAGCTGGTATACGTGAAAATTATAAGGAGATTCTCAGCAAGGCAGTTTGCATTTTGAACTCTAAACAGTGCATGCTACAGCATGCTATAGCATCTGAAATTGCCAGCTTTTTCCTAGATTATGAGCCACAGGAAGTTATTGAGTTTAAGCAATGGTTACATACCGATCGGGCCACACTGGACATGAAGCAAATGGTAGTGGATGAATTTATTGAAGGTGTAAAACATAAGATAAGGAGTCTGTCATGGCATCATTACATTGCCCAGCATCAAAGCTTGCATCTTAAAGGCCTTAAATGTCATCTGAAAGACGAAGACCTTGTTGGCCTAATGGATTTTGCAGAAAATTATTCTTTTATCGTTCAGGATGCTATGCAAGGCTTCCATTGGGACAATAGTCAAGCAACAATTCATCCATTTGTTATCTACTTTCATCAAAATGAGAAAGTAGAATCTTTAAGCGATTATCAGTGATTGTTTGCGGCATGACACTATTACAGTTCACGTTTTTATCAAGGAGCTCATCAAATATATAAAAGTACGGTTTGCACAGATATCCCACATTCATTATTTCAGTGATGGCTCCAGTGCTCAGTATAAAAATTTCAAGAATTTCCTAAATTTGTGCTATCATAAGAGTGATTTTGGAATGACAGCCGAATGGAATTTTTTTGCTACTAGTCGCGGGAAATCACCTTGCGATGGGATTAGAGGTACAACAAAGCAGTTAGCAGCAAGAGCAAGCTTGCAACGGCCACTTAATGGACAAATTCTTACTCCCCTAGATCTGTTTCACTTCTGCTCTGAAAACATTAATGGAATTAAATTTGTTTTCGTCAGTAAAGATGAAATTGAAATATATATTGCATCACAAGAAGAGAGGTTTAAACTTGGACAAACTGTAGCAGGCACTAGAGAAAAATCGTCACTTTTTACCTATTGATGAAACAACAATTCAGGTCAGCAGAGTTTCAAATAACTGTTCATCTTTTCTAGCTAAAATGGGTCACAGTAATGAAGGAGGCATATTAATGTCTGCTCTCCAACCAGGACAATATGTTGCATGCATCTATGAAAACATGTGGTGGATTGGGAATGTCTGTGAGACCTCCACAGAGCAAAGGGATGCATCAATAAACTTTATGCACCCACATGGTACAGCAAATTAATTTTATTGGTCGCCAAGAAGTGACAAGTGCTGGGTTCCGGAACACCACATTATTGCAGTTATTCCAGCTCCTTCAGTAAATTCGTCTGGCCGGCGATGCACCATTCCTCTTGATATTCATCAGAAAATTAATGTAGCATATCACAAATTGAAATAGGTTAGAGGAAACAATCTAAGGAACCCAAGAGTGCCTCCTGATTTTACACAGGGCACTTAAATAATTTTACTATCAGGTTTGGGAACCTGTGTAAAGAAACCCTTATCAGGTTTGGGATCCTGTGGTAAAGAAACCCACCTGTGGCTGTTGTTGCTAAGCTATCGGGTGTGCCCCCTATGGCAATGGGAATGCTGGTTTTCTCAGGTGAAATGAAACTAGCAATGGTTAAGCCACCATGGACCATAGCAACTCATTTATACATTTCTTTACCATCAGTAAGTTGGCGTTGTTCATTAAACAGGCAACTAATAATTAGATGATTATGCAAATAACTTTTACGATTTACGTTCATTCTTAATAATAGTTGTGTGTGTGTGTGTGTGTGTGTGTGTGTGTGTGAGAGAGAGAGAAAGAGAGAGAGAGAGGTGTGACAATTAAGTAATACCATTGTTTCTATTTTTATTCTTTTGCTATTTGGACTTTAGCTAGGTCCTATTCATCAAGACTTCTTATTTCACTTATCCCAAACATTAATAAATATGTATAAGGCAAAATAAAAGATTTCAGGTATAATTTGAGTGCCAGAAAACTGTGTTCAAACTTCCAGTGTACCTCTTTGATGATGCTACTTTTTAGGGCCTTATATGCTTGCATTGCAAAACCAAAACCTCTTTTCTAGATAGTTTAGAATATGCTCTTACTAAAGACCATAGTTTAGAAGAGTTTGGAGAAAACACTTTTTTGAAAAATTTGACTAAAAATACCCATTTTTAGAACGTTTTGAAAAATTGTCAAATTTACCCTAGATTTGTGAAATAATGGAAAGCAATAGGAGGATGAAATTTTATATTCTAAGACCTTGTGTTGGTGTTTACCCTAGATTTGTGAAATAATGGAAAGCAATAGGAGGATGAAATTTTATATTCTAAGACCTTGTGTTGGTGAGTTATGGTCTGCAGAGTTTCATGTACATCCCACAATTACTTTTGGAGATATAAAAAATTAAAGTTAGCATTTTTTTAAACAGCTATTTTTTCGCCCAACTTTGCTTCAAATTATCTATATGAAAATTCCTCAGAAATCCTTTTCTTAATATTTTACTTTAAAGAGCTCTAAAAGTTGTATAAAATGGCCAAGTTTTGTTTCTTTCATGCAAATACTTACAGACATATCTCATCTCAAAGTTGCTGAAAATTCAAGGACGCACTATAGAAATCTGTGCTATGGTCTTAAACAAGTGACTGTATCTCCAAAAGTATTGAATTTCTGAAACTGAAACTTTACCAGTGTTCATTGAGAACATGTGTGAATGTTCATACAAAATTTCATCAAAATCCATGAGGGTCACGTGGGAGCCTCTAGACCACTTGGCATGGAATGACCCTAGAAATTAATGGTGAGTGGAGAGGGGGGCAGCAGCATATCACAATAATAACTTTTGTTTCCTCTCAGCTGAGCTACGTGGCAGCCATAAACAGTACCGGTAGTTTTTAAACACTGTTAATTTATACAGTATAATATTCACGTAATTAACACACTTTTAGGTATTAAGTATTTTAAAATTTGTGATTTATAGAAGTCAATAAAATTCGGTTTCAATGGTAGGTTAAAAACGCAGAATTTCAGAGATTTTATGAAATTCCCTGAGATTTCCAAGTAAAATGTAATTCCCTGAGAATTCCAGGTTTTCCAGAAAAATCGCTACCCTCTTTACGAGCTATCACTTCAAATTGCCACATGAATAGTGCTTCCGGTCAAATAAATTCACAGTAGTGTCTGAGCTTGGCATTAACCAGCAGTTATTAATAAATGCAGTAAAAATTATGTTGATATACCAATATCTGAAGAACAAATTGCCACATGAATAGTGCTTCCGGCCAAATAAATTCACAGTAGTGTCTGGGCTTGGCATTAACCAGCAGTTATTAATGAATGCAGTAAAAATTATGTTGATATACCAATATCTGAAGAACATATGACGTTGAGAGATTCAGCTGTACTTCCAGTGCATCTGCTAATGAGAATAGCTGACAGTTATTATTAGTAATTCTAAAAAATACATTATTTTAAAGAGTAACTTGAATTATGATAGTAATAAATAGAGACCGGATTATATGCACCATAAAAACCTTAAAATATGCATGAAAAGTGTGGAAATATGCAACATTAAATAATAAAAAAAGTAATTACTGCATGCATTATATCTCAAAAGTTGAGCCTGTGCATGTCAATTACAAAGAAGAGTGCCGGCCAAGCGAAAAATCGGTACATTTAGAAGGCTGATATCATTTTGTGAATACTTTCTGGTAGAGGTTAGGAAGGGGGCCTTTCTGGGATTAATTTCTACAAATTTGCAAAATAGGTAAGCATAAAGGCCCGTCCACACGCAACGATCTGTCTGCGCAAATGTCTGCGCACATCACATCTGCGCAGACAGATCGTTGCGTGTGAACAGAAGATTTGCACCAACCTGAGGTGTGTGCAAACCTGGAAGTTGGAGTTGGAGGTTTGAGCGAAACCTCTCAAGCCCGGTCCACACGCAACGATCTGTCTGCGCAGACATCGGCGCAGATGTCTGTACATGCAAAAGATCGCTGCAAATGTGGTGTGTTCACACGACACAAACCCCAATCTACTACTCGCCCGACATCTGTCGGTGTAGAAAAGAAATATCAGTGGCAAGCGACTACGCTCCCCGAAAACGTCAAAATTTAATTCAGTTATTTTGAAAAATAGAAATGGAGGAAGTTCTGTTGTGGTCTGTGTTCGCAACTTGTGTTGCAAAAAACATTCAGACCAACCGCAGGAAACAGAGAAAGCGGTGAAAATGGTGCAGACAGTGGCTGCTAAAGCGAAAGCAGTTTTGTCACGTAAATTTACTGCGAGAGTTGCAGGGCGAACCTGTTTTGTTTTACATAACCTCGTGTTCCATTTCCTCGCACATTGGCACTCCAATTTCATCTTCAATTGTACTCCTGCTTGGTCTTGGCGTTTCTTGATCACTAAGAAAGCCAAGTAGATCAAAATAACATAACGTTGGCTGGTATACTTGATCTACTCCTACACCAGATCTTCCAGATTTCTGAACTTTGGATAACTCTTTTCGGTAAACAGTTCGCTGACAGACTAATTTACTTGACTTGCCTTCATGAACTCATCTTTCAGGAAAGCGTAAATAGCTTCACATGTGTTGGGTATTATTTCACTCAATGCTTGTTTCGATATTGCAGATGAAAATTCCAAATCATTGTAGCTCCTTCCTGTTGCTAGGAATCTTAATGTTACTGCCAGGCGTTCATGAGGAGAAATTTCCCTTCTCATACAAGTATTTTTCTCATAATATGAGGGGTTACATGCTTTAAGAGATAATTATAAGTTTCGACATCCATCCGCAAATAATTTCGCCAGTTCGCAACGAAATTATTTTTTTATTACCGTTTCTCTGTTTGCCGAGGCGCCAACTGCCCGCAATTTTTCAATTAGAGCATTGTATACAGCTGTCTTTTTGTCTCGGTCACTATATTCTTTACTTTTAATCTTCCACAAACATGGGTGGTTTCTGTATATTTCAATGAATTCACTTACAAACTCTCGAGAACACTGACGAGTATCAGCCATTTTAATGCCCTGTGCACACAAATACAAACACTAGACTGAGCAAACAGCTGTTTCGCGCCAGATTTGCGACGATCTCCTGTCCACACGCTCCAACTTGTCTGCGCAGATTTGAGAGGTTTCGCTCAAACCTCCAACTCCAACTTCCAGGTTTGCACACACCTCAGGTTGGTGCAAATCTTCTGTTCACACGCAACGATCTGTCTGCGCAGATGTGATGTGCGCAGACATTTGCGCAGACAGATCGTTGCGTGTGGACGGGCCTTCAAATCTGTCGGTTCAAACCACACTCCGTTACTGCTTCAAAGTCTGCGGCGAAGGCAAGTCTTGTATGGCACAGAGGTGCTCTTGACTGGGTTGTATACCTTGTGCATTGATTACATGTCTCAAATATGGTAAGTCACGAGCAAAAAACACACATTTGTCCTTCCGCAAGCGAAGACCATTTTGTCGCAAGACCTGAAATAATGTCCCGAGATTGGCTAAATGTTCTTCTTCCGTCTTTCTGGAGATCACTATATCGTCCAGATAGTTTGCTGCAGTAGGGACCGAGGCACAAACAGTTGGCAGATATTGCTGAAACAATGTAGGGGCGGATGCACACCCGAATGGCAGTCTTTTGAATCGGTACAAACCAAGATGCGTGTTAACCACCAAGACGCGCTGGGATTCGTCGTCCACTGGTATTTGCAAGTACGCATCCGCTAGGTCCAACTTGGAAAAATATTTACCCGGGCACAGTTTGTCAAAAAGATCTTCCGGGCGGGGTAAAGGATAAGTTGTAATCACTAATTGTGGATTCACTGTTGCCTTGAAGTCCACACAATGTCTCAATTTTCCGGAAGGTTTTGGCAACACTACTAAGGGTGATGCCCAGAGAGAAGCCTGCACACGTTCAATCACACCTTGTGACTCCAAATCATTTAATGTTCTTGCGACCTCATCACGCAATGCGTGGGGAACATTGCGCGCTCTGAAAAATTTCGGTTGTGCGTTTACTTTCAGGTCCAAATGTGCTTTATAGTTCTTAGCGCAACCAAGGCCCGGTGCAAAAATGTCTGCAAATTCTTCACATAGACGAGAAACACTGGCTGAAGGCACAGTCTGGTTCACTGATAGGACCTGATTGACTATGGACAAGTTAAGCAACTGAAATAAATCTAAACCAAACAAGTTCACTGCAGAAGAAGAACGAAGTACGTAAAATGACAAGTTTTGTTTGTCCCTTGTATGTGGCAAGAAGGCTGCACTGCCCTAACACAGGGATATTCTGACCTGAATATGTAGTTAGCTTAACATGTGCGGCACGCAACGGAGGTGTGCCCAGTTGTTCGTACGTGTCTTTATTGATCAATGAAACTGCAGCTCCGGTATCGAGCTGGAATGGGATCACGTTGCCATGAATGTCCAAGTCTACAAAAAGTTTATTGTCCTGCTGACGACAAGAGCGACTGTCTCGTGCAATTTGAACAGACACTGGTACAGAATCACTTGCTAATTGATGTGATTTCCGGCGACGTCGACGCACACTTTCTGTGGGACGCACACAGTCACTTTTAGAGGGAGTGTCACTAGGCGGAGTGGAATTAACTACATGAATTTCCATGGGCGAAGGTTCACGAGCCTGAGCATTCGTGGTTCGATTCCGATTCCGGCGTGAAGCAAAGGGCCTGGAATGGTTTTTAGTGTCCGAGCTTTTTCTGGCAAACACTCTGAACATGTCCTTTTTTATTACAGAAAAAGCAAATAGCTTGGCGTGACGGGCAATTCTCACGCGAATGTCTAGAAGCACACCGCAGGCATGACTTTAGTACTGCATTTGCTTGCTGCCGCGGGACACGTGGTTGATAGCTGGGCGGCAGCTGCGCGGACGAGCGCGAGGGCTGTTTACAGTTCCGTGCAGCTTGCCCGGCGGGCCGGTTATGTGACACACAGCTGGCGAAGTTTCAAATGATTCCTGAGCAAAGTCAAGTGTGTCTTGCCTATCCAATATGTCCATCACTTGTTGAAGGAAGGGATTGACTAGTTTCAAAATTTGCTCCCATATACGAACATCAGAAACCTTCTGTGCAATTGCATCACGCACCATAGTTTCTGAATAAGGGAGTCCACAGTCACACTCAAAAGCACAATCCCTTGTAAGGCCTTGCAAAGTGGCAACCCACTCCCTATTAGTTTGACTGGCCGTACGTTTTGTACGAAAGAACGTATACCTTTTGGCAACTACATTGACTGATTCCTTGAAATATGCATCTAATGCAGACAAAATTTCTTCTTAGGACAGAGTTGCTAACGTGTCGGGGAAACAATTTCACTATCACACGGTACGTCTGGACGCTGACACATGATAATAAGTGAGGCTGCCGCTCATTACCTTGAATTCTGCAAGCGGCGAGATGGAATCCAAATTGGCGTGACCACTCCGTGCCCGCATCTCGTGGTCGTGCGGTAGCGTTCTCACTTCCCAAGCCCGGGTTCGATTCCCGGCGGGGTCAGGGATTTTCTCTGCCTCGTGATGGCTGGGTGTTGTGTGATGTTCTTAGGTTAGTTAGGTTTAAGTAGTTCTAAGTTCTAGGGGACTGATGACCATAGATGTTAAGTCCCTTAGTGCTCAGAGCCATTTGAACCATTTTTTTTTTGACCACTCCATCCAGCTTTCCATCGCCGCATCGAACTGACGAAAAGGTGGTGCAACTGCGTGTTGTGGCTGCGGTAGCGGTGGAGCGGCGGCGGCCACATCATTTTGCATTGCACGTTGACCCTGGACGAGCTGTCCAAGGGCATTCGGACAGTACATCTGGAGATTGTGGCGAAGCCATGACACAAGTAAATTAGTGCAATACGAACGCGAAATCCTCTTTTAAGCCTCGTCGCCAACTGTAGTGGCATAGCAAGACAGCCACGCCACTCGGAGGTAGCCGAAAGGCACGCGTTACGCTCACGCAGATTGGCGTGAGGTCTGGAACATTACAAGGAAATGAGAACTTAGAAAATGGACGCAGTTGCTGTAATACTTAACTTTAATCCACATTTGTATAACATCTCTCTTGATGATACATGCTTCACATAATAAATATCAGTTGAATACGGCGCCTTGCTAGGTCATAGCAAATGTAGCTGAAGGCTATGCTAACTATCGTCTCGGCAAATGAGAGCGTATTTGTCAGTGAACCGTTCCTGCGAACGCGACTTTCGCCAGTTGAAATCGGCGTTGCTTTCAAATCCTTGCCTTACGCCATTCGATCCCCAGAAACCCCTTTTGTTGATGGTAAATGCGTCGGATTTCGGGATCGGTGCTGTGCTTGCGCACAAAGATGGTTTGCATGATCGCCCTATTGCCTTTGCATCCAAATTGCTCTCTTCTGCGCAAAGAAATTATTCACAGATAGAGAAAGAAGCTTTGGCTCTCGCATTTGGTGTTACAAAGTTTCATGATTTCTTGTATGGTCGTCACTTTACCATCATCACAGACCACAAACCTTTGACGTCGCTTTTTCATCCGAACAAGCCTGTACCTCCAAGTACAGCGCAGAAATTCATTCGCTGGTCTATTTTCCTCTCGCAGTACCGCTACGATATCTTGTATCGGTCCACTGCTAAGCACGGAAATGCTGATGCGTTGTCCCGTTTGCCTGTTGCTGAGGATAGAGCATTCGATTCCTCCGAACTTGCTTGCATGTTCATTGATGCGGAAACCGATGACATGGTCGAATCGTTTCCGATTGATTTTCGTCATGTAGCTACAGCCACAGCTGCTGACCCTGTCCTTGCTACCGTTTTGCGTTTTGTTGCTACGCAATGGCCCTGGTCAAAAGTCACGGATCAAGGATCCGTTGGTTCGCCGATTTTTTGCTCACAAGGAGAGACTTTTTGTTCAACATGGTGTTTTGCTGTTGCGTTCCGATAATGATCAGTCTCGGGTCGTGGTCCCACGTTCGTTACAGTCCTCTGTCTTACGGCTTCTCCACCAAGGACATTGGGGTGTAGTGCGCACGAAACAACTTGCTCGTCAGCACTGTACTTGGTTCGGAATCGATGCTGCGATTACGAATATGTGCTCTTCTTGCATGGCGTGTGCCGAACAACAATCCGCACCACCGCGGAAATTCTTTGCATGACCGAAAGCCACTTCCCCTTGGCAACGCTTGCACATAGATTTTGCTGGTCCATTTTGGAATGCTCGATGGTTGGTTGTGGTCGATTCTTTCAGTAATTTTCCTTTTGTTGTCCGGATGTCTTCCACGACGTCATCTGCCACCATCCAAGTGTTATCCGCTATCTTTTGCATTGAAGGTCTTCTGCAGAATATTGTTTCCGACAATGGCCCACAATTCATGTCCGCAGAATTTCAGCCATTCTGCAAGGCCAATGGTATTCAACATCTGACATCCGCGCCGTTTTCGCCTCAGTCAAACGGTGCTGCTGAACGATTGGTCCGGACTTTCAAGTCACAGATGTTGAAGTTGAAAGAGTCGCATTCTCGGGAGGACGCGTTATTGCTCTTCTTGTCCTCGTATCGCTCTCAGCCCCGAGATGGTCGCTCGCCGGCTGAGTTGCTCCACTGTTGTCCTCATCGAACCTTGATGTCTTTGCTGCATCCGCCGTATCAGGTTCCTGTGCAGCGGCAGACACCTGCTTTTGCTCCAGGCGACGTTGCATACTATCACAACTATCAAGGTTCACGGCGTTGGCTCGCAGGGCGCATTCTTCGCTGCCTCGGCCGCACTATGTATTTGATTTTGGGGGTCTCTGGTGAGGTGCGTCGGCATCTCAATCAGCTGCGCCTCTGTAGTCGCACGGGTTCTGCCGCTCGCCGTCTGCTTTCAGCGACGGTGCCGTCTGGTCAGCGCCCTGGGGACCCATCTACTGGCTCGCCTCATCCCCAGGTGTTACCGACGCTGCCTTCCATTTTGCCCCATGGCGACGCGCCGCCGCCGCCGCCTGTTCTCCCGCCGGCGCCGCCGGCAGTGGACGCTTCGCTGCAACCGCTGGGCGCCTCCCTGGGTCACGCGCCGCCGATCGCTTCCCGTGACCAGCCGTCCTCCGCCATGGAACTCTTGCCCGCTCCGGACCACATGGCGTCTTCGCCCGTCGGCTGCCCCGCTCGATGGAGGTCGACCCTTCGGCCCCTCCTGTCTCTCTACGGGCGCATACACAGCATGTTGACGTGCACCCTGGACTAGGTTTTCAGGCGTTTCCTAGCTCCCCTCGGACCGAATGGCCGGGTGCGGGTGGCACAGCCTCACCTGTTGTTAGGCTCCCCGCCTCGTCGCATACGTCAACATGGGGTTCTCCCCATGGCGGGCGGAAGCCTTATAACACAACCGTACGCCGATTTGCGGGGGAGGAATGTGGTGTCACCGCCAGACACCACACTTGCTAGGTGGTAGCCTTTAAATCGGCCGCGGTCCATTAGTATACGCCGGACCTGCGTGTCGCCACTGTCAGCAATTGCAGACCGAGCGCCACCACACGGCAGGTCTAGAGAGACGTACTAGCACTCGCCCAGTTGTACAGCCGACTTTGCAAGGAACGGTTCACTGACAAATACGCTCTCATTTGCCGAGACGATAGTTAGCATAGCCTTCAGCTACATTTGCTACGACCTACCAAGGCGCCGTATTCAATTGATATTTATTATGTGAAGCATGTATCATCAAGAGAGATGTTATACAAATGTGGATTAAAGTTAAGTATTACAGCAACTGCGTCCATTTTCTAAGTTCTCATTTCCTTGTAATGTTCCAGACCTCACGCCAATCTGCGTGAGCGTAACGCGTGCCTTTCGGCTACCTCCGAGTGGCGTGGCTGTCTTGCTACGCCACTACAGTAATAATGTATGAGATACCCCCACCGAATTGTTCTTGCGTCACCACTGTGCATGTGGTAATAATTTGACTTGGCAATTTCGAAAAATTAGAGGTTACTGGACAGAAATGATTTTATTATACTTAATATTACGTATGTTTTTTGTCAATTCGAAAAATAAAGGGAGTTCAAAAGTTGAAGAATTATAGATCTATACACTATCGACGATAACAGGCTAGTGGGTAATGAATAATGAATTGTTCCATAGTCAAGGTTTTCTTACTCTGTAGGCAATTCCCACATTCAGGTTTACTAAATGCTGAACAATGCTACATGATCTGCTAAGAACTTAATTTAACTTAGTAAATGTAGAACAAAGTCAGTGTAGTACCCATTCTATCGTTAAAGCCTTAGTTTTATTAATGAAAATACTGGCCCAAAATAGTTTTGATTTGCACTTCAAAAGTCGTCAGTAGTGCAAACGTCGCCAGATAAGTAGCTAAATAATTTTTGTCGCTAAAAAGTGTTTTCTTTGTTTTTTGTCGCTAAGACGAAGGTAAAAGTTGCCATTTCTAGCGACAAAGTCGCTATATTGGCAACACTGCCGGCTACTGCGCATGCGCGCCGAGCATTTGCGCAACTCGTTGGTAAAACTAGACAGTAGTGAGTAGAGTCAGTAGACACTCTGTGGCGTGTTCGAGCGTTGGCGACGCTAGCTGCACGAGTTTTGAGGTTACGTGTGTTCGTAAAGTGTAGACAAACTGAAATATGAAGTGGGGAACGGAGAATAATGTTCGCTTTTTGGATATCTATGCTATGCATTGGTGTTTGTGGGATTTCAGTGATGCTGATTACAAAAATAAGCAACATATTACTGCCGCTGAGACCGTCATGTGCGCTCATTACATAGATGGTTTGACAATATCTGAGCTGCAGGGCAAAATTTATTGAGTTAGAAGCACATATGCAAATGAATTACGAAAAATACAAGAAAGTGTAATTGTAGCTGTGGCAATGCTCTCGTCTACAAGATTAAAATCCCATCGTTCGAGTTGGCCACCTGTTTGTTAAGGAGTATTGTTGACAGGAGGGGAGGCTCTCTTTTCAAGAGAGTAGTTTATGCTGAGTGTTTTCGATTATGCACGCAATATGATATGTAATTTCAGTTCTGGCGACAGTGTATTACAGGACCTTTATTGTTATTGCATAATTAACTCTGTTTAGAAGAAACGTGAACAGTTCTGGTGACATTCTTTAAGATAATTAAAACAACTTCTTGGATCTTCTGTTATAAATTATTTCAGCAAGGATGCTGACGTCTTTTCTTCATCCAGTCACGAATCGAAACACGTTTTTTCTTTATTTATGGTTTCCCCCTTATGTAGCGATTCCACGCAACAAGTTTTAACTCCATTACAACTCTTGCGACTTGCAGCTGCCACAACTTTCATTTCAGACACGACTCAGGGACCCATAAACCACAGAACTGAAGTGCATTCTGTGTCGCCGTGTCTACAGTCATATATGAAACGACTTGCATGCACATCATTGCACGTAACGAGGGGAGCAACCCACTGTCGTGTAAACGAGGCTTAATGGTTTCGTTAGGCAGTGGCCTCTTGCTTAGCGATTGCACGCAGTTGTAGGTTGTGGTTAGTTGGAGACACATCAAAACTAGATAGAGGTATATACCGCCCGTCTAAATATTTTAAATATTGTAAACACAGGGCAAAGATATGCATCGTCAATGGTTTTTAGTTAAAATATGCAGTAACCGATGAAAAGGAGCCAAATATGCAAATGCATATAATCCGGTTTCTAGAATAAAATAATCAGCACAACTACTACATGCCAGTGCAGTTTTCACATGTGATCTATCCTTGATTGTATACGAAATGCACGTGACTGAACTACAGTGGAAACCTGTCAGTCTTCATGAATAAACTAGAGGTTCTGCTGAACATGATCAGTACACTAAATATGAAGATAGTGCTTTGTGGGAATTTCAATATTGATTTTTCAAAAGACAGCAGCAGCAGAGATGCTTTGATAAATATGACCAACACATTCAGTATGGTCCCCACAATACACTGCCCAACAAGATTAACAGATTGCACAAACTCCATTATTGACCAAATATTCATCTCAGTGACAAATTACAGATCTATGAGGCACAGCTGCTGTGTATAGAAATACCAACAAGCAGTAGCAGTTCCAGAAAAGTAGTTGAAAAAAGAACTGTTTCTAAAGATAAGATTAGAATTTTTAATCTCTTAATGGCGAAGGAAAACGGAAAGCATCGCCACTCAATATAATGTTGATATCATGTACATGAGTTTTCAGAGCATCTTTATTCACTATTTTAATGTAGCATTTCCAAACGTTGTAAAAACAGTAAAACCTAACAATCATAAGCAATGGATAACTAAAGGCATAAAAATTTCGAGTGAGAGAAACAGATTTCTGCAGTACTGTTGTAAGAAATATAGAGTAACCCAAGAATTAGCCGATTATTCAAAAGCCTACAAAAGAATCTATGGTAGAGCAGTCAAAGAGCCAAAAATTATGTGGAATGACACTTTTTAAGAAACTCGTCAAACAAAATGAGATCCATGTGGAGAGTTATAAAGAAAGATATTTGTAGTTCAGTGCCAAAGAAAAAGACTGCATCATGAACACTAGAAGGCTCAAAAGTCACAGACCCAAATTCAGTTGTGGAAAAATTCAATGAATACTTCACCTCACTAGCTGAAGACCTCATTCACGTACACTGTCAAGGACCAGTCCCAAGTTCCTCCAGCGAGTCAGTGATCTCGACTGCTCCTGTGTATGTGTATGAAACAAACCCCAATGAAAGGAAACGAAAAAATTTAGAGAGACCTTGAAGGGAAAATGGAAAAAAATATTCCACAAACTGGGTTCTGAATTAATACCCGAACAGATCTCCCCATCTGTTAGGGAAAATATTAGATGGAATTAATGGTTTTATAATGAACGAAATACTCATGAAGCATATTTCCTGTGATCATCTACAGTATTATAATAAACATATGTAGGCTAAATCATTTGGGATCTGTAGGTGGTGATAAAATGCATTTGATACTCCATAATGGCTAATCTATTCACCTTAGTAACAAACTGAGAAAACTGCAAATATTTCACACCATTGTATCACAGATAATTTCTAATGAAAAGTGTCTGCACGGGGTGGGTTCATCAGCGCTCTCCTCACAAAATTGTGTAATTGCCATAGCAACCATTTCACAGCTAACAAAATGTACTGCTGAAAAATGTGTCCAGCACAGAGAATAACTGACAATCAAGTCTGTCATTCTGTGAAGAAGCAGAACAAGTCTTCATGTAAAATTTGAGTTTTTAATTGTGCAAAATGTACAAAAACAACAACATGAAAAATGTGGCCAGCTACAACAGACATTTCAATATGGAGAGTCCGCACTCAGACTAGCAGTAAGTATGAACATTAAAATATTGATTGTTGACATTGTCACACTTTCAAGGGGAATCATCTTTTTTGTACTTATGATAAAAATACCTCTAATACCACACCTTACTGAGAATTTCGAGTCACACCATGTTCTAAACAAAGTCATACTGCAGTCTAACACACAGTTGCGACACTCGCTGCTGTTGAAGTTTTTACAGTCCTACAGTTGGAATGGCCCTAGTGCCCCTATAGGCAAAAAAATCCAGCTGTAAAAGTAATGTTTGTTTTTAATTATTTTTCTACTTACCAGGTGTAGAAGTGCAAAATTTCCCTATATATGGCACTAGCCTTCAGTGTAGGGCCTGAGAGACCGTGTCTGCAGCGCCATCTGCTTTATGTAACAGCTGACAACGAATATCAACATACGGTAACCCAAGTTCCATACATCGGTATCTGTTTCAAACCTGTAAACATGTCGAGCTTTGTGCCTACAAACTACGATTTGCAGGCAGCACTGGTTTTCTGTTATCATTTGAAGAAACCTGCTGCAGAATGACATTGAATGCTTGTCAAAGCTTTCAGTGAACATGCTCTTGGAAAAACACAGTGTTTTAAGTGGTTCAAAAAATTCTAAAGTGGTGATTTTTATGTGAGAAACGAGTGCAGGAAACCACCAAAAAAGTTCAAATGCAACAAATTGCAGGCCTTATTGGGTGAAGACACTACTCAAACTCTACATGAACTTATGGAGCAATTGAATGTGATGCAGAAAGCCATTTCTCTTCAGTTGAAAGCTGTGGGAAAGATGCAGAAAGTGGGAAAATGAGCTCCGCATGAACCGAATGAAAGGCTGCAAGCAAATCAAAAGATTACTTGTTAAATGCTGCTCACCAGATACAAAAGAAAGTCGTTTCTCCTTTGAATAGTGACAGGTGATGGAAAAAGGATATATTTTGAGAATCCTAAGCGTCATAAACCATGGGTGAATCCAGGCAAACCATTGACATCTCCTGCAACACCAAATCGCTTTGGAAAGAGGACAATGCTCTGTGTTTGGTGGGATCAGAAGAGTGTGACCTATTATGAGCTGCTAAAATCTGGTGAAACCATTAACACTGATCGCTACCAACAGCAAATGATTGATTCAAATTGAGCATTACATGAAAAACGACCGGAATATGGAAAAAGGCAACACAAAGTCATATTGCTCCATGATAATGCCCCATCACACACAGCAAAATGGGTCAAAGAAATGACCAAGGTGTTCAGTTGGGAAATACTAAGGCATGTGGATTATTTTCCTGACTTGGCTCCGTCTGATTATCAATTATTTGCATCACTGGGACACGCTGTCACTTTAGTTCGGATGTAAATGTACAAAAATGGCTCGCTGACTGGTTCACTTCAAAAGAACAGTTTTTTTTTTGCATGGCATCATAGCCTGCTGGAGAGGCGGGAGAAATGTATAAATAGCAGTTGAGATCATTTTGAATAAAATATTGTTTATCTGTTTCAAACAACAGACATGTAACTATTGCAACCAAATTCCAGTTTCATACTTCTACAACTTCTGGTAATTAATGAGATAATTGTCATATTTTTGCGTTCAGGCATTAGTGAATCATCAAGAGGTATGAACGATCATGAAATAAATGTAAAAAACAGCCCATCTCACTGATTCATTGACAGAAGCTACAACTTATTCATGTACAAAATACTTTCAGATGTGTGTATAACTGCAGCTTACTCCACTGAGAGCAACAGAATATGATCACATACTTCAGGCATGTATTTTCTTTGTTGCCTGTTGTTATTGTGGTAGGCACTTTCTTTGACACACAGTAATTTTGTGAGGAGTCTAATGATTTGCATGTTGTTACACTTTTCTTGACTTTCTAATACACAAATATTTTTGTAAATGTAATTAATTTTCCTTCAAAACAAATGAGTTGAACATTCTTGCTGTTCGTGGCTCAGATGTAATAACAATATTGCGGAATTGGTTCCTTGTGTTGGGAAACAGATTTAGTGCGCTTGATGTTTTATTATTATACCCGCATATTTTTTGCTTCAGCTACAGTTGTGGTGGTTTATTTGGTATGCAAAACAAGGTAGGTATTGTATTCCATAGAAGTTTTCTATGTTTCACATTCATTGATTTGAATGGAAGTGTAATGATGAAAACTTCACAGTGTTGAGTACATATCTACAAAAGGTCAGGTTTTCTGCTGTGTACTAGCCTGTTTTGATCTTAAAAGAAAATGACATTCTTCCTCAAATATCTGTAATGTTACATTTCATACCTCCAAGAGTGTCATATTTTAATTAATGCCGATTTTTATTGTGCTATATACACTTTGTATTGTAAAACTATATTACATATCAACAGACGTGATACTATTTGCACTCATCTGATATCGTATTCAGAAATGCAGCTTTCTGTCCACAGGGGGCTGCTGTCGCAGTGTATAACAAAAATGAGCAGGAGTGCCATGACTATTGTCATACACCATTATACTTGTCAACAAAAAATACACGACCATATTGTACAAAAATATAACATAATATTTGACATCAGCTCTATAAGAAGTTGTTGAGTTCACCCACATAGATAGCAAAAACTTGCCACAAACAGTGAAGTTTCTGTATACTGGCTGTCGATAGCTAAATTAATGATGTGGCCAAGTCAGAGATAAAAACCCCAAATACTGACGAACTCACATATAGCTGCAGACAACATCCAAAAATAGGCCTGAGCTGCTAGTCATAAAGACATCACATCATTGCCAAATATGACCACGTTCTCTTCAGTGCCTGCCTCATGGATTTTTAACTTCATCATTGCCACAGTCTATAAGGAGCTGCATCTTTGTTCTTAATGTTTTCACATACTTTTGATAGCGTCTTTCAGTGTAGTACCAATGAAGGTAAATAATTTATTAAAAATATTTCTTTATCAATTGCAATTCTGTGCACATTTACCAGGGTGTGTTCTCCCAGGTTTATTTTTCTGGGTAGCTGAAGATGTTGCACCTACCAGGCTCACTGTAAAATTGTTATATAGTTTGCAATGCTAACCCAATATACTTTTCTTCTAAGTAATAAAGGATTTTACAGAAGTCATATGTCATCTTTCACAAGCTGCAATAGAATTTTTGGTACAAGCTGATAAACAAATCTGATATTAAATGTTTTTGGAAGTAAATGACATGTGAACCAGTAGTAGCTACCCATATATGTAGTGTTCACTGAGTCAGTAAGTATTCCACAGGGCAGCACATCAACAACCCTCATTCTCAGGTGCAAAGTTATAGGAGACATATTTTAGATGAATGTCATTATCTATTACCTTAAATACATCTGAAATGCATGATTTTAGATGAGGCAATACCTGTATTTGTGGGCTGGTATATTTTTATGTAGATGTATAAAGTTTCATGTCTCTCCATGTGATACTGTGAAGTCACCGAAGTACAGATGGCATTCTTAATGCTTAGGTGCATTTTTATACCAGTACACATAATGTCAATTTCATTCTACAAAATGACAATTTCAAGCATACATGTCTCCTACATTAATGTATTTCATTCCGGACAATTTAACACGGTACTATGAGCTCCAAATCTCAATCCTTGAGACTATGTTTTGGTTGTTCCAGGAAGGTGTCACTGCTACTTGTTGCAATCATCCTTACCAGGCCACTGCTGCACTGAGAGCAGCTTCACACGAAAAGCAATCAATTTTTCTTATTGGCATTGTACTAAACTGACACATCTGTTTTATATATGTTCTAAGTTGTAACATTAATTCTTTCCCTGGAATTGACTCTCCATGTTTTATTGATGTTATGTTCTAAATTTTGCCCAAGTTTCATCACATTCAAAAGAAAACTTTTTGAGCTTATGAAAATGTGACTTCATGGCTCAGCAGTGAATTGCCTGAATACAGACCCATAGCTCTGGTTTTCAATATCCGATCAGTTCTTCGGGTCTTACCTGTCACTTATCACTTTTCTCACCTCTGGAAATGTTTGTTAATGTGAAAAATGTTAAGTTGCACCTCAGTTTGGAGTCCACATTGAACTGTAGGTTCTCCTATAACTGCGTAAGTTAGTTCAAAGGTTCGAAGAAGGCATTGGTGTGCCAACTCCAAAAGCACCATTCCTAGTAAAGCTCTGTAGTGTACTACCAACTTTTGGTTCAATGACACTTTTACCTTTACCTTGAGGTTGTGTGATACTTTCCATAGCTTATTAATTTCTCTAGCCCTTCTCAGTTGCCTACTTTGATCCTTGTTCTCAACCAAATTCACTGACATTAGCATCACTGTAGTGTCACAGGTTATTTTGTAGAAAATAGCATGGCACACTCAAGATCTAACTTAGCTGACAAAATATGTCAGAAGATTTCTTAATGCATAAGTTTAGGCAAAAAGACTGGACAATCCGCTGTGAGGTATATTCTGTACAGAGATGGAGTAATCCATGGATGCTGTATGCCTGGGGAGCAGAACAGGTGTTAAAAGACTGCCACCTGCTGTGATGCGGTGTCGCCTTCTCCATGCTGGTGCCACACCAGATATGAGCTCGGTGGATGGAATACTGCTGCAGACAAGAATTTGTGACTAGCTTCTCTGTGCAGAGATATCAAATGATGTTGCTTTGGGCCTTGGGTGACACTCTATCAAATAGAGAACATTGTCTGCTCTGGCTATTGTGATACTTCTCTGGTGTTCTGCAAGATGTTAATGTGAAATGTTGTTTATGATGTTGAAGAATATTTAAGTTAAACTGACTTCTGAGTATTTGTTGAATTGGTGACATTGGTCAGAGAACAGCCTTTCTTACAGCTACATATAACTAGTAAGTGAAGAAGAATGATTAGCACTGCACACTGCAATTGATAGCAGGTCCAGTCCACTACTGCAAACAGCGACTGAATTATTTACGGAAATCGTGAGTATACAGAACACCAGATGAGACAGTGTAAGCACTGGCACACAGTATATGCACATGTACAAGCATAAATCAAGGCTCTGCGACACCACACCATCAGTCCCAATTTTTTGTAGTTCTGCCCCGAACTTTTTCAAAGGTAAATCCAGACACAGTCCCAGATTTAGTAATTTAGTATATATTTGTTCCATCTGTATTGGTTTACATTATTATTAGTTTTAGTTATGTTGGTGAAACTGCTTGACAAAGAGATTCTAGTCTTGCCATAGAGTACCCACTCCACTGAGTGGCATTAGTTCTTTGCACTCAAAAGGAAAAGAGAGATGCAATTTATGTGCTTTAAGATTTTAAGTAACAGTGTCTCTCGTCTGCCTTCCTGGCACTAATTCAGCTACTGACAGGGTATTTTCCCATGTGAATATATAGACCAGTGACAAGACACAGCTTGCTGTAGAAACTATGAAAGCAATGTTAATTACTAGAGGGAATTGTGATGAAACTTCTGGTGAATTTTTTCAATGCTGTTGGAGAATACAGATGTGCTGAAGAAAATTCACAGCAATGATAAATACAGTTGATCTGCCCACATTCCATCTTAGAAGATACTAATAAAGGGTAAATGAATGAACTTTTGTAATACATTAAAATGATGTTTTGTATTTATTATATTTAATTAAGACCTTTTTTGAAATGTGTCCTGAATTAGGATCTAATCTTAAACATATTTCTTTCTGCCTACCACAACGCTAATCATATTTTTAGTCCACTTACACACATCACTATTCCTTATAGATTCTCTTTTTCCATCCTTGACCTTCCTGTCCTTGACACTGTTTTCTTATTCATCTCCATATGCTTTGCCTTTCTTCATATAATATGTGGCTGGGAGAATTGTTGTGGTGTTCAGATCAAAGACTGGTTTGATGCAGCTCTCAACGTTACTCTGTCAAGTGCAAGCCTCTGCATCTCTGAATAACTACTACAAACTACACAACTGCCTACTATATTAATCCCTTGTTTTTCCCTCTACAACTCCCCCCCCCCCCCCCCCCCCCCACTTCCTACCAACATCAAATTGCAAACTAATAATTCCTGGATGGCTCAGAATATGACCTATCACCCAATCCCTTCTTTTAGTAAAGTTGTGCCATAAATTCATTTTGTCTTCAGTTCAATTCATTACCTCATCATTATTTACACAACCTACTCATCTAATCTTCAGCATTCTTCTCACATTTCAAAAGCTTCTGTTCTCTTGTCTGAACTGCTTATCACCCGAAGCCAAGTTCCGCTTCTGTACAAGGCTACACTCTATACTGCAGACAAATACCTTCAGAAAAGCCTTACAAACACTTATATTCTATGTTAACAAATTACTTCTTTTCAGAAATGCTTTCCTTGCAACAGGAAGTCTGAATTTTGTATCCTTTGTACTTTGGCCATCATCAGGTATTTTGCTAACCAAATAGCAAAACTCATCTACTACTTTTAGTGTCTCATCCTCTAATCTAATTCCCCTCAAATCACCTTATTTGACTGCATTCCGTTAAGCTTGTTTTACTTTTTTTTGGTGCTCATTTTATAACATACATACATACATACATGTAATGGACAGCAAAATACCTGATGATGGCCAAAGTACAAAGGATACAAAATGTAGACTGCCAATAGCAAGGAAAGCATTTCTGAAAACAAGTAATTTGTTAACATAGAATACAAGTGTTTCAAAGGCTTTTCTGAAGTTATTTATTTGCATTGTAGCCTTGTACAGAAGTGGAACTTGGCTTCAGGTGATTAACAGTTCTTTTCAAGACTCTATCCATTCTGTTCACCTGCTCTTCCAAGTCCTTTGTTATCTCTGACAGAATTACAGTGTCAGAGAGAACTGTTCCCGATAGTATATTCTTATTCTTCTGCTATTCTATATTTCCTTCTCTATTCCCGGCTTCTTGCATATTTACCTCAGATGAAACACTGGTTCATTTCACGCACAATTTATGGAAATGTTATCAAAACCTTCATGTGCCCTTCTTGCTATTTAAAACATATTTTGTATATTGAGAAACTGAAGTCTAGTGTTTTAAGTAGCAACTAATGAATAAGCAAAGTTAATGTACAGGTATTTTATTTCATATGGTAATACATATCTGAAAAGCAGCTGATTATTTAGCCAATATGAGAATAAGTATGTGGTCAAGGTGGCAGCAGAACTCCCACATGGAAATGAAGACTTAGTCACTGGTCACAATTTGTATGTTTTTACCTGAACTTATGGAAATAGTATGTTCCATCTATTAAATATGCAACTACATGCAATAAAAATTCCCACATTACTAGAATTAGCACATACTTATTAAATTCACACACATGTTAGTACATGGATTCAATAAATGGTGTAGATACATACAAAAACTCCAATAGAAAAATATTATAGTCATAAAAAAGGAACTCTCTCTCTCTCTCTCTCTCTCTCTCTCTCTCTCTCTCTCTCTCTCTCTCTCTCTCTCTCTTTCTAAAATATATGCACAAATACACATTATAATACATATATTTGCAGACACTGACAAAATATAAATACAGTTTTAATAATACAGAAACCCTATCATGATTCTGCAATGGAAATGTCCAGGGAATTTGTGGGAGTTTTTTCTACACAGGCCACAATTCTGAGTTGCACAATTCAGCATATCTGTGAACTGTATTCACTTAAATATATGTATTGCTAACTGAAATACTATTTATAGCTAAAACCCAATCTGGGGGAAATTTCACAACAGTCAAGTCTTTTTCTATCTTAGAATAGCATTACATTTATGCTTCTGCAAACAAAAGAAACCATTTATAGTTGTATTAATAAAATTACAACTTCACTATTTCATCACTTCCTTCATTTTGAAGTTATTTTGTGCAATTCACAACATACCTTCAGTTTACAATAAACTTTCTAATCCTCAAATCACCTCAGAAATTTTTAACATCCTAATAAAAGCACAACAGACTAGTTTATGCAGCAGCATCTGCTACAGGCAAAGAAAGTTTGATGTGTCACATAATGCCACTTAATTTCCTTACCAATTATGATAGTAACCCACTCAATGTACGAAGCTTCTTGCCTGACCACCGAAGTTTGAAAGTCCATAGAGAAAAATCCAATTACTAAACTAATAGACACTGCTGACAATGGGCAGTGGTTTTTTAAAGTTATGGATTAACATATGACCTGAACTCACAATACTATCTTGGTGTCCTGCACCTACATTTTAACATCACATATATCTGAATTACAGAAATATGTAACTATTTTCTGATATAAATATTACTGTTCTTGGGGTACTTGTAGAAGAACAGTCCTTGTGCCACCAGCATCTGTTACATTTACTTTCACATCTTCCACAATCTCTTCCAGTTTTTCTCCAATCTTCGAATTTTGGGTAAAGGACGAAGACCAAGAGTCATCCAAAGAAGTCATCATGTTGTCAACTTTATCTGCTAATAAATCAGGTGGTAAATCATTTTCACGGAAAAGAAATGATCGGGCACGCTTGGCAGCTGGAGGTTCATAGTCATGGTCTTCCATCTGGGAAGTTTCTCTGTTGTTGGAGACAGTATCTGCTGCATCAGTGCTGAGCTGTTCATCCTGTAAACCTGATGTCTGGAGAAGAGTTCTTGATCGACCTGTGAAGGCAATCATTCATATCATTTCAAAGACAGGATGCACAAATCTCTACGCATAAATTGAAAATAAATTTCCTATGTCAGCTTTCAGGTGATTTAAAATTGCCGGTACAATGAGAAACTCTTACAACTTTTTGTTCTACTCTGGCATCAATACACAACAACATTTCTTTTCGGTTTGTGACACAGTAAGAAAATATTGTAAATGAAATAATAAAAATGAGAGTCCATTTAGACCACTATTTTACATATCTACATGACTGCGGCAATGAACTTTCATCTTCAGAATGATATTACAGATTTAACAAGTTTATGTCTGCGCTGAACCATCAAAAGCTTTATGAATTCTAAGACAATATACAGCAAATATTGTAAAATGAGTTTTTTAAAATATATTTGCTATCTGACTGCAAAATATCAACAGCAGTTCACGCACAAATGATAAATCTTGTTTTGAAATAAACCTTTTCTTCAGAAACTGAGAGAGATTCCTCAATAGTGAACCATTAAAGACAGAACATACGAAACATGCCAGTACTTGCCTTTATCTGAAAGGCGAGATGAATAAGTTGGGGAATATCAAAAAGGAAGGGTAGGTCACTCAGATACCAAGACAAGAGGGAGTAACCTGTAGTGAGGATGTGGTAGCAAAGAGTAAACCGAATATATGAAAAACAAAACATGAATTACTTTCAAACTGAGCATGCAAAAGGTAGGTGCAAAGCATAAAAATTTCAACTGTACACAAATTCACTAGCACAAAGTACCATTTTCCACTTTATTCTCTTGATTATTGTTGGCCAACCTGCGTTTGTACATTAAATACCCATGCACCACGCAAAAAAGCATTAAACCAGTGTGAAAACAAATATAGTTAGATATAAAACAAAACTAATGGCATATGAATGTTACATGGTTAGTGTGGAAGGTTTCTGCCCTCCTAAACATTTTTTTGGTGTGAAAGTGAATGAAAATGACAGATAACCCAAAGGGCCAGAATTAAATATGCTGAACAAACACTTTGAACTTCAGAGACTAAAAGTTGCTCAAGCGAATTGTTAAAAGATATTGGCAGTCACTAATCACGAGTCTCATTGAGAAACTACAGTGCAAATCAAGATCTGCCCTTATATTTACGACTGTACAATTTGAGAAGCAGACAGGTGGTTTTCACAATTGTAAATCATACTGGGCAATGCTTGGTGTCAGATTACTAATTAACAAATGTTGTCAACTGATCTTTCTTTGTTCCTGGAATCAACTATTACAAAAAAGGCAATACAAGTCCTCAGTAATTAAAAATGGACATGAATTCACTATACAGGGTACAAATAATAATTGTTTATAGCATATCCCAGTGGTAAAGAGGACAGGTGAGGTGCACACAATGGTCAATATTTTCCTACTCTCTGATGGCAAACTATTGGTTCTAGATTAAATATATATATATATATATATATATATATATATATATATAATGGAAGGAAACATTCCACGTGGGAAAAATTATATATAAAAACAAAGATGAGGTGACTTACCGAACAAAAGCGCTGGCAGGTCGATAGACACACAAACAAACACAAACACACACACAAAATTCAAGCTTTCGCAACAAACTGTTGCCTCATCAGGAAAGAGGGAAGGAGAGGGGAAGACGAAAGGAAGTGGGTTTTAAGGGAGAGGGTAAGGAGTCATTCCAATCCCGGGAGCGGAAAGACTTACCTTAGGGGGAAAAAAGGACAGGTATACACTCGCACACACGCACATATCCATCCACACATACAGACACAAGCAGACATGTCTGCTTGTGTCTGTATGTGTGGATGGATATGTGCGTGTGTGCGAGTGTATACCTGTCCTTTTTTCCCCCTAAGGTAAGTCTTTCCGCTCCCGGGATTGGAATGACTCCTTACCCTCTCCCTTAAAACCCACTTCCTTTCGTCTTCCCCTCTCCTTCCCTCTTTCCTGATGAGGCAACAGTTTGTTGCGAAAGCTTGAATTTTGTGTGTGTGTGTTTGTGTTTGTTTGTGTGTCTATCGACCTGCCAGCGCTTTTGTTCGGTAAGTCACCTCATCTTTGTTTTTTTATATATATATATATATATATATATATATATATATATATATATATATATATATATATATATATAAAAAAATAATCAATGAGACATTTTAGGAAAAGTGTTGTCGTTTAATTTCGCGTTGGGACAAGTTTTCACAAGATTCCATGGCTTTTGAGTTATTCAAGGAAAATGCATTAAAGTGGCCTTAAAACGCACACCTACCCCCACAGAACCCCCCCCCCCCCTCCCCTCCCAAAGTAAATACTTTTAGTGTGCTGTTCATGGCACTTACCACTGAACAAAGATTTGATCACACAAATTACTTCCCATACTCGACCATTTTTGGTCTTCATTTTGCGAGGTATTATTACACCACCGGCTTAGCTGTGTACTTACAAACTGTAAAACTTATGTTTCTGTAAATTTTACCTCACAATTTTGTGAATTTTAACAGCTTAAAATTAAATCTTTTGTTTATCTGGCCCTCTTATTATGAAAATATTGCACTTGTAGGGTTTAAGTTGAGATCAAACTGCAAATGAAACTTGTTTAAGCATAACACATACAAAAATGTTTTTTCTTTCAGCAACCTCAGAGGAAACTTTATTAATTTAAAGTTAATGAAATAGCCGACAAGCCAGTGACATATTAACCTTATTAATGAAGACAGAAAAGGCTAACTACAGGGAAGAAATTTGTGTAGTTACATACTTTTGAACAGTGGTAGGACGGAATGCCATGAACAATATACTAAAACTCCTATTCATTTTTTCGCTAGGACCAACAGAATATTGAATATCTCACATAGCGCACATGCACCATAGCTTAGGTGGTTTGTGAAGGCCAATATGTGGTAGTTTCCTGACTTGATGGACCACAAGAGTCCTATATCAAATTATTTGGCTTGAATTCCTCTATGCTATTGCTGTACATTGTAAATAATTGTTGTTTACACCTTATACCAGATACAAAAAAGAAAAAGAACTTGTAGTCAGTCAGGAGTCACTAGAAAGTGACAGAAAGGAACACTAGCCACCACCCGACTATGGTGCTCATCTACAGCATAAATTTTAAAAACCGAAGAGATTAAGATATCAATTCTTTTGTAGTTAAATAAAATTACTAGTTATGCTCTTTGGTAGGAAAGTTGGATAATAAATTGAACAGCCCAAATTGTAATAGGACAAAAAGAGAAATGAACATTTAATTGATATGTTACACTGGAATTTTACCCCACATTTTTCACGAAGCTGTGCTTGTCACTACACGTTTGGCCATGTAATCTGAAGTTCCACATGCCAATCTGGTCAATTATCACAACTAAACATCTTTACAGAAATAGTATTACATTACTTGAAATATCAAGACGAAAACATGAAACAAATATGATGAAAGACTTGGCTGTGACTGAATCACTTGATGAAGACGTATGTAAAAGCAAGATATTCTCAGCTTTCAAATAAACATACATACACAAAGCACTGTGTGAGGGGAGGGGGAGAGGTGCTCATACTTAAACTAGCCAAACAGTTGTACCTTGCAAGCTAGTAATATTTCTGTGTTGTTATACATGTATGTGCACAATATGCAATTCAATTACAAGCACGTCATCGTCTTTCTTAATTTTGTTTACAAAAACAATACTTATGTGATCACTGCCAGTACGCACCACTGCCACTCCATCAGTTTTGATCTTACGTGGATTTTAAGCTTGAAACCCAAACTTTGAATGATTATCTCCTGACTCATTATTTAAGTTACCTTCATCAGCTTCTACTTTGCAATAGTTTTAGGAGTGTCAATGGCACAATAGACCCCTTAATTAAGTTAACTGCTTTTAAGCAAGACATGTCCTGAAAACAACCTACACATGTCTACCTCACTGCTTCTGCTAGTAATATACATGAAGAGCCAAATAAACTGGTACACCTGCCTAATATCGTGTAGGGCCCCTGCGAGCACGCAGAAGTGCCGCTACACGATGTGGCACGAACTCAACTAATGTCTGAAGTATTGGAGGGAACTGACACCATGAAACCTGCACAGGGCACCCCAAAAATCCGTTGAGTATGACGGGTTGGAGATTTCTTCTGAACAGCACGTTGCAAGGCATCTCAGATATGCTTGATAATGTGCATGTCTGGGGAGTTTGGTGCCCAGCAGAAGTGTTTAAACTCAGAAGAGTGTTCCTGGAGCCACTTTGTAGCAATTCTGGACATGTGGTGTGGCATTGTCTTGCTGGAATTGCCCAAGTCCGTTGGAATGCACAATGGACATGAATGGATCCAGGTGATGCAGACAGGATGCTTACATACGTGTCACCTATCAGAGTCGTATCTAGAGATATCAGGGCTGCCATATCACTCCAACAGCACATCTCACACCATCGCAGAGCCTCCACCAGTTTGAACAGTCCCCTGCTCACATGCATGGTCATGGATTCACGAGGTTGTCACCGTACCCGTATACGTCCATCCGCTCGATACACTTTGAAACGAGACTCGTCCGACCAGGCAACATGTTTCCAGTCATCAACAGTCCAATGTCGGTGTTGAAGGGCACAGGCGAGGTGTAAAGCTTCGTGTCGTGTAGTCATCACGGGTACACGAGTGGACCTTCAGCTCCGAAAGCCCGTATCGATAATGTTTTGTTGAATAGTTCGCATGCTGATGCTAGTTGATGGCCCAGCATTGAAAACTGCAGCAGGAGAAGGGTTGCACACTGAACGATTCCCTTCAGTTGTTGTTGGTCCCACTCTTGCAAGATCTTTTTCCTGCCACACCAATGTCGGAGATTTGATGTTTTACTGGACTCCTGATATTCACGGCACACTCGTGAAATGGTCGTATGGGAAAATCCCCGCTTCATCGCTACCTCAGAGATGCTATGTCCCATCACTCATGCACCAACTATAACACCACATTTAAACTCATTTAAATCTTGATAACCTGCCATTGTAGCAGCAGTAACTGATCTAACAACTGTGACATACACTTGTTGTCTTATATAGGCGTTGCCCACCACAGTGCCATGTTCTGCCTGTTTACATATCCCTGTATTTGAATATGCACGCCTATATCATTTTCTTTGGCACTCCAGTGTATATTTCACTATGAGATCAACCTGTGGGGATAAGCAAACTGAAAATATGCATTGAAACTAGGACAATCAACTCTATGGAGGCAGAGCGCATGTACTTAATACTAACAAAAATGGATCAACTACATCTGAGCAAAGAGGAAGACAAAATAGTTATGATCTGGGCTTTGAATACCTTTTCCAGTAACTTAAATATCAATTTTGTGAAAATAATTTGATAGAAAAAGTGGCACCAATGTCAAAATAATGAAAAATAACTGGGAATCCACCGCCAAGAATGACATACAAACTTTTAATGACAGAAAATACATTCTACTGTAACTTCAATTCCAATTCTTTGTTTGTCAGTCCTAACTGTCAGTTCTAACTGAGCTTTTGTTGTTTATTCTGTGCCTAGTTCTTTCTTATCTTTTTTTTTTTTTCCTACACTGGTTTCAGTTACAGTGAAGGAGCTGTAATTTCTGAATTCTAAAAATTTGTGTAATTCACCATTAGTGACAAGTGAAAATTAATGTGACGCCAAGTGTTCAAGTTGAAGAAATGTAATGCATGTTATTCGGTTTTTGCGTGACCATTAACATTGTCTATTCTTTGTTTTTTGTCATTGCTATGTGTCTCCAGAGATAACACTCACTCACATTTTCCTTTATGCTGAGTTCGTTAAATGGTGGAAACAAAAATCTTGTTATAAGACCCAACGTTTATTGGTGACCCTGAAGTGATCATAAGATAACCAAGAAACAACCTGCCATGCAACATGAACATGTAACAGCCACACCACATATTTCCTACTTGATTTACATAAAATACTAGACTTCACCAGCGGCAGCATCAACAACCGCAGATGACATGCTAGTGAGCATGACAGTGAGCTGCACTGCAAAAGCCATCTCCACTCTAGCAGTAAAATATGGTGCTTTGGTTCACGCAGCTGGAGAGCCAGTTTGTGCTGGCACATGTTATTGCTGCTAAGTCCAAGTATAGTTTCCTTGTTGCAGCACTAAACAAAGAAATGGCCACTGAAGTGCAGGACATTCTAGCCATGCCGTCAACAACAGAACTTTATACAGCTCTTAAATATGCACTGATTGAGTGCATATCACTGCCTGAAACTATGAGATTAGTGAAGTTGTTGCGGACAGAAGACCTACGTGAATGCATACCATCACAATTAGTACATTGTTTGTGGACATTGGCGAACAGCGCACTCAACGATGATGGTTTGAAAAACATGTGGTGGTTGCATCTACCATCAGACGCACAAAAGACATTCACAGAGTGTGTGAGAGGACTGGACATGCTGACTGCATTGTTGAAATGTATCCGTTTGCAAGTGTGGTGGCTGTCAGCCCAGAACCAGATAATGCCACCACAGTGACATTTACAATGTTTCAAGCACATCTGGCAGAACTTATTATACATGTTGCAGCTTTGCAGGCGAATAACAGCTGGCGACGACACTATTGTTGTCACTCACCTTCAGCTACAAAATTATACTGGTCTCATAGACTGTTTGGCACAGAGGCAAGAAAGTGCAACTCACTGTGTGAAATGCAATGGGAAGTCGGTAATCATGGCGACTGTCTCTGCCGGAGAGGCAATCATTCTTGGTGGAGAAGACACGTCCGTTTACCTTGTCTTCCTCCTGCCTCGCTGCAGTCATGATGATTATAACCTGTTTGCGCCAATGCTTCCACTATTCAGTCGTATGGAAAGGTAATGTTTAGCCCTCAACCTGTGTCTTCAGCGTAGATTTGAATGGCAATTCTTAGCATCCAATACTAGGAGCAGACTTCTTGTCATTTTTCGGGCTGCTCCCAGATCTTGAACTCTGCCGTCTTCTGGACATGACAATCAGCCTATGCAACCAGGGCCTATTTTGTCATTAAATGTGCTGGAGTACAAATGATAACAGGAGATTTGCCATGTATTAGATTACTTAGGCAGTTTCCAAAAACTATGTGACAGTCACCCATATTTGCACCAGTGCAACATAATACAGTGCACCACATATTGACAATGCTAGGCCTGTCGATTCACGCGCGACCACGACATTGGAAACCCCAAAAGTTCACAGCAGTAAAGTAGGAGTCTGCCATCATATTGGCACAGGGAATCTGCCTATCTAGTAGCAGCTGGCCAGACCATACAGTGCCAAAGAAAACTAATGGATGGTGTCCCTGCAGTGACTATTCTCAACTTAACGGACTACACCTGACCTATACCCTTTGTTGCAGATTGCGGACGTCACACATTATGTGCATGGTAAATGTGTCTTCTCTATGATAGACCTAGAGTGTGCATTCTACCAAATACCGATTATACCAGAAGACAATCCCAAAACAACCATGTGTGCACCATTTGGACTTTTTGAACTCATCGGGATGTCATTTGGTCCATGTAATGATGCATAGACTTCTCAAAGATTTATAAACAACGTGACTTGTGACTTTGAATTCTGCTTTGTTTACATTGACGATTTGTTAATAATGTCAGGGGTAGAACATCCAGAACATTCACATAAGCCTTTCGGCTGTCTTTGTGCACACATTTTGCTAATTAATCCAGTGAAGTGTGTTTTCGGAGCAACAGATGTGCAGTTTCTAGGCCACACCATTAATGACCATGGAACATGGCATCCACAGGAGAGGGTTAAGGCAATAGTCAATTATCCACAGCCAGAAACAATATGTGAGTTATGTTGGTTTCTGGGAGTCACGAATTATTATTGTTACTTGATTTCAAACCATGGACTCTTAGCAGCACCACTAAACGAGTTCCTATAAGGGACACATAAATCCAGTGACAAAGTAGAGTGGACTGGCTAAGCACTATCAGCTGCTGCTAAACTAAAATCAACTATTGCATATGTCAGACTGTTGACATCACCAGTTCTGCAAGCACCTCCTGCCCTCACGGTTGACACTTCCGGGACAGCAGTGGGTACAGTGTTGCAACAGCAGATGAATCAATGTTGGCAGCTGTTAGCATTCTCTGGCACAGCAAAACTGGTCCACAAATGACTGAAGTATATGCAGCGTATGCTAGCATTAAAAAGTTTTGACACATGCTTGAGGCGCAACAATTCACCCTGGTTATGACCACAAACCTGTCATTTCAACAAAGGCTTGACAAAGCTTCGCCATGTCAGATCCATTAATTAGATTACAATGGGCAATTCACAATCAACATTGTATGTATACACTCACAGGGAAAGGGACGTGCTGGCCAATGCCCTATCTCACATCCAGGAGATTGCAAGCACCATGGATTACAAAGCTCTTGCAAAAGCACAACTCAATCTGGACTTACAAGAGATTTTAATGCAAACTTAAGCTCCGTGGATTAGAAAGCATTCGCAACAGCACAACGCTTCGACCTACACTTACAAGAGATTTTAACACAACCTTCCGGTCTACAATTATGGCACATCCAGCTACTGACAACAAATGTATGGATATACTGAGCTGTGTCAATGTCAAGAGTATGCCCTTTTGTGATAACTGGTTTCTGCAAACTAGCCATCACTTCATTACATTAACTGCAACAGCAGTACTACCCAATTGGTCAAATGAGCTTTTGTGTGACCATGTTTAACTGCAGACTTCAAGACTTGTGTACATCAATGCACCACCTGTCATTGCAATAAAATTACTCGGCACGTTCTTGCGCCACTGGGTAAATTTCTACTGCCTAATCAACATTTTGAACACATATATCTGGATATAATAGGATCATTGCCACCATACAAGAGTTTGCATACTGTCTTACTGCAGTTGATAGATTTACACACCAGACAAAGGTTTTCCCCATGGCAGATATCACAGCTGAGACAGTAGCTACAACCATTTTCCACAGGTGGATCACTCATTTCTGAGTGCTTTTGTGAACCACTACAGATCATGTCAGACAGTTTGACTTGTACACGTTCAAGGCTCACACCACACTATGGGGCACAAAGAGGATCTGAACCACAGCGTACTGCCCAGCAGAAAATGGACTGATGTAATGATTTCATCAATATGTGAAGGCGTCATTATATTGTCACAACTCACAGTGTTGGACAGAAACCCTACCCATCATTCTACACGGCAGCCAGGCATCTGTAAAGGAGGATTAAGGGCCATGGTAGCTGAGATGGTACACAGGCAAATAATCTGCCCACTGGGCCAATTCTTCGGCAGTATTCCTAGTGAAATTATAAAATCATTGGGCTTCATTACTAAGCTATAGTCACAAATATGGCAATTGCATCTGGCAGCTATGAGGACATCTCATCACCCACTTCTTTTCGGTGAGTTGTCAAAGGCAAGCAGGTTTTCATTCAACACAACACTGTGCATATGAGGGTATAGCAGTCTTGTCATCCATTTGTTATCAGTGAGCTGTCAAAATGCAGGCGTGTTTTTGTTCGACATGATGCCTTCCACAAACCTTTACAGCCACTTTATAATGGGTCTTACAACATGCTCTGCACAGGTGACAAACAATTTAAGTTACATACTGAAGGAATTCCAGCTGCAATTTCAGTCAACAGACTAAAGCCCATTTACTACACCACCTGTACCAAATGGGACAAAGTACCCATACAATTTGACAATGACACACCAACCCTGCACTCCATTCTGTGTCCTAGTGCAGGTGCATCACAACAGCTGTCGAGCAATGATGCTGGTAACACTTCAAGGGGCAAAACCAATCAAGTTCTTACATGGTTGGGTTGCCACATGCGACTCAACCGACAATACTGTTAACACTGGGGGGCAGGGGGACACTGTAGTGAAAGTGCACAACAGAGTGGAATTTCTAGTGTGATGCAAGCACACCACCAGGGTCACAGAGTGGCCACAGCCAGTCACAGTGCACTGATGATGAGGGGCTGGTGTGAGGTAAGTCAAGTGCAGGAGTCCAGGGTTTGTGACCGGGTGAGGGCACAGCAAGCAAAGAGTGTGTTCCAAGTTAGAGGGGTGTAATACCTTGTTATTTGGTATTTGCATGACCATTAATGTTCTTTATTCTTTGTTACTATGTGTATCCAGAGATATCACTCAAGTATTAACTTATATCATTCACTCACGTTTTCCTGTATACTGTGTTCACTAAATGTCTGAATAAAAATCTTCTTATGAGACCCAACAAACTATTGTACTTGTGTTACTGAATATACTACTATACTATATTAAGTAATCTATACTATATTAAGTAATCCACCTCCTTGGCTGAGGTTGCTAAACCATGCTTGTGAGGTGGTGCTCAATCTGGGGTTAAGTTAGAATCCTGGTGGTGGAAAAAATTTTCACTGCCAGTATTGACTGGCACGGGGAGGACACGTGATGGCGAAAGCTCCTGATCACCAGACTTTGAGCCAATGTCCCAGTTTACATACAATACCTCACCGCAGTGTCTCATAAAGTGGGGTATGTGACACTGCTGATGGCGAACCATTCGTTGGATGGGCACGTTATGCTTGGCAGCCCCCTTGGTGCTATTTGTGAGGAGCTGGCTACATGCCAGCACCAGGTTTCACACTCTCCCTTCTCTGATTCTCATCATCTTCGTACAGTACAAACATTACACTCCACTTCATTCTATACACCTACCTACATGCAGTATTACAAATACTGTAAAGGAGCACGTTACAGATAAATAAAAAGAATAAATAATCTACATTAAGTATCAGATCAAAGGCAAGCACCATTCATTATTATTCTCTGATTACTTTATCATTGTGATACTGTCGCCAGCAATCAATATATGGCAGTCAACGAGTACTCAAAACAGAAGAGTGCCTCATAAAAGATCTGATTTTTCTGAATTTCTAGTATGTTGTATGTAGGTGGTCTGTAGAGTAAGATCTAAGTTTCCAACCTTGGGAACGCTGTGCTAATTTGAAGGAAACCAAAAAACTGCAAAATTTGACACAATTTTCATTTTTAAAAAATAATCCAACCCCCTTCCCCGCATCCAATGTTTGATGCCAGAAAGCACTTGGACCTTTCTTACAGAGCATTAAATTTCTTTCATTTTACACTGGTTAAACATATTTCACACGAATACTTACTAGGATACACAGCTTCAGTTTTACAAAATTTTTAAAAGAATAGTGGTACACGCCTCTGATGGTCGACATTTATCAACCTGAGAAGCCCCTTGCCCCCAGGTCAGTTATGTTCTTGGAAGATTCAAAGTGGTTTGTACACTCCTCGTACCACTCATACCATTCTCCATCACAGCTTGGACCACTGTTCAAAATGGAGTAACTCCCCCAAAGTTCTGTATTCTTCAATGTCATGCAATTTCAATTAGCATGACATTTTTTTCCATATGTGCAGTACTTACTTGTAACACTACTTCAACCCCCTTTTGACAAGGGAAAAAGAAAGCTCCTATCTTTTATGGTACAACCCTTCATTATCTGACTTTATTTCAAACAGGCAAGTGTACAACATATGAAATTCTGAAGCAGGGGAAGCTTTCTTGTGACACTGTATGTATGGTGGTGAGAAACATTGGATGATATTTGCTGACAATGATTCCCTAATTCAGCAGCAGAAATCCAAATTCCAAAACTGCTGCCCACTTAATAGGCCACCAATGCCATTCTTTTTATACCTACCTAAACATGACTGGGTAATTAAAAGATTCCATCGGTTTGGTGCATCTCTACCTCACATCTCTCAGACCCCTGTGACTGATCTCTCACTGTCAGTCCCTCTCCAACAAGCTCCAACCACCTATTCAGTATTTGTATTTAGTCCCATATCATTATTTTCTTCTTTGAATCAATTTTCTTTCTATTTTTCTCTCCCACATTGTTTGAACTTTTGGTATTCTAATTAATGAATAAGAAACAAGAACAACCAATGGCTCACTCACAGATGAATGCAGGCTGGTTCCTAGGAACACATACAACATCCAAACACATCACGGGCTTTGGAGCTTCTGCGACTGTGGTCACAGGTAGGGGTGGGGGTGGGGACAGACTGGGGCAAAGAGAGAAAAAGTGAGGGAGGAAATGGGGAGGCAGATGGCTCTCAATGACAGTTCGAAAATGCAATGTGAAGACTGCAGAGGAATGAGGTATGAGCCACAAAATGTTCAGAGAGAGAGAGAGAGAGAGAGAGCGGGGGAGGGGGGGGGGGGGGGGGGGGAGGGAAGTGGTGCCAATGCCAAGGGAGTAGAAAAAGAACAAAGTAGTTGGAAGGAGGAGGATGAGATTGGAGATTTGCAATTCAGGTGAACTGGTGCTTGAGGGACATTACAAATGATACAGGTACCAAAATTTCTGCAGAAGTTTTCAGTGTTGTAGTGTAGTGCATCTTCAGCAACAGGTGGTGAGAGTTTGCAGTTGGCCATAGTTTGGTAGCAGCCTTTCAAGCAGGTACACAGCTTGTTACCTGTCATAGCAACACGTAATACTGCACAGCAACTGTAGTATATCTGTCAATGAGATGGCTGCTTTAGGCCCTACCTTCTACAAGCTAGTAAACATTTCTGGCTACATTCAGAGGTGGTAGATGGGTATGTGAGACCTGTCTTGCGTTTGAGTTCTCCACAGAAGAATGAATCGTGGTTTGCAGGACTGATAACAGGAAATATATATATGGATACACTAAGAGAATGTTGGTTGGATGGGCACAGGATAGCACTAGCTGGAGACAGGGACTTTAATTTTGGTGGAAAATTCACTACACTGAGGCACAATGAGAGGTGCTCAGACCATAGAGAAGGTGTATTCTGGTGGGTGGCCAGTTTACAGTGGTGATGAGTTGTTGTTCATGGGGAAAACTTTATGGGAAATGGTTCTGGATTTGCTGCACAAAATACTCCCTGCTTGTAAGACCCCAGCCAAGCTATCGACATGTTTGCCTTCCACTGTATGAGATTTTAGTGGAGAGATTTTTTCACCTGAAATGAGCAAAATCTATCAAAATGGAGTTATTGCTGGTGGCCAGTGCATATGATAATGAACAGTTTTTATGGATGATGGAGACCAATGTCCAACAAAGCAGCATGCTGACCTGAGAAGCGTCAGGTGAAGCAGTTTTGTAAGAGGGTACTGAGGTTCTTCATGAAAAAGGAGAGGTTGCTCCTTGGGGTTCAAATATTAAATATCTGCACAAACAGAATTTTCTTACTCCTAATGCATTTCCTAGACAAATCACCTTCTTCCTGCCTGATTATACTAATCTGTCACAAATTAAAACACTCATTTGTCATTCTTCAGTGTCTGAATTACAATCTATCCCTTCATCTCTCAAGTGCACGTACCTCCTCCTTACAGTCAAATTCTTAATGACAATACTTTCTTGCTTTCCATTTTTTTAAAAAGAAAGACTTGCTCTGAAAACTCGACACTGAAGCCAATAGGAAGCCATAACAATAGTGAATGACAGTGATAAGTTTTTGTGCACAAAGGAAGCAGCCCAGCCAGTACATTACATGTAGTGAACAAAATGTCAACTTTACACATTCTGGGCATGCCCACAGTTATACAAGCACCATAAAGCTGTGATTTTAAAAATATTCTTTGAACTGGGTGTATTTCATGGTTAGAAAATTGCACAGCAAAAGGAATGACAATCATGCAAGGAAAATAACATAAATTGAATTCTACCTGATGCAGGTGATGCTCCAATGTCAGAAGACAAGCCTGTAGTTTCTTCAGACCCATCGTCCACCATGGACCGTTGTCCAAGTCGCAGGCTGGGTGCCATTATAAGTGCCATTGACATCATAAGCACCATCAGGCAAGTGGCAGGCTGCACTGTTTTTACAGAGCTGCGAGTCACCAGCGCTTGAAGCCTCCTTAGCTGAGTTGTCAGAGATTGATTCTGAGACTGTAATATCTTAATTTTCTTTACAAGCTCTATATTCTCCTCCGTGCACGCTTTCACCCTAAAAAGTCAATTCTGTAATAAATGCTTCTGCTGTTTTTATGAAATTCATAAGTTTGAAATATAATTATAAGCTCAAAATGTGTCATCTTTTCATCTGCATCAGTGTTACTGTTTATTATTCAAATAATAAAATTTCTTATTTTTTTTTTTATTTGTAAAGCTTAGTATTTTCCAGGTGCCAAAAGCAAAAATCATGGCTGCAGCAAAATTATCTGCTGTTCATCAATATACACTAATATTTCATGAGGATATTTACAGAGAAGTGTTCTGCTAGCAGCATGGGCAGCACATATGGAATTTTACTTTTATGTTTGTGTACCATAGTCAAATTTTAAGCATACCGTAATTCTGACAATAGCAGGACAGTTTATCACTAAGCAACTAAAAAAAAGTCCTGCATTTTCATACTCGCCCTGTTGGTTTGGATTGCAATTAAAAGGTGCTTTTCATCTTCTTTATATTTAACTGATTTACAGACATAATTAATTATTAAATACAGATGCTGCAAATTGAAAATGACAAACAAGCTGCTAAAACTAACATGTGAGCAGATATCTCTAAAATTTAATCAGAAAGCATAAATTTTACAAATTCTTGTACGGCATCCTGTTCAAATCCCACCTCTCCTGCTCCCACCCCACTGTCACTGGAATGAGGTCAAAATGCTCCAACTAGATAACACCGTTTTCATTTCAGCACTCAAAATATTTAATTGAAAGAGTTTCTTTTGGGTGAGAGCAATTACAGGAATGCAGCTGAGTGGCATCATTGACAATCACTTTTCTTTTGACAGCTGCACACCGTCACTTTCAAGGCAAAATTGCAGCAGGCATGTGATGTGCAAGGGCATTAAAAACTCAGTTTGCAGAGCAATTCCAGAAAGATCAAATGCATGCACGCACCCATCCACACTCAAAAGCGTGCAGGCGCGCGCGCGCATGCACACACACACACACACTAAACATCATCAAAGCCTTCACACAACCAAAGATAAACGACGTCAGAATTTACCGACAGTGAAAATTAATAAGCAACACGTCAGGTAGCATAAACTCAGTCCCTCTGTTTTTTGACAAGACAAAACAAGATTCCATGCAGAATTTAAACAAAAACCTTCATCTTTATCTATAAGGTTACTCACTAACTTAATTTCACCTGCTTCCTTAGTAACACTATCCCAATAGACGGAATGCATGCCAGAATCTATGTGGTGTTATAGTCTACCTTGCTGTAATGTGAGTTTCCACACCTCAGTTTGGATTGAATAACTGACAATCAAGTAAAGCCTCTTGTGGTGGCCTGAAGATATAACAATCGAGCAGGGCTGGGCACGATCTGGGCTGAATATAAGGCATTTCAGAACTTTTAAATCAAAGTAGTTAACAGTTTTAAAAACTTGCAGGTATGCATTATAATAAAACAATAATACCTTCTGCAAGATAATGTTTTACTTTTTGGTGAGAATTACTGTGTTCTGCTACATGATCAGCACTTCACTATGTCATGCAGCATTCCAAGTAATCTTCCAGCCCTTTCATATCCAAAAACCCTCTTAGAATCACATTAGCTATGAAAGACTGCCCCTCGAATTTATTTTTTGTTGGCAGTAATGAGTGTTTTCACATAATTCTCTGGGATCTGGATTCTAGATTTTTCGTCTACTGTGGCTTATTTTTAAAAGGCAGTCTTCTTCATTTCTGTAACATTCCAGTAAACTATGGCCCATAGTGTGCTCTGCTGTCAGTTCCTGTGATAGCTATCTTGCATTGGTCTTACAGAAAAACAGCATTGCTTAAATAATCTGAAATACATAACCATGAAAAATCTGTAGAGCTTACGAAGTCATCAATGGACCCTCATTTGCTTATAGTAGTATCTTGTGTTATCACTGAATATTCCATTCAAGACACCATTTGAAGGGCACTCAAATCCCAGTTATCTCATAATATGAGGGTAACCCTTTTTAAATAGCCTCATATACTTAAAAGCAGTTCTACATAACAAGGCACTGGGCCTATGTATTGCAAGCCGACAATGTGTTACCAGCACATGAGCTCACTGTTCCTCTTTGTTGAACAATGCAAGTGGTGAAGCCATTTTTTATAGCCAATTTTGCACAGTTTAAGAGTCATGAAAGAAGTTTGTATATGTGGAAGAGGCCTGAAGACACAGGGAGGTATCAGATAGTAAGACAGATATTTCAACCAGATTTTTAAACTCACATTTTCAGGGGCAGATGTGGACACTGACCATAATTTATTGGTTATGAACTGACAACGCAGGATTAAATAGGCCAAAAACAAGGCACAGCAGAATTCCTTGGATAGCACGTGAGACACCGAATTTAATTGATGGAAGGAGAAAATATAAAAATGAAGCAGGCAAACGGAACCATAAACATCTGAAAGATGAAACTGAGAAAAAGTATAAAATAGCTAAGCAGAAATGATTTGAGGGCAAAGGCATGGTGTAGAAGCATCTATGACATGGGGAAAGACTGTTGCTTCCTCAAGGAGGATTAAAGAGACCTTTGGAGAAAATAAGACGTAGCTATATGAATACCAAGAGCACAAATGGCAGACTGATATTAGCTAAAGAAGGGAAAGCTGGGAGATGGAAGGAATATGTACAAGGGCTACAGAAGAGAAATGAACTTAGAGGTAATATTACAGAAAAAGATGACTTTAAAAGCAAAAATTTTTGGTCAGGCTTCACTATGACTTGTTATTAAAATCAAATAAATAATAAGTTTATTGTTAGCAGTTGCAATGTATTTTATTTACTTTCAAGGCATTTTTCAGAGGTTTAAACATCCATCAAGGGGACTGATGTGGATTAATATGGGACGCAAGTGTCATGTTACGGCTTTGGGGGAACCTGTGGCATTGTCTCCAGTGAGCATAGGCACCTTTTTCTATCATGTTACATTGCATACTCCACCACACTCGGTAAACACTAGTGTATCTTTTCATTCCTGTTCTCTGTTATACATGTAATGCACACACCATGATTACCTAAAACTGTTAATACTTCTCCACACTTGTGTTACACCCAACTTCATAGTTTTAAGACTTTCACTTATAAGAATATAATCAATTTCTGAAGAAACATTTTATTTAAAAATATTTTAAATTTACAGCCCACAAAAGCTACATGATCTTCAAAATTCTGTTTAAATGCACTCATATCTATTTTTCTAAGGAATATTTTACTTTTCCGTTTTATACTTTTTAAAGTACCACATTCCCGAAAGTTCAATCTTAAAATGTGAAACTGTCAAAATTCTACTATTAAAGTTTAGTTGTCCTATTTTTTCTGTTTCCAAAAGTGTATAGTTTCCCCATAATAACATGTTAGTTTACCAAATATTCAAATTAGAAAATTTAAATTTCCAGGAAATTCTTGGCGGGCCTTGGAAATCCCAGTGCACATTAAAATATCCATTTCACAATTTTGTCATTTTTTTTCAACTCATACTGCTTATAGTTAATCAATTTCACATTAGTGTATAAATTGCTTTTGTATTTTTCACTTTGGTTATCTTTTATATTAATAAACATAATGGCTTTGCATTTTAGTGCATTGTCAGTTAGTTCTTCACCACACATATCTTTATACAGATATCGTATACAAGGCTACAGTCAGTACAGTCAGTCATCACTCATTACACAAACTTTGATGGCAGAAAGTCTTGGGTGAGCAGTTACAGTGTTGAGTTCCTGTGTTAGCTGTCAGTGTCGCCACTTTTAAAATTCTGCTAAACCACTCACACATTATGTGAAGTGCTGACCTCTAATATATTAACTGTCAAAATTACTAACTGCAAACCTCATCGTAGCTTTAAAGCAATAAATGAAAATTAAATAAATAAGTGAACTTGACTGTGTTGTGATGTTAAGCTATTACTCACTACAAAACCATTTGTTCAAGTAATTAGCTAAAGGAGATTGTGAAGACTAACATCAAAAAGACTTATGAGGCCCAAAAAGAGGTCCGTAACTTTACATACTCCACTTCCCATAACTGAAATAAAGTATACTTTAATTTTCAAGGTTTGAGATGGATATTTCAGTATTATAATCATTCAATTTTTTACTCATACACATTATTTTCTCAAATATAGACACTTTCAAGAGAATCACGCCTATTAATGCACACTCATTTTTAAACCAACTTATGAACTGACAATTGTTGTACTTCCAACTTACTACATGAAATTCTAATAGTATCTATCCAAAAGTTAAAAACACAGATAACTGTATCAAAAGGAAAATTCCATCAAAAGGAAAATTCTATCAAAAGAATTACAAAATTATGGGACAAAATTTCTGACCAGTGCTTATTCACAGGAAATGTCAGAACTGCCGGTAGACACATATAAACTAACGTTTGTTCCTCGGGTAGGAAAAGGAGAGACTAGGGAATGCCACCCATGCCCCAGGTTAAGAGGAGCCCATCTGAGAAAGTGGGCACACATACACACACGCACACACTCACGCACGCACGCACGCACACACACACACACACACACACACACACACACACACACACACACACACAAAAAACCACAGAGGTATTCTGCTGCCCACCCAACCTATGCAATATCCTTGTCTTGCTCCCAACCCCTTGCCCCATGGTTCATATCCCTGCTATAGATCTACATGCAAGACCTGTCCCATACATCCTTCCACAACCATCTTCTCCAGTTCTGTCACAGACATCATCTACACTATCAAAGGCAGGGCAATCTGTGAAAGCAGCTATGCAATCTGTCAATTTAGCTGCAACCACTGTGGCACATTTTATGTATGTATGTCAGTTAGCATGTGTCTGTCTGCTTAAATGGCCACTGCCAAACTGTGGCAAAAAGACAGCTGGACTATCGTGTTGCTGAGGATGCCGCACAGCACAATCTGCTCGCCTTCAATGACTGCACCACAGCCTGTGCCATCTAGATTCCCTAGCAACATCAGCTTTTCTGAATTGTGCAGGTGTGAACTCTCCCTGCAACATATCCTTTGTTCCCACAAACCCCCTGGCCACAACTTTCACAAGTCCCCATCCTCCACCTGTGTATCCCCTTCGCTGCTCCGACTCCCACACGTGCCTTCTATCCCCCACCAGTGCATCTGCATAGTCCTTTCCACTTCTCTACTTCCCTCCTCTCCCCTTTGTCCCCCCCCCCCTTCCTCAATCTCTCCTCCCAATCCCCCCCAGCACAACCTCCTGATGCTGCACCTGGCAGACCATTATTGTGTCACTACCACATCCCTGCACACTCTGACATGCAGCACTAGCCTTCTCCTACCCCTGCCTTGCTATCCCCCTCCCCCTCCACAGCCAATACCTTTTCTGTACCCTCTATCCACCCCAACAAAGATCGCTGATCATCTGAGATCCAGTCACAGATGGGCCTTGGTACCCACAGACAACAGTAGTGATGTCTGTGCAAGTTATGCAATTGCAAATGAGTGTGTGTTTTGTTTTACATGATCGATGAAGAACTTAACCTGATAAGTAATAATACCTAGCAGTCCTTTTCCAATAATCCTGTCTGCCACTTAGTGCCTCTTCGCCTGAAATGTGTCTATGACCCATTCATCAACTGGTGAGTGTTTGTTAGTCCTCATTTATCATGCCTTCATTGCTCTTTCCAATCTGGAATTTCCAACTTGAACATTATAACTTTAAGAAAAATTCAAAAGAGTTTATTGCATTCATTACCTGTCTTCTAATCCATCAATATACTCTTTCTTCCTTTTTCGTGAATCCTGTGCTGAGATTTTATTCCTTATTTTGCGCCTAATTCTCTTCAGTTCACGCTCTTCGTACTTGGTTAATGGATAATGTGTTGGCAAATTCACTCCCTCTTTCTGCAATAGGCGTTTCTCCTCAGCTGAAATATACATTGGGTGTCAATTAATATAATGGCAGATAAAAAAGATCAAATAATTACACAATTACAAGGGGGCAGAATAACTCTTCAGGAGGTGATATTCCACTACTGACAACATCCAGAGTTAAAATTGCTAAAGACATCGACGTGACTAATACTGTGAAGAGCAGATGGTTAATAAGGTGCGGCTTCACCTAACATCTGATGAACGTTTAAAAGTGTTATCACAAAGTGCTGGTGTCAGTCGGGTGAGGGTACACAGTTCCCCAATAGCTGACAAGCTGCTCTTTGCAGTAATAGTTATGTGGATAACAAGCAAACAAAGGGAGTGAGAAAGATAAATTAACTGCAATGAGGCCATATTTTTAAAAAAATTTCACAAATTGTGAGGAAAACTATGGTTTGGGAGAGTTTATAACCACATATGAGATGCTGACTCCTTTCAGAAGGCAATGTTCATTTGTTCAAGATATACTGAACAAACCAGCAAACTACATCTTGAAATTGTTTACCATATGCAATGCTACAACACTCTCTACAGCATCAGTTGAGTTGTACTGTGGGACACAACCAGATGGCCCTTAAAAGGTGTCAAATAAGCCTTATGACACTGTACATTGACTGGCAGAAACTCTGAATGGATCAAATTGGAATCTTACTTTTGATAACTGGTATACCAGTTATCCACTGGCAGTCTGACTTTTGCAGAAACATACAACTTGCATTAGAACTCTGAAATCCAGGAATACCGTGTCTTCACTGTTTGGATACCAGAGAAATATCACAATGGTGTCACATGTGCTGTTACAAAATAGTAATTCAGTGAAGAAATAAAATTTTGTAGGAACCAGCTGGGATCATGCTAAGTGGGTACACTACAGTGGCGTAACCTACGTCAAACTCGGAAGAATGGAATTAAAACAGACAGGGAGCTTACTGCCCCACAGTGTGCGAGAAATAATGCCAGGAACCCAATTCAGCACTTAGACAACAATGCAGAGCAGACACAACAATCCTCTATAATGAGGATACATTTAGGAACTCCAAGTGCTGAAAGGCTCAGAAAACGGGAGCTCATTTGGTCACCCATATGGGGAGAATCACGTCACTGACTGCTATAAAAGCCTAGCCTTCCTTCCACTCACTCTCAGAGTTACGCAAATCCATCTGCATCACATATACTGATGGAAGGTCAGCTCTACTAGTTGCAGGATGCCATGATGAATACTTTCAAGTGTCTACAACCACCGTCACCTCAAAGCTCACTGCTATGAGTCTACAGCCATTTGGCTGTGGAGGAAACTTGTATTCTGTGAGGTGCACTCCCGCTCGTTACAACGGTGACTGAATGAAGGTGAGGGCTGTGCTGATCTTTCAGAGAAGAACCAATTTGTGAGCTGCTGGGCTTGGGAGCAGGGTTCCTGTGCTGCCACTCCTGTGCAGTACAAATACTGGCTTACCAGCTTTGTCCTAATGCCTCTCGAGCCACCCTTTGTGTCACTGTTGGGTCCTCCACGTATATGCCATCTTGACAACTGACATCAGGGGCAGCCAGATTTCTGGGGCCAAGCCTAAGTGGTGCTTTACTCAATGGGAGCGCGAAGGCTCCAACAGGCATCCACAACCATGCTGGCTGTAGCAACATACTGGCTGCAGCACACTCCTACGACAGAGCCACAGCACTGACCCGTGACAATGAGAGCCTGCGCCTGCAAATTCCTCACAGAGCACTGTAGTGCTACTCTGCACCTTCGTGCAGCATGCTATCAGTACTGTCGCTACTAGGCAGCGCCAGGAAGAAAAAAAAGTGAATGTAAAACTCTTGCAAATAAATGACTGTTAATTGTATTATGTCTCATCAGCTCCCCATAGCCCCACAGAAGTCCGTCGCTGCATCTCCGCTCGTGTACCATGTACTCACATAGTAGGCTACATCTGGTGGGCTCCTACAAAGGGTGGCCGGGGTAGAAGAGATGCTCCTCTGTTAAGCTCCATGCATAATGAAGGCACAGTTGATGAGGAAACTAACAAACCTCACATAGTCATGAGCAACAACATGGCGAAGGGAGGATTTGATACAGTCAACTAGATGTGCTGTAAATACCCTATGGCTTGAGTAACAGCTGGGGTAACAATGGCTGAACGCTTTGCTTTACTAAATATCACAGGTATCAGTGCCCAAATATGATTTCAGTCCAATGTAGAATACCCAAGAAAACCAAGAAGAATAGTTTTGAAACTACTGTCTCAACAATTTATGAAAGCTCTTTTAATTACAAATGTCACATTCTGATGCTTCCAGATGGTCTCAAAATATTTTTGACAGCTTATAAACTGGAAGAATCTTGAGAACCGGAAGAGCCTTCAAACAAAAGGAAGAGTCACTGTGTTATGTGTGGTAGGAAAAAGAATGTTGTTATCACAACTCGTCATGGTCAGTGTAAGTTGTTTGTATGCAAATATCATTTTCCTATCGTCCGTGAAAAGTGTGCATGTAACAATATGGATGAGTGGAAGAAACAAGAAGTGTAAATTTTGTTTTGCATAACAGCAATATCATCGCATCTAATAAATAACCAGAATACGATATGCCACATGCTGTATGAGTAACATGTTTCTGATAAACACAGGCAGGCCTAGTACAGAACTGTGGACAGAGTCAACCATGCAAACCACTGATGTTACACAATCAATTTGACCAGTTCAGGGCTAATAAATTTCTTGCTGTGATACAGACTATGAAGAAAATAGAAGACTAATACAAGTAACTGAAAGGTCTGGTTGGTTTGTGGGGGTTGAAGGGACCAGACTGCAAAGGTCATCGTCCCAACTGAAAGGTCTACCACTTTTGAAATGCTTCTTGAAATTGCAGCACCCGCAATCTTGTTGAAACTAGCCAACATCGTAGGCAATGGGCTTAGGTGTATCTGTCACAGTTTATGCTTTAGCTGAGCTCCAGCTTCAGTTCTTCTATGATTTTTCAAAAAGAGAATTACAAATTATCTGCCAGTGCACCTGAAGTGTTTGGATTTATGCTTTCGCTCTTAAAGTCTTTTTAGCTTGTTCTTGTGGCACTTTTTAGAGAGACACCATGATGTCATCTGCCAGTACTGAGATCACAATGCAGGATTTGACAAGGAAATGTGTTATCACTCATGTGCTGAATGCAATCACTCCATCTGAGTCTATGACTCATTACAGTGTCTTCTAGACCGTTCATACTTTTCTCATAAGTTCTGTAATATTATTTATATAATCTTCACTGAGATTCAGGGCATATATTTTCAGACTGATTGAAACGTGTTTAGCATAATTCTAGCACAGATATGTCCAATGTTATATTGGTGACTCCCTTTGTTCACTCCCACTGACAGCGCAGACAATGTGCCACACTCGTCAAACACAGCAATCAGCAAAGCTCCTGTTAGCTAACATATTGTGGCGGCCTTTTGCTGCATAGCTCTCTTAGCATTTCTGTATGTCTCTAGCTCACTACAGCCATCTACTAAGGTGGCAAGTTTCTTCCCTCATGCATTTACTTCAGTCCTAAGCTGTTTTTCCTGCCATGTGACCAGATACCTACATACTATAGTTGTTGGCTACCAGTACAGGACAATAATTCAGTCCCTAGCAAGGCTTCTGCCAAACTAGCCTCACTCTCAGTCTTCACCTTCTCCTCACAGCATCAACATTGGCTTCTGTTCTGTGCTTGCACTGTGATGGACAACCAACATGGAGATGCTTATCATGAAGTTTCACAACACATCCATGTCATCTCTATGCTTATTGTGCAGCTGGGTGTGTAAATCAATGTTTTGAGCTGCATCTTCTGCCAGATATGATTAATTCTGCACCTCGAGGTGAGAAATATCGGTGTCATGCTGGTGATTCTCTGAGGCAAGCTTGTGACTTAGTTCAGTGTCATTATCCCAAATGCACCATGCCTTTGTCTAGTGCCATCACACTGGCGGGTGACTTTCATCAGCATTTGTAAATTTTGAGAGTGTCACGTTTTTCATAGTAGTGTAGTCATTAAATAAGTGTGTTTCTTAACAATTTGTGGACCCTGTTCCTTGTGCAGTGGCCGCTTTGCCTTGTTTGACTATTTCGTAATCAAACTTGTCAGTTAGGTAACAAAATATTCCTACAGCATCATTGCCTTAGTCTAGTGCCCAGGCTGGTAACTTCTGCCACAGATAGACATTTGACACCCATGCTTTCTGAAAGCCATGCACCCAGAACTGCCATGAGTCTCAGTCTTTGCTCTTGCTTCAACAAGTCAACATCTCCCAACTGCTCTCTTGGCAGCTCAACTCACACAATGCCATGTGGCTTGTGACCTTGGCTACCGCCTCTCACCAGAGTTTGTTTTGTCAGTGAAATTTCACTTTCGGAACCAATTTACCATAGTTTCTCACAGTCCAGTATGTAAAAGGTATTCCACCACATCTTCCACACCTCTTTCCTGGGGTGTGCTTTCTCAGAAGACTCCATGGTTCTGAGTGAAGGCTGATATTGGACACCTGGTTCATCCTCCATGTATCAGCACTGGATTAATAAGCGAGTGCAGTAATCACAAGTTCAGTGCAGTTACAACCAAGTACCAAGAGTACCAAGTGACTACCTTACCCGGTCACGCCCGGTCATTCAGGCACTCCTTTCCCACCACGTGCACCACAAATCCCTTTCAGACCGTTCTCGCTCCCTTCACCGTCAGATGAGTCTGTTTCACTTCATTAATTTAAATATCTGCTCTCTTTTTATTTTACGCACTTTTTACTTTACTATTATGCATGAGGTACGAATGCTAGCTCGTGAACCTCCAGTCCACCTAAATGTAACAGGGTCCCTGTGCAATGATTTCAGTTTAATATTTTTTAGTATTCATTTCTGGAACTACAAGATGTGAACTTCATCCCAACAACATCATTTGCAATAGTTTTATTCAGGATCTATTGATATATATTGCCTTAGCAAGGGATGCAAACACTGTACTTTGTTGCTAACTAAACTACACTACCATGAGCCTAGGTGCTATTTAATTCCATAAGTTAAATTCATTATTCTCCTAAACTTTCTGTTTTGTTGTTGTAGGTAGATCTCTGGAATAAAGTAGAGATTACTTTTGTCAAAATCAACCTAAGTTCCATTTCTGTCCCCATGAGATTCTGCCAAACAGCTTACGCATTCCTTTCAGTGCTTAGTATTATTATGCTGTTTGTTTACTTGTTTAAATTTGCACATGCTTAGAAGCATGCTTACAGAGCTAGGATATGGATCTGATTTCTGCAGTTTTAGTCACTAACAATAAAAAAGGAAACAAAATCGCTCCTTCAATACAGAGCACAGATATGACACAATATTTGCTGTGGATACTCTCAAGTCCTTTACTAAAAATTGTGACTATTATGGCATCTTTACAAATCGACTGGTATTGTTTGTACTTCCCCATATTAAATGGATCAGACTACTTGTTCTGGTTTTGAAGAGTAGCCCTCTTGCTTTTTATGAGGTTTTGAAAGCTATTGCCTGGGGAATGAATCTTTATCAGTTCAGACTTTTGAGTGGTATAGAGATTGCTGTGGTGAGTACTGAAGAAAATCTTCTGCACCAAGGCTTCATGATTCTGCCGTGAGTTGAGGTCATCCTTCCAGTGCCTCAAGATGTATTGAACCCCAGTAAGAATGGTGATATTGTACTCATCCTTCAGATTTTCAGCTGAGGAGATTATGTATTCATAAAACGAACTTTAATCCAGCATAAAAATTACACACGTCTCTGACACTATGTGACCTCATAGCTGTCTAGGTTTCATTGCCATCAGTTACCTTATACTTCCCTTATTTTGTCCCGATTTTTGTTTTTCAGCTCTTGAAAATGTATCTTCTTCACTCTAGACAATGTAACCTTAGATGGAGGTAGACAGGTTTTTCTTTTATCTTCATTGAGAGTTAAAATTTCATTGTTGCTTTCATCAAACCAGTCTTGTGTTTTCCTTTTCTCTACACTGATTTTCTGCTGATCCTACAAAGTCATTTTCAAATGTGGTCCATTCTGCATCTACTACTTTCTTTTTGCTGGGTGCTGAATCAGCAGACCTAAAATACAATTCTGGTACCCTGTGGTGGCCATTTCATTCTGAAGTTTTAATACTTCAAAATTCATTCCAGATGGGTTGATATATGAATATTAACTTTTCAATGTATAAGATAACCTGAGGCAAACAATAAGGAGTTTGTGGTCTGTTCGACAACTGCCAATCTTATCCATTGTCTTTGTAATGAAAATAATTTCTTAACATGTAACTGTGTGATGACTTGTAAACAGATCTTCATGTGCTGAAAAACTTAAATATATATTATTTTTTATGTACAAAAAATATAAAAAATATGCATCAAAATGCAAAAGTATTTTGTTTCAATATTACAAAACTGTAAATATGTATGTTAAAAAATCATTCACAAATCAAGCTGACATAGCGGTGGATTCAAACAATTCACTGTTGCACTGAACTCTCAAAGTTTTCCATCACAAACTGATGTCAGTTGATTCAAAACAATGCACAACACTGCAAGAATGATCTTTCAACATTGCATGATGATAATCTTGCCCATACCATCAAAGGAATGTCACTGGCAAACATTTTCCATTTCATCATTATCTACTTCCCCTTCGAAAACCATGGAAATTTTACAAATAGTATGAACTCCACCATTTTTTTAACACATTTTCAAATTTCTGTTTAATGAAATCCACTTTTGGGCCTTTGAGTGAATTAATTTTTTTTCTCAATGTCATGTACTTCATTAACTGTCTCAATTAACAAGCTGACTGATGTTTCTAATTTTACATTCATGAATAAAATGTATTTTTATGTGAAATATAATTTTATATATGACTGAAGTGTGCTGTTTCAGAAATTTTTGTGTTATTACAGTTTTTTATCTATGCGAAAAAAATTATTTACATAATAATAAGTTCCCTAGTGATGATGTAATCAATTAGATACTAATATTTGCATTTACATATACATTTAATTGCATAATGTTCTGGTAGATAGAACAGAGTGGAAGTGGTGAGGAGCTCATGATCAGCGCAAAGATCAGGAGATATTAACCTACTCCCCTACAGCTTTACTATTAAAAGTTACCAAGTAATGGGAAGTTAATCCACCACTGGCACCTTGTGGAAAGACTGTTTAGAAGGTCTACAAAATGCTTCACAGAATGCTCATAATAATTTAAGGTGGTAGTGTAAGTGGAAATTAATGCCATAAAATTGTATCTACACAAAGGTATGATCCAATCACTTACTGCAATAGAAGCACGCCAATGTTCATTTATAAAGCTAGTTTTCATTTGAAACTAATATCATGAATGTGACATTGTCCATTTGATTTCCACATACAAAAAAATATGGTGCACTCTATTCTGATCTTAATGATCTTCACAACAAGAATTAGGACAGGGCATTACTCACATCACAGATGAGGCACTGTGCAACAGACAGGTACACTTGAAAGATCGTTTGACAGTAGACAAAATTAGAGGATGAAATCCTTCTTCAGCTTTAGAAAAACTCATGCACATTCATACACAAACTTACGCTCTTGTAAAAGTTGTCTGAAGGTGGTTAGTCACTGAAGTCAACCACTTTAAATTCTAAGGACTGTGGGTAGAGGTAATACTTCCTTAGAAGTCTCTCATTTAAGATCATGCACTGTTACCTTCACTACAAGAATGGTCTGGACTGCCTCTGACACTGGCACCCAAAGGCTTGTTTATTTTCGTTACTTTCACTCTATTATCTCGTACTGTACTGTATTTTTTGGCAACTCTGCACATTCACGGAGAATATTCTCAGCTCAGAAGTGGACGGCCAGACTGATGTGTGGTATCAGTTCATGAACTACGTGTAGGTTACTGTTCAGGTGTCTCAGAATTCTAACTGTTGCCCCTGTTAATGTATTCTATCATGGTATTCATTGTTGACAATATTGACTTTTTCAGAAGAAATTGTAACTTCATTCAGTGCACACCAGCTGGAAAAATGATGTAAATTTTGACAACATTTCCTTAAGCCCTGTACAGAGGTATGTGCATAATTCAGTAGGTTTCATTTTCAATAAGCTTCCAGCAAAACTAAAAATTTGAGTTACAAACCCCAAGTATTCAGTATTCAACCGTTCCTTGTGGCTCACTCCTCCTATACTGTACAGGAGTTTGTTATAGTAGTTGAGAACTTTTCTTTGTAATGTGATATTTATTTATGCACACCTTTTTTTGGTGTTTTATTAATTCATTAATTCCTTGTCAATAATCTTTTAATAAGCATTCTGTAAACTACATACTGAGTTGTTCCACAATAAAGTAGGTTGGCTCATATGGTCAAATGGAACTTGCTATGTAAATAAATAAAATAAATCAACACACACAGCCACTGCCATCTCTCCGAGAACAATAAGTAGTATCAAAGCCACAATGTTCTGCTACAATGGGTACTGGTCCAGTCACCAGAAGTTTTAGCTTTCACAGTATTGCACAGCTCGCGAACTTTTTTACTTTTATTTACTTACAACATGCTCCATTACATTATTTGTAATACTACATGAATATACTGTGTGTGTGTGTGTGTGTGTGTGTGTGTGTGTGTGTGTGTGTGTGTAGTGTAGTGTCTGTGTTGCATGATGATGATGATGATGATGATGAGAGAAGGGAGAGGGTGAAGCCCTGGCCCGGCACATAGCCTTCTCCTCGCAAATAGCTCAAAGGGGGCTTAACGTCTTGGTCCAATGGACGAACCCCATCAACAGGGTCACGTGCCCTCACTTCATTAGATACTGCAGAGGGGTTTGGTACTGAAACCAGGACAATGGTGTAACACCTGGTGATCAGGAACTTTACGCCACCACCTCTCCTCCCCTTGCTGATCAAACACTAGCAGTGAAAATTTCTTCCACAACCAGGATTCAAACCAGCTTACCCCCGGGTCCCACATAAGCATGCATTAGTGACCTCAGAGGTGGGTACAGCTTGTGCATTGAAAAGGAATCATCAATGAATGCGATCACAATAAATGCTTCCTACTCATTTTTATTAAGAAACATAATTTGGAGAAGTTATCCACATCTAACAATGCATTAGTCAAATTAGTATAGGCAGTAATAGTAAGATGTTTAATGACAACATACTTGCACACTCTTGCACTTGACTGACTAAATATGTAATGGAATTATGAGACAAAACTCCTAGCCTTCACTTACCTTCTGGAGGCAAAACACTTAGTACTGCCAACAGACACACACAAAACAAAGGAAACTGTTGTAGCTTTCAGAACTATTAATTCCTTCCTTGGAGAGGAGTGAGAAATTTTAACAAGGAAGGCAGGTCATTCAGACCCTGAGTTTGAGAGGAATCCACCAGCTGTCATTAAGCAGTTCCCCTCATCTTGTTCTCAAGTCTGACTGAAGTGCCAATCCATTTTAACCTTCCCCAACCCATGTCTCCCTTCGCCCTATGGAAGAAACCAATAGTTCTGAAAGCCAGGATGTTTTCTTTTATTTTTATATGTGTCTATCAACAATAACAATATTGAGTATCTTACCTCTTGAAGGTAGTCTTGGGCCAGCAATTCTGTTTCATAATTTTATAGCTGTACTTTTTGAAACACATCAAAAGTTCATACACCAACCTGTCAGCTCCAGTCTTGGGTAACTGCTGTCTGACTCATCTCCAGTTTCTTCAGAATGGCTTCCTTTAGATGAGCAGTTACTTGACATATCATCAGCTGGCACAAAATTTTCCACACACATTGTCTGTATGTCAAAAACTGAATCACTTTCGTGAAGTCCATTGCTTGCTGTCTTGCGAGGACTTTTTGTTGGAAGATTTGTGCTTGTAGCATTAATAATCTTAATTGTTTTTACGTCTGATAAGCTATTCAATTTGACAGGTAGAAGAATAGATCGTGGGTTGCCAGATACAGATGTTAACCGCAACACTTGTTGAATATTACTGGTCTTCAAATTACTTATATGTGCATTTGTGTTGATAGCTTGTTTCAGTTTGGGTGTTTTGGCAGGGACATCTGTAAATGAAACGTTCTTGACATTCTTCACAGCAGATACTGTGTGACATAGTAGCTAATGAAGCTAACAAACATAACAAAATTTATTGTTAAAAATACTAACAACTAATGAACTAACCTCAAATATGTAGGCCCATTATAAATATTATTAAAGAATAGAAAGTCCACTATGGACTCTGACAGTATTGTGAAAATGATAGACTGCTACTCACCATTTAGAGGAGACGCTGAGTCGCTGACAGGCGCAATGAAAAGACTGGTATACATTTACCACACAGAGAAGATGCTGAGTAACAGACAAGCACAAATGAATAGCAGTCTGATACTCAGTGTCTCCTCTCTATGGTAAGTAGCAAAATCTATCCTTTTCATAATATTTTTATAAACATTACTGCATCACCAACAAGTCATTTAGTAAACTAATTCCATGTAGCAGAGCTCATTCAAACTGTTTCATCACAATTTTGTGTAGAATGAGCTGATTAATTCCCTGGCCCTGCCGTTTGATGATGTAGAAGAGAAATGTCATTTGTAGTTTCTACACTGTTGAAACTACTAGCATATGAATTTTGTGCACCATTAATGTGGCACAGCACTCACAGAATCATTCAATGGTACAGTCTATAATAATAATAATAATAGTTTGTGACATTGCTTCTTTCTTACTAGTTCTGGAATACTACAGAGTTACTTCAAACCTTTCACTAAAAATTCCTTAGGCCTGAAAAAGGAAATGAAATAATATGCATGAAAAAAAAAGCAACAACAACAACAACAACAACAACATTGTGTGCCACTTGCCCGCATCTTTTTGGTAGAAGACTTGCACAAATTTTTCTGCAACTTTGACTATATTTCATAGCTACCAAATGATGTACCACAATGGTTAAGTAACTGGGCTCTCATTAGAGAGGAGTGGGGGTTCAAATATCCATCTCACCATTCAGATTTAGGTTTTCCATGGTTTCCCTAAATCATTTAAGGCAAATGTGAGGGTGGTTCCTTTCAAAAGGACAGTCCATTTTCTTACCCATTCTAGTCCCATTTGAGTTGTGATTCATCTCAAATAGCCTTCTTGTTGATTGAATATTAAACACTAAACTTCCTTCATTTATATTTGTAACCTGTTGACCAATACGGTAACGATACTTCACACTAATTTATACCTGGAACTTACTGAACCCATGTGGCCCATTCTTCTTCCCTTACATTCAAAACAAAATTCTGTTGCTGCTACTGTAATTAGCACTTGATATTTTTACTGCACTAATTAGCTGATCAGGTTGGAAAATTACATGTTCTTGTATACAAGTTCAAATTAAAATTACTATACTTCTTTGGGGTTTGTAAATTGAATTTACGAACAATCTGAATTTTAGATTATAATAATTAAGGTGCAATCACTCTACTTTTCTGAGCATAAAATTATCTTTATGCATTTTATTATATGAATGATCAAATTAGTTTTCCATGAACAATTCTAAATTGCTATGTAAGAAGATGATAATATCATACATACATGGGGAGGTAACTATTAATAATTGTAGATTTTTAAATAATGGGCAACATGATTGCCTTGGATGTACAGCACACATTTCTAATGATTCTTTTCTGCAATTCTATTATTCCAGGATTTCTACATTTAGATTAAATGTGCCAACTTGTAGCTCTGTCCAGGCTAAAATGTTTTATTTTGCTACCATTTGTCCCCACATCTACAGTTATTCTGCAGTTTTGTTTGCGACAACTAATTGTTCTAACATGCATAACGCAAACATAAATTACTGACACTGTATGCAATGTAACCTGATCACCTCGCGTGCTTTTGGAGAGTATGTAGGTAATAAATCTGTCCCTTTAAGCATCTGGATATTTCCATTGTTGGTTTTGCTGTTTCTCGTCAGGCTGTCAGAACACTGTTGGACAGAATCATCCTGTTTCACGATAACACCTGGACCCCACTGCCAACTGGACAAAGGCTACACTTCAGCAATTTGGTTGGGAAACACTGCAATATCCTCCGTACAGCCTGGGTCTTTCAATGTGTAATTTTCATATCTTTGGTGACCTGAAGAAAGACATGAGTGGATGTTGGTTTCAGTTGATCAAGGAAGTGTAAGAGTGGGTGTGGTTGTGTGTCTGTCAGTGACCGACAGCTTCCTATGAAACAGGAACTGATCATCTTGTCTCCCAGTGGGATAAACTTCTTAACATATGTGATGATTACTTTGGAATTGAACCATTCCATGGGCCCATTGTGGCAGGTGTTTGGTTCTCATTTGACTACCCCTTATACCTACAAAAGAAGACTACCTCATATGTCATTTCACATACAGACATGGAATTCCATGTGAACTATGCATTCATCAGCATGGTCGGTCTTCAGCATAACATATGATGTTCTATTAGAGAATATACAGTGATGCACAGCAACCTATTAGATAGCAACTGAAAACTGATGTGATGTAGTGAGCAAATACTAAAAAACAGATATCAAAGATGACTGGTAATGGAAGACAGATGTACAGATATGTAACAAAATATAGTACATACTCTAAACAGTTGGTCTGCTCATATCCTTTGACAATACCAATATAAAATCACTACTAAATATATAATAGTTACCAGGCAACTCAATATTAAACAAAAATGATTAGATAAAAGTAATCGAATAATAACAGTTAATACTATGGCACTACCAAGTCCGTTGTAACATAATAAAACAAAAAAGGACCACTCATTATTATTACTTTCTCCCCTCTCCCCCACACACTTCTGAGACTTGGTGATCGTAAGTGAAGTGTAACAAAGCCCCACACACATTTGGTTGGAACAAATATATTGTCACAGAAGAAGCTGAGTAGCACAGCCACTGTGGTGTAGTGGTTATGATACTAGACTGTTGCATGGTGGGTCGTGAGTTCAAAACTCACCTGAACTGTAAAATTTTAATTTCTATATGCATTTCGAGTACATTCTAGAAGTATCCACAAATGTCAAGAATCACTGTACTGGAATGTTCTGTAACTGTATATATACCATATGTGTTATGGCCAGAGGCACTTCGCTCTGCGCTCTTGTATGTGTAAGTGCTGATTAAACCTTCGTTGAGTGAAGTTAGTGTTCGCCATTCATCTAATTACACCTCCTACATGACAATATATACCCTTGTGTACATAACACATATTTTTCAAAATAAACAGACAATACATGTCAACAACTGAGTTACAAATATCAGATACATCAGAAGATAGACAATGTAATGGGAGTATGGTGATAAAGAATAATCTACGCCCAAAGAATGCTTTACTTTTAATACAGTGCTTGAATTAGTAGAAAAGTTTGATGACTTAGAGAAACAGACCATTAAACTGACACACACACACACACACACACACACACACACAATGAGGTGGTTAATCAAACTGACACAACTTTTTCTTTTGGTGAAATGGAAATGTTAGAAAAAGCTTAAAATGTAATTTGCCTCCTAAACTATGCAATAAAAGTGTAAAAAGACTGATCGTTAATACCAAATTGACTATAGATCAGCTCAAAAGTTGCTCTGCACAAAACAACTTAGTGCCTAACCAAGTAGCTACCTTTATAAGGCAGCGTACTCAAAATATTCAGAGTCTAAAGGGGAACAAAAATGTAATAAGCATGAGTAATCCATAATAAATGGCATTATTTCCAAGCTTGCTGATGAAAAGGCTCTAAGATTAAACTCAGATAAATGAAATATTATTGTTGTTATGTACAACCATGAGTATGTTGAGAAAACCTTAGGACTTTTTGACTCAAAAAAATTACAGAAGTTAGAAAATGATCTAACTGAATCCTTTCAGAAAGACCTTAAAGAATGCATAAGTGACTGGCAGTTTTTATTTAATGATTTTCAAAAGGAAAATTGCATTGTTATGAATCTACAGTACTTAGGCTTAGGTCTCGAGCTGAAGTTCACAAAGTAGCAACATCAATTAGGCATATAGTGTATTATATTGACAGTTTAGGTTACTTGATTAGCCAAAAACTAAATTATACTACTATCACAGATTGTGTGTCCCAGGGAAAGTAAACAATTAAAAAAATCAAGTGGTCTAATTTCTCATGTGAAAGATATTCAGATTCCTGAAAATGTCATGTTCTGTTCATTTGATGTTACAAACTTGTACACGTCCCAGTCCAAGAGTCAACAAGCCTTGTTAGGTAAAATTTTTCACAATACGCAAAAATGGGTGTTCCAAACATAATGGAGCTAACAGAGGTACTCACCACTGTACTTTCCCACAAGCACCTCATTTTTATGGTGATGTCTATAACAGTACTTATGCCAATATATTCATGGATCATATTGAACATAAAATTGTACTTAACAATTCTGAAATTACAAGTAAAATCATGTACTATAAAAGATGTGTTGATGGCAATGTTATTAACAAAATTAGGAAAAGGATAGATTGCTACTCACCATACTCACCATAAAGATGGCCTGTTGAATTGCAGACAGGCACAATGAAAAGACTTTTACACATCACAGCTTTTGGCCAAAGCCTTCTTCAATAAAGAAAACACACACACCTCAGGCATACATGATCAGTACCACCAGCAGCTCTGACCAGATCTGTCACTGGTAGTGGTCAGCAGTAACTAGCTGTGTGTGTGGGATGTGCTTCTTTGTGTGTGTGTGTGTGTGTGTGTGTGTGTGTGTGTGTGTGTGTGTGTTTTCTTTGCTGAAGAAAGCTTTGGTCAAAAACTATTGTGTGTAACAGTCTTTTCGGAATGCCTGGCTGCAACTCAACAGGTCATCTTTATGGTGAATAGCAATCTATCCTTTTCCTAATATTGCTGATATTCCAACCTGGAGTTTCCACTGTTAGACGCTATTAACATTCTGAAAAGCAAAATAAATGATGTAAAAAAGTTACACCACTTGTTTAACAGTAAGCACCCTTGTGTTATTTACTGCAGAAAATGAAACAAACTGAGGGATAAATTTCCTTCATCTAAGAATTTCTAAAAATTTTAATGTTAACTTTTCAACTGAAAGCAGCAACAAAAAACGAGTTTCAACATCTGATGAATTCATATAATGTTAATGAGTAGTTGACTTTCGCACTAGGATCAAATCTAAGAGTCATACTTCCATAAACAATATATTTATAGATTCAAGTATGTGCCATAGATCCACTGTTATCCCATTCTTGAATGGGCTATCTGAACATGATGGACAACTCCTTACTCTGCATGACAGAAAACCTCTCAAGAAAGGTATCTCAACCTGGAAATTTATAATATTAATGACTAGAGACTCACTGGAACTCGATGGAATGGAGCCCAGCACACAAGGTGGATGAGGTTAACACTAAATTTAACATATCCATAAATGATTCTCATTCCTTTTGAAGAGGTTTTTCCAAAAAGAGATTTGTTGGCAACAATACTTCCATGCCCCTGAAAAAAGACCTGTATCACAAAGAGACTTAAACAGTTGTGTGAACAAAGATGGGACTTGCAGCTGGAAAGCTAATGACGCAACAGAAATGTACTGTAAGATCCTAAAGAAGCTGATACAAAAATCAAAAGTGTTATACTATGAACCAGAAACTGACACCTCTAATAATTAGGCAAAGACTATTTTGCATATTATTAGACGGGAGACAAGGAAGAACGATAGAACTTTTATAAGTCTTCAAAATCAAACATGAAGGAAATCCTCTATGCAATACCAGTAACACAGCCATTATTTTCAACAAACATTCCTTGCCAGTGTCAGAACAAGGGCTCTATTAATGAAACCTCTAGTCTTATGCAAAATACGTTCCCCGAAAAATCGTTTAAATACACACTACCCTTATCACAACATCTGAAACTGAAAGAACGATCACCTCTCTCAAGAATAAAAATTCCACTAGAGCAGATAACATGTCTAACAATTTGTTGAAACAGTGCTGTGGTTCTATAAGTAATGTACTTAGCCACATTTTCAATGCATCCTTACAACAAGGAACTGTGCCAGATAGACTCAAAGTGCTATTGTGAAACCCCTCTTCAAGAAACATGAAAAACATAAGTTACAAATTACAGGCCAGTTTCTCTCCTGACTGCTTTTTCAAAGATACTAGAAAAGCTAATGTATACAAGAATTTTGGAACATCTATAGCCTATTGATTTAATATTCTCAGCGAAGGCACAGTTTGGTTTCTGGAAGGGTTTGTCAACCTAACAAGCAATCTATGCTTTCATAAATAAAGTTCCAGAGTCTCCAAATGACAAAAGGGTGTCAACAGGATTATTTTGTGATTTATTAAAAGTCTTTGACAGTGTAAACCTTGAAAGCTAACTTTTTTATGTTGTATCAAATAGGTAATTATAGTCATTCCTCAAAGACAGGGAGCAGAAAGTAGTATTAGACAGTACAGACGATCTTTGCAATGGTCTGGCTTCATCAGAATGGAGAAGTATCAAATGCAGAATGCCACATGTGTCATTCTTGTTCCTTAACTGTTCCTGACATTTATATGTGTTTTAACACAATGCACAAAGCTACAGTGCAATTTTACCATTTTTGCAGATGACACCAAGATTATGATTGATGCTCGTATGTGTGATAATCTTCTGACAACTATTAACAATATTCTCATCAATTCAGTAAAAATAGTCTAATTTCAACAAACTCATTAAACTTTAATAAAACTAACTATATTCAATTCACTGCAACTACAAAACTGAGGGAGAGTTAATTGTTAAATGTGCCACATAGGCAATAGAAAGAGTTAAAACAAAAAAGTTCCTGGGTGTTACGATTGACTGCAGATTCGTTGATTGGTTGATTTAAAAGACGGGGGAGGGACCAAACTGCTAGGTCATTGGTCCCTCGTTCTGATTAAAATAATTCCTCAAGGGTGGGAGTAAAATATCAAGACATACAAAACACAGCTGAAAGAAAGAAGAAAACCACAAGAATGACAGAAGGGCAACAAACACTGAAATGGACAAAATCAGACAAGAAAACCACAGAGAAATGCAAGAAACATGTAGAAGAGATCAAAACAAGAGAGCAGATTACCATGGCTGGCTCCCATGAAAATAAAAAGGAGAAGCCAGCCACTTTGCAACACATTAAAACCTCAACCCTACAAGCACTAGGCACAGAGGGACAAAGGACATGCGCCAAAACTTAGATCAACGATAAAATCCACCCTCACGAATAGTACATCAAACTAAAGCTGCTACTGAGGCAGTGTCGCCCAACACCAAAGGTAGGGTGCTGAGAAAGTTAAAAGTCTGCCGCAGAGTGCCTAAAAGTGGACAGTCCAGCAAGAAGTGGGCAACCATCAAATGTGAGCCACAGCGACAACTAGGTGGGGCCTCGCGACAGAGAAGGTACCGATGTGTTAGCCACGTATGGCCAATGTGGCGCCAGCAGAGGACAACTGATTCCCTGTGAAAGGACCACATGGAAGACTTCCACACATTCCTAGTCTCCTTAATGACACGCAGTTTGTTGTGCGTACTGTTATGCCATTCCGTCTCCCAAAGCCGAAAAACCCTGCGGCGTAAGACAGAATGCAGGTCAGTTTCGGGGATGCCCATCACCAGAAGCGGTTTCCGCATAGCCTGATTGGCCAGCCTTTCAGCAACTTTGTTGCCTGGGATTCCACACAAACACCACTGAACAACAGGATCATTTCAGGGCATAGTTGGACTCCTGAATGGACATTACCAAAGGGTGACGAGGGTAGCACTGGTCAATAGCTTGTAGGCTGCTCAAGGAGTCGGTACACAGGAGGAATGACTTGCCAGAGCATGAGTGGATGTGCTCAAGAGCACGAGATATGGCCGCCAGCTCTGCAGTGAAAATACTGCTGCCATCAGGCAAGGAGTGCTGTTCAATATGTCCTCCATGCACATACACAAAGCTTATGTTACCACCAGCCATTGAATTGTTGGTGTAAACCACTTTGTGGCCCCAGTACATGTCGAGAATCAAGAGGAACTGATAGTGGAGAGCTGCAGGGTTAACGGAGTCCTTAGGGCCATGCAAAAGGTCCAGAAGAATCTGCGGCCTAGGTGTACACCATGGAGGTGTACGTGAATGGACCTCGAGGAGAGGTCACAACGAGGACTCCAGTTCAGACAGAAGGGACTGGACATGAACCGCAATCCTAAGCCCTGACCTGGGTTGCTGATGCAGGAGATGAACCGCTGTGAGTGGGAAAAGGAGATGGTAATTCGGATGCACATGAGAACTATGAACGTTTGCAACGTAACTGGCCAGCAGTTGTGCACGCCTAACCTTCAATGGAGTGTCTCCGGCCTCCAACAGGACACTGGTCACTGGACTCATTCTAAAAGCTCCTGTCACTAGACAAATGCCACAGTGGTGCACTGGGTCGAGTAAAAGCAATGCTGAGGATGCTGCTGATTTGTAAACCAGACTCCCATAGTCAAGGCAGGATTGAACAAGGGGTCTGTGGAGCTGCAGCAGTGTCGAGTGATCTGCACCCTAGTTGGTGTTGCTCAGGCAGCGAGGGCACTGAGATGCTGCCAGCACTTCTGCGTAAGCTGACGACGGTGAGGTAGCCAAGTCAATGGGGTGTCGAAAGCCAGTCCTAAGAAACGATATGTCTCCACTATAGTGAGTGGATCATCATTAAGGTAAAGTTCTGGTTCTGTATAAACCATGTGACACAGACAGAAATGCATGACACACGACACCACAGATGAAAACTGGAAGCCGTGGGCTAGAGCCCATGACCGCGCTTTGTGAATGGCTCCCTGCAGGCACTGCTCAGCAACACCAGTACTGGAGGAGCAGTACTAAATGCAGAAGTCATCCGCATACAGAGAAGATGAGATCGACGACCCTACAGCTGTTGCTAGACCATTAATAGCCACTAGGCATCTGAAAAAGGCTGTTCGGATGGCAGACTCGAGGGACAGAAGATTATCAGTGGTAGAGCGACCATGGCGAAAGCCGCCCTGACATGGAGCCAGTAGGCCACGTGACTCCAGCACCCAACCCAACTACTGACACACCATACATTCCAGCAGCTTACAAAGAAAGTTGGTGAGGCTGATGGGCCGGTAGCTATCCACATCAAGAGGGTTTTGACTGAGTTTCACCACCGGAATGGTGGTGCTCTCCCACCATTGCGATGGAAAGACGCCATCGCACCAGATCTGGTAGAAGATGATGAGGAGATGTTGCTTGTAGTCAGATGAGAGATGTATAATCATCTGACTGTGGATCCCACCTGGCTCCGGAGCCAGCAGCTGTATCGGGGCAATGTGCAATGGCCCACTCTGTAAACGGGGCATTATAGGGTTCACTGCAGCGTGTTGTGAACAATAGGACTTTCCTTCCTTTGCAGCTGCCGTTTGAGGGTGTGAAAGGCTGGGGGGTAGTTCTCCGATGCAGAGGCTCGAGCATAGCACTCAGGAAAGTGCTTGGCAATCACATTTGTGTTGGTACATAACACACCACTGACGTTAATGCCAGGATCACCTGTTGGAGTTTGGTTTATTTATATTTATTATTTATTTATTTATTGTTCCGTGGGACCAAATTAAGGAGAAGTCTCCATGGTCATGCAACAAGTCAATACATTAAATTATAACACGATATTAGAAACAGATAAAATGAAATATAAAAAAACATGTTCAGGTGACAAGTCGTAAGTTTAAATGAAGAAAATCAACAACGTAACACTGGAATTTGCTTAATTTTTTAGCTTTTCCAGGAGCTCCTCGACAGAATAGAAGGAGTGAGCCATGAGGAAACTCTTCAGTTTAGACTTAAATGAGTTTGGGCTACTGCTAAGATTTTTGAGTTCTTGTGGTAGCTTATTGAAAATGGATGCAACAGAATACTGCTCTCCTTTCTGCACAACAGTCAAGGAAGTGCATTCTACATGCAGATTTGATTTCTGCCTAGTATTAACTGAGTGAAAGCTGCTAACTCTTGGGAATAGGCTAACATTGCTAACAACAAACGACATTAAAGAAAATATATACTGCGAGGGCAATGTCAGAATTCCCAGATTTTTGAATAGGGGTCGACAAGAGGTTCTCGAACTTACACCACATATAGCTCGAACAGCCCGTTTTTGAGCCAAAAATACCCTTTTTGAATCAGAACAATTACCCCAAAAAATAATACCATACGACATAAGCGTATGAAAATATGCAAAGTAGACTACTTTTCGTGTTGAAGTGTCACTTATTTCAGATACTGTTCTAATGGTAAATAAAGCAGCATTTAGCTTCTGAACAAGATCCTGGACATGGGCTTTCCACAACAGCTTACTATCTATCCGAACGCCTAGGAACTTGAACTGTTCTGTCTTGCTTATAATATGCCAATTCTGTCTGATCAAAATATCGGTTCTTGTTGAATTGTGAGTTAGAAACTGTAAAAACTGAGTCTTATTGTGATTTAGCATCAAATTATTTTCCACAAGCCACGAACTTATTTCATGAACTACATTATTTGTTACTGTTTCAATATTACACACAAGATCCTTCACTATCAAGCTGGTGTCATCAGCAAACAGAAATATTTTTGAATCACCTGTAACACTAGAAGGGATATCATTTATATAAATAAGAAGCAGCAGTGGCCCCAGCACCGACCCTTGGGGAACGCCCCACTTAACAGTGCCCCGTTGGGACTGAACATCACTACCACTCTCAATATTGTAGAGAATTACCCTCTGCTTTCTGTTCTTAAAGTAAGAGGTGAACCAATTGTAAGCTACTCCCCTTACTCCATAATGGTCCAACTTCTGCAGTAATATTTTGTGGTAAACAGAGTCAAAAGCCTTTGTTAAATCAAAGAAAACACCTAGCGTACCCAAAAAGACATCTGATCTCCGTCCAGACTTGGAAAGGCAACGTATGGCACCCAATGGTTGACATGTACCTCTCCCAACACTCCTGTTTCCATCGTTTTATAAGTTGGGAAACGTGGGCATGGAGTCGCTTAAAGGCTATATGTGCTCTAGGGAAAGGCGCTGCTTATGGTGCTGTAGAGCTCGCCGGCGCTCTTTAATTGCCTCAGCGACTTCTGGCGACCACCAAGGGACTGTCTTTCGCCAGGGGCACCCTAAATGACAAGGGATCGCAATTTCTGCCGCAGAAACGATCGCTATAGTGACCTACTCAATGACAACATTGATGGCACCATATGTGGGAGATTCAATGGTGACAGCAGAGGTGAAGGGTCCCAGTCCGCCTTGTTTAAAGCCCATCTGGGTAAGTGTCCGTGGTTATGGCACTGGGGGAGTGACAGGAAGATGGGGTAGTGGACACTACCACACAGGTCGTCATGTGCTCTCCCAGTGGATAGATGGGACAAGGCCAGGACTGCAAACCAAGAGATCAATGCCCGAATATGTGCCATGTGCCACACTGAAATGTGTGGGGGCACCTGTATTTAAGAGGCAGAGGTCGAGTTATTACAGTAAATTTTTGACCTCCCTACATCTACATCTACATCTACATTGATACTCCGCAAGCCACCCAACGGTGTGTGGCGGAGGGCACTTTACGTGCCACTGTCATTACCTCCCTTTCCTGTTCCAGTCGCGTATGGTTCGCGGGAAGAACGACTGTCTGAAAGCCTCCGTGCGCGCTCTAATCTCTCTAATTTTACATTCGTGATCTCCTCGGGAGGTATAAGTAGGGGGAAGCAATATATTCGATACCTCATCCAGAAACGCACCCTCTCGAAACCTGGACAGCAAGCTACACCGCGATGCAGAGCGCCTCTCTTGCAGAGTCTGCCACTTGAGTTTATTAAACATCTCCGTAACGCTATCACGGTTACCAAATAACCCAGTGACGAAACGCGCCGCTCTTCTTTGGATCTTTTCTATCTCCTCCGTCAACCCGACCTGGTACGGATCCCACACTGATGAGCAATACTCAAGTATAGGTCGAACGAGTGTTTTGTAAGCCACCTCCTTTGTTGATGGACTACATTTTCTAAGCACTCTCCCAATGAATCTCAACCTTGTACCCACCTTACCAACAATTAATTTTATATGATCATTCCACTTCAAATCGTTCCGTACGCATACTCCCAGATATTTTACAGAAGTAACTGCTACCAGTGTTTGTTCCGCTATCATATAATCATACAATAAAGGATCCTTCTTTCTATGTATTCGCAATACATTACATTTGTCTATGTTAAGGGTCAGTTGCCACTCCCTGCACCAAGTGCCTATCCGCTGCAGATCTTCCTGTATTTCGCTACAATTTTCTAATGCAGCAACTTCTCTGTATACTACAGCATCATCCGCGAAAAGCCGCATGGAACTTCCGACACTATCTACTAAGTCATTTATATATATTGTGAAAAGCAATGGTCCCATAACACTCCCCTGTGGCACGCCAGAGGTTACTTTAACGTCTGTAGACGTCTCTCCATTGATAACAACATGCTGTGTTCTGTTTGCTAAAAACTCTTCAATCCAGCCACACAGCTGGTCTGATATTCCGTAGGCTCTTACTTTGTTTATCAGGCGACAGTGCGGAACTGTATCGAACGCCTTCCGGAAGTCAAGAAAAATAGCATCTACCTGGGAGCCTGTATCTAATATTTTCTGGGTCTCATGAACAAATAAGGCGAGTTGGGTCTCACACGATCGCTGTTTCCGAAATCCATGTTGATTCCTACATAGTAGATTCTGGGTTTCCAGAAATGACATGATACGCGAGCAAAAAACATGTTCTACAAGAGATCGACGTAAGAGATATAGGTCTATAGTTTTGCGCATCTGCTCGACGACCCTTCTTGAAGACTGGGACTACCTCAGCCAGTAAGCATGGTGCCAGCTCACAAGGGGTTATGCACATTAAAATCTCCCAAAAGTAGGAAAGGTTTAAGGAGATGATCAATCAGTGCAGCCAATATGATACTGCACCATCTGGGGGAAGATATACATTGCAGACAGTTATTTCCTGTGTCGTCCTTATCCTGACAGCCACAGCTTGAAGAGCAGTTTGAAGGGACACAGGTTCACTACATACTGAGTTCCGGGCATAGACACGAACTCCACCTGAAAAACTATTATAGTCGCTACGGTTCCTGTAATATCCCTTATAGCTGCAGAGAGCAGGGGTCTGCATTGCCAGGAACCAGGTTTCCTGGAGGGCAATGCAGAAAGCAGGTGTAAAGCTTAACAGTTGCTGTAGCTCAGCCAGTTGGTGGAAAAACCACTGCAATTCCACTGGAGGATTACGTGATTGTGAGACTGGGAAGGTAGTCTATGCCTCAGGGTCACCTGCTGCCACCAGATGAGCACCTGTGCGATCGACACCCATTGTGTCTGAGGGCCCAGCGAGAGCTAGGTCCTCAACGGACACCAGAATCTCCACCTCATCCTCAGACACAGAGCTTGTAGGTAGTGGTGGTGTGGGTGCCAACACAGTGCCTTGGTTCTTGGGGGTATTTTGCTTTTAGGTTTCTCTTGCTGCTCCTTAGGTTTGTCCAGCTGGAAGGGCTTCACTGATTCAGTCTCAGGGACTGAGGAGGACTGTGAAGCCCTACAACCAGCTACCTGTGGTTGCTTCAGCCACTGGCAGGTGTCAGCTTTGCCACTGGTAGGAACCTGGGAAGGGAGTGACCCAAGGGATCCCTTCCTGGCGAGAAGAGCCGAAGAAGACTTACACTTCTCCGGCTGAGAAGTGGGGACTGTCGTCCCTGATGGTTGGGGGGTGTTGCTTCTGAAGTAGGTTGTGCAGGAGCAACAGGGAGGGAAGTGCCACCCAAAATCAATGGGGCAGGTGGAGTCTGACGGCCCTGAAAGCCAACTGTATGCAGTGGAACAGAAGATGGTAGAACCGTTGTCGTAGCAGCAGCGTAGGTCGACGTCATATGCACAGGATGTAGCCTCTCATATTTTCTCTTAGCCTCAGTGTAGGTCAGTCAGTCCAGGGTCTTGTATTCCATTATTTTCCTTTGTTTCTGGAGAATCCTGCAGTCTGGCGAGCAAGGTGAATGGTGCTCTTCACAGCTGACACAGATGGGAGGCAGGGCACAGGGAGTATTGGGATGTGAAGGACGTCCACAATACCAACAGGTGACACTGGAAGTATAGCAGGAAGACATATGGCCGAACTTCCAGCACTTAAAGCACTGCATCGGGTAGAGGGATATATAGCTTTACATCACAGCAGTAGACCATCACCTTGACCTTCTCGGGTAATGTATCACCCTCAAAGGCCAAGGTGAAGTCACCAGTGGCAACCTGGTGGTGGTGGTTAGAGTTTAACGTCCCGTCGACAACGAGGTCATTAGAGACGGAGCTCATGCTCGGGATAGGGAAGGATTGGGAAGGAAATCGGCCGTGCCCTTTCAAAGGAACCATCCCGGCATTTGCCTGAAGCGATTTAGGGAAATCACGGAAAACCTAAATCAGGATGGCTGGAGACGGGATTGAACCGTCGTCCTCCCGAATGCGAGTCCAGTGTGGGTGGCAACCTGATTTTCCCTTGGACCCTGGTGGATGCGCTAGACAAAATGGACACCTCGCCACTCTAAATTGGGGCGCAACTCATTGTCAGACTGCAAAAGAAGGTCCCTGTGAAATACGATACCCTGGACACTATTTAAGCTCTTACAGGGCATGATGGGAACAGAAACACCCTACAGCTAGTCATAGGCGAGTAGTGTCCGTGATTGGGCAAAGGATGCTGTTTTGATCAAAACCGACCCTGACCGCATTTTGGACAAGTGCTCCACCTCCCCAAACTTGTCCTCTAAATGCTCCACAAAAAACTGAGATTCCCCATCAACTCTCGTACATACGCGGTAACGGGGTGAATAAGCTTTGCTGCCATCCTTAGCTTGGCATTCCTCCCATGGTGTGGCCCGTTGGAGGGGAGGGGGGGGGGGGGAGGGGGGGGGGACGATTTGGGGTCTTATTTATTAGCACTGAAGTTAGACCTTGACTGCTTAGGGACTGCTGGTGTTTGACCACCAGCAATAGTTGATGTACTACGCTTCATGAAGTGTCATCCACCCTGATGCTACCCACTCCAACCAGGGGCCCTCCCCACGGGCACTACCCATCCGCAGCACAGGCCACCTGGCAGGATAGCCATTGCCAGCAGTCCCGATGCCCCAGAGTAATGGGCATCTACTTCTTGGCATACGTGGGGAGTTAACAGTGCAGGCATCAGCAGAGCGATCCCTGTGTCGTCAGGGGGCTACAACCAACAGGGTACCTGGCGGCCCCATCACCACAGACTGGCTACCGTGCTGGAATATCAGGCACAAACGAGCTAAGAAGTCCATTATCGTCAACAGCACAGAAAAAGCGATACTGCACAGAGGATGGAGGAAAACGCACCCAAGAGGGTGATCTTGCCCAACAGCTGGAGAATGAGTGGAAGTGCAAATCCATGTCGACGAAGGATGCAAGACGTCTCAGCACATGGTGGACACCATGCACCATGTAGGTTCCCTCCCCCAACTGGCTCGCTCTTCGGGAAAATTTTGAAAAATTGAGATCAAACCCTACAGGGGACCGTCACATAAAGGCCAAAATGTGTGAGACTCCTTTTAGCCACCTCTTACAACAGGCAGGAATACCTCGAGCCTGTTCTAACCCCTGGACCTGCAGGTTGGGTGACTGCAGAGTAAACTGATCTTATCAAACAACAAATCTCCACAAGACACTCAGTTCATCAATTTATGCCATACGTTTTACCTCTGAGAGTGGGAACTATAACACTATGAAAGCAGCATACTATGGTTACTTCCATTCTCTAATGATATATGAATTATATTTTGGAGAAGCCAGTCACTAGCAAAGAAAATACTCTTTGTCCAAAAACAAAAAAAATAATGAGAGGTGTACACTGTAGATCTAGAGGCAGAAATATTTTTTGGAAACTAAAATGTTCTTGTTAATACTTCTCAATTTACATGCTCACTTATGTGTTTCATCAGTAAAAATACTGAGTTGTATAAAAGAAATAGTGAATATCAAACACAGAAAATCCAGGATGGAATGAAACAATATTGTGAAAAGGAAAGTTCCTACTCACCATATAGCGAAGTTGCTACTCACAATATAGCGAAGATGCTGAGTCGCAGATAGGCACAACAAAAAGACTGTCACAAATATAGCTTTTGCCCAGTAAGACCTTCGTCAAAATTACATGACACACACACAATACACACTCGCACAAACGCATCTCACACATGCGTGGCTGCAGTCTGAGGCAACTGAGGGCACAGTTGCCTGAGACTGCAGTCGTAAGTGTCAGTTGCATTTTTGTGTGTGTGTGTGTGTGTGTGTGTGTGTGTGTGTGTATCTAATTTGGACAAAGGCCTTACTGGCCAAAAGGTATATTTGTGACAGTCTTTTTGTTGAGCCAATCTGCTACTCAGCATTTCCGCTACATGGTGAGTAGAAATAGTGAATATCTTGAATACAGTGCAACGATAAGGCACAATTTACACAATGATTGTAAAAATCTGACAATGGTGGAAGAGGATGTGCAGTACACTGGCATATTAAATGTATGCCTGATAACAAGTCCACATCTAGGGAGCCTCTGAATAAATTTCTTATGGAAAGGTCATTTTACATGTTGACTGAGTTTCTTGGTTGCAATGAAAAAACCTAGAACTTCTGCATAATGCAAAAATGATGCAGTATTACTATTGTGCCTTTTGTTATAAGCTCTGTCTGATTGGCTCCAGACTTGAGTGCCAGGGGCCACTTCCGACGATGGGAGAGATCATTGCATCTCATTGGACAGCTACCGCCTGCCTCAAACTGGGCAGCCCCCAGCCAATGAGGTGCTGTCCTGCCACTATCCGCCTGCTTCACGGGGTGTGTGGAGCTTAGAAGTAATCTTCGACAAGCGGGTTGATATAGTACAATTACTAAAAAAAAAAAAAGGAAATAATAAAGAAATCACTATTTTGTATTGCCACCTGGAATGTTAGGACCATGTGTCCAAGGTACAATGACGATGCCCAAGAGATTGATTTTATCCGTAAGACTGCCGTAATTGACAGAGAGCTCCAGCGTTTGAATGTTGACATCACGAGACTGCAGGAGACGTGGCTTCCACATGCGAGCTCTATCAGGGAGGATCATTACACATTCTTCTGCCAGGGGAAGTCTCAAAACGAGCCAAGACTTCATGGCATAGGATTTGCTGTTAAAAACACCCTCCTGGACTGTACTGTGCCACCATCCGGTGGAACAGAGCGAATTATTGCTTTAAAAATATGCTCCTCAAGCGGCACTGTCAACATCCTAAATGTGTACGCTCCCACCTTATCATCCAGCATGGAAGAGAAGGATCTAGTAGTAGTAGAGGGTTTGTGGGCACGCGACAGCAAGGTCTTCAGCGCCCGTTCAGTATCATAGTGAGACGGGTGTCAAGAAAAAAACCTCATAACATGGGCATAAAATGGAACATAAAACACAGGGAACAATCATTGAAAAAATGTGCTCACCCACACCGAAGCGTGGGATGAAGCAGGGCGTCAGCAGTAAAACATGGACAACACAGGAAGAAAATGGTAGAGGGAGCTAAAACAATGTAGCAGATGGAAGTGGCTGGCTGACCGCAAGGAAAAAAGGGAGGAGTCAGGCACTCTGCAACACACTAAAACCTCCAGCCTAAAAGTTTAGGCCAGAGTCCAGACACATCACAAAACTTAAAAACCCTAGACACACACGTCTCATCGTTAGCTAAAACACAAGGCAGATCTCCATCAACTTGTGCTTCTGCCTTGCATCACGGTATAAAATGCAGTCTGTTAAAATGTGCCGGACAGAGATGTGCACACCACAAGCATCACAAAATGGAGGATCCTCCCGCTGTAATAAATAGCTATGCGTCAGAGGACAGTGCCCAATCCGAAGATGTGTGAGGGCCACCTCTTCCCGCCTGAGCAGCCGGCAGGCGGAATGCCACGGCCGAGTGGTTGACTTTACCGACCGCAGTTTATTGGCCGTCACCGCCAGCCATTTGTCCTCCCACAACTCCATGCACTTCCTGTGGAGTGCAGCGATGACTGACTGCAAGGGGATAGGACACTGGACCACATCCTGCTCTCTGCAGGCCTCCTTGGCAGCCCGATCAGCCTGTTCATTGCCCCATATGCCGACATGACCAGGCACCCAGCAGAAGGATACCTCTTTACCCCGCTGTTGGAGCAAGTACAGTTGGTCATGTATCAGCTGGACCATCTCCTCAGTCGGGTATAGGTTCTGCAGTGATTGTAAGGCACTAAGAGAATCGGAGCAGAGAAGAAATCGATCGCCCCGAACACGATGCATCTGCTCCAGTGCCTTCAGGATCGCGTGGAGCTCCGCTGCGAAAACGGTATATTCAGCAGGGAGGCGAATCCGGGTAACATGATCAGGGAACACCACAGAACAGCCAAGGAAATTCTCCTGTTTGGAGCCATCAGTGTAAACGACAGTGAAACCGTGATGCACATCTAAAATGTTAGAAAACAGTGACTGGAATGTAAAATCTGGCATGCCATCCTTCTTAAAACGAGTAAAATCTAAAATAAGTTTGGGACGCCGGAGGAGCCAAGGTGGAGATCTGTTCTAACCGCGACGTAAAACACGAAGACCAGTCACAGACATCGCAGCGAGGCAATCCTGTGCGCGAATCCCATAGGGCTGCGTCGCACGTTGCCGGTTATGAAATAACCGTGCCAGAGGAGGCTGAGCAACGGTATGGTATGCAGGTATGTAGGGTGTGGACAAAGTTTTATACGCCTGGCGTACCGTAAGTAGCCATCGCCGCATATGAAGTGGCGGTTCACCTGCCTCTGCACAGAGGCTTGGTATGGGGCTAGTTCGGAATGCCCCAGTGGCCAACCGAAGCCCTTCATGGTGGACAACGTCCAAAATCTTTAAGTACGAAGGCCTCGCAGACCCATACACCGTGCACCCATAATCGAGCCGACATCGCACAAACGCCCTGTAAAACTGGAGCAGACAAGTCCTGTCAGCTCCCCATGTACTGTGGCTAAGACATTTTAAAATACTTAAAGCCTGAAGCGACCGCCGTTTCAGGTCTTTAAGATGAGGTAACCACGTGAGCCTCGAGTCAAAAATGAGCCCCAGAAATCTCACCGTGTCTGTAAAAGTAAGAATAGTGTCCCTCAAGCGCAACTCAGGAAATGTTAAAATCGAACGAGAACGGTTAAAAAGAACACATACAGACTTCTCGGTGGAAAACTTAAATCCACTCTTCTGCGCCCAGTCATCCAAACGCCTAATCGTAAGTTGCAACTGACGAGTTGTTGTTGCAAGGCTTGAAGAAGAGCAGAACAAAGAGAAATCATCCACAAACAAAGAACACTGGACAGGACTTTTCACTATGGACGTAATGCTATTAATAGCGATGGCAAACAGAGTCACACTTAAAACGCTACCCTGAGGGACACCATTCTCCTGCTCAAAGTGATCAGACAGGACGTCACCAATTCGGTATCTAAAATATCGCGGCGAAAGGAAAGACTGAATAAAAAGAGGAAGACAACCACGAAAACCCCATTCGTGAAGCTGCGCCAGGATGAGACGCCTCCAAGTGGTATCGTAGGCCTTCTCGATGTCGAAAAATACACCTAGAAGGTGATGATGGCGGAGGAAAGCTTGTTGTATAGCTGCCTCCAGGAGGGCAAGGTTATCGAAGGTGGAACGAAACCTCCTGAACCCACACTGAAAGCCACTAAGGAGTTGCCGGGATTCTAACATCCAGACAAGGCGGCGGTTGACCATCCGCTCCAAGGTCTTCCCTATGCAACTAGTGAGGGCAATACTACAGTAGCTGCTTGGGCTTGTGTGGTCTTTCCCAGGTTTTAAAAAAGGGATTAAAACTGCCTCACGCCACGCATCAGGAAAGTGACCCGACGCCCAAATGTCATTAAAAAGTGCGAGGAGGAGTTCTCTGTTGCGCATTGTGAGGTGCCATAGCATACTGTAATGGATCCTGTCGTGACCAGGGGATGTGTCACGAGCCCCAGACAATGCAGAATCCAGCTCCCACATAGAGAATGGGCAGTTGTAAACTTCATGAGAGGTGGACTGGAAGTTCAGACTACATCTCTCAGCAACCGCTCTATGGTGCTGGAAATCTGGATCCTGACTGGTTGTTGCAGTAACTGTGGCAAAATACGCTGCCATAGTCTGGGCAATGGCTCGCGGATCCGTGTGGAGAGTGCCGTTAGTCATTACAGCAGCTATGGGGCACCTCCCTCCTCTGTCAGAAATTCTCCGGATGGTCTCCCACACAATGGAACTTTTGGTGGAACGATTAATGGTGTTCAGGAACGTTTTCCACGACCTCTTCTTGCTCTCACGAATAATGCGGCGACATCTTGCCCTCGCCACCCGAAAGGCTGCAAGATTCTCAGCAGTCGGCCGACACTTGAACCGACGCAGAGCCACCCGCCTGGTCCTGATTGCAGAGCGGCAGTCGGCACTCCACCAAGGCACAGGTGGCCTTTTCCGGTGGCCTGTGGACTGTGGAATGGATGCTGCAGCGGCGTGGTGGACCGTGTTGGTAATATGATCCACCCACATCTCAACATTAGCACAGTGTTCGAATTGGGCCAACTGGCTATAAAGTGTCCAGTCAGCTCCGCTGAGCACCCATCGTGGTGGTCTCCTTTCGGGGCCCACGCCATCTGGCAGGTGAATCCAGATTGGGAAATGATCACTGCCGTGCAAGTCAGCGACCACTTCCCAGTGAGCACTGGCAGCAAGAGCTGGAGAGCAAAGCGAGAGATCAATGGCAGAGAACGACCCAGTCGCCGTGCAGAAATGAGTACTCTGTCCTCCATTGAGCAAGTAGGCACAGGATGACAGGAGAAGCCTCTCAATCGCTCTACCCCTGGGGCAGGTAATTGCAGAGCCCCAAAGCACATTGTGGGCATTAAAATCACCACAAATAATGAATGGCTGGGGGAGCTGTGTAAGAAGGTCGGTGAGGGCCGCTTCATCAAGAGCATCATGTGGGGGCAAGTAAAGTGAACATACAGTCAATGGATGACGCACGTGCACGGACACAGCGACGGCCTGTAGAGTCGTCGTAAGTGAGAGAGGCGAGGAGAGGTAGTCCGTCCTGACGAAAATACCTACGCCTCCTCTAGCTCTCTCTCCACGCAGGTCGTCCTTTTTGTGGAGTGTATAGCCTCGTATCTCAGGGGAGTATGATGGATGGAAATACATCTCCTGGAGACAGAGACACAGTGGTCTACCCTGAGAAAGTAGACGAAGTTCCTCCACATGCGTCCTGAACCCTTGCAAGTTCCACTGGAGTATGGGAGCCATCTATGTTGGGGGTAGCACCTTCATCCTGTCTCTCCGATGGGGCGGGGAGACCGCAGCAGGTGGAGGGGCAGGCGTGGGACGAGATGAGTGCCCCACACATACATCGTACTCCATCAACTCTGGGAAAGAGTCAGATGAAGCCTCACGTAAAACAACATCCGCATGGTCAGATGGTTTACCACGGGATTTGACCCGCTGTTGCTGCTGTACAGTAGCTTTCTGTGGTTTGGTGGACTTTGAGGGAGCTGATGTGGGAGTGGTAATTGGCGCACTGGGCTTGGGGACAACCTCAGCTGTTGGAGGCGCGAGGGGCTGGACCAAGTTCGCCACTGTACCTTTGTCTGCCGTTCGAGGAGGGGCTACTGGCTCTGAAACACCGGCTGCGGTGCAAGTGCACTGACAGCTGCAGGTGTTAGTGCCAACACTCACCACCTCAGTCTGCGTCGAGGCATCGACTTTTGGAGTAGGCTTCTGTACCAGGGATGCAAAAGATGTAGCAAATGTGGGAGGTTGCATAGACTTATAAATCTTCTTGGCCTCACCATAGGGGATACGCTTGGTCGTTTTTATTTCCTGGACCTTGCGTTCCTCTAAAAATATGCGGCAGTCCCGACTCCAAACAGGGTGGTTCCCAGAGCAATTAATACATTTAGCCGGAGACGAGCAACCAACTCCTTCATGAGCAGCCTGACCACAGTTTCCACAAGTCGCTTCGCCTTTACAGCCGAGGGTGGTATGCCCAAAGTGCTGGCATTTGAAACAGTGCATCGGGGCCGGGAAATAAGGCCTCACACTAAGGCGAAGGAAGCCAGCTTTAACATGTTCTGGAAGTTTTGTGCTACTGAAGGTTAGAATAAAGGAGTCGGATGTGACAAGAGTGCCATCAACCCTCTTCATGATGTGTTGGACATCAACGATACCTTCTGGAGCCCACTCACGTTGCAGTTCTTCCTTGGGAATATCAACTAGATCCCGGCATGTCACAACACCTTTGCTGTAGTTCAAGGTGCTGTGCAGTTCAGTGTCTATGGCATACTCTTCAAGGCATTTAGCAGATCGGAGGTTAGTTGCTTGCTGGGAAGTGGAAGTTTCCACTAGCAAGGTCCCATTACGTATGCGCTTCACCGATTTTAAGGAGCCACAGATTCCCTCCAATCCCTTTTGTATATAGAAGGGCGAAACCTTCTCAAAACTACCCTCCGTCCGTTTCACAATGAGAAACACATTCGGATTACCAGAATGCATTCTGTTACCTAAGACTGGACTTGTTAAAGAAGCGCCGGAGTCAGGGGGACTGACTGCACGGGCCCTCTTAAGAGACTGGGTGTTAGAACCTTCCAGCAGCCCACCCTTTCCGCTGGGAGAAAGAAAAGAGGATTTTGAAGGATCCATCGCGGTCCCACGAGCAGCTAGGGAACTAGAAGTCCACCTAGACAGAGCCCCGCGTGCCTAGGTAAGCCTTATACAACTGAGGTGCGGCAGGTTCCCCAGAGGTTGCCCGCTATCGACTGTTCCACCTCAACAGCCATGCATCTCATCAGTGCGCAGCACACCTTGAGATTGAGGGTTTTTTTATAGAGGTTTATTCCATCCTCGCGATCCGGGCAGTCAAGCCAAGATCCCCATTCCCTGAGACACACAACGTTCCACCGCCGCGCCGCACAGTGGTCGCTGAAGTATGCTCAGAGGTTACGGTGACAGGGGACGGGCGGCGCTTACCAGTCCCCAGCTCAGGAACCCCGGGGTCGCCAAGCCCATACCCAGCAAATGAATGCTGAGCCCCTGGGGGCAGAGAAGGATCTGTTTCATGATTTACCCAGCATCAGAATAGCCAAGGTACCTAGCACCGAGACACTGTATATTCTAGGGGACTTTCATGCTAGAGTTAGATCAGATAATGACATATGGCCGAATTGCCTGGGACATCATGAGGTGGGAAAAATGAATGAAAATGGTCAGAGATTGCTTGAAATTTGCTGCTTTTATGGACTCTGCATTACAAACACATATTTCCAGCTTAAGGATCAGCACAAGGTGTCCTGGAGACACCCGCACTCTCATCACTGGCATCAACTTTACTTAGTCATAGCTAGGCGTACTGGTCTCAAAAATGTGCTACTGACACGAAGTTATCATAGTGCTGATTGCAACACTGACCACGCCCTGGTGGCGTGCACACTGAGGCTCACTCCTAAGAAATATTACCACGCTAAACTGAGAGGTGATCCCTGTATCAACACAGATCATGTTCATGACACACAAAGAAAGCAGGATTTTGCCAGTAATTTTGAAAGTGCTTTCCCAGGAAACGTGCAAGCAGAGAGGAATGTTTTAAGAAATGGGCAAAACCCTCAGGTGCAATCTACAACTCAGCAGTATTGGCCTATGGAATAAAAGGAAAAAGAAATAAGGACTGGTATGAGCAAAATTTGGAAGAAATGGAACCAGTCACTGAAGCTAAACGGAAAGCCCTGCTTGCTTACAAAAGAAACCCAAATGAAAGAACTCGAGATGACCTACAAAAAGCAAAGAACAGGGCACAGCAAATATCCAGGAGATGCGCAAATAACTACTGGCTGAATTTATGTGCAGGTATACAGAAAGCGGCCGATTCTGGGGATGCTAAGGCAATGTACGATGGTATTAAGAAAGCAATTGGACCAACTGTCAGAAAAACAGCTCCCCTGAAGTCCAAGAGGGGTGAAGTCACTAGAATGCTGGGTTGAACACTACCTCGAGTTGTATGCAGCCGAGAATGAAGTTAGCAAGGATGCATGTGACGCCATCAAACAAATGCCAGTTATAGAAGAACTAGATGCAATGCCTACTATGGAAGAACTCAGTAGAGAAATAGATTCTCTTGCTAACGGAAAGGCCCCAGGTGAAGATGGGATCCCTGCAGAGGTTATTAAGTATAACAAGTCTGTTCTTCTCAAACATTTATATCCTTTTATCACAACCAGATGGGAAGGAGGTTATGTCCCAGTGAGTACGAGGAATTAGAAGATAGTTACTCTACATAAACAGAAAGGGAACAGAAGTGACTGTAACAATTACCGAGGCATTTTATTACTAAGTGTAGCCAGGAAAGCCTATGCAAGAGTAATCCTAATGTGATTACAAATCTTAACTTCCAGAATCTACCCAAAATCTCAGTGCGGCTTCAGGCCTGGCCGATCAACTGTAGATATGATCTTCTCCTTAAGACAGCTACAAGAGAAATGTCGTAAGCAGCAGAGGCCACTTTATATTGCTTTCATTGACCTTGTTAAAGTGTTTGATTAAGTTAGCAGAAATGGGCTTTTCAAACTGTTGCAGAAGATTGGATGCCCACGTAAACTACTACAAATAATTGTCTCTTTCCATGAGAAAACACAAGCAACAATCTGCTTCAACGGTAAAACATCAGAAGCATTCCCTGTTAATACCAGTGTGAAACAGGGGTGTGTGTTAGCTTCTACATTATTTGGGATTTTCTTTTCCCTTCTTCTCAGATTTGCCGTTAAAGACTGTGAGGAGGGAGTGTATCTACATACGAGATCTGATGGAAATCTTTTCAACATTGCTCGCCTCAAGGCCAAGACCAAAGTAAATACAGCTGTTATCCATGAGTTGTTACATGTGGATGATGCAGCTCTAGTAGCGAACACAGAAGATGAGCTGCAGTATATAATTAACGAATTATCACATGCCTGTGAAAAATTTGGTCTACTCATCAGCCTTCAAAAGACTAAGATCATGGCGCAGAGCACTACCAACCTTCCATCCATCAGCACTGATGGCAATCCTCTCCATTTAGTTGATGACTTTACCTACTTAGGTTTCACAATATGTAGCAACTTGTTCATGGACACTAAAATTACTAACAGAATCGCAAAGGCATCATCTGTCATGGCTAGATTGAAAAACAGAGTATGGAACAACGGACTGCTTACCACAAAAACTAAATTAGAAGTCTACAATGCTTGTGTTATAAGCACCCTTCTCTATAGCTGTGAGACATGGACAACTCTTTCTAAGCATGAATCTCAACTCAACAGCTTCCATTTCCACTGTCTCCAGAAGATCCTTCAGATCTCTTGGAGAGATAGAGTACCCAACACCGAAGTCTTTCATCGTGCAAGCACAACCAGCATCTTTGCACTCCTGAGTCATCGATGTCCAAGATGGTTGGGACATGTCAGGCACATGGACCCTGAACGGATACCGAAGCAACTGCTGTACGGAGAACTTCAGGACGGTGTGAGGCCAGTGGGACGACCGCATCTTCATTTCAAGGATGTCTGCAAGAGAGACTTGACCAAGGCCAGAATCAATCCAAGTCGCTGGGAAATCATTGCAGATGACCGTGTCAAGTGGCGAGTAACTGTGCACAACGGCATCAAGCTCTCAGAGGACGAACGCACACAGGAACAAATCAGGAAGAGGACAAAGCGAAGAGACAGAGCGGCTTCTGTTCGAAGTCTCTCAAATTTCACATGTCCAAACTGCAGTAGGGACTGCAATTCTCGAGTGGGTCTTTTTAGCCACAGCAGACACTGCAGACTCTGAACCAAGCATGTTACACCATCATCCCTCAAGAATGGACGGATGCCATTAATAATTAATTGATTTGTTTAGAAAGATAACACAAACTGTCATATAGACTGGGGCTGAGGGAGGAGGAGGGGAATTGGCAACACTGCATTCTTGTGAGCTTTCACAGACAGACCAACAGAGTAAGAAACAAACAAACAAATAAATAAGACATCACTACAAAAATTTTTGTAAACCTAAAGCCACTGGTGTTTTTATATATAACGATTCTTGCCACCCTATTATCTACAAGCATACGCTTTTTCACTAAATGTTGAAAGGATCAGTTAGATTATTGCTATAAGATGACAATGTTAGTGTTGATCTTACTATATTACAACACATAGCTGTGCAAAATGGTTATAAACCATTTTTTTTTTTTTTTTTTTTTTTTAGACAAGTTGTGTAAGGAGGACATTAAAGTAAAAGAAATGGCAGCCTCAAACAAAATTACATTGTAGAAAATAAATGACAGAGAGAAAATTGGATATGCTGCCCCTTCCACGTTTTGTATTAGTTTCAGAGAAAAATAAGCAATTATTTAGAAAAGTATCATCACTGTCTCCTTTGAGACTGGCAATAATCTCGGTCCAAAGTTACAATATACTATTAAGAATGAATCCATATATGACCACACAAGTGTTTATAAAATAAAATGTCTGCAGTGTGACAGTTTCTACATAAGTCATATGGGGAGAAAGCTTAAAACTAGGTCCAAAGAGCACACCTATGAAAATAACAATTTAACTTGAGGGACACATTCAAAAATTCACAAGCTCTTGTTTGGTAATATGAGAGACCAAACAGAATTGCTACATAAAGCCATTAAGGGTGTAGGCATGACTTTGCTTGACTAAACAGAAATGCTCTCCAATACGCTTAAATACCAGATAAAATTTTCAATGAAGATACTGATTTATTTTTAAAAATAGGAATTACTTAAATAATTTCAGTGATTTATTTAAAACAGTTTGGCATATTTACATAAGCCTAATGTCAAACCATTAACTTTGGTATAATTATTACGGAGTGCTTCTGCTGACCATTGTGTTCCACGTCATGCAGATTCCTTGTTTAGGACAGGCAAATCTTGATGTAAAATATTTTTTAAAGGTGTCATATGACTGATTATCTTACAATGGCAGATTACAGCACCTGGCGTTTTCTTATTTTTATTTGAGTAAGTTACTAATTGTTTGTTTGTATTAAATTACTTATGTGACTGGTATTAATTTGCTGTAACATTCTCTACTTCTGTTTCCTTTGCGCCACACTCATACTACCTCCTATTACTATTTGTCAAACAACAGCCTTACTGTTTGGCATTATGAATATAATGAAATATTTTTCCACAGACTTTGTGCTTCCATTATATTATTTCACTTACACTGAGATACCAGTTACGATGTATTTAGAATATATAATACAGTATTATGTACAGGTGATCCATGCAGTGGCTATAGCAAAATGTTTCATGTCTTTTACCACATTTTGCGATACAGTTAGTGATTCTTAAGTTATATGAGTATTCTTTGATAAGGTCTATTGCTTTTTATAAAGATAATTAAATTGTTTTCCATTGACACTGGGCCTTTAGGTCATACAATCATGTTCTGTACATTTTAGTCATTCTTTTGGTTCTGAAGGGTTAGACCACACTGACTGTATTCTGTAAATTAACTGTGTATGTAGTTTCATATGGCATAATGTTCACAAATAGCAGGGACAAGAAAACCATCTCTTGTTTTTCTGGTTTTGGCTTCAGCCCCTCTTATGTGTGTATGTTTTGATGTGCTGGAAAGAAATGTTACAACAGACTGCCTATCTTGCCATTATAAGAAGTGCTGAAATGAAAAGGTACGAAACATCGTAACAACCAAACTGGTAGAGAGCAAATGGCCTGGCCTGATCTGCTCTGCTCAAGGAGGGAATGATTGTGCTCCATGATAACACATGTCCAAACGTCTCCAAGGTCACACAAAGCATAATGACCAACTTCAAGTGGGAGCAGCCTGAGCATCCACTTGCAGCCGCACATGCCTCCAGCGACTTCCATGCGTTTGGTCCATTAAAAAAAAAAGCAAAGTGCTTCACATCAGACAATGAACTGAAGGACACAGTGGAGGACTGGCTTGTTTCACAGCCACAGGACTTCTGGGAACAGGGAATTCTTCGGCTTGTAGGGCTGTGGTATAGTTGTGCTCAGGCTTCCAGTGATTACTTTTGAATAAAGACTTCAATTATACCCACAGTTTTGTTCCATATCTTTTCTTTTGAAAACCCCTCTCATATAATGGTGCCTATGATAGATGGCTTCATACAGATTTGCTGGTTTTTTAGAAGATGGTTAATAAGTGTATTAGTTTGTGAAGTTTTTACTCCATCTCTTCAACAGTGCCCTTTAGGTTTATATCACTCTTTATCTTACCACTGTGCTCCCAAAATGTTAGAGACATTATTTAATTAAATCTAAATTGTTGATATAGGAGGTTAGTGTTTTACTATGATGAATCCATTTAGACTATATTCCCATCCTCAGACCATCTGCGGAAGCTACGTAATATCTAATTTCATTTTACTATAATGTTGGGTATCATATTTTCAGATATACAGATTTTGTGCTTCCATTCATACATCATCCGTGGTCGCTGCCACTCTGTATTTTGTTATAGTGCAGTGCAAATTTGGGACACTTATAACGTAAGTAGTCTTGCGGTTTTCTGCTGCTGTTAATCGCTCTTTCTCATAATTTTTTATAATTTGATGTTTTATCATCAGATTTGGCAGATTGACAGTTGCCCAAAGATGCTATATGGTTACAGTTGTTATAGTGTGTTGATATAATTGTTTTGGGTGCATATATGATCTCTGTAATTGATGTGTCTGTGGGTTCTGTTTGTGTCTATCTGTTATCTTTTGATGTATTTCATGCAAAATTTTATTGAATTTCCAACCAAATACACAAGCAATTACCCACAGACACATCAATTACAAAAATCATCATGCAGCCCAAAATGATAACACAAACACATCATAGCAACTGTAATAACTGTAATATTTAGCAATCTGCCAAATTTGACAATAAAAAGTCAATTTATAAAAATTATGAGAAATGATGATTAACAACAGCAACAAACTGCAAAACAGCTTATAACATAAATGTCCTAAATCTACATCATGTTGCAACAGAATACAGTGATAGCAACAACTGATGATATATGGACATAAGGACAAAGTTTGTGTACCTGAAAATACAATAACAAACATTACAAAAAATAAAATACAATATTATGTAACTTTTGCAGATGGTCTGAAGATGACAATCTATTTGAAATTAAACTCGTATAGCAGCAAATTTGGATTTCATTACATAATGCCTCTAAGAGCTATCTTCAATGCTGTGGGCCCATTGGATCATCAATCCCAAAATAGTGTTTGAGTATCCTCTGACTTATCTGATATTTGAAACTCAACTGTTGTCAGATTTTGTCTATTTATTTTGAAATATGTATATGTATTATGTACACAAGGGTATATTTATTCATACCAATCTGACATGATGTGGGGTATTTTGACATTTCACTTACAATCCCCAAGTCTCAGAAGGGGGGAGGGGGGGGAGATGATAGTAGTAGTAATAATAGTAATGAAATGTTCCTCTCTTGTTTTATTGTGTCACGAGTGCCTTGTTAGTGCCATAGTACTAACTGTTATTATTCAGTTACTTGCTTAATGCTATCCACACTTACGCCATCTAAATTTAATGGAGGAAGATAGTAAGGAATCTGCTGCTGTATAGTTTTACTACACAGCTGCTGTTTATCTGCTTTTAGTAGGTTAATATTTACTTGATTACAATGGTATCTTTCAAAAAAAAATTTTTTTTACACTTATAAATACTCATCTGTATTATTACTACCAGTCATATTATTATTATTATTATTATTATTATTATTAGTATTATTAGTTATACATTATTAGTTGTTACACAAATTAAAAAAAAAAATCTGCAACTAGCCAGGTAACAGACAGAAACTATAAATCCCTGTACCTATATATTTAGATTTTTGTTGAAAGATTGTATAAGGAGATATATTTTAATTATTAATACTAATCCTAAAATACTCATGTGAATGGAGAATTAAAAATAACTTGTAGATATTCCATACACCTAGAAAAGGCAAGAAAATAGAGTTCATCGAAGGACTAGAAACATAAGATCACATACTCATTTCATATCAAAACATTCTTAATAACCATTTTGACCTAGCTAACAAAAAATACTAATTTGACATACACTACTATAAACACAAGGCACCCTTACGGTTAAATATACAACATAAATCTCCAGCTGCACACGTATTATAACAGCACACACAATGTGGCAGACATTGCTAAATAGCTCACATTCTGCAACATCCAAACCACCTCCACAAAATTCAGCATATTATTAGAGAGCCAAGAGATACACAGACAATAGATGATACAACACACAGACATAAATAATGAATATACAGTCATAAATACAACAGAAATATTTCTGTATTACGTAATCAGTCCCCCCCACAGACACACAAAAATCAAACATGGAATGTGCAATTAATTTTCATCAAAATAATAGCCCTCTGCTTATCCCATCACGTGTAAAGTTAACAACTTCTTTCATTTCAATCACTACACAATAATAAAACAGAAACAAACATAATTGTAAATAAAGGTCACAGTTGAAAACTGAGCTACAACTCGAAAATGCGTCAACCATTAATAAGAGAGTAAAGAAACAGTAACTGGGTATTGTGTTGAATTATTAAAAGACATTCACATAAAGTCAAAGCTGCCCAACAAAAAACAATGCGTGTCAATAATGATAGCACTTAATATGTATGGGTCGAATTTTTCATTTATTCTTATTTACAAAGTATTGACCCATTTCTTAAATGTAATCAATAACGACCTTCCAAATGCAGAACAAGTTTCAAAATACCACCAAAACTAGACCAAGTGTTAGAACGACAAATAGCTAAACAGATTAAGCAACCAGTCTTCATCCCCACACAACTACTGAGAAAACCAAAACTACCACTTGACACTTTTGGCACGAATGCCACAGTCATTTATTGAAAATTCACACTTCATTGTCACAGACCACGGCAAACTGACAGCACAGTGAGCAGCATGACCCTTTTCTGAGTATCTGCCTAATTAAGACTGAAGCTAAACAAAGGCAGTCAATACAGGCCTTTTGTGTATGACAGCTTTTATTATATAATAATCTTCTGTGTTCATTCCAAAGTAATCTCAAACCCCAAGATACATCACTGAGTCCTGCCCTTGACTTCAAAATACTAATAAGGTAGTATTAACTGCCTAAGAAGAGTTGAAACATTTTACATTTTTTTTCTCCCTTGACTACCAGCAAGCCAAATCACCTTCCTTGTTATCTTAATGCTGTCATTTCTAGTCATAGGATGGAAGGGAGACTAGGATTTAACATCTTGTCAACATCTAGGTCATTAGAGACAAGAGCACAAGCTCCAAATATTTCAAAGATGGGAAAGGAAATCGGCTGTGCCCTTTCATAGGAATCATACTGGATTTCTAGCTATGTCTTGTACATTTATGTACACACTGACAGGTTGTATCTTTCTCATACTTTCAGGCCACATATGATTTTGTGGAGTCACCTGTATGCTTTTGGCCCAGTCTCCAAAGCCGTGAAGCTACATGAATTCTCAAAGCTTAACTACACTTACGTAACAAAATCTTTTCCCCATCAATGCCATTATGACCGCAAACTACAGTTCTGAGTGGCTCCCAGATTCCCTATACAGGTCAAAGATATACTGCTCTTTTTCCGTAAAACAATACGTGTCTTGATGACTGTGAATGCAAGTGTCAAGTAATAAAATGAAAGAGTCCAGTTCTACTTTGGAGTTTTTTTTCCATTTAACATTACTGTCACCTCTGGAAATGCTTCACGTGTGCAAGATACACAAGACTGACATGTTGAGTTCAATTTTAAGCTCTAGCTGTGTGGTAAGGTGATATTGTTATTTGGTGGAAGCAAGTTGAGCTACACAGTTAAAATAGGTGTTTTTCTTAAGGGTCATTCCATGCCAAGGGGACTAATATTAAAAAGTGTCCCCACTCGACCCTCTCCAAATCTAATGAAATTTGGTGTGAAGGTTCTATACGGTCTTTGATGGTTAGATAGCAAATTTCAGCCAGTATGTTCTGTGGTTGAATTTTTGGGGACTTTTAAGGAGAGGCTACTCATCTTTGTATTACATACAAATGTGCAAACGTGCCAACTTTGCTACGCATTTTTGAAAGTTCTAGCAGACATTTGATCATTTGCTTTAATATACATAGACAACTTTTTATGCTGAATCACATCCCGGCAAAAAATAGGGATTTAGCCACACCTAAACATAATATTGTTTAATTTCTGGCTCTTGCGCATTGATAAGTAAGAATACCTATCAAAAGTATGGAAAATGAATTATCAATAAATACAAAAAATTAATACAGTTTGAAGTTGTAAATAAAAAAAAAAGTGTAATTGTAGTGTCTTTTAATAGTACAATTTGCCTGTGGTTTAGGGGATGTAACTATGCTAATAAGAAGTGTTTTACATTATTTTCCAGTATAGAGTACAAATATAGTAAAACCTCAGAAAACGCTCTTCAGATTATAAAATCTAGAAGATCATGACGGAAAGCTATCTTGCTTTGGAACGTTTTAACCCTACAATGCATGGTAGTGCATATATGCATTGTCAGCCAGTTTATATCAGCATTATGAAGCAGCAATATTTTTGTAAGGCTCTATTCTTCCAGCAGTGATACATTGCTGAATCACCACTTTCAATTGTTGCTTTCTTTATTGGCAGTTTTCACAGTATCAGTCTTCTGTACAGTGTAATTGTTGGTGTTGACATTGTACAATCTTAGTGCTGAATACTGAGTGTTTGAATAATCAATAGTTGTTATAGCTGAAGGTAAGCTCTAAAACAATATGTTTTGATATGCTGATTTGTATATTTTTTATACAAACAAATCTGAATCTGCTATGCTTCAAACCAGTATATTAATAAGCTTTCAAAACGGCTTGTTATAGGTTAATAAACTATTGTATAAAATGAACCAAGAGACCTTTGCACTCTGCTACTTTGGTGGATCAGATGGAGCTGACTGTCATAAGTCATCAATATTATATTGTGGGAAAAATCAACTACGATCAGTTAAGGAAATGTCACCAGTGGACAGAGAGCTTCTACAATGTAGGTCTGGGCTTGAGTTTACTGAAGTTGCCCAAATTTGTCTATACCATAATGCCTTGTTGATGACAAAATTTCAATTCCTGCACAAAACTTGCTGCAAGCTGTTTGGTAAAGAAAAACGAAATCTAGAAGGCTTTAACACCAGTAAGCATTGCAATGTCTGATACATTAACATTACTGACTAATGAAGTTTTTAAATCTGGTCAGAAAATTTGTACCAAATGTAGACAAGAAGTGGCCCACAAAGAATCATCCCCCAAAGTAAGCAAGAATCATCATCCACTGAAGATCTGGATGTTGCTGATGCTTCCTTTACTGCTCATACTTCATTACCATCACTTGGTGAGTCACCATTAAAGCTTCAACAGATCAGCAAAAGGGATTCAATGGGAAACATAAAGAACAAATTTCTGAAAACCCAAGGCAGCATAGCTAAAGTAATTGCCACAGCTGCTGGTGTGAGCCAAGTAGATACCGCTCAAATACAAACAGAAGAGTGCCCAAACTGTAAAGATATGGACATCTTAATTGAAGAACTTAAGATTAAGGTTCAGACTTCAAATAATTGCAGTAAAGTTCAAATTTTGAGCCTGGCCCCAAATAGCTCGACTATTGAAAAAAATGGCTAAAGAATTTGCTGTTTCAACTAAAAAGGTGAAGAAGGCTAGGAAACTAAAGATGGAAGATGGGATTTTGGTAACACCTGCAAACTGAAAAGGAAAAAAGCTCAGCGTGGAAGTAAAACAAAATGTCCTCACTTTTTTTTTTTAAGACGATGAGTTTTCTCGCTGATGTCCTGGGAAAAAGGATTGTGTTGCAGTAAGAACAAATGGGGAAACGGTTCACAAGCAGAAACGCCTGCTCCTTTGTAACCTGAAAGAAATGTTCACTGTTTATTGTAAACAATATGGAAATTAACTGAGCTTCTCAAAATTTTGTGAGCTCAGGCTGAAACGGTGTACTACAGTTGGTGCTTCTGGATCACATTCAGTTTAGTATGTGCAATTTGTCAAATTAATCTTGGCTTCAGCAACATCCGTCCAAGTTGACTACAAGGATTTGATGAAAAAAAAAAAAAAAAACTGTATGCAGTTTGGAAACAAAAGATTGTATGCTGCAGCATTGTCAGGTCGTGAGGAATGTACAGGAAAAATCCAACTAGAGGCTTTTCATGAAGATGCTTTTAAAGACTATAATCCTGAAGAAACAGTAGAATACAAGCAATAGGTCCATACTGACAGAGATACATTACAGATATGTCGGAGAACTGCTGAAGATTTCATGGAGGTACTAATTTTGAAAATTACCAATTTGAGAAGCCATCATTTTGTGTCAAAACACCAAAGTTTATACCTTAAGCAGCTAGAAAGAAATCTTGCAGAAAATTAATTAATTATATTGATAGACTTTGATAAGAATTATTCACTTGTTGTTCAAGATGCAGTGCAAGGATTTCATTGGGAGAATAAGCACGCCACATTACATCCATTTGTTGTGTATTTTGGGGACAAAGAATGTCAGCGTATTAGCATTTGTATGATCAGCAACTGTCTCTGTCATGAAACCACTGCTGTTCATGCCTTTCAAATAAAGTTAACAGCATATTTAAAGACAAAGATTGAAAACATTAAGAACACGTGTTACTTTAATGATGGTTCAGTTGCCCAGTAAGCCTATAAGAACTTAAAAAATTTCATCAATTTATGTCTGCACAAAAAGGATTTTGGCATCACCACTGAACGGAATTTTTTTTAAACAATCAACGGTAAATCACCTTGTGATGGCACTGGGGGAACAGCAAAAATACTAGCAGCCTATGCTAATCTGCAGAGGCCCTTAGATAACCAAATATTGACTCCATATGATTTATTCAAATTCTGTGATGTTAGTATTCCAGGCGTAAAGTTTTTTTATGTACCAAAAGAAGAGATTGAAAAAATCCAGCCTGATCAAGAAACAAGGTTTGCCATGGGACATACAATACCTGGAACAAGAGAAAATCACCAGTTTAAGCCAATTAATTGTAATCAGCTCAGAGTAAGCAGAGTTCCCAGTGATGCTACAGCATTCACAGTTCATGCCTTCGAAGCAGATGAAGAAACACCAGCAATCTCGATTGCAAGTTTACAACCAGGACAATACGTTGCATGTATGTATGACAATTTTTGGTGGGTTGGAAATGTTTGTGAAGTTTCACATTAACAACAAGATGTCCTCATCAGCTTTATGGTCCCATGTGGCTCTACTCGTTCCTCCCACTGGCCAGCTGCTAAAGGCACCTGCTGGATTCCTGAGCAACATATTTTCTTGACTTTAGAAGCACCATCAACATCATCATCAGGTAGACAATACAGGGAAATACGGAAGCGTCCGATCCCACCCGTCTGCTTTGACCCATGACGTCACAAATATGGCGGAAACAAAAACAAACACACACACTTTCCGCAAGAAGCCTAATGACACTAACGGGACAAGCGCGGCAAATGGGGTGTTTTGGGTGGGGGGGCAAACTAAATATAAACAAATTTAGACGCCTTGCGTAGCTACAATGTGTAAGTGAAGACAGCCATGCATGAATACCCACCCACCTCCCCAGGGGTCGTAACCCCTGCAACCCATAGAAGATAAAGATGCTTCAGTAGCTGATTAGTGTTTTTTGTCTTTAAAAAAAAAAAAATCTCACGGGATAGAACGAACAGATCAGAAAGATAAATATAATAAACTAAAACATAAATTCGAGGAAACAGATAATTAAAATAAGTAATAAGTGTTTTTAAATTTTAAAAAAATCTCACGAGATAGAACGAACAGATCAGAAAAGTAAATAAAATAAGATAAAACAGAACTGGAGACAGCCACACTCAAACCAAACTCCGCGCCGTCATGACGTCACACACGACAACACCCTTACGTCACGGGTCAAAGCCGACGCGTTGGATTGGACGCTTCTGTCGACCCCAATACTGTTATCCACAATCTGCCCTTGACAAAACTGAACTGTTTAACCAAAAATGGAACTGACTCTCAGCATTTTTGTTTTGCAAATTTGATGTGTAGTGTATTACACTTGTTTTTATGACATGTGTTAAATTAATGTTTGAAACTGATTTACATACTGGAATAAAAAATCAATTATGGAACTTAATCAGCAAAATATTTCACTTTTCAATCTTCTCGAATTGCTAAAATAATAACTTTTGAAAGGTATTCTTACTCATCAAAATGCAAAATCCAGAAATTAAACAATATAGCTTGCAAAGCTTAAAGCATCCTCTTTCCAGCTGTAGCAAGAAAAAAAGGATTGAACAGGGAACAGTTGAGATATTGCCTCCCAAAAATACTCTAAAATTTGCACATAGAAAATTTTGGACAATTTTGGAGAAGCATATCTTCTCATGTAGGCATCCTCTTAATCAAATTTGATCCATATATAGAAATCACAGGTAGGAATAACCCTCTGAAGTTTTGGTGTGATTGGTCCATATGAAAAGTAGCAATGGTCAGTCAAATTTTGGCTCTTGAAACAGTGCACTGAATTTTTTAGTCACTTTAGAGGCTTATATCTGTATTTTGGTGCGGCTAAACCCATAATTTCTGCCATGGTGAGATTCAGCATAAACAGTTGTCTATGTATATTAAAGCAAATGACCTAATGTCTGCTATAACTTTTAAAAAAGCCCGGCAAACTTTGCACATTTGCACCTTCGTATGTGATGCAAAGATGAGTAGCCTCTCTCTAAAAACTCCTAAAAATTCAACCACTGGAGATACTGGACTGAAATTTGCTGTATAACCATCGAAGACCATGTAGAATGTTCACACCAAATTTCATTAGATATGGAGAGGGTTGAGTCGGGACCCCTAGTCCCTTTCACGTGGAATGACTCTTAATTTAAATCACGGACATTCCCTATTACTTGCTAATCAATAATTATGACTCTTTTTCTTAATCACATCAATTCTTTAACAAATACTGTGTCAAATTAAATAAGTTCTACGATTTCTGTGTGTTCACACACGATATTAGACTGCAAGCCTATGATTGTGTAAAATGATATGATGTTCTTATTGTCTATAATGCCTATTCTGTTTCATGCAAGTGCAGAGAGATGGAATATGAAATGTCTGTATGAAACATTTAGTTGTTCCACAAAACAAAATTGGTATGAATTATGCCATGAAGCATTCTACACACAATGTAAATGAAGTATCATATATGTGCCTTATTCATATATATTCTCTCTTCTTGTTCTTATGCATCAATTTATACAAAACAAGTCTTCTCTGAAAGCGATGTGCATGTCATAAGGTAACAGTGCCGTGGAAATGTAATCAAGAAGTTTCAAATAGGTAATGCGAACTCACCAAAACTTATGAAGGCTGTAGGATCTTCAACTTCAGCATCAAGATTGATGTTTGTGTCTGAGGAATCTAGCACAATCTCTTCACCAACTGGTGGAGGTGTGGTATGTTCATCAAAATCTAAAATATGAGAAGCTGCAAAGTTTTCTCGTCCCACTACTTCAACTTGTTCCTCAACATCTGGTAAAGGTGGTGACAGACGTTGATCACTTGACATTCCACTGTCCGAAGAACTGCTACCTGGCACTGAACTGTCCATAACAGATGGGTCTGTTAATAGATCATCACACTCCAGGATATTGAACGGATGATCCTCTAATTTTAATATTGACTCTATAAGGTCGTCATTTACATCTTGTTCTGAAGGCCAACTTGTACCCTGTAAATAAAATTTTCTCTAAAAACTGTCCAACAATTTTCAAGATATATCAAGAAAACCATCATGGAAAAAGTTAACTCACTGACAAATTGTCATAGCATTTTGGCTCATTTTTGAAGGCCGATGCCTTATCACTTATTGTCAAAACCGGATCTTCTCTTTCAAATAAGTAGTCCATCAGGCTTATGTCTGATGGTAATGCCATTATGAGACTAATTTTCAAACGTACTTAATATAGATGCAGTGAAATTCACTTGGATACAGGTAAAACACAATATATTAAGTTCATAACCCGTTGTTATTAAATGTCTTCTAACTTAATACCATAAAAAGAAAGTATGTTTACATGTGACAAGGGGGTGTTCCTACAAAAATTGACTTAAGCAGAAAATGCGTGACAGGAGTAATTATTCGTGGAATAACCCTACATAAAACAGAACAACATAAGTTCACGCAATAGATCTTCTGGAAATAATCATAACACTAAAATACAACATAATTATATTCACAAAAACAATATGTTGTCAACATTTCGAATACACTTCACACAACTTCCAGCGTGGAACAAATTACGTCACTTCTTTTTTCCATACTCCTTTGCAGAAGTCACACTTGCAGGTTTCCTATTGGACAAAAATGCTCTTCCCAGAGTCCACAGCCTTGTGGGAAACGAGCCAACAGTTTGTATTTTGTTTGTAGTTTCGTGCAGTTGCAGTGCCGGAGAACTGGGTTACTGATTAATTTCGTAAGTTTTAGCAGTTGCAGTGTGTTAAAAAGTGAATAACATTGAAAAAAATGGCAAGTAACTTTTACATATCGAATGTCAACATGCACATAAATGGACACACGATAGCGAAGACAATCCTAGTGAAATGGACGCTGTATCATGAAGGAATTCAAAAGTTCGTCATTTGCTGTATAGCGTTGTTCTTTCTTGCAGGTCTTTTTACTGTCACCAGTATTTTCAAATAATTAAAGTTAATGGCGCAGGATTATTACTGTCCTATTCGTTTTTATCGACGTCTTTCTGTTTCAGTCTGTTAACAGAGCGCAACGTTTACAAACCTGACTCGCCAAGTAAGTTCATTAAGTAATGGATCTGTTATATTTGTTTGCGCATTCCGCGGAATTTGCCCTAAATTTAATGAAGTAGGCCTAATGGATGTAGTGAATGGTTTTGACGGTATATGGGCAGTACGGTTGGACAGCGTTGTTTAACATTTGCGGAGTAATTTAGCAAGTCACAGTAGTACCTTACAGGTTGCAACAGTTTGCAGATTGATATAGCTGTCACCATCATCATCATAATTATTTTGTATTTACGTATCTGTTTGCTTGTCATCAAATAGTGGCTCTTGCAAGCGTGATATTTATGTGCAAATGTTAACACACAATCTCATTTACATTAATATGATTGATTTGACAATCTAGGAGCTGTATAGACACTAAATAAGTAATTATCATTCATATTTACAGACGTTTACATCTACGTGTAACTTATAATTTCTTTAGTTCAGTACAGGCTGTTTCATTTACAGGTAGGCATACTACCTTAGGGAAACACAGTGACTGTCTTTAATTATTTTTAAAAAATGGTGTATTTCAGCTTCAGGTCACACAACTGGTATCAGTAGCTTTCAGCTTATCAGAGAGCTGCTACTCTGTGTGTGACACCTGTGCTGAATGTCCCAGATCAGATACCCTCCATGTCTTTTAAGAAAGTAACTTGACACTTTGCCCTGCACAGTAATTTTCAACCAAAAGTACAAATCAATAGATCTGAGCTCATTACACAGATACTGCCCAGTGAGATATTTTTCCATTCTCATGTTGATAAGCTGCTGCTTTTAACATCCCATCAAGCTACCTGAAAACCTCAAGCCCAATATTTTAGGGAAATGAAAGAAAACTTAAAAGAACCCCACTGTTTAGTGATTGGTGATTTTTCAGAAAATTGTACTTTTATAGTGCAGGATGAAATTCAGAGGTGTCGCTGGACTAATACACAAGTGACAGTGCGTATGTTTATCATCACCATAAAAAGGAGATGTGTTGCAAATCAGTTTGCGTAGTTAGTGAACCGCTTGTTCACAATACCACAACTGTGTACACATTTCCACATTACTTCATTAGGGAAATTAAGAATATCACACGTAATATTGAAATGGTCATTTACTTTAGCAATAGTGCAAGCAGCCAGTAGAAAAATAAAAGAATCTTCATTAATATTTTGGTTTACTAGCAGAGTGGAATTTCTTTGCCTCATCACATGGCAAGAATTATTCTGATGAGATAGGCTGAACAACAAACTGAAGTTACACAGGCTCACCTACAAAGACCTTACACAGAACAGATCCCCTGATTCTGCAAGATATGTTCAAATACTGTCGTCAGAATGTTACTGCAGTTAAATACATATTTGTTTCTTCACCTAAAATTGAACAAATCAAAACAAAACTGACTGAGAGATTTGAATGTTTGCCAGTTAAAGGAATAAGAAGCTATCCAGAAGTGTCTACATATGTGACAATGAAATAAGATGTTTTTGTTGCTTCCAAAGGCTCTAACTTTGATGCTTTTAAACTGCAATACTTTTTACATACAAACGTATCATCTTTCACAAATAATAATTTGTTGTTTGTATGTATGATGAGACGTGGTGGCTTAGAAAATTTGAAGGCAAAAGAGAAGATAACAGTGATATTTTGCGCATCTCTTTCACCTTTCTGGACTAAAAACTACCTTTCAACTTTCCAAAAGTGATACTGCTGGATGAATCTAAAGAAAATAGTACAAAAAAACAAAAAGTTACTCCATTGGAACTCTCAACAGTGTCTGGTGGAACGCAGAACATAACTGATAAATTATGCAATGAAATGTCAAGTTTGTTTAACTCTTTTTGATATAAATTACAGCTGGCTAGTAGGTACCGCTGAAGTTTAAATCTAAATACATGAGAAACATTGTGTGTATACTGTACACAAGTGTAGTACAACAAATGTATTGGTGCCCTTGTTTGCTAACTTGGCACTGAACGAGCATCAAGAAGTGTTGGGGTGTTACTGAAATTCACTGCTCTGTTACTATCTCTGTAGGTGAGTCTCAGTCATAATCTTTTTATGCGGTATTCCTATAAGTATAAAGAATATTCTGTAAAATTTTTAATTGTTTTCATTCAGTCCCTTTTTACATATTGACCTGTGAAAAGTGACATTAAAAGGTTTCCGTCCATTTTTGAAAAGCTCTGGGAGGGGGAGGGGAACCAAACAGGAGTGCCTTCTCGGGACTAAAACTTATACTGCAGGTAGTTTTGTACGTACACAACACAGAAATAACATGTTATTAATGAGTCTCACTTCCTTCATAAAAATTTATGGTCTTAAAAAGTAATGATTGAGAAATTTTTTGAGAGTCTTTACAAAAAGAGTTTGTAGACATTCTTGCATGATAGAAAAATGTGTTTCTGTAGTTCATTTTACACTGAACATGTTGGGTTTTGAATTAGCCTGATATCTTTCACAATAATAAACTTTCTGCGAACCACGTTTCCCATTAATATTTGCCCAACTGTCATTTTAAAAATGGCTGCCAGTAAAAAATTACAGCTTACAAAAATTTTTCAAACAGTGCTATGTGTGTGTCTACCTATAGGGTACACGATACAAAAATCAGGAAAAAAAAAAAGGTTGAGCAACAAATTTTATTTATTTTGGTCAATCTGAAATGGATTGACCCATATGCTCTCTACTTCAGCTATAATACGTTATTTTGTTGCCCAATCAGCAAAACTCATCTAGTACTTTTAGTGACTCATTTCCTAATCTAATTCCCTCAGCATCACGTGATTTAATTAGACTACATTCCATTATCTGGGTCGTCAGAAGCGTCCGATCCCACGCGTCAGCTTTGACCCGTGACGTACGGGTGTTGTCGTGTATGACGTCATGACGGCGCCGAGTTTGGCTTGTGAGTGTGACGTGTTTGTAGATGTCGTCGTGTTGTGGTTTGTTGTGCTCTCTGGTGGTATGTTCAGGGTTGTCGTTTGTGTGGTGTAATGGGCTCAATTTGCTTTTGCTCATTATCCAGAATTGTTAGAGTGTCGGCTGTGTTTGTAGTGGAATTTGTTTCAGTGAGTTAACGATTTTGTGTGAAGGTTAATTTAGTGTTGTTCGCTGTAGATCGTGTGGTAATTTTAGAAAATTAATCGTTTGTTGTTTTTGTTCAGGAATGGATATGATGGATAAAATTAACAGTGCGCAGGTCAGGGGAAGTGTTCGATCCCAATGTGTGGCTATGTATGTTGATATTGGTATCGGGAGATGTTTTGTGCTATATAGGCCAAGGGAAGTGTTTGATCCTAATTTATGGGATCGGGAGCTGCTGTTGAGCTATATAGGTCAAGGGAAGTGTCTGATTCCAGATGATATTGTGTTTAATGGTATTTGGGGAGTTTTTTGATGTCGTTTTTTTTTTTTGTCGTTTTGTGTGGTTTTGTATGGGGGTGGGTGTCTAAATTTGTTTATATTTATAATAGAGGGAAACATTCCACGTAGGAAATAAATATATGTATCTAAAAACAAAGGTGATTTGACTTACCAAATGAAAGTGCTGGCAGGTCGACAGACACACAAACAACCACAAACATACACACAAAATTCAAGCTTTCGCAACAAACTGTTGCCTCATCAGGAAAGAGGGAAGGAGAGGGAAAGACGAAAGGAAGTGGGTTTTAAGGGAGAGGGTAAGGAGTCATTCCAATCCCGGGAGCGGAAAGACTTACCTTAGGGGGAAAAAAGGACGGGTATACACTTGCACGCACACACGCACACACACACACACACACACACACACACACACACACATCCATCCACACATATACAGACACAAGCAGACATGTCTGCTTGTGTCTGTATAATGACTTATTACCCTCTCCCTTAAAACCCACTTCCTTTCGCCTTTCCCTCTCCTTCCCTCTTTCCTGATGAGGCAACAGTTTGTTTATATTTAGTTTGCCCCCACCCGAAAACACCCCATTTCCCGCACTTGTCCCGTTAGTGTCATTATGCTTTTTGTGGAAAGTGTGTGTGTTTGTTTTTCGATGTATTTTCGTCCTCGTAATGTGTACGTACCGACATTATATGCGCCATGTTAGAATCGTGGTTCATGGTCGTTTCCGCCATATTTGTGATGTCATGGGTCAAAGCAAACGGGCAGGATCAGATGCTTCCATATTTCCCATTATTCTTTCAAGACATTGTCCATTCCATTCAGCTGCTCTTTGCTGTCTCTAACAGAATTACAATGTCATTGACAAACCTGAAAGATTTTATTTCTTCTCCCTGAATGTAAATGCCTGCTCCAATTTTTTTCTTTGGTTTCCGTTTCTGCTTGCTCATTGTACAGATGGAATAACACTGGGGATAGGCTACAGCTCTGGCTGACTCCCTTCTCAACCACTGCTTCCCTTTCATGGCCCTCGACTTCCATAACTGCCATCTGTTTTCTGTACAAGTTGAAAATAGGCTCTTGCTCCCTGTATTTTTCCCCTCCGAACTTCAGAATTTCGAAGAGTGTGTTCCAGTCAACTTTTTCAAAACTTTTTTAGATGTTGACCTGCGAAAAGTGACGTTAAAAGGTTTCTGCCCATTTTTAAAAAGCTCTAGAAAAAAAGCAGGAGTGCTTTCTCGGGACTAAACTGCAGCTTCTTGCTTGGAGCTTGGAAGGGGGAGGGATAGCAGGGTATGGCTGGGGAAAGAAAAAACAGCACTGCCTGGTGGAATATGTAGGGTTTAGAGGTGGCAGGACAGGGCTGAAGGAGAGGGAGAGGAAAACATGGAGCAGAAAGGAGAGGATCAGAGAAGGGGAAAAGACCAGTGAATCTACCAGCAAAGGGCAGTGCACAATGGGGGTCAGGGGAGGTGAATTGTGAGGTGATGACAGGACAGAGCGGGTGGAAACAGTTGGGTTAGCATATGTTGAGGCCAGGATGATTTCAGGAATGGAGAATGTGTTGTAAGGATAACTCCCATCTACGAAGTTCAGGAAAGCTGGTGGTGGAAGGGAGGATCCAGATAGTTCGGTTTGTGAAGCAGCGATTAATATCGAGCATGTTATGTTCAGCTTGATTGTGCCAAAGGATGGTGCACTTTGCCCTTGGCCACAGTTTGACAGTGGTTATTCATCCTGTTGGACAACTTGTAGATAGTCGTGCCAATATAAAGAGTTGAGCAATGATTGTAGCAGAACTGGTATATGACATGGCTGGTTTCACAGGTAGCCCAGCTTCTGATGGAGTAGCATAGGCCTATGACAGGATTGGAATAGGAAGTAGTGAGTGTGTGGATTGGGCATGTCTTGCACCTATATCTTCCTGAGGAATATGCCCCTTGTGGCAAGGATTTGGGATTCGGAGTTGTGTAAGGATCAAGTTGGATGTTGTGAAGACGTTTAGTGAATGATGGAACACTGCTGTAGGATGCATGAGAAGGATCTTGGGTACGATGTCCCTAATTTCAGAGCATGACTGTAGATAATCAGAGCTCTGATGAAGGATGTGGTTCAGTTGTTCCAGGCTCGGTGATGAAGGGGGCAATACTTTATAGCTGGTTTGTAGGGATAGTGGGAGAATTGGGGGCATGTGGGGATACACCTTGGGAAATCTGTTTGCAAGTCTGAGGGATAGTACCTGTCTGTGAAAGCATTTGTGAGACATTTAGTACACTGGACAAGGGAGTTCCTGTCGCTGCAGATATGCTGTCCCTGGACAGCCAGGCTGTTCAGGAGGGATTTTTTGATGTGGAAGGGATGGCAGCTGTCGAAATGCAGGCACTTTTGGTCATTGGTGGGTTTAATGTGGTCAGAGGTGTGGGTTGAGCCATCAGAGAAGACAAGGTAAATGTCCAGGAAGATGGCATGTTGGTTTGGGGAAGACTGAGTGAAGTGAATGGCTAAGTAGGTGCTGAAGTTGTGAAGGAAAGAGGATAGGGTGTCCTTGTCCTGAATCCAGATCGTGAAGATATTATCTGTGAACCTGAACAAGACGAGGTTTGGGTTTATGGCAAGCTAAGGAAGGTTTCCTCTAAACGACCCAGAAATAAGGCGGCATAGGAGAGTGCCATTTGTGTACTCATTGCTGTGCAGTGGATTTCTTTGTATACCTTCCCTTCAAAGGAGAAGTAGTTGTGTGTTAGGATTAGTTAGTGCAGGGTCTTAGGAATGAGGTAGTGGGCCAGGAGTCTGAAGCGTGTTTGGAGAGGTATTGTTCACTAGCAGCAAGACCGTGGGCATGAGGAATGTTGTATGGGGTGTAGGATCAACTCTGATGAATAAGGCTTCAGGAGGAAAAGGGGTGGGGATGGTGGAGAGTCAGTGATGATGGTGATTCGTGTCTTTGATGTGTGAGGCTAGATTTCAGCCAATAAGCTCGGGATGTTGGTCAGTGAGGGCCGATATGCTTTCAGTGGGAAAACAGTAACCAGCAACAATAGGTCATTTAGGATTGTTAGGTTTGTGGATTTGGTGAGCATGTAGAAGGCAGGCTTACAGGGTGTCATGGAAGTGAGGAGGGAAATGGATTTAGGGGTAGGTTCTGGGAATAGCCTAAGGCTTCAGGCAGGGGTGGGTGTTTATGTTGGACTTCTTGGATGGAATCACTCTAGCAGAGTTTATAGGTGGAGGAGCCGGGCAGAGGCCTTCTGTCAGGCAGTAACTGCGATTAATAATGGCAGCGGTATGACCTTAGTGTTCAGATAGGATGACTAGGTCAGGGTTTGTTTTGAGGTCGTGTATGGCTGTCATTTCCTCTGCTGAAAGGTTGTTGTTCTTAGGAAGGGGACTGGGGGAGGATGAGGAGGCCGAGGTGGAGGAAAGGATTTCCTGACAGATGACGAGGGGGTGGTTATGTGGGAAGTGGATCATTTTTGGATGATGGTATGAACTGAGAGAGGCAGGGTCCAGTGTTTTGATTAGGCTGGCATTTGTTGGAGGTATTGGTGGCAGAGGAGTGTTTGCATTGCAGGGATTGCGAGATGGAGAGTAGGTCTTGGTTAAGTCCCACAAGGTTAAATTTGTGTGTAGGGCTGAAACTCCTGTGTAGCTAAGGACTTTTGTGGAAAGGTTAACTTCAGTTTTCTTTGATTGTTTCAGCCCTGGGCTTAGAGGAGTTACGAAGGGAGTTTTGGAGGTGCATGGCAAGTTGAAAAGATCGCCTAGGCAGGGTGTGTGTGGTACGAGGGGTTGATGAAGAGGCAGGATTGATATTGAGTTGTGCCCCCAGGCAGCAGTAGGATGCCAGCAGGCTGAGTAACTTACAGATGTGGTGTCTGGAATGCCCCTCCAGGTGCTGTAGTGCAAGGGACTCAATTTCAAAGGTGTGCTTACACAGCAACAGTATCTTGCAGAGGGAGCAGAGGTGGTTCTGGGATGCCTCTGCTGTGGAGAAGTGTTTCCGCAGTATCGGTATTGTAATGGACAGGGGCTGGCAGAATCTGAAAAGGTGAAGGTCATTGTGAAAGGATGGATTGAGATCCAGAGAAAGGAATTTTTATGGTTAAACTGTTTGGGGGAGATCCAATGGTTTAGGCAGCCTTAAGGAACAGGGTGTGGGACTGGGCTGTAGCAACGAAGGCATTAGGTGGTTGTGATTGGAGCTGGATAATCAGTCAGCAGCAACCAGTTGAGACACAAGGAGTCACAGGGAAGTAACCGATTTTGTGACATTTTATGAATTCCTAACCAGGAGCGAATTACTTAATTTCATCTGTGTGCGTTACTAGTTTAGCTTCTTGAGTTTCTGCCTGTTAATTTAATATTTAATAGACACAGTTCCCACATTTTTGTTTGCATTGGAAAGTAAATTGATTTTGTGACATATTCAAGCTCCTAATCAGCAAATTACGTAGTCTCACCTGTGCGCTTTGGTAGTTCAGTTTTTGAATCTATGCGTGTTAATCAAATTTATTAGAGACAGTTTTGTGTTTTCCTTTGTGTCTACAGTAGAGTTCCATAGTGCGTGTCGATTGCTGTTGTTTGTCTGTATAGTGTAGTTTTCCACGGTCTTTAGTACAGATAGGGACTCTGATGGCTGTGTGCAGATGCAAGCCAAGTTGGTGACACTTCGTTCTCAGCTCTAGGCTGTGATGGCTTTGGTTACATAGTGGATGGGCATCACTGTTGTGGGCCGGCCGTGCAAATCCTGTGGACCTCTGCACAACTGAATCCGCTGATCGGCCCATGCACTGTTGACCACCCCAGTTACTGCTGTGCTGAGGTTGACCACTCACCCATGGTCGAGTAGGCGGTTGCCTCATGGTGTGGCTGCACGTAAGGCTCCCTGGTTAGTCTGACAAACAGGTTCCAGGTGCTGTCTGTGGCTGACACTGTCCCAAAGTCAGATGTATTTGCTTGTCCTGTTTCAGAGGAAACCTCTGAGCCTGCAAAATTCGGGCAATCACAGAGGGTGGGATTATTGGTAGTTGGGAGCTCCGGTGGTAGGTGCATTATGGGCCCCTTAGGGACATGGCTGCCAAGGAGTGGAAGAAAGTGAATGTGCACTCCATGTACATACTGGGTGGAGTCATTCCAGACACAGCAAAAGGTTCTTCCAGACGTCATGAAGAGCACGGGGTGCAGCCAACTGCAGTTGGTGGCTCACATTGATACCAATGATGTCACTTCAGATCAGAAGAGATTCTCTCTGGTTTCAACCGGCTCAGAATTGGTAAATGCTGCCAGTCTTGGTAGCGAGATGAAAGCAGAGCTCTCCATTTGGAGCATTGTCAACAGGACCAATTGCGGACCTTTGGTACAAAGCCGAGTGGGGGGGATCTGAATCAGGTGCTCAGACAGTTCTACAGCTGTGTAGGCTGCAGATTTCTAAAATTGTACCATAGGGTGATGGGGTTTCCAGTTCCGCTGAATAGGTCTGGAGTACACTACATGTAGGAGGTGGTTACACGGGTAGCGGGGGCTGTGCGCTGTGGACTGGGCGGTTTTTTAGTTAGAGGGTCTTGGGGAAAGACGAAAAGGGCTTCAGTTTCAAAGGATGCAGGTCGAACATAGGAAGAATGCAGGTACAGGAACCATTGGTATAACAGTTGTAAATTGTCATAGCTATTTTGTAAAAGTATCTGAGCTCCAAATGCTAATACAAAGCACTGATGCTCAAATTGTTATAGGCACTGAAAGCTGGCCAAAGCCGGAGATAAGCTCTACCAAAGTTTTTGTGAAGAATCTTATGGTGATCCGAAAGGATAGGCTAAACTCAATTGGCGGTGGTGAGTTTGTTACTGTTAGACGTACAGTACAATTCTGTTAATCCGAACTAATTGGGACTGGACCTTGTTTGGATTACACATTTGTTCAGATTAGCCAGATTTACGGTGACGAGTTACTAGAATCAAGTATACCAAGCAGATAATTAGGTACACCATGGTAACAAGTGTGGGAACAGTGGCTCACTCTCACTCCCTGCTCTTGCTGTTGTGCATTGTTGAGAGCTTTGTAGTGTCTGAGGTCATCGCACTGCCAGGTGACTCGCAAAGCGCTTGGTTATTTTAGTTATCGAACGCTGGCACAAGTAACAGTTGTATTGTATTCGTTCAGGTGCAGTGGTGTACGTATTTTCGTCATGAGTAAATGGAAACATACAACGTTAACTCTCAAAGAAAAACTGAATGCTTTGAAGTGGATAGACAATGTTGAGAATGTACCTAAACTGGCAATGGAACTGGATGTTGGTAAAGCAACCATTTGTGTTTGGAAGAAGAACCGAGTGAAGTTTGAACAGCCCTGTGCAACATCTTCGGGAAAAACACTCGAAATTCGGCAGACTTTGAAACAGCCCCAGTATGATAAAGTGCATGTAGCTCTTTGCTTTGGTTTACGCAGGAAAGAGAAGGGAACTCCTTTTAGTGGAGTACTGGTTCAGGAGAAGGCTGTTAACCTGAACTAGTTAATGAATGGTTATGAGCCTTTTAGTGTGAATACTGTTTGGTGGGACTGATTCAAAAAACATCATGGAATCTGTCAGCTAACAATTACTGGAGAGAAGCTTTCTTCTGACTGTGATGCAGCAAAGGAGTACTTGGGTGAGTTTGAAAAACATGATGAGGGGGAAAGTTTTCTCCCCAACAAATTTATAATGCTGACAAGACTGGCCTTAATTTCAGGCCAGTTTGTTCCCTTTGTTCGATGGTTTCCTAAGAAAAATCATTTGTCTCCCCGTGCAATCCTTTTGATTGATAACGCATCATTTCACCCCAGCACTGCACTGAGGAATTATGTGGTGGAGAAATTGTGGCGAAGTTTTTGGCCTCCGAATGTTACTCCACTTCTACAGTTGATGGACCAGGGCATACTGCAAATATTAAAACTGATTTACAGAAAACATTTTTTAACCCCTCTAGCCGGGAGCCAGAGTACGTACTCGCGCACTGCGAATGTCCGCACTGGCGGCATCCCGACCATGTACTCTCCAGTTGCAGTCTTGGAGGTAAAACTGCATTCCTCTGCCATCTGTTGACAGCCGATACTACTTCGTCAGCTAACTACAGACATATCTGTGCTGCTCTGCATCGAAGATCTTTGTCATGAAGTGAGGCAGTCTGGAGAAATTATGTATATTACAGTCCGAGCGACACACTCGAACGCTAAATGATGCAGCCAAACACTTCGTGTGGTCTTACCTCTGAGCAAATTCTCAGTGAACCGACGAATGGTTTAAATAGTACAAATGACAGCGGGAGTGATCTAGATGTTGACGATGAAAGGAACACCCAGAAGAAGTGAAGAAGAAACGGCGGACAGTGATGATGACATTGAACAAGGTGCACCAGTGAAACGTGCACGGAATGAAGAAGACTGGAAATGGCAAGAAGTTGACAGCACTTATGTCTCTTTGAAAACACCATTCATTGGTAAATGTGGACCTGTGATACAGGTAAATTCTGCAGCTGAAGCGTTCAAGCTGTATTTCAGTGAAACCATTGTAGAAACAGACGTGTGTGAAACTAATCGTTGTGCTGCAGATTGTATACAAAAACAGACTGTTGACCATTCTACAACCTTGTTCTAGGCTACGTAACTGGGTAGATACTGACAAAGATGAGCGGTTGTGTGTTTTTCGCACTGCAGATGTTGATGGGAATTATTCAGAAACCGTACATAAAGTCGTATTTCAGCAAGCATCCGTTTTTGAATACGCAGATTTTTTACCAGAGTATGCAACAAGACAGTTTGAGCTACATTGCAGATTCCTTCATTTTGTAAACAGCGAAGAACTGAATACATTTGAAGGCAATAAGAGATTGTTCAAGTTGGGTTCCGCCATTCAGCACTTGAATGATACATTTAGAAATACTTACAACATGGGAGAAAACATTTCTGTTGATGAATCTCTTACGTTATGGAAATGAAGGCTGGCAATAAAAACCTCTAAAATCAGCAAAGTCTGGTATAAAGTCCTATGAGATCTGCGAATCTTCCACAGGTTATTTATGGCAATTTATTATTTATGCAGGAAGTTCCACAGAAATAGAAACGAAATTTCTTTCTGCAGATACCCTGAAAACCAGTCAGATTGTAGTGAAGCTTGTTGAGCCTCTTTTCAGCTTAGGCCATATGCTCTGGATGGACAATTATTATAACCGCGTCGTTTTGAGCCACGTTTTCAAGGAAAGAGGTATGAATGTAGCTGACACACTTCGACTGAATAGGAAGAATGTACCTGATGCCTTGAGACGTGGAAAACTGAAGAAAGGTGAACTCGTAGCACATCATTCACACGGCGTAATGGTACTGAAATGGATGGATAAAAAACAGGTTGCCTTTATTTCTGCATTTCATAATGATGTAGTTATTATGGCAACCAAAAGGGGCAATGAGGTAAGGAAGCCTCAGTGCATAAAAGAGTACAATAGTTTTATGGGTGGTGTAGATTTGAAGGATCAGAAACTACAACCTTTCCTCACGGAAAGGAAGAAAGGTGTAAAGTGGTGTATGAAAATGTTTAGAAGGCTGATGAATGTTGCAGTGCACAATGCTTTTATTTTTTACAATGCTAGCGAAAAACCAACAGAAGAAACACGTATAAATTTCAGGCTTCTGCTCATAACACAATTGCTGGAAATTCATGGGAAGAATGTAACTTCACCTCGATGTAGGTGACCTTCAAAAACTCCTGTGCCTGAACAGCTCACAGCAAGGCATTTTATTGAGAAGATCCTACCCACAGAGAAGAAGAGTAAGCCTGCTGCAAGAAGACGGGGAGACATAAGGAAACATCGTTCTGGTGCAAGGACTGTGGTGTAGGACATTGTTTCAAAATATACCACACTAAGAATTCATTTTAAGTCACAATGTATGTTTTAATCGTTATGAATATGTATTGATTCCAATTCCTGAAATTTTCATAACATTTGAACAAGTAATTCCCGTCCTAGAGCAATTTCACTGAATCGCTGCATTCTGGGGCAAGCCAGTCATATAAACTACCGCCAGTAGGCTAGGCGCGCAACCGGAAACTACTCGCTTGAAGGGTTAAGAATGCTGATCCAAGATGATAGCATTCCTTTAATGGTCAAAATAAAAAAGACCATTGTGGAGGATGCTATTTATTGGGCCGCTGAGGCATGGCAGAATATTTCGGTGAGAAAATTGTGGAGAATACTGTGGACATCTCTTGAATTTCAGGACAACCTAGTTGAAAATGAAGAGGAAAATCTACTACAAATGATACAGACAACCCATAGATGTGAAGAAGCTAGTGAAGGAGATGTAGATGAGTGAATGGCAGTGGCTGAGGCATGTGTGGAGAAGCTTACTGATGCTGATTTAGTTACTGCTGTGACTCAAGACCAAGAAGAAGTGGACTGCTGTGATGGAAGTGACAGTGAGCCTGAAAGCGAGGAAGGAGAGCTGGTGCCATACAGTGATGCAGCAGAAGCTCGTGACTTCGCTCTATGTTATTTGGAGCAACAGCCCACTGCTATACCTGCTGATTTGATGTTTATAAGACGATGGTGCAACTATGCGTCATATAACAGACTGTCTTCATTATGCCAAAAAACAATGACTGAGTTTTTGTCATCTAAAAAGTAGGGATAAAATGTCCACTGTATTTGACTAAGTTTGACAGCTTTTCTTTCATTATTATACATTGTTTAAACCTAATGTTTTCTTGCCAATTTTTCCAATACAAGTTTACTGTACTGTGTAAATTAAAATAGTGTGTATGTACAGCAGTTTACCGCTCAGTTTTCCTTACTTAAGACAAACATTTTTCATGTTCGGATTAACCGAATGTTCGGATTACTTGGGTTTGGATTAGCAGGAACCTGCTGTAGTTTATCTTGTAGGGAAATTCATGCAGATACTTCCTTTGAGTTAGTATGAGCAGAGGTCATTTTTGGCAACCAGAATATAAAAATAATTGGGTCCTTTTTACCAACCTCCCAACTCAGATTATACAATTGCTGAAAGATTCAAAGAAAACTTGCGTGTGATTTCAAACATGAACCTGACTCAAACATTTATAGTTGGTGGTGATTTTAATTTACCCTTGACATGTCTGCAAAATACATGTTTAAATCCAGAGGTATCCATAAATCATCAACCTAAATTGAACTAAACACATTTTCTGAAAATAATTTTGAGCAGTGATTTCATGAGCCCTCACAAATAGTAAATGGTTGTGGAAACACACTTTTCTCAGTAACAAAACGGGTACAGGGATTAGTGAACACAGGGCTGTCATAGCGAAACTGAATATTGTAACCCTCAAATCCTCCAAAAATAATTGATAAACATACCTATTCAAAAAAGCAGACAAAAATCACATGACGCTTTCCTGAGAGACAATCTCCACTCCTTTCAAATTAGCAATGTATGTGTAGACCAGATGTGGCTTAAATTCAAAGAAATAATATTGACAGCAATTGAGAGATTTACACCAAATAAATTAACAAACAAAGCTGATCCCCCTTGGTTCACAGAACGGGTCAGAACACTTTTGCAGAATCAACAAAAAAGCATGCCAAATTTAAATGAATGCAAAATCTCAAGAATGATGATCTTTTACAGAAGCTTGTAATTTAGCGCGGACATCAATGCGAGGTGCTTACAATAGTTTCCACAGCAAAATTTTATCTCGAAACCTGGCCAGAAATCCAAAGAGATTCTGGTTGTAAGAAAAGTACTTATACCAATTAGGTTCCTTTCAGCATATGCTGATGCAGTAGCTCCATACTTACCACATACAACCGCTTGCTCGATGAAAGATCTGTACCCAAACACTGGAAAGTTGCACAGGTCACAACAATATTCAGGCCCAGACCCATATCATTAATGTCAATATGCAGCGGGACAAATATTGTGTTCGAACATTATGAATTACCTCGAAGAGAGCGATCTGTTGACACACAGTCAGCATGAGTTTAAAAAACATAGTACTTGTGAACACAACTAGCTCTTTACAAACATGAAGTGAAGTGTTGAGTGCTATTGATAAAGGATTTAAAATTGATTCAATATTTCTAGATTTCCAAAAGGCTTTTGACACTCTATCACACAAGCAGCTTTCATTGAAATTGCATGGTTGTGGAATGTGTCTGTTATGTAACTGGATTTGTGATTTCCAGTCAGAGAGGTCACAGTTCATAGTAATTGATAGAAAGTCATCGAGTAAAACAAATGAATTCTGTCACTTGCCAAGGTAGTGTTATAGGCCCTCTGCTGTGCCTTATCTATATAAACAATTTAGGAGACAATCGGAGCAGCTGTTTTTAGGGTGTTTGCAGATGATGCTGTCATTTGTCATCTAGTAAGCTATCAGAAGATGATGACAAACTGCAGAACAATTTAGAAAAGATAACTGAATGGTGCAGAAATTTTCAATTGTCCCTAAAGAATGAAAAGTGTACGGTCATTCACACACTAAAAGGAATCTGTTAAACTTTGGCTACATGATAAATCAGCATAATCTAAAAGCCATAAAATTTGACAAGATACCTAGGAATTACAGTTAAGGAACAATTTAAATTGGAAATAACACACAGCAAATGTTGTGGGGAAGGCAAACTAAAGACTGCATTTTATTGGCAGAACACAGAAAATGTAACGGATCTACTAAAGAGATTGCCTACATTACGCTCGTCCATCCTCTTTTTGGATCACTGCTACACAGTCTGGGATCCTTACCAAGTAGGATTAACAGAGTATATCAAGAAAGTTCACTGAAGAGCAGTACATTTTGTATTATCGCCAAATAGGGGAAAGATTGTCACGGACATGATACAGGATTTGGGATGGACACCATTAAAGCAAAGATGTTTTTCATTGAGGTGAAATCTTCTCTTGAAATTTCAATCACCAACTTTCTCCTCCGAATGCGAAAATATTTTGTTGACGCCAGCATACTTAGGAGAAACAATCATCATAATAAAATAAGGGAAATCAGAGCTTGCACCAGAAGATGTAAGTGTTCATTTCCCAGGTGCTGATCGAGAGTGAAATGATAGAGAATTATTGTGAAGGTGGTTTGATGAACCCTCCGCCAGGCATTTAATTGTGATTTAGACATTATCCATGTAGATGTAGATCTCGAATAGGAAAAGTTGCATAAAAATATGTACCTATATGCACAAATACATAAAAATGTGCACAAATATGTAAAAACTGTATTAAAAAGTCAGAAAAAGGGATGGGATGGATGAGGTGTGGGAGAATACACATGCTGGAATAAAGAGAGATTGATTATGTTCACCAAGTTTTTGTGGGAGAGTCAGGTGTGGAAAACATGTGAAAATACAAGCGGTTGAGGGAGGGGATGTGATCAGTAGAAATAATTATAATCATCAGCAGGAAGAATTTGGGGCATGAGATTCTGCACCAACAATCCATGCGATTACGCAGCCATGCGTTGTGCATGAATGGGACAGCTGATACATAGAGAAATGTAACAAAGGAAAACATCATTGGATTGTGGGATGGAAGAAAAACCATTAGGCAGAATCAAACAATGGAATGTACAGATTGGGATAACAACAGTATTATGAAAAGGATAGATTGGTACTCAATGGAAGGAGGACTTGTTGAGTTGCAAACAAGCACAATGAAGAGACTGTAGCATTTAAGGTTTCAGCCAAAGCCTTCTGTAGAAAAGAAAACACACTTACGTTCACACAGGACCGCTGTCTCCGATTGCTCCCACTATAATGAAACTGGAACACATTAAGTCGGAGCAAAAGCCCAGGTGGCGAGTAGGAGGAGGAAGGATAGCAGGTTACAGTTGGGAGAATAAGAACCAGCTGTATACATGCAGAGCATCCAGGAACTAGAGGTGGCAGGGCAGGGTTAGCAAACACAGCGTAGGAAGTAATGGGGGGAGGGGGGGAGGGAGGTAGCGGTAAGGAGAAGAGCAGAGAAGGGCAAAAGACGTGAGCAAACTGGTAGAGGACAGTGATAATTGTGAGGCAAGAGGAGGCAAACTGTGAAGAGGTGACAGGACGGGGGGGGGGGGGGGGGGGCAGTGATGGCAACAGTTGGGTGCAGAGTGTGGGAACAATAGGTTATCTTAGGTCAATGTCAGGGATGATTTTGGGAATGGAGAATTTGTTATAAGAATAACTTGATCAACTGAAGACATAAATTCTGTAAATGTGTCTACGATCTAGTTATGACACTATTTTTAAAGGTCAATCTTGATCACAAAAATTGTAAATTTTGCAATTACCGCTTTGGCCATTGCTGTCTTCAGATATGTTACAAATAGAAAAATTGTAGTGTAACCATCTAAATTCAATTAGCTAAAGTAAAATCTGCACAGGCGTAGTAATACATGAGAACAATAAAAATATTGACATGATTAACAGCCATGCATACCAGCCATACATACACTAAAATATTCTGATGTAAGTATCAATATCGAAATGTGTATATGTAGGTACATAGCAAGTGATGGTGATGGCCTGGATACATCTGTATGTATGTGAATAATTGAGGCCAGTAGAGAGCAGATTTGCATAATATAAAACAGCAACCAGGATTGCTGCTGAATGGACCAGATGAGTTTAACCTGAATGCTAGATTATTTTGATGTATTCAGAAATCTACCAGTTTGAGCAGCATCAAGTGCCACAGCAGGCCACCAGTGCTGAGAAGATTGGCCCTCCTTCCACAGGCTGTGGCAGAGGAAAACAAACTTCTTACACGGAAGTTACAAGGTGGTGCCATTGAGATTCCACCCTGAATGTGTAATCGACTATCGAGGTTTTAATTAATTGTCACTTTCTTGTTAATTACCTTTCACTTATGGTTATATTCAATTGTTTGTCATGCTGGAAGGTTCTGGTTTATAGATGTGATTTTACTTTTAAGCTTTTTATTCTGGCTTTTGCACAGTCATGTGTCATTAACTGTTCCAGGCTAGTAGCTTTCTGTTATCGCTCTATGTACATTTTATATGGATTTTATTCCCACATGTTTTATGTCAATTGATGTTTTATTTTCAGACACTCTTATTACCATGTGAAGTAATTTTAATTAATAGCTACACATACTGAATTTTAATTGTTGAAGATATGGTACTGATTACCTGTGTATTCAGGCATTAGTGCCCTCTGCTGCCCTCGATTGTTTGTATCAGCACTTACTGTACCTAGCTATATAAATTTTGATGGAAATAACTACATCAGAATATTTTAGGGTACATATGGGTGGTACGCATGGCTTTGGTCAAAAGCTTAAGTGTAACACACTTTTTGTCGTGCCTCTCTGCAACTCGGCATGTCATTTTTATGGTGAGTATCAATCTATCATTTTTAAAATACTGCTAATATTCCAGTTCTCTCATTTTTGCAGGAGGTTTTTATAGCTGCTGTAATCCAGTTCTTGTTTTGCGGACTATTATTTATCTTTACTGATTTTTGTGGAAATGCGTCTTCAAAATATTGATCTACTTTGTCAAGAAATATGTTAAAATTTATGTTGATATCATTGGCCACATGCATCTCTGAGCACTTTTCTTAACTTTGGAGGACATTTTGTTTATGTTGGTTGTCTGGAGTATAATGTCTTTGTAAAATTGTAGGTGGAATTGGTTTAGAGGTGTATTTGTTTGCATCGACATTTAATATGACAGCTTGTTGATTGCTAAATCTACATTACATTTATGTAGTGTTATTTCTGTTTGCAAGAGTTGGTCTAAGGCTGTCTTGAATGTGGATGTTATTCTAATGGGCTCATTTAGAAGAATACTGAGATTAAGATTATGCAATGTTGAGCTATGCTCCGTGTTTCCATTTTAGGTGAGGAAGTGATTATTAAGTCACCACATACAATGACATCATGTTTCCACTGACTTATTTTGCATAAAAAACATGTCCAATTATTTGAATAGGAAATCATTAAAATTACTGGGAGGGGGGGGGGGGGGGTCAGATTGTCAGTATGTCGTTTGGTGAAGATGGCAAACCCACAAAGTTCATCATTCGTTCTGGAATAGTGTTCATACAATTTGGAATTTGGTTGTGAAATTAACTTCATTCCATCAGTGCACTACTGAAATATCACTGAGCTCATTGGTTAGCAATATGTTAAAGTCCTCAGTTTTGTTGATCGTGGATGGGACATTGTGATAGTAGATAAGATTTTCAAATTTGTATTGAGTTTACTCAGGGAACTTGAAGTCATATTTAATGGGTCACTGACCTTCAGTTTAAATTCTGCTGTATTCCATATATTGACTTCAGAGCTGTTGTGCTGGTTCTGTTGCCAACCTTGGCTTCAGGCTCATCTTCCAGTTGATCTTTTTATCTATTCACTTGCACACTATTGTTGAGGTGTTGCATTGTCATTTTGATGATGGACTGGTACAGTATTCTTTCAGGGAAGTGTCACCTCATTTTTATGCCTTTCTATGTGGTACAGCAGGGCCGGCCAGAAATTCTGCACATGTGCGGTGCTCCTGCACATGTGCAACTTCCGGGTCACAGTGTGAACGTCGCAGCCGTCAGCGTCGTGTAGCGCCTGTTTCTACGCACAGATGTCGCTTTATCCACTTGCTTGGATACTCTGTACTGGCACATTCTAGTGCTCTTTCCACAGCTTGCAAGCCAACCATGGGAAGGTATTTCACGTATTAAACATTATAATACTGTCACAGTCTACTCATTGAACCGTCTTTTATGTTAACAGTTTAACCCAGTAAGACAAGTAATACAGTTAATAACCGTGAGTTTTTATTAAGGCATGAGTGATATGAAACCGAACTCATACTGAAGTGACATCCTGAAAGTCATGCCAGATGGACAGATGGAGTGATTATTGACTTACGAAAGGCAATTGACTCACTACCAAATCTGAAAGGTAATTGACTCAGTACCACACATTTGCATGTCGTCAAAAGTACGATCATATGGGGTATCAAGCAAGATTTGTGACTAAATTCGGGATTTCTTGGTTGGGAGGACACAATGTTTATCTCTGATGGAGAGTCATCGACAAATGCAGAAAGTAAGTTTTGTGTGCCCCAGGGAATTGTCTTCAGAGCCTTGCTATTCGTGTTGTGTACTAATTACCTAGCAGACAATATAAATTGTAACCTCAGGCTTTTCTTAGATGATGCAGTTATCTAGAATGAATTGCTGTCTGACAAAAGCCACAAAAATACTCAGTCATTTATTGATAAGATTTCTAAATGATACAAAGATTGGTGACTTGCTGTAATGTTCAGAAATGTAAAATTTTGGACCTCACAAAATGTTGGGAATCGGGCAGCTCATACAAATACCTGTGTGTAACAATTTGTAGCGATATGAAATGAAATGATCATGTAGGCTCAGTCGTTAGTAAAGTAGTTGACAGACAGTGTTCATAGGTAGAATAGTAGGGAAATGCAGTCAATCTACAAAGAGATTGCATACTAACCACGTCTGAGACCCATCCTAGAATGTTGCCCAGATGGGTGGGACCCATACCACCATACCAAATAAGACTAACAAGGGATATTGGACATATACAGTGAAGGGCAGCACAAATGGTCACGGGTTTGTTTGACCTGTAGGAGAGTGTCACAGAGATGATGAAAGAACTAAGCTGCCAGACACCTGAAATAGATGTAAACTATCCTGAGGAAGCCTGCTTACAAAGTTTAAAGAACTGGCTTAAAATGATGAGTTAAGGAATGTACTACAACGCCCTGCACATCACTCCCGCAGGAACCGCAGAACAAACTTAGACCAATTATAGTCACCACAGAGGCATTTAAGTAGTTATAATTCCCTTGCTCCAAACATGAATGGAACAGAAAAGAGTCCTAATAACTGGTCTAGGAGACTATCCTCTGCCATGTGCTTCACAGTGGTTTGCAGAGTGTAGATGTAGATGTAGAACTCAGTCCAACCGAGGACAGAAGAGCAGAGCAGGGGAGTAAGCCATACCACCCTCTCACAGTGCTGGCAGCCTACGTGTATTTATTTATCTTTATATGTTTATTCATTTACGTTTTCCCTATGTGGAACAAACTAAATAATGGCTTTTGCAAACATCAGAAGTAATAGTATGACAATAATTACAATTATGAAATATGTTACATACAATTGCATCTTGTATGTTTAACACTTTTATCATTTATCATATGCTGCTAGTTCATGTCACAAACAGTGCCATGAAATTTATTGACTGAATGTAAACATTTTTCTGTCTGAAAAATTTTAATTTTGTGTTACAATAAATCCCCTTATTTGTTCTTAGTGTTTGGCAGTTTGTTCAGCTGGATAAAACTGTTGATGTAAGGGCTTTTATCTGTCATTGTTAATTGTGTTCTTTTCCAAAAGTACCTGTAGTTTTGCTGATGATGTGATCATGTACATCAATCCAATAAGTTCAGTTGGTTGTCTCATAAAAATGTAAAAGTTTAATGAATATATTGTTAAGACTACCAACTTTTAGCTTTAGGAGGAAGAAGTCCTTGTTCTGAAGATGGGCTTTTTTGTCCAAAAACTCCACTAAGCACCTCATGTATGCGGTGAGTAACAATCTTTATATTGTTATTTCATCAGGGACATCCTGTTGTTTGAATATATTGTTAACTAGTTGTGCTGCACAAAGAGAACTCAACATAGTTGTCTATGGCCTATCCTATGTTTTAAGACTTTCTGCCCAAGTATTGGTTGGGCCACAATTTTCTCAATGCCTCAACACCCGATTACATGAAAACTGGATTCATGTCACATGGGGACAATATGCAGACATCTTGCTATCCACCCCTTGACTGGTGCTGCCTTCTGTTGTCAATTTCAGGAATTATTTATAAAGGAACATTAGTGAACATAACAGCTGCTGTCATGACTGGCTGAACCAATATAATCGCATTGACGTAATTTTGTGTGTGTACTAATTAGGGTTTGTAATTTGCTGTAATTCTGCTACAAATATGTCATTTTTTGAGTGAGCAAGAAATTTTGGAAGCTCAAGAGGAACGAATTGCTCATTAAGTCACCTCATACTTTTTTTCTTACAAGGGTAATTATACTTTCTGCCATCATTATTTTAACATTTGTTATTTATCAAAGAGCTATTGTAAATATGCAAAATAAATTTTGAAGCTTATATCTGTTTTAGTGTGTATTACTCTTGAAGATACATCAATTACATATGTGCCAGTAACTCTTTAAATAAGGGCATAAATGGCTAGGTTCTTAGGCTCCAATATTCTTCTGAGTGTCAGGTCTTCAAAGTGTTAAGAAATTGATACATTTTTTCATAGTATAGTATTTTTAATACTTGATTAGGAGCTATCTTTATGAGCTGGCTAAAGATATTTAAGTCACTGCTGACTTTTCCACAAGCAAAATTAAAGCAGTTTTCCACCACAAAATTTCATTTATGTCCACAGATGTTACTTTTGGTTGTCGAGATGTGACACTCATTATTTACATTGGTGTGGTGAGAACTGCCTTTTTTAAATTCCAATAATTGAGTTTGGTGACATTCACGTCGAGTCCCTGATTCTTAAAAGTATTTAGTTAATTCCTGTTACCTCAGTAGTAGCAAAAAATCCGAGCTCTGTATCTTCTCTACCATAGAACAATATTGAGGTGTCATCTACATATCTCCTAACGTGGGAGTGAACAGGTAGTGCATTATTGTTGATATACAGGGTGACCCGAAAGTCTGTTAACTTTTGAAAATTCACAGATTCGTGGAATAATGTAGGTAGACGGTGAAAATTAACACAGGTGCTTGAAATGACATGGGGTTTTATTGAAACCAGAAATGAGTGCAAAGCCTAGCCAACAGATGGCACTAGACAGCACCATGTCAGTAATGCGAAATGAGATTTGTGTAAAAATGAGCTAGAGAGAGAGAGAGAGAGAGAGAGAGAGAGAGAGAGAGAGAGAGAGAGAGAGAGAGATGTGTCACCAATCGCGGCATATTGATTTTACTGGAAAAGGTACCGTTAATGTAGACATCTTGGATATTCGGGAATCCAGCCGGATGTTTGCGTCGTTCTCGCATGATATTTCAACAACGTGCCTGGCTGTCTTCTTCAGGTGCTACCTGAGACTGGTCCTTGGGTCGATAGAGTCCATTATTTATGCCTGGGAGGAGCTGGGCGTTCCCTAATCGGTCCGCGCCGAGTCGAGTGTTCCATCTGTGGTCCATGTCTGCCAGACTCGGCTTCAACGGACCCCTCCAGTCGCGGATGTTCCGACTGCCGTTGGCACCCGTTTTGGCCGTCCTCAATGGTTGTGGTTGTCATCTGAGGTGTGTCAGACCCGATCTGAGATGTTGGGTACTCTATCTCATGGCTGTTACTATGATTTCCACTTCTGTTTCCTGCTGGGTGCTCCCTAATCGGTCTGTGCCGCATCGTGTTCCGTCTGAGGTCCGCGCCCACCAGACGCAGCTACATTGTCCCTCTCTGGTCGCTGGTGTTCCCTCCACCGTCCTCGCCCGGCCTGGCCGTCTTCTGAAGTCGAGTTCATGATCTGGGGTGTGTCAGATCTGGTCTCTAATGTCCGATACCTTGTCTCACGGCTGTTCTGTCGGTCTCCAATTCTATTTCTTGTGGAATCCCGGAGTGTCCTGCGTTGAGTTTTCACAAGCTCAAGCGCTGGATTGCAGGCAGTGCTGATTTGGTATCCCGAATCATGGTTGATTAGATTGTCTGTGACCTTAATCTCAATGGCTGCTGTTCAAATGGGTAAACTCCCTGTGACAAGTGTATCTGTGAAGAAAATGATCAAAAAGTTTGAAGTCACAGATCATTTACAGATGATTGGCCCCGTAGTGTGTGACCAGATACAAGTGCTGCTCCTTCTGGGACAGTTCAGGAATAAATGGAAACTTTAGCAGGTTCATGTCTACATGGTGAAGTCAGCGCCTCATGAAGTTGCATATCACACCAGCATTCCACCCACATCTATTTGGAGAACACTAAGGCGTACCCTCCAATGCTATACACACAAAATACAGTGTCATTATGAACTGTTAGTCACTGATTATGTGATACAGAGATAATTTGCATTGTGGGCACTTCAAAAAAGTGGGGGAAGATAATGATAGGTTCTCCAATGTGTTGTGGACCAACAGAGCCTATTTCGCACTCTTGAGGTTCTGTTAGCATCCACAACTGCAGAATGTGGACTACTACAGCTCCTTAAACCATCATGGAAACGCCATTGCATGACAAGAAAGTCGCAGAGTGGTGTGGATTCACCACATCAATTGTGACTGGACACTTTTCCTTTGAGGAAATGCAAGGTGCTGCTTTTCAAACTGTCAGCATGACGGATGTGAAGTATGCTGAAATGTTACAGAATCGCATTATCCCTAGTATGGCTGATAAAAACCTGCTGGAAGGTATGACTTTTATACAGGATGGTGCTGCACTCGATACTGCTTCTGTTTCTGTGGGTTGCACCTGATCAGAAAAACAGTGCAAGTACTATTTGTACTTGGTGAAGAAAGTGAACAAAATTTCCAGCCAGGGGAAAAGTGCTTTGGAAAGTCTTAGTGAGAACGTAAATCACCAAAGTTTCAGTGCAAGTTTGCAAAGTCGCTGCCACTGGGTACATTTATGCAATATTCCTAAATTTCAACAACAAATTTTGACACAGTCAATCAATTGCACATCACTCCAATGTATTTTTATGAATATCTTTTAACAACTTTATAATTTTTTAAATCCTTTATTTTAATATGTCTGTAAGTTTGTTTGAAATGTCAAAAATTATTATTAAATATAAAACCTGTAAAATATATTGTCTAAAATGCAACATTATTTCATAATTATTGACACATAAGCAGCTTATGTTGATCTTCGTTATTTATTTATTCATTCTTCTTTTGTGGTTTAGTTTAGGAATGAACCAGTAACATCCCCCACCCTCACTTCCTTGTAGAATCAAACTCTTATGTATAAAAAAACTTAAACATCTGAAAGAAACAAAGTAAAGAAGTGATAAACTATGACATAACACTAGAAGCAAGTTTTACCACATAAGCACTGAACACGTAGTAAGAATTTAAGAAAGGTTTGAAATAATTTGTAAGTTTGTTGGAAGTCACTAAATGCCCTCATTTTCAAATACTGGAGGAATATAGTCTGGGTAATTTGCGTACTGTGAGTTACACTGCCTTAACACATGTGCATAGTTTCAAACTTTAATACTTAACATATTGTGTTAAACATTATACCTCGTAACAAGTAGATTATGACAGCATTTCAATTTTTTACAGATAAATGTAATTTTCAGCGAGTGTGAGTTTAGCAGTGCAGGCTGACACCAAGTTTGGACATCATATGAGTTGAGACTTGAGAATCATATTCATCCTGTTATGCAAACAAGGTTTTTCTCAATAGTTCGTACGAAAAACCTCAGTTCTCTTCTTAAAATATGCAACAAAAAAGATTAGATCCAGACTTTGGAAGAAAGTGGAATGGGAAGAAGGGAAGTGGGAATTTCATCCTAATTTTCTAGCCTGAAGTAAAATTCATCAATTTCTAAATGTGTATTATTTACAAGCTGATGCTGCTTATTTATCATTTTTTAAATAGGAATTCCAGTATCAAACAGAGCAATGTATTTTGAAGCCCCTTAACGACCTGATGAAACAGTCTACAGTGCACTCCTATTTACCATAAGCTGATGTTACACACTAAAATTTGATGATATTCATGCGCCGTCGAGGCATTTGACAGTTCAGAGCTCAGCAGGCTGTGTAGCACTATTTCCTCCATTAGTTCTGGATAGTCAAATTGCAAAGATAATGCAGTTGCAAAAGTCAGAACTTTTTTACAGCATTGTATATGAGTTGGGTCCATAGATGTAAATTTGCTGGTGTTGTTGACAAATGTGAAATGATTGTGTTGTGACCAGATGAAACTACTTTTGTCTGGCTATACCTGTGGGTTCTTTGATTGCCATGGGAGAAGGCTTATCAAACTAGAACACATGAGGTATTGGTTCACTGTATTACATAAGACAACAAAAGAGTGACTTAACTTTGACACAGCTCCTTGCCAGAGGATTGCTTGATAATTTACAACTTTCATTGACTATGAAAGCACCAGTTGATTCACAGATTAACAAACATTTCTCTTGCTGTACAAAATACAACATTTACAAAATTACTTTTCATCAGAAACTTTAGCTATCACTCTCCTACACAATGATGCTGTGTACTGTAGCTGAGATCTCAAACTGGGCTGAGTGCTTCTGTGCTGGGGTCTATATTGACCTCTGGTGCGAAGACACTGTTGTGTTGATAGGGGAGGCATGATCTTCAGGAGCAACTCTTATTCACTGTTGTGGATGGCAGCTAGCACTCACTAGTGTCTGTGGTACTGATTTGCGTTGCCAGCTTTGGTGTGGCACCACGTTCTCTGGATGATACCACAGATGTACTCATATATGATGAAAACATGAATTCTTTTTCTCGAAAGACCCTGTGTGTGTGTGTGTGTGTGTGTGTGTGTGTGTGTGTGTCACACGCATGACTTGATTCCATGTTTCTGAAATGTTCAATCAATGGCAAGTGTCATGCTCAAAGGTGTAAAAAGATCATTGAGTTTGGAAAACCTATTTCTCAGTTATCAGTTGATGGGCCAAATATGAATTTAAAATTTTTGAATAACTTACAAGGACCTAAAAGAATCGCTCGATGGTTGACAGCCGATACAAATTGGTACACACATTTTGCACATATTGCGAGATGCTTTCAAAACAGTTATATCTGAAACTAAATGTCTAATTGTGGCATATTTGAGAGTGCTTCAGTATTTATTTCATGATTTGCCTGCACGGTAGTCACTGTAGACAGATAACCTGATCTTCATCCTTTCCTGTGTTGTTTTGTGGAAAAATGATGGGAAAAACTTACATTACTGAGACAAAGACATCGAAAATCATTCCTCAGTTATCAAGTTTCAGAATTATTTCAGAAACTGCCAATGACAAATTGCTAATTCCAAAACCAACATTCTTCAATTTAACAGCACATTTGGTGAAACCATTTTTACTTGATTTTCAGAGCAATGTGTCAATCGCTCCATTTCTATATGAAGAGCTACGTAATTTTATGAACATTTTGATGTAGCGAGTTGTGAAACTAGAAGTCTTAAAAAGCATAACCTCATTGTTAATGAAAATTGACTGAAAGGATGTAAAGAATCAGATTACTGCAAGGCAGTTCAATCTGGATGTTGCTACAGGAAGTGCATTAAAAAAAAAAAAAGAAAAGAAAAAAAAAACAGTAGTATATCTGAAGAAGAAATACTATTGCTAAAAGAAAGCTTGTGAACATTCATTATTGACATCCTACAGAAGTTGTGAGGAAAGTCACTCATCAAATACAACTTAAAATATGTGAGTTCAAGCTTGAATCTAGAATTCACATTAAACTGCAAATTCACACAAAGAAGATTAACAGTATGTCCTGAAATTTTGGTACTGAATGGAAGGCAGACTGTGTCAGACTTGAATTTCTGAAGATTTGCAGGAAGAAAAAATTGAAGACGATGTCAAATTTTACATGAGAAGTGAAAATCATCTTAAATGAATTCTGGATTGATACAATCAAATTATCTTCAAAGTCATGCCTAAATTTCTGAGATTTTTTGCAATTTATTTTAATAATGTCACATGGAAATGTTTCTGTTGAGTGAGGCTTTTCTGTAAATTGCTAAATTTTAGTTGAAAATCAGATAAATAAAGCATTATTGCTCAAAGATACAAATATGATACATTTGCAACATCTGCAAAAGTCTTATATGCTGTTTTCACTATGTATGTTCTGTATATTAAAAGACCTGAAAAATGAGAAGGAAGGTGAAAAAGAAAAGGAGCAAAAATAATAAACGAATGAAAACATCGATCTAAGGTGCTGCAGTCATGGACTGTGCGGCTGGTCCTGGCGGAGGTTCGCATCCTCCTTCGGGCATGGGTGTGTGTGTTTGTCCTTGGGATAATTTAGGTTAAATAGTGTGTAAGCTTAGGGACTGATGACCTTAGCAGTTAAGTCCCATAAGATTTCACACGCATTTGAACATTTTGAATGAAAACAAACTGAAATCAAGGCAATATAAAGAAATTAAGACAAATTTCTAGACTTTGTTTCCTTTAAGCAATAAGTAATAATTGATATTAATATTATAAATGTGAGAGAAACACTCTTATGTTCCCAAGACTAAAGCCACGGAACCAATTGCAGTCAAATTTGGTGTGGAGATAGCTCGCACACTGAGCAAGAACATTGGCTACTTCAGAAAAAAAAAACCCTAAGAAGATGAAGCAGGTAGTGGAACTTTTTTTTGTACACTCCAGTGAACATAAAACATTATTAAATTTGTTACATAGTTAACACAGGTAATGTATAGCCACTTCAGTTGCACAATGCAGTGATGCTGCACAGCTGCTTCATTGTGAGTTGAGTCATTTGGGGAGGGGAGAGGGGGGATGCACAGTACAAGCTATGTTTACTTTAACAGGCAGGCACGTGAGAGTAGCTGATGTTATTGTGCGTACTGTATCTTATTTACCATCACTCATCATAACAAAACTACCAATATGTAAACACAGACATGGGTAACAGCTGGTATTTTATAAACTTTGTAAATCATATCTGACAATATTATGAAAAGAATAGTTGTTACTGTATAGCAGAGATGCTAATTTGCAGATAGGCACAACAAAAACACTGTCAAACAAAGCTTTCAGTCAAACAGGCATTCATCAGAATTACACAATGTACACACACACACACAACAGTCTTTGGCTGCTAATGCCAGACTGCAAGCAGCAGCTTATGATGGGAGAAAAACCAACTGGTCAGTGGGGGTGAGGAGGAGGCTGGGGCGGGGGTGATAAAATGCTACTTGTGGGAGCATACAGAGACATGGTGAGGAGAGGGAAGGGCAGCTGGTGCAGTCAGGTGGCGGAATAGCACAGTGGGAGGGGTGGGGAGGACAGTGGGTAGGATACTCCTCATTTCAGGGCATGATGAGAGGTAGTCAAAACCCATGGCAGAGAATGTGATTCAGATGCTCCAGTCCTGGGTGGACTGAGTCACAAGGGGAATGCTCCTCTACGGCCGGACAGTGTAACATCGGGAGGCGGTGTGTGACTGGAGAGATGAGGCACAGAAGATCTGGTGGTTTTTTTTTTTTTTTTGCCCCCCAACCAAGGTTGGGAGAGTAATTACAACATGTGAAGGCCTCAGTGAGACCCTGGTTACATTTCAAGAGGGACTGCTCATTGGTACACATGTGATGGCCATGGGTGGATAGGCTTTTTGGTATGTAACATGTGGTAGCTGTTGAAGCTCAGCTATTGCTGGTGGATGGTAGGTTTGATGTGGACGGAAGTACTGATATCGCCATTTATGAGGTGGGGGTCAACATCAAAAAAGGTGGTTTGTTGGGTTAAGGAGAATCAGGTGATGCAATTGGGAAAATATGTTCAGATTTTGGGGGAATGTGGAAAGTGTGTTCTCACCCTCGATCCAATCACAGAGATGTCACCACTGAATCTGAATCAGGTGAAGGGTTTGGGATTCTACGTAGTTAGAAAGGATTCCTCTAGATGGCTGATCTGCAACTCAGCATCTCTGCCATATGATGGGTAGCAACTATCATTATTCCATCCTGGATTTTCCATTGTAATTCATATATATCCAATGTACACTGTTGAAAAAAATAAGTTTTAGTATAAAATTTAATAAAAAAAGTAACCTGAAAAAAGACTTGAAAACCCTGGAGAAGACCTTTAATTTGAAAATTACTAATTGCCAGACACTGGATTTATTCACACTGAACATCAATGGAACAAAACTTTACTGAAGGCTACATCACGGTCACATGTTGGTGTGTTCACATTAGACCAAACATGAACAAATTTTGCTTAGCCCAGTACCAAATGGTGAATGTGAAGTTATGAGATACCATATGTCATACAGTATACAGAATATGATGATATAATTAAATAACTAACAATGATAAAGTTTATTAATTGCCAGAGCTAAATTTATAAGAATTATTCACAAAAATATTTTACTATACAAACTGCTGGGAATGAAACAATAGGATCAGTCATCCAATTGCTTTAAAACATTGACATATATTTGCCTGAGAAAGTATATATGTACAAACACATCAAAGAATATTTATCTGTTGTGTCTCTGTTTCTAAGTATCAAATAATATCACAAACAAATGTATTTTATTTTCCAATACAGCTGTTAAAAAATGCTACTGAATGAAATGTCATTCATCAGTTTCTACTCCTTTTGGTGCACAGTGTGTAGGCTTTTCATTGTCAAGGTATTGTTAAACGTAAACCAGTGTTCGCTTTCCAACGATGGGAACTCCAGGATAGAATAACAGTAATGTGGAAAGGATAGTTGCTACTCACCACGAAGTGGAGATGCTGAGTCACAGAAAGGCACAACAACAAAATTGTCAGAAAGTTAGCTTTTGATCAATAAGGCCTTTGTCGAAAATAGACAACATACATGCATGCACACATTTATGCAAATGCAACTCCTACATACATGACCACAGTCTCTGGCAGGTGGAGCCTGTAGTATGGAAAGGGCTATGAGCCATGTGGCAAGGGGTTGGTTGCATGAATCAAGTAGTATCTGACAAGGATTTTGCATAGGTTGGGTTGACAGTGGAATACAGCTGTTGGAGGTGTGAGAAGAATATTTCTCATTTCATGGCATGGTGATAGTACCCTGGCAGAGAATGGGTTTCGGTTGCTTCAGTCCTTTGTGGTACTGAGACACAAGAGGTGTGCTCATTTGTGACTGAAAACGGGGTACCCGTGGTAAGTAGGTGACTGGTGAGATTTGTTTCTGGACAAGGCTGGGAGGATGATTTCGGACTGTGAAGGACTCATTGAGACCTTGTTCTTTTTTTACTTCATTCTTCAATTACATCAAAACCATATTTATCTGTAAATAGCTAAATTTTTAGCCATTTATTCCTGTGCATCATGCTCTCAGGTTCTTTTTCTTTAACAAACTTTTGACTGAATAAGGGCATTCGCAAAACAAACTATGGCAACGCAGGGCCCCAATCATCTCTGCTTCATATATACTTAATAATACTTCATTAAATTCCTTACTTCATAGTCTGTGATATTTCCCCTAAAAATGTAGTCAGAATAGAGATGGAATGCTCGATTGCATTGTTCCTCAGAATACTAATTATTCTGAGATGAGAAAATAGGGGAGGCTGCAGCAGTAACGAAAATGTTTCGGTTTAGTTTTCAGTTAAGATAAGATTTGAACAGACTCCAACTGTAGCTGATTCTATGTGGCTTACCATCAGTTTGCACAGAGACTGCTGTAGGAGAGCGATAAGTTGGGTGGTGATTGACCGTGTCAAAATGTAGCACAGCATGATGAAATATGTCACAGTGCACAGCAAGAATAGTCGGACTTTGTAAAAAACAATTTAGACTGCAGGTTTGAAGAGAGAGGATGCCAAAGATGCATACGATAGTGTCTCACCAACACATCACCGAACATATGCTTCCCAGTGGTATTAGGTTGCTGGATCTTGCAACAAACTGGTGATACAGTCAGTTAGTGATATTTAAGGTAATGTTCAATGGATAGTTATGTCATTTTAACTTACTGTCAGTATTATTATTCACATTAACTTAAAGACATAAATATGATGTTCTTACATGCATCTAGTCAGGAGGAGTGGAGGGGAATGTTCAATGGATAGTTATGTCATTTTAACTTACTGTCAGTATTATTATTCACATTAACTTAAAGACATAAATATGATGTTCTTACATGCATCTAGTCAGGAGGAGTGGAGGGGAATAGATAGGACTCTAATGAACTCTCTTTGTTTCATATAAAAGAAGAATGAAATTAATCCATAGGAAAAGCAAGCGTGAGCGCGCACATGCACGTACGCGCACAAAGACACACATACACGCACACAAGCAAGCACACCTCATGCACACACAACAGCCAACTCCAGCATCTCGGGCCTGTTTGAGATGTGCTTTGCTGTGTGGGCGCACGCGCATTAGTGCGCGTGTGCATTTACTCATGAAGGCTGTGGCTGAAAGCTACATGTGTCTTTTAATAATGCTTGTCTTCAACTTGATGTGTTTTCTTTACAGTAAGTAGCAAACTGTCTTTTCCTACATCGTTGATATTCCTACCTGGAGTTCCCATTGTTTGAAAAATTAATTTTTTGAATGGCTATGACAAGAGTTTGAACAACTTGGAGTAGCCATTGAAATTCACTGTAAGGGTGTTTTTTAATTAGACATAGAAAGATTACATATTAGTTAAATTATTACAGGTAGAATTAGTTATGGTACTATAATTTTCTATAAGTATTTGTTAATGTTTGGTTATTAAGGTTCCATTTTTCCATTAACATTTCAATTAATTGTGGTACACAGTGTTATTTTCTACTACAGTCAGTTAGTTATATAAAATAGCCATTAGATTTTGGTTTGACGTCCCTCATATGAAGCTTTAGCTAACAGTGAATGTGGAAAAAACATGGGTCACTGCTCAGAGATGATATTTGAGAATATTTTGTGATCAGTGACATAGCATAGTTCCTTGCACTTAGCAGCTTAAAATTCGTAATATCAGTTTTTGTGATTATAAATGCTTTACATATTTATCATTTTGTGCCTTTATCGAACATACATTGCGGCAGGATGACCACAAGTGTAAAAACCAAAGGAATGGCACAGGTGATGTCTTAAGACTGTGTTAGGATTCATCATGGTGTTCAGCCTTTTGATAGGTCGTCGGCCAGAGCAATATAGTGTAAACATCCATTCAGTTTGCCCAGCCTCCTAAAATTGGCTCAGTCAGTTTAACAGCGTATGTGCATGAAACATTTGTACCCCATAATCACTAATGCTGAGTGCGTGACCCCATACAGGACACACTAAAAGTGTGTCAGTGTTGGTACGTAAATAACATTTTACATAGATAGAAAAAAGATACACATGTACATGTACATGTATTATATCAAATGAATCCCTGTTTAGTGTGAGGAATATTTCAGTTTTATACTGTTGGATCACAAGTTCATTGTTTTGTCTTGGCTCAGTATTGTCTCCATTCCAGTATTGTCTCCATTCACTCAAGATTAGTTATTTTGTAAATGCCTTAGCATGCACAGCGAGTGGTTAAGTCCATCTCCAGGTAAGTATGAAATCAGGGCAAAGCATACACCAACATTTTAGTTCTGTCATCCGTGATAACAAACTCCCACACTGTGTTGTATTTAGCAACATAGTGATCTTTTGAGGTTGTATTTCATTATAACACAAGTCGCATTTCATTATAACACAAAGTATCATTACATTATTTATAGACCATTCTCCTGTACACAAATTCCAAGTTTTTTATTTTAGTGTAACTAGGAAGTGTGTTCACAAAATAAATATGAACATATACATCCTTATAGGATCCTTGCCTGTTGACTTCTAAGTAGATATATTTACATTTATTTATTAGCTTCCTATATGCAATTCTGTCCTGAATCATCAGATATTGTTTTGGGAAGGCGTGCAAAGTGCCAAACCAAATCAAAATTCGAAGAAAAGTAAAAGATGTAAAGACTCAAAAGTGGAGCAGAATATATACAAATATCTTGTAAAAACTCAAGATACAGTACTCATTCAAAGCCTGCTCACTCTCGTATCCTAATATGTACGTAGCTTTGATATGAGTGACACTAGTAATATTTTGCGTATATAATCTGTGTAGTTAGAGCCTCTCCTTTTTTAGTCTAATACAGTAATTTCATTAAGTGATAATCTTTACAACTAATATTTACATTTGTGTACATGAATTGTCAACTATCCAAATGGTTAAGGAAGCAGTGTGACAAGTAGGTTAATAGTCAGAAAAGAACTATGTACACCCAAACATCTGTTTGTAGGATGCTGCCTCTTGTGAGTGCCTAAATATTAGTCTCATTAACTTTTCCCTTTCCTTAACATTACTAAGGCATATCTCTCTTCTGTTTGACTCACGGTTCCAGCAGACGTTATGGGTTAACTAGCTACCTATCCCCTTCAATAAGTACATTTAAACATAAATATTACATATACAAAAACAAGATCAACTACTTGTGGAAATAAAATCCTGATGGGAATGTAATCCCTTTATTTTATTATTTATGATAAGCAGAGGATAACTTCCATTTTGGGGTATTCTTACAATCCTATATAGACCAGTATATAAAATTTGTCACAGTTTTTTTAAGGGTGTGTAGAAACCAAGCAATACACAAAACCAATCTTAAGTAACACAAATAGGGCTTTATTCATAAACCTCTGAACAATAACGAAAATAAGACTCTCGTGACTACATGTAATGAGAGAAAAGAATCATACTGAAGGTGCAACATTAGCAAGACACAAACAACTCATGTGAGCAGTAGAGACTAAAAGAAAATAGTGAGAATGAGTCAGCACTGCTCCGCATGTACATAGGTGCAAGTCGCGCAGCACTGTGTGAGTGCTTCCTACAGGCAATCTCTAGTGGCCAGACTGCACTGATACGTTTGGCTGATTTCAGTTCACATGCACAGTAACACTACACTTGACACACTCACATGTACTAGTAGCAGGATACTGCACACCTGTCCCTCATTGGAAGAGGGTGCCCAGGACATGAGGGACAAACTGGTAGCTCGACGAGAGAGACATCCATTGGATCAGGAGCAATGGCAGCCAGTACCAACAGCAGTGGTGGACCAATGTGTTGCGGTGGCAACAAAGCACAGGGGTGTAGAGATGTGGCAAACCTGAGGGCGATTGGCCCGCGCTATGCCTAACGGCAGCACTGGGGAGGAGGGTGCCATCACCATCTCTGTGTTGTCACCAGTGGTCCCAGTGTGGAGGAGACAGGGCTGGACCCAGCAGCAATGATGGCAAGGGGCCGGTGGAGGCAGCCCAATCAGAACAACAGGCTGTGGCAATGGACCTGAGGCCAGAGATGTGTTGGTGCCCTGTGCCGGTAAGCTGGAACCCCAGGTCGCCGCACATGGAGGAGGCAACCAGTTGGACAAGGACACCTCCACATCAGGCGATGAAGGGCTTGAGGCAGAGGATGGTGAGGCAGGGTGTGGCAGCGTGTACCATACCTATGAATCGTTAATTTTGGGCAGTGACCAAAGGTGCAACTGATCAAAGTAGTGCACCACTACTGCCAGCGCCAGCAGTGGCTGGTATCCACTTGCTTTGGCTGGCAACCAAATTGTGGTGCCCACACTGGCGATCACAGCACGAAGCGACCAGACGAACTTGATCGTGGCAGGTGTGGCGCAGGCCACAGAAGGTGGAAGAGTGGCGTGGCTGCCGAGTATGGAACAACACAGCTAGACTCCACTCCCACATAAGTGTGAAGTGGTAGGTGCTCAGAAAATAGAGAAGAGCATTGTCTGGTGAAGAATCCATAACAGACTTTTTCATTCGAAAATTGAACATACACATTAATTGTTACATATTGCATTTGATGGAGGGTGGAAAGGCGGAGCCATAACATGATGAATGCTAAGATGGGAACAAAGCAATTGAAAGGCGTGAGAAATTGTCTGTGGTTCATTATTGGAAATGAAGGTACAAGACAACCCCCTCAATAGAAAAACCTTCAAAAGCAGACAAATTGTGACCTCGGCTGACATTGACACACACTGGAGAATGTATGGAAACCGGGAAAATGCATTCCCAGGGCTGGCATGGAGCAGTTCAGGGGGACAGAGATGCCGTGCGAGCTTCCTATTGTTGGGCACAGTGCTCACAAGCCGTGACAAAACAGACAATTTCGCCATCAATCTGTGGCAAAAAAAAATGCGTCTTATCTCAACAGTTTGATGCATGAAATTGCCCTAGTGGAGAAGGCGTAGAACAATGGCCGTAACGTGGCAGGAATGACTATTCTGAGAGAGGTGTTTTCAATGGACAACAGCAAAACAATATCCAAAGCAGAGAGATGATACCATAAGGGAAAGTAGTTGCATAAGGGATCCAAAGTCCAACTTGGGGTTTATCTGGCCAGCCTGTTGAACAAACCACACCACCCGTTGGAGAACAGGTCAGTGACAACAGCAACTGCTCTGCACAAGCTCGTTAATTGGAAAGCCCTCAACAATGGCCTGCATTTCAGTATCAAGATGAAAGCAAAGCAATTCTTCTCAATCAAAGGTGGGATCAGGACCCATAGGATGGGAGAACAAGGTGTCCGCATTGGCATGTTTGGACTTGGCATGTTTAGAGTAGGTCAAAAATGTATTTTGTAATTGTAGCAAGACAAGAACAGTGCCCAGTGTTGTAGGTGGTGTACTGCCTTGTCAGGCTAGCAAGTGAGAGGATTAAACAAGGAAACCAATTGTGTATGGTCAGTAAGAAGGTGAAACTTGGAGCCACGCAAAAAATATGAAATTTTTAGAGAGTGTAGACTGTTACAGTCTCTCTTGCCCCTTGAAAGTAATGCTGGTGGCCTGGAGTGAGAGATTTAAAGGAAAAGAAACAGGTCGTTGAGAGCTGTTGGTATATCAGTGCCCTGACACAATATTGTGAGGTGTCAGTCAACAAATTTATGTGCTTGTCTGGAGAAATTGAAACTCCATTTATGCATGATGCTGGTCAAATGTGCATTGAAATTGGCAGTTAAACCTTAACTTGTGAAAATGTTTCAAAATACCAATTCTAAAATTCAGTAAAATATTTGGCTCAACGGATATTTCAATATGTAGTGACAATATTTCAATATGTAATGACAAATACTGCAGAACTCTGTTCAAACAAGGCAAACTCCACATCACTTTTATATGAATTTCACAAATAACTAGCTGTCTTGCTTCTTTCTAAACAGGAGGACCAATGAACAGCAGAGAGTGCGGTGTTGCCAGATCAAATTAGATTGTATTAATGCCACAATTAAGGATTTCTTACATCCTGAGCATAATATTCATTCCCGTCAATGAGATTCACTGTGCTATTAGCCAGTGAGCAGCTTCTCAGGCAAAGAGCTTCTGTAGTGCCAGAAGCTAGCACCATGCTCGACTTACCAAGAAGTGACGTCAAAATGATGTGGCACTTAATGCAACATGCCTTTATTTATATATATGCATAGAGTATATACACTGGTGGAAAACATATTAGCACACCTTTTTACAGATTTCCAACCCACTCGAGATTTACTGCTGTGATACTGCATACATAGTATATGAAATGATTATATTTACTGATAAATCCTGTCATGCCATGTACGACAATGCTATGGCATGAGTGGAAGTCGAGTTTGAGGTGCGCATGCCCATAGTCCCACTGTAAATATTTGGTTCACAACAGTTTGTGTTGACGTATCTGATCTCACAAGTCCTCTTATCTCTACTGGGGCAACTGTGCGATTTGCAACTGCTGCCCTTGCAATATGACGATCCTGGCGGGCATTTGTGCTGTGTGGATATCCAGAAGCTCATCTATAGATGTGAGAATGTTCACATCACCACTGACGCCACCATCGTTGCACAACTGACGCAGCACATCCAACTTTTGTGGTTGTTCTCTGAAAGGACCATCCCACCACTTAGAAGGCCACAGTTTGACTCCTTTCAAACTGGCTCACTTGACTGGAGGAAAGATGAGTGTCTCTCCATGGCCTGGTTGCCTGCTTGCTTCACATGTTTGTCTCATACTGGGCCTTCTGGCTGTGAGCATTCACTATTAAAGGATAGACATGATGATGTTCTGGTAGCTATGCCTCTAAGCTATCTGTTGGCAGATGATGTTGAAACCATTATCAGTACATTTACTGTCCTCCAGGTGGCATATGCCGATAGTGAGGCAAAATCGACGATGTCTTTCCAGGTGTACTAATTTTTGTTCCGATAGTGTATATCTATGGAGTGAGCATAGCATACTGTGCATGTTCTCATGGTCGTACTGGTCTAGTCACTTGATTCTGGGTCGCCATCACCTGTCTACAATTTGCAATAATAGCAAAACTTGAATGTTACATGTATTCACCTTGTTTTATATATGTTATTATATGCTTTGAGTTTTAGTGACAGCTATTGTGCTACGGATGTAAAGAGAAAGAGAAAGGAGGACAGGTTACTTTTAGTAGGAATGTACAACATATGTATAATTGTGAATCTCATATTGATATGAGGCACACTATATATTGAAAAATATGATGATATAGTATTATAAAGTCATGTATATAATATGTAGATAATTCTGAAATTTTATGGCGTTTTTACGAGACAAGTACTATATAAATTTGCAAGTTCATTTGAGTAAACTGCCAGTCAGTGTATAGACATTGGTGCTATGTTACTATGCAGGTAAAATTCATTCATGAAAGTCTTGTTAATATCCTCCAATTTATTTAGGTTATCAAAACCTAAAGTGTTTTATATACCTACTGGAATGTCATGTGGTTATATATGTAATAAGATGGGGAAACATTATAAAAATGTAAATGTTTTTTGTTCAGAATCGTTAATCTCTGAAAGTTCTTGACTGATACCTTTAAAATTTCGACAAAACGTAAATTCTAATGTGATATTGTTTTTGGTACCTAATTCTTTAATACGGTATATTTTAATACATGTAATATAAAAATATATGTATAATATATAAAGGGAAACCAAAAATCTCAAAATGCACCTTTCCTATTTACTTCAGAGTTTTACATGTTACTGTAATAAACATTTAGATACATATAGACTACATACTGCTTAATTTGTATGTATTTAGTACACAGAAAAGAAATATTGTTAGCAAACAGAAAAATTGTATTTGTGGATGATTGGTTTATGATTAGACTGCTACTACAGAATCTGAATTTGCAATAACAATAAACAAGGCTCTTGGCCAGAGAGGGGAGAGGAGATGGATATAGGGGTGGGAAGAAATGGACATAGAAAATGTTAAGAGGGAGACAGACAGAGAGAAGGGCAGGAGGAGATGGTGAAAGAATAGGTACGGGTAGGAGAGGACGGACAGAGAAAGGGGTGAGGAAGTAATGGACTGAGATAGGGCTAGAGGGAGGGGCCAGGAGGAGATGGAGAGAGAAGGGGGTAGGAGAAGAAAATGGACAAAGAAAGGGGGGAGGCAAATATGTGCAGAGGAGGGATTGAGATTAGGACATATATCCAAATCTGATACATATTAGAAACATGTGCTTCCTCTTTTCTTTCTTTTCCATTTAAGTAGACTGAGCCACAGCGAAGAGTGGCGAGGTCAGCTACTGCTAAGTAAATGTGCTGGTTGTGTGAAGTGGTCTAAACTGTGCATACAGTTAGAGCTATTACTGTGTTTTCTTTCTCTGAAAATGAGAACTTATCAGCTACATACCCATTACTTACATACTGGTACATATTACAAAAAGCGCTTAAGGAGAAGCATGCCCACTGCTAAGGGATGTGCTGTACCGGTATGTGTGAAGTATGTTCTAATTTGTGGAAAAAATTATGGTTCATTGCCAGGAAACCAAACTTCTCCCATTGCTCCTGAAAGTAGCTAAAGCACAATTGGGAATTTGCCTATACCACCTGCACCAGAATATATTTCGCCTGTGTATGTACTTTATTTGAAGACATTCTTGTGTAGAAAAGAAGTCTCCTAAAACAAATAGCTTGTAAATTTACTTTTGTACTTTATATGCGGCTGACAGTGAGAAAACATCACCTTTTAATACATCCTAACATGTGTCAGAGTTTTTTATGTTTTTTGTTCTGAGAATGAGTAACAGTTTATGACAGTTAATCAATGTGTTTTGAATTTTGAGTTGCATTTGCTTATTCCATGCTTAACTTGTAAATTACTAACAAAGACCAGTCCCAGAACCTCTAGAAACATGAAGATGAATAAGGAAATTTTTGCCCATGGCTGGACGCCAACCAAAATTGTAATCACCATTCAACCTCTTCAGCCACTACTGAATGTAACCTTTTCATATGTCTTGTGAAAAATGCCGATAAATCATTATCTGACATCTAATGGCAATAAACTGTATCATTTCGAGGAATCCTCAATTTGTTAGTGTTTTTTTATAGCACATAAGTTACGATATTCTTATAGTATAAGACACGTTAAATACATGTTTGACAGATTTCAGTATGCCCTCAGCCAGGTGCGTTAGCCAAAGTATATCTCTGGAAGAAGCGTAGCCACAGTAACTTATACGTAGTACAAGGAGGTTAGTGTTAATAAATGCATTTCTCAATGTGTACATGAATGTCCACCTAATACTGGCAGCCATGTTCCATGCGACAGATGGCATACTGATTTATTGTACTTTGCGTACTTGCAGTACGCAATTTCAAGGCAACAGCGCAAGTTTTGGCGATATATCGCAAAAACATCAGCCTTGGATCGATTTCTTATAATAAAATGTCACTAATGAAACATCAGCAGTAAAAGCCCCAAGAGACTCAAAGATGAACAATCCTGAAGTTCCTAGTAGTAGGTTATTAAAAAATCCAGGAGTATGTGTATCATGTCTGAAATCAGCAACTCCGATAATAAAATCAAAACAATTTGGAATATTATTAAAAGAGAAACAGGTCAACCAAGAGCAGAGGAAGACAGTATTACCATCAAATTGAATGAAAGCTTTACGAACAAAAAGTCAGAAGTTGAAAATATTTTTAATAATCATTTTCTAAATGTTGTGGATATAGTAGGATCCAGGTGTTCATTAGAAGATGCTAGGCTGTTAATGGAAGAGGCCATACCTATGCAATTTGATACAATTGAAATCTCACCCACTTCTCCCTCTGAAATTAGGAAAATAATAAACTTGCTTAAAAGCAAAAACTCACATGGAATTGATGGCATTTCCAGCAAAATACTTAAAGCTTGTTCTCAACAGATAAGTAAGATTCTCAGCCACCTGTGTAATAGCTCTCTGGAACAGGGCATTTTCCCTGATAGACTGAAATATGCTATTGTTATACCTTTGCATAAAAAGGGGGATAGATATGATGTCAACAATTACCGTCCAATCTCCCTTCTAACAGCTTTATCCAAAATTTTTGAGAAAGTAATGTATTCAAGAGTAGCTTCACATATCTGTAAAAATGAAGTACTAACAAAATGTCAGTTTGGTTTCCAGAAAGGTTTTTCAACAGAAAATGCCATATATGCTTTCACCAGTCAAATTTTGAATGATCTGAATAACCGAACACCACCCATTGGGATTTTTTGTGATCTCTCAAAGGCTTTTGATTGTGTAAATCACGAAATTCTGCTAGACAAGCTCAAGTATTGTGGCATGAGTGGGACAGTGCACAAATGGTTTAATTCGTACCTAACTGGAAGAGTGCAGAAAGTTGAAATAAGTACTTCTCGTAACATGCAAAGATCAGCACATTCCTCAAACTGGAGAACTATCAAGAATGGGGTTCCACAAGGGTCAGTCTTGGGTCCTTTGTTGTTCTTATTATATATTAATGACTTGCCATTCTATATTCATGAAGAGGCAAAGTTAGTTCTCTTTGCTGATGATACAAGTATAGTAATCACACCTGAGAAACAAGAATTAACTGATGAAATTGTCAATACTGTCTTTCAGAAAATTACTAAGTGGTTCCTTGTAAATGGACTCTCACTGAATTTTGATAAGACACAGTACATACAGTTCCGTACAGTGAATGGTATGACGCCATTAATAAATATAGACCTTAATCAGAAGCATATAGCTAAGGTAGAATATTCCAAATTTTTAGGTATGTCCATTGATGAGAGATTAAATTGGAAGAAACACATTGATGATCTGCTGAAACGTTTGAGTTCAGCTACTTATGCAATAAGGGTCCTTGCAAATTTTGGTGATAAACATCTTAGTAAATTAGCTTACTACGCCTATTTTCACTCATTGCTTTCATATGGCATCATATTTTGGGGTAATTCATCACTGAGGAATAAAGTATTTATCACACAAAAGCGTGTAATCAGAATAATAGCTGGAGTCCACCCAAGATCATCCTGCAGACATTTGTTTAAGGATCTAGGGATATTCACAGTAGCTTCTCAGTATATATACTCTCTTATGAAATTTGTTATTAACAACCAAACCCAATTCAAAAGTAATAGCAGTGTGCACAACTACAATACTAGGAGAAAGGACGACCTTCACTATTCAAGATTAAATCTAACTTTGGCACAGAAAGGGGTGAATTATACTGGCACTAAAGTCTTTGGTCACTTACCAAATAGTATCAAAAGTCTGACAGATAACCAACAAGTATTTAAGAAGAAATTAAAAGAATTTCTGAATGACAACTCCTTCTACTCCATAGAGGAATTTTTAGATATAAATTAAGAAAAAAAAGAAAAAAAAACAAAACAAAAATATAAAAAAAAATAAAAATAAAAAATAAAGAAAAAAAACACAAAAAAATAAAGTTGTTATATTAACTTAAGTATGTTGTTAAATTAACCTAATTATGTCATGTATTGGAAAATTCGACTCGTTCCACATCATTACGAAATATCGTATTCATGATCCATGGAACTAGTATTAATCTAATCTAAGGTTATCAGCTTACTGGACCAGTAGTGGTGAAGATCGTGGAGTATGCAATGTAAAGAAGTTGGTACGCTTCTTACTTTAAGTTAATAATTTCTTTTCATATTAGCTCTTGTGACACAGTCGGAAACTTTCTTATTCGTGTAATAGAGGTATATTCGATGTGTTTTACATATAAGAGCACACGTTCTCGCGAATCAGTTTCTTCGTTTTAGTGTCTTCCATCAGATTAGAAAACGAAAGGACGAAATTGTTGTGGGTAAAACGACCAGCATTCTTGCTTGTGACAAATATTTGGCTATTTTTCCCTAATACGTTGTGATTTGCAAGGGTTTGTTAGTCAGAAACCAAAGTATACAGTTCAAATTCCTGCCAGTAAAGCGAGAAGCAATGCCACTTATGTTCCTTGCCTGTCACAAATATTTGCCTGTTTATTTCCTAATATTTTGCAATTTCTGAGGCTGTGCTTAGGCAGGTGTTTGTTACTTGTTACAAACTTTTCGCTGTATATTTCCAAATATATAGCAATGCCCGAGAATGTGGTTAGCCAGGAACTTCAAAAGGTATTTCTGTTGCAAATGTATATGCTCAGAACAGACCCACTGTCAGTAGCGCTATGTCAAACTGTAAAATGCTTCAAAATCAGTCTTGCTAACGAGTGCCCTTGGCTGAGAAAATATATTGCTATGCTAAATTGAGTTCCAGCCAGTGAGCTCAATACAAAATAGTAGTATTGAGCTCACTGGATCCAACCGGTTTTAGATCCTTGACTCATAGCAATGGAGGCAATAGAAGAGCTGTAGGCATGCAATCAGCTCCTGGTGAGTGAGCTACAGACATGGCATGTGCACATGGCTATGGCTCACTTGGAGCTGCCACGCCCTGTTGCTGCGACAACAGCTAGTGCAGGACATTTGTTGGTTAGGCTGCCCCCACTCTTGGCCAGGTGAACTGTTCATGTGCTTTAGCCACATGAAGGCTGTTTAAGTAACAACGCCACTTGCAAGCACATGAAATTTAGACAAGTCATGGCCCAGCATGATCAAAACTACATGGCCGATGTGCAGGACATAATCACTGCCACACCGACGCAGTTCTTGTATAAACAGCTGAAGAAGGAACTGATCCAATGGATTTCGTCAGCCAAAGAACAATGGATGCACCAGTTGCTGCGCCAAGAGGAATGCAGTGGCTGGAGACTTTATCAGTTCCTGCACCACATGCAGAAACTTGGACAGTCTGACGTGGTGGTCCCAGACACATTGTTGCACAGTATCTGGATGCACAGCCTCTCCACACAGTGAAAGCAGCAATAGCCGTGCAGTCAGGTATGCAGCTGGTCGCCATTGCAAACTCGGCCACAGTTGGCTATACAATGAGCTGTCAATGGAGCCTAGTACCATGGTTGTGGCAGCCACAAACACCATACCCTTAACTCCGTGGCAGCACACACCTTCTGCAACCACCATCTTGGACTCTGACCTACACCATCTATTGCAGAACGTAACCACACACGTGATAGCATTTACCACACAGGTGGATATGTTGCTGTGCTCGCAGCCAGAGGGCAGCAGGCATCACAGCAACAGTAGATCTGGCTACAGGTAACCCAGCTTAACCAGTACACAATGCAGCAACAGCCATTCTAATAATATAGCACTGACAGTGGTACTACCTCCAAGCAATTACTGTTGGTGCCAAGCCCATTTCAACAATGAAGTGACTAAGTTTCATTCGTGATGTCCAGATGCCAGCTGCGATCTGGTCTAGGTACACCCAGCTGTAGTGCAGTATCAAAGTGTCTGTCTGTAGCAGAATGAGGTAGGGCCATGTGGTACATGGTTGACACTGGTTCAGATTTATCCATTTTCCCTCAGACGATTTAAGAAACTGTTGGAACCCAAAACTCTGTGTCTCATGATGATAAACAATTCCGGTTGGAAACGTAAGGTATTCATTGAAATGTCGACCACGTACTGTGCCACACATTCGCATGGAGGTTCACTGTGCCTAACATGAACGAGCTGATGCTGAGCAAGGATTTCTTCAGCCACTACAAGCTGCTTGCTAACATCGCAAGTGCCCAACTAATCGACTCCACAACGAGTGTGAGGACAGTGGGACAGTGACAGCAGACAGTGTTCTTCAGAATAAAACACCTGGTGTGCTCTGAACCATACTCAGATATCCTGGGGAAATTCATGGATCTTACTCGCCTGTCAGAGACTCCAAGGAAAGTCAAAGACACAATGCTCCACCACATTATTACAATGCCTGGCCCTCCTCCTTGCGCTGCCCACGTCACATCACACTTGATAGGGTTGAGGTCGTATGGGCTGAGTTTGAGCTATGTTGTGACAAGGCATTATGCAACTGTCGAGCTGTCCGTGGTCTTCCACTTTATATTTAGTACTAAAAAAGGACAGTTACTGGTACCCACCTGAGGACTACCACACACTGAATCAAGGAAAATGCCAGAGAGGTTCCCATGGCTGCACCTGCTGGATTTTAGTTATGCCTTGGTGGGCACAACAATACTCAGCAAGACCGACTGTGCAAAGGCGTACACACAGATCCAGTGGCTCCAGAAGAAATACAGAAAACAGCTCTCTGAGAGCATGTATATGACGTTCAGCCTTCAGAACACTACCCAGACTTGGCAGCATTTACTGGATGTGTTTTGCGAGGAGTATCAGGCTATTTTGTATACTTGGACAACATCTCTGTGTTCCTGAAGTAGCCTAAGCTCCACTGCAGCCACCTAACATCGTGTCTCAGCGCCTATTGGATCCAAGCCTCTACTGGACGAGGCACAGGCAATTTCAAACGTACTGCACTGTAAGAAAAGCATTCTGCATCATGATGTAGTTTACTTTTAAAATTATGTGTGTTTACATTTCTGGAAGTGTCAACCAATATATTGCTTTCTCCTGCATATATCTCATGAAAAGACATGAAGGTAAAATTAGAGGTATTCGAGCTGACATTAAGGAAGTAATCCTTTGTGTGGGCCATTCGTGATAGGAACAGGAATGGGGGGAGGAGAAGAGAGTGGAGGTTATTTTTTGTCCAAGTGTTTTAACTAAGTGGCTGAAGTAACAGTGTTTTTTCTAATTTTTTGCTTTTAGAATCTGACTGCAACTGAATCAAAGTTCATAAATTGATCACGCCAATGTATTTTTACGTATAAGATGTAAATATAGAAAAATAAGATTAATTTGTTCTTAATTTGCGAAAAAAACACTGCTTTTTCTTCGCTCTCCTGTAAAATTTAGAAATTTGCCTTACACCATTTCTACAATTACTTGTTAAGTATTTCTTGGAATTAATAAAATAGCCGTTCTTCTTAAATCTCAACTATCATTTCGAAGATAATGTTTTCTTGAATTCCAGCACATGATACTCAGTGTTAACATTTCAGCTTGATGACATGATTTATGCAGTCAATATGTCTTCTTCATTTGTTTTATGTACGACAATAATATATTCTAATGTAACTTACTCTGAGATCTGAACTAGATTCTTTCCACAAGGAACGAGAATTTCTTCTATCTGAGACAGAACAGTTGCTTTAGCAATAAGCCAACTCCCTAGTCTTTTAACCTTTGCAAGCAGCGACCAGCGACTCTTACTATTGTATCACCTGTGGAAACGCGTGTTGCTTTGTGGGTCCCATTGGAAAGTAGGAGGAAGATACTGGTGGAAGTAAGATTGTGAGCATGAGTCATTAGTCATGCCTTGATGGTTCAGTCATAGATCAAAGATGCGGGGTTGTAGTCCTGGCCTGACACAAAGTTATTCTGCCAGGAAGTCTTACATTAATACAGGGTGTTTCAAAAATGACCGGTATATTTGAAACGGCAATAAAAACTAAACGAGCAGCGATAGAAATATACCGTTTGTTGCAATATGCTTGGGACAACAGTACATTTTCAGGCAGACAAACTTTCGAAATTACAGTAGTTACAATTTTCAACAACAGATGGTGCTGCGGTCTGGGAAACTCTATAGTACGATATTTTCCACATATCCACCATGCGTAGCAATAATATGGCGTAGTCTCTGAATGAAATTACCCGAAACCTTTGACAACGTGTCTGGCGGAATGGCTTCACATGCAGATGAGATGTACTGCTTCAGCTGTTCAATTGTTTCTGGATTTTGGCGGTACACCTGGTCTTTCAAGTGTTCCCACAGAAAGAAGTCACAGGGGTTCATGTCTGGCGAATAGGGAGGCCAATCCACGCCGCCTCCTGTATGTTTCGGATAGCCCAAAGCAATCACACGATCATCGAAATATTCATTCAGGAAATTAAAGACGTCGGCCGTGCGATGTGGCCGGGCACCATCTTGCATAAACCACGAGGTATTCGCAGTGTCGTCTAAGGCAGTTTGTACCGCCACAAATTCACGAAGAATGTCCAGATAGCGTGATGCAGTAATCGTTTCGGATCTGAAAAATGGGCCAATGATTCCTTTGGAAGAAATGGCGGACCAGACCAGTACTTTTTGAGGATGCAGGGACGATGGGGCTGCAACATGGGGCTTTTCGGTTCCCCATATGCGCCAGTTCTGTTTATTGACGAAGCCGTCCAGGTAAAAATAAGCTTCATCAGTAAACCAAATGCTGCCCACATGCATATCGCCGTCATCAATCCTGTGCACTATATCGTTAGCGAATGTCTCTCGTGCAGCAATGGTAGTGGCGCTGAGGGGTTGCCGCGTTTGAATTTTGTATGGATAGAGGTGTAAACTCTGGCGCATGAGACGATACGTGGACGTTGGCGTCATTTGGACCGCAGCTGCAACACGGCGAACGGAAACCCGAGGCCGCTGTTGGATCACCTGCTGCACTAGCTGCGCGTTGCCCTCTGTGGTTGCCGTACGCGGTCGCCCTACCTTTCCAGCACGTTCATCCGTCACGTTCCCAGTCCGTTGAAATTTTTCAAACAGATCCTTTATTGTATCGCTTTTCGGTCCTTTGGTTACATTAAACCTCCATTGAAAACTTCGTCTTGTTGCAACAACACTGTGTTCTAGGCGGTGGAATTCCAACACCAGAAAAATCCTCTGTTCTAAGGAATAAACCATGTTGTCTACAGCACACTTGCACGTTGTGAACAGCACACGCTTACAGCAGAAAGACGACGTACAGAATGGCGCACCCACAGACTGCGTTGTCTTCTATATCTTTCACATCACTTGCAGCGCCATCTGTTGTTGAAAATTGTAACTACTGTAACTTCGAAAGTTTGTCCGCCTGAAAATGTACTGTTGTCCCAAGCATATTGCAACAAACGGTGTATTTCTATCGCTGCTCGTTTAGTTTTTATTGCCGTTTCAAATATACCGGTCATTTTTGAAACACCCTGTATATTTGATGAGTGTTTAGTAGAGATTGATACAACTTTCTCTTGTTTTTGATCTCTGTTCTCAGTCGGCACCTTTCTATTCTTTAATTTCTGGACTAGCCATAATGGTGAACCCAATTTCAGTGTCATTACGTATGAGATGTTCAACAATATACATCTTGCAGAAATAACATTAAATAACATAATAGGTTTCTGTTGCCAGTTCTGTTCAAGCGCAGTATTGTTTTACTCAGTGTATGATTCCAAAATCACAGTTTAACCCTTAACTATATATGCCACTGAAAGTTATGCAAGTACACACACGCGTGACTCTGTGCTGCCATTCAATTTTCCAGCAATCATATCACATAGTATTTTTAAAATATTTAATAGCAATAAAATTTAAGTACTACAACTGTTACAAATGACTCATGATGGTAAACATAATACTTAAGTAAATGTTTCAATTATAACTCATTACTTATGACTAACTAGGAACAAGGTTGCATAAAAAACATAGTGATGAACAAACATTTAGAAAATATAAATACTAAGATGTCATGCTTCGTTGAATGGAATGTTGCAGGCATTGCAAATAGCTTTGCAGGTGCAATACTTTTTGCACACAAATCGTGTACACTCTGAGCATGTGGTCGTAGTTTTATTGTTGCGATGTTTACCAAACTTGTGGCATGGACCAGATCTTGGTCGCTCTCATGAGGCTTGAGGGATTACTGGTACCTCAGAAGGCTCCTTGTATTTGACCAAATACGCTTTTATATCTAGGGGCAGTGATTGTATGTGAGCCCTTTCTTTCAGATAACCTTCAAGTAGGCTAAATACCAAGTTTTCAATAAACTTTCCTCGCCTTTGCCTCTTCCTTTCCAACATCGATATGTTGTTGGCAACAAAAATAATATGGGCGTTTACAACTGCCATATCTTAAAATATGAAAAATAATGCTAGTGGCCACATCCTTGCCCTTCGTCTCATAGAATAATTTTCACATTTTTGGTCATGTGAATCAACGCCACCTTTAGTAGCGTTAAAATCAAGAATAATGTCTGGTTTTCCCATTTCCTTGCATACTGCTGGCTTATTGTGTATTGTGGATAGTAAAATGACATTTTCTTTTTTTTTAGGAACGTGAGACACCAGAGTGCAACAATCTAAAGCCAAATAAAGTTGATCCTACTAGGCGATTTCGGTTAGGAAGGAACTCAAGAGGGATGTCTAGCTTGTTCTTCTTCATGGTAGCTGGAGAAGTAAGGCCATTTTCGAGAAGGTGTATAGCAAACTCGTACTTGAATAATAGTTATCAGTTGTTAAATTTCTCTTTGAACCTTTCAATGGTTCTACTAACCTCTTTACGATTTCCATCGGCTTATTCAATAGTGCATACTGCCCTGAACGCTGGACACCAATATAAATATCAAAATGTGATACGTAATACGTTTTCGTATCACATAAGGCATATGTTTTATGCCATATTTGGCTGGTTTATCTGGCATATAGACGACGAAGCCACATTGGCCTCAAAATGGGCGGAGCATTTCGTCAGTGGTGACAAATGCAGATAAACGATAACCTTCCTGAAAATTTTCATTTATTTCTGAATTTATCTACCACATATCTCTGTGATAGACTGCAGTAGTCGTCAAAGCGTAGGGATTGGAGTAAAATCGAAATCTGTTTACTCCAAAAGCAGCCCTGGCCACCATAAGAGCGGCACCATTCGTCTTACAGGCCCGTGAAACACCAGCTCTGCAACTCTTATTGACAGCTAAAATATATAAAAGGCCTAAAAGACCCTTGATTTCGGACCAAGAGGTGTCCTTACAATATCTATCTTTGGAATAAACGTAACTACTTCTCCTTCTTTCTATATATAGATTAGTGTAATTTACAATTTCATCTATAATATCAATTGTAAAATACTTCATAAATGCATCAATTTCAGTTTTAGCATCCCGTGAGACACGTGTGGGTCCAGGAAAAATTTTAAACAAATTCTTTGAAGACATTTTGGAGGTTTGGGTCACTGGATTGCTAAACCAAAATGTTTCAGACCTTTTCCCCTGCCCCAAAAATACTTGAAAATCACTTGACAGTTGGCCTTCGTCCACTGGCTGTTCACTCTCGCTGGAATGGTCATCTTCAATAATTCTGTCTTCTTCGTCACTTTCGTCTGAAAAATCGAAAGTACCTTCTTGTTCTAATCTGCCTTCATGCTCTTCATCAGAGAGCTCTCTTAGTAGCTCTACAATCTCTTCTGTCGTATTATAACATCTAGACCTGAAAAATGAGAAACGAGGGAATAATGAAAGGAAAAGTAAAGCAAATAAACGACGAAAGTCAATAGAACAATTAGATGAATGAAGCAAAAAGTAGTGTACTTTTATAATACAAGTAATAATAGTTATTCATTTATAAATGCATAGTACTAAAAAAGCAACGTAGTAGTAAAAAAATACTTACAATATCGTGTATTATAAATATAATTGTAAAACAGCAACACACGCAACTGGTATGGGGTGCCGTAATGAGGAAGTGTCTCACTTGCAGACAACTTGCAGACAACTAGCTGTAAATCACACAGGCATGGAGTAATGTGGGAATCACGTGGAGATTCCTGGTGGGGGAATACATGGAAGCTCAACCTAAAACCTTCCATAATAACTGCCAAAACTCAGAAATGCATAGTTTGTTCTTCCCTGTTAACGATACACACTAAGGTTACGAAACCAAGAAATGGTGTGATAATTGTTACAGTGGGCAAACACCACCAATGAAAAAGAAAATATTGTTGAAACTATGAATGAATGCAGTTAAATGACATTTATTGCCAGCTGCTTATATGTGTCTAAAATGCAGTCTCAAAGACCCAAAGTATTAAATACGATACAACCCATGAAAACATGGTATGTATGTACTGGAACGAACTTTCATTTTTTTGTAGTGAAATCGGTTATCACTTTTTTTTAGCACTTTTCCCACGATTAAGTGGGCATTTTGCAGGAGCACTAGATGTTATCCCAGTACCAAAGGATGAAGGTAGTGTTACGAGATACCATCTGTGATACAAAAAGGGGGATTATACTTCCAAAATTGAGGACAGTTCATATCTGATGGAACAGAACAAGAGAGAACGAAATGTCTAAACATTGCACAATGTGATACAAATGGTGGCATTCATGCCGGCCATCAATGGAACGGAAAAAAATTGAAGGTTCCTCAGGAAGAAAATTTTGATTATGACGTTGATGGGGGACAAAGGTGTTGTCGTCTGTTAACACAGTGGGTTAATCTAATTTTGCTGCGCTCAGTCTTGTGACTGTGCTTGAATTCATTTTTTTCGTCTTCTTAGTTTTTATTTTATTATTTTGCTCTTATGCCTCACAGTTAAAGGACTTTTGTGGGCTGCGTGGATCATAAATTATATTTCATGCCAGCAGCAGTTGATCATATACCTGAGAGTAAAAAAGATTAGGTTCTACGACACATGGACAGAGAAAGAGCCTGCGTTGTTCATAAATAAAAACAGAAATCGAAGAGGAAATTTTCATTAAATAACACTTTTTGGAGGGGAAAAATACAGTTGTTTTTGGAAGTGTATGGTACTTACAAATAAAAAACAATTAAAATTTTAAACTGTCTCTTGGTGTTGTCTTACAATTATTGTTTCATGTGTTTGTGGATACATATTTTCGCTAGCAATTTAAATTCTGATGTTTTGTAATATTTGACCATCATCCTCCTGTTGTTCCACTTCTTAGCAATTTACTGTATAACCTTTATGATGGGCATAACCTATGAAATTTGCTTTGGCCATCAATACACATCATCATTGGTAGGTAGACCACGGTTGGAAATCTGTGAAACTTCAACATCAAAATGGACGTAAGTAGCCTCTGATGAAAAAATGCACACAGGTAAGTACATTTCTACTAAATATAACAACAATATACATGAATCAAATTTGTATACTGAACTGTTTGACAAATACTTTATTATATGAGTACACACAATGATGAAATATACTTACTTTACATTTACATATTTCAGAATGTAAGTTACTAAACATTACTACTTGAAAAAGCACTACTGCCAAAAACGTCTATATGTAGTCATATTGCCAAGGAACAGATACTGTTGGCAAAGTAAAGCAGTCAGAAGAATACTTAGGATGATCTTGAGCCACTTGTGAACCACTTTCATTTGTTGCAGAAACTGTTGAGAGCGCAATTTCAATTATTATACCTGTAATTTACGTAAAATAACTTCACACATAAAAAGCCCATCTACTGCCGGCGTTATTCTGTGCTCAATTGTCTTCAGTTATTTTTTAGTTTCATAAAACCAACTAACCACGAGTGGATGCTCACGTAAACGTTTTCGAGGAGGCAGCTGAAGTGGAAAAATATCGTATTTCTGTATTTGATAGAACAAATTTCCTATAGTTGGAAATTCAGGATGGAAGCTCTTCTCGAGGAACTGGAACATTTACCGTCTGTGCAAGTGAATTATCTCAGAAAGGTGGAATTTCTGTATGGAGAAGCGGACATTCATTGTGTCACAAAGGAAACATGACTGGCTGAACCGGCTAAACAAGATCGGAAGATAAGACTCATCGCCGACAGTCACTTGAAATATGTGAAAGATAAGGTAACCTCTTTCGATCTATGGACATCTCTTTGAGAGAAAAGGAATTGATAGTCAACTTCTGTTGAGAAAACAGTTGTTAACAATGAAATTTAATGCAACAAATGGTATGTTAGTTAATCACTTTCTTAAGATTTACGTGCAGTACACCACCAGCCACAAACAAGAGGATTGCCATGTGCCACCACCTCCGGCAGACATTCATGGTCCGAAGATGATCTGATGAAAAGATCGAAAGCAGCCACCATTAAAAAAGTTAAGTGATCAAGACTGCTTCCAGTTTATTTTAATATGAGGCATGTTTTTTAAGTAAGTACCGTTTTGAAATTAAAAAAAGACATGCTAAGATATCTCAATAATTTTATTTTTACATGAAAGCCTGTACCTTAATCTACTTTTCTATATAATTTCCGTCAATTCTGAGGCACTTGTCATAACGTTGTACCAGTTTTTGAATACCCTCCTCATAGATGTCTGCCGCCAGACTTGTTAACCACTGCATCATCACTGTTTTGCCTTTGTCATCGTATTGAAGACGCTGACCGCCCAGGTGTTTCTTCAAGTGCATGAACCGATGGTAGTCACTGGGCGCAACATCGCGGCTGTACGGAGTATGATCTAGAGTTTCCCATCGAAAAGATGTAATGAGATCTTGGGTCTGATTCGCCACATGTGGATGGGCATTGTCTTGCAGCAAAACGATGCCCTTGCTCAACTTGCCACGTCTTTTGTTCTGAATTGAATGGCGCAAATTGTAAAATGTCTCACAGTAAGCTGCTGCATTGATTGTCTCATTACAAGGCAGAAATTCCACAAGCAGTACTCCTTTTCTGGCCCAAAAAATTGTGCACATGATTTTCCGGGCAGAAATGGTTTGCTTAAACTTCACTTTTCTGGGTGAATCTGAATGCCGCCATTCCATGGATTGTTGCTTTGATTCTGGTGTGACATAGGCCACCCATGTTTCATTGTCCGTAACAATTTGGATTAAGAAATCATCACCGTCATTGTGGTACCGCTCAAGCAAAGTCAATGAATGTCTAAATGTTTGGTTTTGGCACATCTGTCAACATTTTTGGTACCCAACGTGCGCACAATCTTCGGTAATTCAAGTGCTCAGTCACAATGCCATACAAAACACTACGAGAAACTGTAGGAAAGTCATCTCACAAGGAGGAAATCGTAAAGCGTCTGTTTTCTCACACCTTATTGTCCACTTCCTGCACCAGACTTTGCCGGCCAGGGTGGCCGAGCGGTTCTAGGCGCTACAGTCTGGAACCGCGCGACCGATACGGTCGCAGGTTCGAGTCCTGCCTCGGGCATGGATGTGTATGATGTCCTTAGGTTAGTTAGGTTTAAGTAGTTCTGAGTTCTAGGGGACTGATGACCTTAGAAGATAAGTCCCACAGTGCTCAGAGTTGGGACTTAACTTCTAAGGTCATCAGTCCCCTAGAACACAGAACTACTTAAACCTAACTAACATAAGGACATCACACACATCCGCGCCCAAGGCCGGATTCGAACCTGCGACTGCAGCAGCAGCGCGGTTCTGGACTGAAGCGCCTAGAACCGCTCGACCACACGGCCGGCGCCATTTTTGCATCAAACTTTCATTAACGACCAAAGGACGCCCACTCTGTTGTTCATAATGCACATTTGTGCTACCATCTTTAAATGCTCTCACCCACTTTCTTACCATTCCATCACTCATAATGTTTTCTCCGTAAACTGTACAGATCTCACGATGAATATCTATCGCTTTTAGGCCTTTAGCACTAAGAAATCTTATAACAGTCCGTCCTTCACAGTCGGCGGGACTCACGATTATCGGAGGCATCTTAAACACTCAGTACACAACGTAAACAAGGAAGAATCAGACTGTAATGGCGTCAGTGCGTAGACAACAGATGTAGGTACCTAGTGCGCAAGCGCAGAACGCCTACTGCAGCGCTGCGGCTTCGGTGTGGCAAAACGGTACTTATTTAAAAAAAAGACGCCTCGTAATTACAGATCGCTGTTTTCCTATATAAGAACTATGTTCTTAAAAGTATTTTCAAGTGAAACTAATGTTAAACTGTCGCACTGCAGATTAGGCAATTTGAGTTATGATAGCATTATACGCCTTCAATCACATTTTGATGGTATGGAAGAGTAGACTTCAACAATCCCGATGATGCTCAGGAGGAAAACAATCACAGCTGCCATACAAGTGCACTAGGAAACGTGCCACCAGACCTCGTTGAGTTAATCCATAGCGACATGTGTGCGCCAGTCTCACAAGAATCGTTCGATGGTATGAAGTATATGCTCATGTTCGTCGACGACTTTACACTTTTCACAGTGTTCTGCACACTGGAAGGCAAGTCTGACGTAACTCGCTATCAGAAGATGTTTCTCGCCATGGGTACAGCTCGTTTCAACTTGAAGAGCAGCAAATTGCGGCGTGACAATGGCCGTGAATGCATGTCGAACGAGTTGAAGCAGTGTTTTGAAAAACAAGGAATAGAGTTTGAGTTTACAATCAGATATATTTCTCAGCAAAATGGTGTCTTGAAGCAAATGAACAAAACTTTTAATGAGAAAGCTCGCTGTTTGATACTTCAGTGTAAATTATGTAAGATGTTTTGGTCAGAAGCTGTTTGTATTGCTGTATACCTACTAAATAGAATTCCTGCTGCAGCTGTGGAAGGAAAGTTTCCTTCAGCTTTGTGGTACCACAAGAAAACTAACTTGAGAAAGGTGAGAGTATTTGGATGTATTGCTTATTTAGTGGTACTAAAGGAACTGAGGACAGAGAAGTCTGACAGAAAATCTTCGGAGTGCTACTTCACTGGCAACTGTTCTAATGGCTATAGGCTCTGATTTCCAGAGGAAGGAAAAATAGTCACAGAAAGGAACATTGTTTTCTACAAAGGAAGATTTGACTTTCAACGTATAGAAATTGAGAACTGGATTCCGGAATCGTACAGGAATCATCAGAGAAGAAACACAAAGACGATAATGAAGGAGACTTCACTGAAGACGATGTTAAATTAAATGGTGGAGGTCATGGAAGAATTCCCATACCATAATTGACCAGTGACAAAGAGAAAATTGAAACTGAAGCTTTCGACATCCTACCAACAAGAGGAACGCTGCTAAATACCTAGATGACTTTGCTGTTCTTGCATTGAATGCCAATGATTTGTCTGTGCTTTACCAGAAAGTTACATGGAAACTGCAGCTCTTGAGGATAAGGAATACTTGTATAAAGCTATAATGAATGAAACTGGGTCTATAAAGGATAACAAGACTTGTATCTTAGTTAAATTACCCTCTGGAAGGAAGGACATGTGCAGTAAGTGGGTGTTCATATTGAAGAAGGACAAGGATGAAAATATAAGACGAAAGGCTGGACTTGCGGCTGAAGGATATTCACAGACAAAAGAATTTGTGGGAACATGCACTAGTGGCTAGAGTTGCAACTGCTTGAATAAGGCTAATTATGCCAATGAAACAAGGACTGGATCTGGAACAATATGTTTATTCACATATTACTGAGGGAGTAAATATACATGATTATTCCTGAAGGAGTCTTTGAATGGCTTAAAACAAGTACCACTAGCATGGAATCATTCAATTCATATGTTCCTTATCTCTATAAGATTCACTCAGTGAGAAGCAGATAAATGTCTTTATTATAAAATTTTAAAGGAAGTTGTCATTTACTTTGTGCTGTACGTTGATGACATACCGATGGCAGGAAAGAACAGAGAGGAAATAGACAGAATGAAATTTAAGTTACAGAGCAAATTGAAAATAACGGAACTATCAGACCCACAATCAAACTTGGCAATCGAGATTTCAAGGAACAAAGAATAAATGTATCTGAACCAAAAGTCATATTTGAAGAGTTTGCAACAACGATTCTACATGTAAGACTGAACCCGGAGTGAGGAAAACGGATTGATAAGCCATGCAAAAAGGTGATGGATGCTTGAGGTATGCAATGACAGCAACAAGGCCTTATTTATATGCTACAGTCAACTTCTTAAGCTGATACCAAAACAACTACTCCACGATTGAACACATAGTACAGACTCATGGCTGTGGAGTGACAAAAGGCGCCTGTCCAGTTTAACATGCAAATTATCTCCCATCTCGTGGGGCGCCATTTAATTGGGGGACACGACTGAATAGAGCAAGTGTGCGCTGATATGAAGATATGTGTCATATGGCGCACACTCCGCTGCAGAGTGAAAATCTCATTCTGGAAACTTCCCCCAGGCTGTGGCTAAGCCATGTCTCTGCAATACCCTTTCTTCCAGGAGTCCTAGTTCTGTAAGTTTCGCAGAAGAGCTTCTGTGAAGTTTGGAAGGTAGGAGAAGAGGCACTGGGAGAATTGAAGCTGTAAGGACAGATCATGAGTCATGCTTGGGCAGCTCAGTTGTTAGAACACTTGCCCACGAAAGGCAAAGTTCTCGAGTTCGAGTCTCGGTCCGGCACACAGTTTTAATCAGCCAGGAAATTTCATCATAAAAATAGATAACACTTTCTCGAAGTAATGTTTTTATGTTGACCATTACTTTTCCGTGAGTCATTTAATCCACTCTTGATTAGCGAGTCAAATGCATGAGAAAAGCTGGCCCACTAAACTTTTTATTTTACTACTAGCCAAGCATTTGAAATGTCATGAACAGTTATATTTACAGTGCTTTGGGATTGCTGGTGCTACATATGTGATACTATTTTTAGATGGCATATATTTGTAACACCTACTTTAACATACTGATAATTTATAATTTGGGTATTTTATGAATGCCATGTAGCAGCGACGCTGTGGCATACAGTGACATTTTTACTCCATCTTATCGTTGCGCCTGACATTTATTGCGAGCTCCCCTCTGGCGAACATGTTGTATGAAAGCACTGTCCAGATTTGATAAAGTTTCCTGAAGTCAGCTGTATTTCTATCTGTAATTAACTTCTTTCGATTGTGTAAAGAGGTTATGTAATCTTCTGACATAGGTGTTTGTTTTAATAAAGCATCCTTTTCCATTAAACTTTATTATGTGACATATAGGCAAAAGCATTACCGTGTCTCTTTTCATGTGCATTATGTATGCCTCAATTGTGGTCTTTGCGTACTACAACTTCATTTGGCGAAACTGGAATGGCTAATGATTTTTGACTGCACCATGACACACAATGGCGTGACATGAATAATGTAATGCATTGCTAGTCAGGTACAGATATATTATACAGTTGTTTATTGTATTTTCAGATTAACATTCATATAGTTGGTTATGCATTTGTAAATGAGGCTACCTCTATGTGGTTATATATTTCTAGGTCTGAAGATTAGTCATTACGGACAACATTTAACTACCTGATTATAAACAAACACTGTGATCTGAGGCTGTAATTATAATAAAGCAAACATTTCCCTGGATCGTTGAAAACTTTTTCGTGACAGTGCCAGAACTTCGAACTGGTACAATTTTGGATGTGCACTCATTATTTAAGCAGCGAACTCTTTCTGGACAAAGATACTCTCCACTGCTATGAGGCAAAGATCTAAAACCGGCTGGATCCAGTGAGCTCAATACTACTGTTTCGTATTGAGCGCACTGGCTGTAACTCAATTTAGCATAGCAATACATTTTCCCAGCCAAGGGCACTCATTAGGAAGACTGATTTTGAAGCATTTTACAATTTGACATAGCGCTACTGACAGTGGGTCTGTTCTGAGCATATACATTTGCAACAGAAATATAACCTTTTTAAGTTCCTGGCTAACCACATTCTCGGGCATTGCGACATATTTGGAAATATACAGCGAAAAGTTTGTAACAAGTAACAAATACCTGCCTAAGCACAGCCTCGGAAATTGCAGCATATTAGGAAATAAACAGGCAAATATTTGTGACAGGCAAGGAACATAAATGTCATTACTTCTCGCTCTACTGGCAGGAATTTGAACTGTATACTTTGGTTTCTGACTAACAAACCCTTGCAAATCACAACGTATTAGGGAAAAATAGCCAAATATTTGTCACAAGCAAGAATGCTGGTCGTTTTACCCACAACAATTTCGTCCTTTCGTTTTCTAATCTGATGGAAGACACTAAAACGAAGAAACTGATTCGCGAGAACGTGTGCTCTTATATGTAAAACACATCGAATATACCTCTGTTACATGAATAAGAAAGTTTCCAAATGTGTCACAGAAGCTAATATGAAAAGAAATTATTAACTTAAAGTAAGAAGCGTACCAACTTACTTACACTGCATACTCCACGATCTTCACCACTACTGGTCCTGTAAGCTGATAACTTACTACTAGGAACTTGAGGACTGTTCATCTTTGAGTCTCTTGAGGCTTTTACTGCTGATGTTTCATTAGTGACATTTTATTATAAGAAGACGGGCTGATGCTGACATTTTTGCGATATATCGTCAAAACTTGCGCTGTTGCCTTGAAATTGCGTACTTGCAGTACGCAAAGTACAATAAATCAGTATGCCATCTGTTGCATGGAACATGGCTGCCTGTATTAGGTGGACATTCATGTACACATTGAGAAATGCATTTGTTAACACTCACCTCTTTGTACTAAATATAAGTTATGAGAGGTACTGTGACTACCCTTCTTCCAAAGATATACTTTGGCTGATGCACCTGGCTGAGGGAATACTGAAATCCATCAAACATGTATTTAACATGTCTTACGCTATGTTGCGGACCGTCGATGGTCGTGTGGGGCACTCCAGTTGGCAGAGCTGAAGCCGGGGACCACTTTGCTGTTTCTCGTCAGGAGGCCGAGCAAGTTCAATAGCGTCAAGGGGCAGTGCAGAATGATACTGCGGTTTTCGGAAGTATTCCTTTATTCAGCTAGTTTACAGAAGCGTAATGTCGGTGCACCACCCGCGCGCTGTTCCGCGAGTCAGCATTCCTGGACTGCCGACACTGCTGCTGTGGTCATGAAGGCTGTCCAAAGATGGAGGTCAGCCGCGCTTGCCCGGGCACCGTTCGCCGAGGCGTAGTGACTGGCGCCGCTCTACTGCCCATGATTCCCGAGACTGTTACAGACCCTGGTTCCTGCTGCCCTCCATCCCATTTTGCCTGCTGTGTCCGACCATAGGACGAAGGTGGTTGTACTGGTCACCCGTGGCCCTCGGCTGCTGCTGCTCCCAGGATGGGACCAGACTCGAACCCGCACCCTCCTGGACACCATGCCGCAACTTGCCACTAGTGGTGCTTGCCGGATGGCAACACCCACCGCCGTCCCTAACACTGTTTCAGCGCTGCTGTGCCTCTCACAGCATATGCCTCACCCGGACCTCAGTACAGTGAATACACCTGATGGGAAGCGAATGTGGCCCATCCTGGACCCACTGCAGACTGCTGTCACTGCCCTCCTTCAGGCAGACCGGGCAATCTTCAAGTACCCAGCTACCGTTCCGTCCCGCCCTGGTGTTGTGTCCCCAGGGGCAGAATACAGCTTGAACAAGTACATAGTAACAAAATACAGGTCTACACAGAATATTTACAACATCGCTGCCAGACTGGGCCCTACAAGCTCAGACCAGCACAGGTCCGACCCGACTCTCGACAGACCGGGCCCACCTCTCAAGATAAAAGTGTCTGGCTATTTATACTGCTTTTCTCCTCGCTTCTGACATAGTGTCAGAGAGAGACAAAAACTATGGCAGGGGTAAATTCCCATACGCAGTCTCTTTCACATCGCCACCCCCGGCTCTGGCCTACCGCCTCGCCTCATACATCGCAATAGCTTAAATCGACGCTGCAGTACCCTGTCTCGGTGTTGCTCCACTCCAAACAAATCGTACGTGCAATACGCCGCTGCAACTCCGTGCCATGTTTACTCTGTCTGGCCTACTGGCTGCCGACTATTACCACACACTGCCAGCGTCCCCAGACGTCGTTGTTCAACCATGCCTTTACTGAATTTTAACAAAATTCCCGTTTCCTGCGACTGAGACTAATACTAGCACAGCACACCTCCCTCCTTTCAACAATATTCGTCCCGAATCGAAATATAACAGCCGTGGCCTGTGGCTGTGTATACATACCTTGTTTACCAAACTTATATGCTACAGACTAAAACTGACGAGAACATAGAACATTAACACTGCCCCTATACACTGGTTACCCATGTCATAGGCAACTGATGTGTTGACACCTCCTCTACTGGTGCACGTTTCCGCACTCTCCACAAAGCTATAATCCAGAAAAATGGCACACCTTGTGGCTGAAATGCTCACTGATATTATTTTGTCAGTGCGATGCTGTTGTAACGTTCGAACATGTTCCAAAACCTTATTAACCGTGATAGATCCTTCCTGTGCATTAGTAAAGAATGCAATGTGTAACCTCCCACCAGATAAATTCCGCAGCCTCCCAATAAAAAGTGACTAACCTCCAAATAAAAATGTGACTCATATATAACCTTTCGAAAGAAATCTCGTAATGTAACCTTTCAATAATTAACTGACTGTGAATCTAAACAGGTAAATCTGGATGTCAGCTGTGCTGCGTCATGGCCCTGAAAAATCATTCTGAATAAACTGAGAATTCTTACCTCAATGATGTCCCCAAATAACATGTATATATCTGCGGCTATAAGATTTTTTTTTTTTTTTTTTTTTTTTTTTTTTTTTTTTTTTTTTTTTTTTGCCAAAGCCCAGTGCAGTGCTGGCCACTAGATTTTGTTATGAATGAAAAACAACTGATTTTCTTTACGATAATCGGCGTGACTATGGATAGGAGAAATTAGTGAAAACTTTGAATTCAGATGAATGACTGTCAAAAGTTATCTTTATAAGAAAGATTTTTACTAAAAGAATTTTGAAAACATTTACATAGGACTTTCATATAACAACAGTACAAAAATCAGTTGTTGCAATTAACATAAGCGCACGGCAATAAAGAACAATAATATTTTGCTTTTACCGTATACTACATCGCTCAGGCGCCGCCATCGTTCTCCACGACTAGCCTTGGTAATTCCATAATTCTACTGCTATTCTCGAGCTGCAAAACACCATTCTGGACTGCATTGTCCGAACTCCAACCAAGTGAGCTATACAACTCGACAACTGCTCTCTACGAGCGACCTGACCCCAACCGACTAACTGCGAACTACTACTACTGCTGCTGCCGACACTGCACTCTGGTCTGCGATTCTATTGTAGCTTACATATCGCAGGCAGCGCGTGAGCAATCCATCGAAGTTACATCTGCTTGAGTGTGCTAGCAATAAATTCTTGAGTCATGGACCTCTTACAAACCTCTCCAAAAACTCTGGATTTAACGTGGAGTTTAAATAAGTCAGATTCAGCACTGGTAATATTGCCAGAACCCCTTCCAGATGGAACCAACATTCCCTGTGACAAAGTTAAAGCTGTTTCACCAGTACGTGATGCTGAAAGATGGAAATCCTTCCCCATAATTTCGGAAACTGTAGCATTTATAATGATTCCAATCTCCCGCAGTTGCAACCCCCTTATTTTATCCCATCTCTGATTGGTATAACAAATGATCATCACCCATATCAGCGTAAATACCGAATATAACCAATGCCTCCCTACCTTCTGGAAGTAGGAATGTGTCAATAATACTTCCTTCTCACAACTGAGCCACTTGTAATCCCCACAAACAATCCAACTTCGCATGTACTACTATCTTAAAAAAACTGGTCGACCAGGGCAAATCATCACTCATCCCTGTGAAGAAAAGGAACATAACATGCCTGTACCACCTCTTCCCCACAACACGTTTCTACAACATTGTACGACATCCTCAAAAATTCCCAATGCTTCACTCGACCCCTAAAAAATAGTCTCTCTCCCCCCCCCCCCCATACAATGACAAAAAAACTAAAACCACAAACAAGAAAAACGCAACTATTATCTGACCCACAAAACACAAAAACTTGATACAAAAACACAAAATGCAAACATGCCATACAATATTCTACATATAATAATTTACTGCCTTTGTGACCATAATGCATATGTAACGTTATGCGTCTGCTGTTGTCCCTCCGCAGCAACCTTCTTCTGTTTGCTTTGCCTAGCTTCTGCAACTGGGTCACTTCCTTGTAATTGAGGTAATCCGTCCACCATTCCTTTAAAAGGCTTTACTTACGTGGATAACGAATGTTTTTGTTGGTAGCTACACTTTAACATTTACAGGCAAAGTCGTCGTTTCGTCAAGAAATTTTTCGGCTTTCCCTTAGGTGTATATGGATTCGTGATCAGTACCCATTGACCTACCCTGTACTGTGTTAAAGGTCCCAACTGCTTGTTCTGTTCTTCCTGCGTTTCAAACACTTTCGTATTGGCCGTCTGTACCCTCTTCCAGACTTCCCGTATTGTCCGTGCAAATTTCTTCACTGCGTCCCCTTTAGCTCTCGATTTTGGACATAGAATGTCAAACGGTTATGGCATCTTTCTTGCATAGACCACCTCGAATGGTGACATTCTGACCCCTGAATGTATTTTGGTGTTATAACTCGATACCACATATGGAAGAAAAATGTGCCAGTTATCATGGTTTCCGTTCACTTAATAACTTAACATTTTGAAATGGACTTATGTACTCGCTCCGTTCTCCCATTTGAATGCGGATGAAATGGACTGGTCCGTAATTTTTTAATCCTCAATAACCGACACAGCCGTGTCATTAATTCGAATATGAAGTTCATTCCCTGATCCGTAATTATGGTATCAGGCACCCCAAACTTCAATAACCAGTTACTAATTAAAGCTTGCACTACCGTACTTGCCTGTTGGTCTGGTATTGCCACCATGGCTAGAAACCGCGAAAAGTAACGATTCCCTGCCAGTGTTTTGTTGTATGTCCCGTAGATATCTAGCCCAATAAACTCGAAAGGCTTCGATGCCTCTGGTAACCATTGCAATGGAATTCTTGCATGCATCACATCCGCTCGGTGCACACATGGTACACTATTTGCCATGTGTTGTTCCACATCCCTTCTCCGAGTGCGCCACCAAAATCGTTCTGCTACTCGTCTTGCCATTGCTCGACGACACCCATGCTCAGAAAGCACATGACCATGGGCCTGCTTTAAGACTTCCTCTCTCAAACTCTTTGGTACCACTACCTGTGGTCCACACCTGGTTAACTCTGCACAACAAATGTCCCTCCATAATTAAATGTGGTTGAGTTCTAAAACCCTGGCACTCCTCATCCTCTGTTTGTGCCCTTGGCCGTTCCGCAACACTCTTACCCATTACCTCTAATGTGTCTAACTTGTGACTTAATGCATCCACATTCCCGTGTCTTTTCCCTGGCTTATGAATTACTTCAATGTCAAACTCACTTAATTTTAGAGCCCACCACGTTATCCGACTAGAAGGATCCTTGAGTCCCAGTAACCTTTTCAATGTTGCATGGTCTGTCATGACCTTAAACTTCCTACCATAAAGGTAACAACGAAAATACGTTACTCCATATATTACAGCCAACATCTCCTTTTCCCTTGTGGAATAATTCCGCTCTGCCCTATTTAACTGTCTGGAAGCATACGCCACTGGATGCTCCTGTCCCTTTACCATTTGCCCCAGAACACATCCTACTGTGCCATTTGTAGCGTCACATGATAATATGAAGTCTTCTTCAAAATTCGGAAACACTAACATCCGACCAGAAACTAATCTCATTTTTAATTCATTGAAAGCTTGCTGGCATTCCTCCGTCCATTGAAATTTAACTCCTTTCTTTAAAAGCTTTGTTAATGGATTGGCTATTTTAGCAAAATCCTTTACAAATTTACAATAATATGAACATAACCCAATATATGATTATAATTGCTTAGTTGTACGTGGTGTCGGAAAACTTTGAACTGCCTCTGTTAACCGAGGATCGGTTTGAACCCTTTGTTCACTGATTACATGACCTAAATATCTGACCTGCGTCTGCGCAAAATTACATTTTTCTAAACTTCATATTAACCGTGCCGACCACAATCTTCTAAAGACTTCTCTTAAATGCGATACATGTTCTGGTATTTCCTTCGAAAATACTATAACGTCATATAGGTGAACCATACATTTCTTTGGTTTCAATCCCCTTAAAATCCCATCTAATAATCGCTGAAAAGTTGCCGGTGTATTCTTCAACCCGAGTGGCATACGTATATACTGATAGTGTCCCCCAGGAACAGTAAAACCTGTCTTTGCCCTATCCTCTGGCGCTACTTCCAACTGGTGGTATCCACTCCATAAATCCATCGTTGTAAAATATTTACATTGTCCCACATTATCCAATGTGTCGTTGATATTCGGAATCGAAATTGCGTCCGAAATGCTTTTCGCATTCAGAAACCTATAATCACAACAAAACCTATATTTCCTTGTACCATCCACCGACTTCTTAGGTATGGGAACTACATTGCTTGAATTCGGACTACACTTTAACATTTACAGGCAAAGTCGTCGTTTCGTCAAGAAATTTTTCGGCTTTCCCTTAGGTGTATATGGATTCGTGATCAGTACCCATTGACCTACCCTGTACTGTGTTAAAGGTCCCAACCGCCCGTAGTTGTTGTTCTATAGACTCCTCTAGTAGCGGTTGCGTATGACATGCACTCCAATATGGTTTCCTAAACACTGGTGTATTATCCTTCGTTGGTAAGTGATGCTTCGTATTTGTTGTTGCCGGTGATCTACCCTCTATTCCGAATAAATCGCTAAATGTCAATTACAGTTCCTCCAAGACGACCCTGTCATCTCCCTGCAAATGTTGTAATTTTCCCCTCAATTGCGCTGCATCAACGTTTTGCTTATGGCTCGCCTCTAAATCCTCCCTATCGAGGTCATCTTTATCAAAAAACCCCAATGTGGCCAATAACAACCCTTTCGACAAGCTAAAATCCACTCTGCCGAAGTTATCTAAACTTGCAGGAACCCTATAATCTCCTTCCACATAACTTGCGTGAGCTATACTCCTCCACACAAAACAGTACGCATTACGCAGTTCCTCATTACTCGAGATTGGCTCCACCATGTACAATGTCTCTTTTGGTAAGTCTGTATTTATCGAAACCCAGACTACCTTCCCTGTTCCTGCTGGTATGTTATCCTTCTCATCGACCTTTAATGAATCCATTTGCAGTTTAGCTGGCGTCACCTTCGCGTTAAGTGCGCCTTGCGACATTCGTCCATTTGCAACCGCTTCCCCTATGCAAAACATTGTTCCACTGAGTTCCACTGTTTGTTGCCAAAGATCTATCTTCTCACGATGTTTGTCAAGGAAGTCCAGTGCGAGAATCACCGAACACCCCTCACTCACACATGGTAACACTTCTCTACCTGCTCACTAAACTTAGTTCCTGCGATCACAAATTGAAGTACCAATGACTCCACTTTATTATCTCTCACCCCACCTAACCTATAACATGGTGGCTCAAGCCTTCTCCCGCTAACCAGGTCTAGACTAATAACAGACACATGTGCCCCCGTGTCAGCCAGAAACCTCTGTTCCCTTCCGTTCACCAAGCCTAATAAGCAGCATTCCGTCTGTGCACCTACAAACGCATTACCTAATTTCACTGGAGCCGCCCTCCGACGATTGAAGCAGCCCCATTCTCGTTTAGTGGCTGCTGTCGCCGAGGTTCTCTCCTACTGCTACTCCTGCATTTCACTGCCTGGTGACCCATTTTCCCACATGGGTAACACCACAACTGACGCTGACACTGCCTCCTAATATGCCCTACCTGGCCACAACCTAAACACTTAATTTCCGCTGCCAGAACTTTATGCACCACCATTTGCTTCGTCGTATGATCTACCTCCTCCGTTGTTTTGCCCGAAAAGGGCTTAATCAACGCCGCGATTGCTGGGTCAAACCGTCTATGACACTCCCCGACATTCAATTTACATTCACCCGATGTCCCTTTCCCTACTTGCAGTGCCTCAAATCTCCCCGCTAATTCTTCATATTTTTCTTTGTCCCTTATCCTTACCTCCGACACTACCCGAATTTGCTCAGAGCGGCTACAGCTTCCGCTGTAGTCACTGCCGCAGCTTCTGCTGCTTGCTGTGTTTCCACCATTCTTGCTTAAAGCTCTACTGATAGTATTAATTCCACTCTGTTACTCCTAAAACTTAGTTCTTGCAGCGAATCATCGCCCATCTACATTCTGAACAATTGCGCGCGAAATGTCCAAATCTGTTAAAAATAAAACAACTCTTTGGCACCCACTTTGTACGCAGTAGTCGGTGACCTGACAGGTTACAAAAATTATATCGCTTAGGCGCTATGTCGTCATGTTCCCTATTTCCCCTGAATTCAGATAAATCTACAGGCTCCTCCGGCCCTACAAAAGACACCTTCAAAAAATCCATCCTAATTGACACTTAACCCCTTAAAACACAAAACACCCCAGACTTCATCGCCCAACGATGCCTTTACTGAATGTTAACAAAATTCCCCTTTCCTACGAGAGAGACTAGTACTAGTGCAGCTACTATAACAATACTGTAGCTTATGTGGTATAAATAAACACTAGCAAATTGAGTATTTCTCGAAAAGATACAGTTTATTGCCATTAGATGTCAGATAATGATTTATCGGTGTTTTTCACAAGACATATGACAAGGTTACATTGAGTAGTGGCTGAAGAGGTGGAATGGTGAATACAACAATTCTGGTTGGTGTCCTGCCATGGTCAAAAATTTTCTTATTCATCCTCATGTTTCTTAGAGGTTCTGGGACTGGTATTTGTTAGTAATTTACAAATTAAGCATGTAACATGAAAATTCAACTCAGTATTCAAAACACATTGATTAACTGTCATAAACAAACTATTAATCATTCTCAGAACAAAAAACATAAAAAACATGTTAGGAGGAATTAAAAGGTGATGTTTTCTCACTGCCAGCCGCATATAAAGTACTTTAAGATGTATGTTCTGTGTTCTGTAGGTAACATAAAAATTTGAAAATAGTGCTCTTCAGAATGCAATACATTTACTGAAATGACTCTAGTCATGAGATACTTCAGTGTTACTTGTAATTTAGTGTGTGCTGGTACAGCATCTTACATACATATGATAGATTTTACTCATTCGAAAATGATTTTTGAACGAAATGTCGTCCTCGTCTGGTAACTCCTTTGTTAGCGTATTGGATGTTGCCAAACGATTCGTATGAGATGCCTGTTTCCATACCCAACATTAGTGTGTCTAATTTTGGCTCATCAATGTAACTAACTAATTTCTTCAGATAAAAGCTGCTAATCCCTTATGAATAATTTCACTTGTCGCCATATTAAAAGTCATGTAAGTAGAATTATACCTTCAAAGTGTGGAAACAATAATGTGTATGTAAGAATAGTGGTGGGAGGGATGCACTTGTAAGAAATTCATGCCTGTGGAAACCTGCCTTTAATGGCAGAATTATACCACTTCCGCTTAGGACCAGAGACTACAGATTAGATTAGACTGTATCGTTACCATCTTTGAGCCTATGTGGCAGGCATGGAGGTATTTATTTTATACCACTGTGGTGGGTGGTTTCATTCAATTTGGGGTATCTGTTGGTTTTGTATTATAACTAGCTCTATGTCATTTCAAGGCCACTGTACAATGAAAATGTACCACAAAGACGTTACCCTTACCATTAAATGTCAGTTATTAATGTATCACCAATATAAGCTTTCGAGACATACTATGATAACCAAGACAGGAGAGTGAAGTGTCATGATTTATGCTTACGCCCTATTCGCATAGGGATACATAAGTCTCTGAGCGATTGTGATGCTCTGAAGGCAAGAGATCCGTCATGTGTAATTAAGTGGGGTCATTCAGATAGGGATACTTCAGTAGCGGAATCCCAGAGTTGCCACGACTTGGATATTACAAGACTCAATGTGCTAGTCACCAAGTCTCCCCGTCTCTCATTTGCATTTGTACCATTGGATTGTGCAATGTGCTAAGAAAGGTTAAATTTGAAATTCGTGGGGGAAATGGAGAATTATATGGAACTATACAATTACAAATTGAAAACGTATTCAAGAAAGGAAGTGACAGAGGGAGTACAACAGGAAGTAGCTAAGGAGGTTAATTTATCAGGTATGTTCATTATCAGTAATTAAAATTTTAACATGAAATAAATATGCCCTGCTCACTATGCTTTAAGACCGATTTTACTGAAAGATTAATCAAAGATTTATAGGCACACACTACACAATACATGTAATAAATACGTTACTGAAACATTTTTAATTATGTGATAATATGTAAATAAAAGAGTACAGAAATTAATTTATGAGCTTTACAGAAATACATTACAAATAAAAATTGTAAATAAAAACTATTATAGTAGATTCCAATTATTGTTGATGCAGTACTTCCACTGCCATGGGATGGAAGCATGAGGTGTCAGAAAGTAGTTGGATAAATAGTTCCTTAGTTCGTAAGCCGTAGAATGTGGATGCAGTGCAATGTCTCTCCCTGACTGTTTTCTGATTTTTGGCGTTTTGGAGTTATCGCATTGTAGTGGGTATCTCCACGTTTTCAAATGAAATTATGCAGAAAGCACACGGTTTTTATTATGCCAACCACACTTTCTGTAGTTCAAAAACAAATAGAATCGCCCAGGACTTAAAACTTCTGTGTCATCATCACAAATGCGTCTTCCGCAGATTTTCTTCTTGTGCTTAATCTATAATTATAAATTCTATTCACATTCTTGATGGGTATGGTCACGTCAAGTAGTGTGATAATGGAAACGCTTCATCTCCTACAAAGTACTGAGGGAGATCATTTTCATCATATGGTGATCTAGAAGACAATGGCAAGATTGATCTTGCATTTGTAATCCAGTTTTTGGTTACTGAAACGAAAAATACGCCTCTCTCACTGTTTCTATCTACATAACCAGTTTCAATGATAATGCAGAACCATCAGCATCACAGCATGCCAGTAATACGATGGAGTGGTAATGTTTAAAATTGAAGTTAGCTGAACCTGTCCCACGTAATTTTTCAGTGTGGATATGCTTCCTGTCCAACCCACCCAAGCAATTAGGCAAATTCCATAGCGAGCAAAAACGTCGAGCTGTCATTTTCCATTGCCCTTCGTTCGGAATAGGCATGTAGGTTTGATTCAACACTTCCTAAAAGATTCTGGTAGTTTCAGGGACGATGTATGAAATTGTACTGTGCCCTCTAGCAAAGTACAGCCGCAGCGATGGAAAATTACATCCTGTTGCTAGGTTCCTGCAAGAAATATTACAGTTGTAGTACACTAATGTCCAGACCATAGGTACATGAGTGTATGTTTGTATTTCACAACCTATGTGTGTACCGCCAAGCCATATTTTTCATTGTTTATTAATTATTGTCTTATTAATTTATAACACTTTTTGCAACAAATGAGTACAAGCAGAGGTGGGTAAATTTGCAATCCATATTTGTACGTCATCTGAAGTCCGTGCCCAGTGGTTCTCACAGAAGTAAGAAACCTGTATTATTTGTCAGAGGCGATGAAGTTCACGCTTCTCTTTATCAAAATGAAGACTATACCTGACAGAAATTTGTCGGAGGAAGCAGAAATTGTACCTACTGTGTCACAGCAGTTATGTGAATTGTCTGATAATGAATACCTGGCAGAGGAGGAAGAAAATGTCTCCATACTCACATTCATATTATCGCCGACGACGAAGCCGCCACCAGCACAACCACCACCACTACCGCCACCTTCAACCACTTCACTGCTGTAGCAAGACATGCTCCAGACCCATAGATCAGATATCCCGTGACTAAATAAAAACAACAGTCTCTCACAGATGTGGATAAAACCTTCAAGGAATATCTTGATGCCAAAAAAAGGAAACTTGGCACTACATCCAGCGATCCCCAAGGCAAAAGAACATTTCTTCTCAGTTTTCTATCACAAATCTTCCAGTGACAGACGCACATATGAGTTCGTTCAGGCGTAGAGTGTTGCAAGTAATTGACGAAATGATGCATTGTGATGAACCCAAAAATACGCAGCAGCCAGGAGCCTATGGAGGCAACCACATATTTTACTCAGAGTGAGACATATGGAAGCCACATGGCACTGGAGGAAGAGCAGTGACAGGACTCTTATATTACGAAGTTGTGTGTGATGTTTTTGATTTCACCGACCCCACCTTGGAATTTGTTTTTGCATGAGCAGTAGTTAAATAATTTTTATGTATCCTTCTATTCGTACACAATCTCTACACTGATCTTTAAATTAATATTTTATTTTCTTTAGCATGAATATACTCATACATTGTCCGTTTTTGTGTAAATACAAGTGGAAAAAATAAAATTAAAAATATCGTTACAATGTGATCTGAGACTTACCTCAGTGTTAGTAAAAGTCGCTCATTGGGGCTCACACATTCCCTCATGTTTGTGTCAGTATAATGAATGTAAGGAGTAGTAACCTGCGTTTGTGCTAAGTAAGTCTCATTTCTCGTCATGTAGAATAGGAAGACTTTCGAATCTGATCCCTGAAGGTCCTTTGCAGCGACTTGTAGCCTACTATTTGTATTATTCTCAATGCTAGAATGAACCGACAAGTTTCTCACTTTTCTCCTTTAACGGCGGTAATAATAATACTGTGTTATAATATCATCACTACTAAAGTCACTAGACATTGCAATACTGGGGGCACGCTACATACGTTGCATGCAGCCAATGCAACTGATTTACTTTTCTATTCACACCACAAGAGACTTGGGAGACTCATGTCCAGCCTATGTGAATGTGACCAACTACTTGAGTAGTCCAATCTCCCAGTCTCTTGACTGTCAGGTAGCTGGAGACCTGATCTGAGTATCGTGTGAATACAGCATTAGTGTAATGGAGATCATAGTGGATTAGACAGGTGAAGAATGAAAGTTCGTGTCCCACTATATGCCAACAACTTTTTTCATCTTACCTTTTCTGACAAATTTTGGGGCTTGTGAATGTAATAAAAGTATGTTCTACTCTATTTGGTGTTATTTACATTTCCGTCTGATTAGAGAATGACGGGTGAAATAAATATTTGGCTGTTTATTTCCGAATATGTTACGATTTCCGAGTGCGTGCTCAGGCATGAATTTCAGGGAAGAGCTTAAATTGTTGTATGTGAAATGAGGAGCAGTAATATCCATATTCTTCATGCCACAAGTATTTCGCTGTTTATTTCAGATTGTGTGTTGATTTGTAAGTGTGTGGTTAGGCAGAATCACAAGAGGAAAACTATAGCTGCTGCGGCTGAAACGAGCAGCAATAAAATTCATATTCCTCCTCCTTACAAATATTTCCACACATTTGGCGATTTCCAAGCTAGCATTAGTATATTATAGTTACTCATAACGTAAAACAGGGTGACATTAATACCGTTCTTTGAGGGTCATATCAACATAAAATACATCTTTCGATAAACTAGTAAACAAAAAAGCAAAGTATTACATAAATAATAAACACATACTTACTATGACTTCATATGCTAAAAGAGCGAAAAGTTATCTTTTGATATTTAGTTATAATGCACAGAATAAATGCTGATATATTTTATATTCCACTTTCCTTCAATTGTACTTTGTTGACAATTTGGCATCTTTTAAAAATTTTGTATCATCCTTCATAAATTATTAACTTTGAAAACAATCTTCTCTTTTGTGGAGCATCTGATGTTTTCCACGAGTTAAAAAGAAAACAGAGAGTTAGCGATTCCGAGTAAAGAAAAAACGGAGGGGTGAAATTAACACCAAAACACAAATGAATTTGTTAAAAACGGATTATCTGCCAACCCTAGGTTAGGCAGACTTAAGGGGAAAGCGTAAATTGCTGCAAGTGAAACAAGGAGGAATAACATTCATATTCTTCCTTGTCAGTTTGTCACAAATATTTGGATGTTTATATTCTAGCAAAAGATCGTTAGAGACAGATACTTCACATGTAGCTGAAATGAAGCACTGATTTTAAGAAAGAAACAATTTGCCTTATTGCTATTGCACACGGAGTAGTGCAGTTACCCTGATTTCTCCGAAATTCCTAATGTTAATACAATGATTACCATTATTACTTGTGGGCAGATTAAACGTACAGATCAATTCTAGTGTTAGATTCCACACGTCGTCTTTGAGCGATGACGTTATACCTAAGGCAGGGACGGTACATTTAGGTTATCTTTGAAAGTAAAGGATCATATTTGTAAACAAACGAATGTAGCAAACGATGAAATTATAGAGTTTACATGATTAATTACCTAGCCACAAATTATACCTACAAGAATTCAAATGGCTCTGAGCACTATGGGACTTAACATCCATGGTCATCAGTCCCCTAGAACTTAGAACTACTTAAACCTAGCTAACCTAAGGACATCACACAACAACCAGCCATCACGAGGCAGAGAAAATCCCTGACCCTGCCGGGAATCGAACCCGGGAACCCGGGCGTGGGAAGCTAGAATGCTACCGCACGACCACGAGATGCGGGCCTTACAAGAATTAAAGGTAAGGAAAATAAATAAGAACAGAAAAAGAGAAGTATACATCTCTGAAATAAATTATTATCTGAATTTACGCGAGTAAGAAAAGCACAGAAAACTTTTAAATCGAATACAGTATAGTGCATGACGAAGTTATAATATTATGAATCAGTGTTAACTTTTAATACTAATTGTTAAATCTAACAGGACGAGTAAATAAGTAACGAAAATTGCCAAAAAGTAGGGTCCAATAATACTGGAACCGGTAACTGGAACTACCGTATATGGGTTAATTCCAACCATTGCATGGTTCATTATTTAGATCGTTTTAACAACAAGTGCACGCTCTTTATTACTATAGAAAAGAGAAAAATTTGGAAGCTGTACCTACAATATTTATTAGTGTTTCATAGCATTTATGTGATCGATAAGAAATCTCGAAATCCTACAAAAACACATTTCACAGATTTACTGCAAAAATGTCCAAAATTATTAACCATCAAATTGTTGGAGTCTGTAACGGGAATTTATCTACATAGGTTAATTCTAATTATCGATTCCAATATTCCTTAGTCATGTAGTGGCTATTCTTTTAGAATTTAGTGTGTCCATTTCTCGACAATTTATGCTACTGTTTCGTATTTGTTGTCATTCGTTTCTTTTTCCTGTTTTTCTGATACATTTTGGTTTCTCTCCACCTAAAACTTCAACTTTCCTGCTCTTCTCCCGCTAGATTGAATAATTAATAGCAAATTCAATGCTGCATTATAACAGTATGACTTCACCATGCTCTTTACTGTAATGCGATTTAAAAGTTCTTTGTGCGTTTCTAGTTGCATAAATTACAAGAGTACTTCTTACCAGACACGAAAATTTGATTTAATTCTTGCTATTAATTATTTTCGTTCTCTTCAGTTCGTTTTGATATAAATCATGACTAATTAAATAACTGTGTGAAAGTGGTTGTAATTTTATCGTATGCTACATTCGTTTTTTAACGAGTATGATCCATTGCTTTCATAGACTGCATACATGTAGCGTCTTTGTCTTAGGTATGACATCATTGCTCAAAGTCGGACTTTATCCAAACGTACTGACACTTCTATTCAGAAGCAAACAATTGCAGTTCTTCAGAGAACACTTGTTTTTGTTACACTGTAAACCTTTCAGTCCACCGTTACCTCACAAGTGGAGTAGAAAATATCATTTGGCAGGCAACATTACTTTTTTGACGATACCTCAACAAAACGTGTGAAATGTTTTGTAATGTTTTTTTAAGAAATGAAATCCATTTATTCTCATGAGGTCCGGTTTTACGCAAAGTAAGCGTTTATATTTTATGACTTTTGCCACTTAGTGATGCCGGTATATAAAGCAAGTAAAAAATTGCCAGTTTACGTTAAAAGACTCTACTGAAGGAACTTTCACTCAACAAGAACAGATTTTATAAGTGTAATTAACAGTCTACATTCATCTTTAGTTGTGTATGACGCTGTCAGAAGCAGATATACACCATGACGAATTTTCGTACCGGCAAATAGCCTATTTCAAGACCTCCTGCAAGTGTTTTTAAATGATGTGATAAGTCATGGAGGAACAGAATATGAATCCAGCAGTCTGAAGCTGCTCCAAGACATTTTTGGTACACCTTCAGATTGGTACACCTACTAGTTCTAATTGCTCTGCCATTGTAATAAATAACGACATGATTACATACCTCATCCAGTTTCTTACAGTTTGTATTTGGCTAGGAAACTGAAGAATTTCACCATATTCTGAAAATATCTAGTACCAGTATCTTGAACAGAAAAAAACAGAGGTGGCTTATCTATTATTACCATTGATCATGTTTATTTGTAAAAAATGGGCCAGGAAGTATTAGACAAATGTCCATTTTTTATGTGCAAAACATTTTTAAGAAATAATCTGCCTCAGCTTTGCAGGGAATAAGAAATGATGTTTTCCTTCGCCGGAATAAAAATGTATCTAACAGATCTCTCCTTGATAATCACATTCTTCAACTAAAAAAATCTGTGCCCATTGAGTATTGAGAAATAAGCCTACACGATGAAGTGAGACTACACAGGAAGAAGATGCGCCAGGCTCTGTTTGAAGTGTCCACCTAAAAATAGTTCTGTTTAATAATAAGTGATTTTGTGATTGTTTTGAAAATAGAATTATATACACATGTTGTGGCACCTACAGCTACAGAAGCCAAGTCACCTACAGGTGAACTGCAGTTTTGTGATTGTTTGTGTGAAATAAATTAATGAATTTGGGTCCCATTCTGCAAGATTTCTCTGTATTTATCTTAAACTCTGTTGCAGACGCATGAAAAATATAATGCTTTATATTTGTTTCAGTGTGTAATTCAGAATATTAGTCTCTAGATTTCTTTGTCTTAAAACTGTCATCTTACTTTTTAAGATGACTTGAACTATTTGTCTTTCTGATTCCCACTCACAAGGGGAGCCGCCAATTGTGAAATTCAGATTCGATTCATACTGCGAATAATAGAAGCTCATGGCCAGAGGTGTAATGTGGCAAAGCACCAAGATGCACTTCTCAGCCCTTGTCGAGAAAATCGAGTTAAAAGAAACCGTTGCATTGAAATACTCTCTACGATTATTAACTTTCTGTAGCGTCGTGGCGCAGTGGTAAGCGCTGGGGTTAGTAATCCAAAAGTCGCCGGATCGAATCTCGCGCCATGCAACTTTTCTTTATTATTTCTTTTTTGTAATTCAAATATATATATAATTCCCGGCAATCAGTTGCAACAATTATGCATATAATAAGTTGTTGAAAGTCGTTTGTCATGGAAAAATAAAACTTGAAATAAAACACAATATCACAAATGGTTTTCAAGTGGATACAATTTATTGAAAAGTTCGGTATACAATCGCACATAATTAACAATTAGTGACCAGAAGTAGCTGGAGTATCGCACGAACCAGAGTGATAGTTATCATAGAAACATGGAAAGCAGAAAACAGCACGACATCGAGGACATCTGATAAACGCGTTTTTACAAGAACAATTGTTTTTTAAATATCTGTTGGGAAACACACCTGATTGACATTCTGAAAAAATTATTCTATCGTTCGTCAGGTTTGATGCATACCACGCGTATCGTATCATAACGGCAAAAATCGGAGAAGACAATTGATGGTGGACGATGGATATATATATATATATGTGTGTGTGTGTGTGTGTGTGTGTGTGTGTGTGTGTGTGTGTGTGTGTGTGTGTATACATTTGAATTACAAAAAACAAAATAAAAAATTTTGCATGGCGTGAGATTCGATCTGGTGACCTTCGGATTACGAACCCGAGTGCTTACCGCTGTGCCATGACACTGCAGAAAGTTACTGATCGTAGAGAGTATTTCACCACAACGGTTTCTTTTAACTGTCGATTTTCTCGACAACGGCCGAGAAGTGCATCTTGGTGCTTTGCCACTTTACACCTTTGGCCATATGCTTTTATTATGCACAGTATGAATCGAATCTGAATTTCACAATTGGCGGCCTCCCCTTGTCAGACAAAGTTTCTGCTGCAGCAAAAATTGTATTAAATGAAGCTGATTCTAAAAGATCTGTGTTAAGTGCTACAGTAATAAATTTCTACAGTATGAGGTTATAAGTTCTGTTTTTCTGCTGTTTTTCTGTGATAAATTAAGTGCTTGTATTATCACAATGAATACTTTCACTTTTCTTGTGTATTAAATGGTGATTTTAGAATTCTGTTCAACGTTTCGGCACCAGGTCAGAAAGTGAAATGTACTCACCCCCCCCCCCTCCTCGAAACTTTACCAGAAAAAGCTGCTACCTTATCACACATTATATAGCTTATAGCAGATCCAAAAGAAGTTATGAAACTGATAATGATAAATTACTTTAGTCTTCTGAGAGAGTAGTTCATCTATAAGAAATATAAAATAATATTAAGACAAACGCAGTGGTATGAAGTTTCATTAATGTCTATAAAGAGTTTAAGTGTACATTGCTGTCCATGTAAATGATTATTTTTTGCGGAGGGGGGGGGGGGGCTGTTATATATTCACTCTGCTGTAAATGAATCCTCTGGGATATGTCACTTTAACTGAATAAAGTGTTTGGGTATGTGTAGTAAATAATGTCTATTCACCAGAAGTGAACAGCAAGGTTATTGTGTAAAGCAGATAACCACACATTGTGCAGAACGCTTTCCAAGGCTCTTCGATTTCTTTCTTCCCAATACATATATTCCTTAACGGTTTTTCTTACTGACAACAAAAACAAGTTTCCACTGAACTATGACATACTTGACGTAATACAAGGCAATCAAACTTATTTTCATGTGCACTTTGCATACTTGCCCAAGAGGAGTAATGGATTCTGCTGTAGAGGTATGGTATTCAGCAAGTTCACATATAACATAAAGCAAGAAACTGGGAATTTCTACAAATTCAAAAGAAAAAATACTTAAATTAGCCATTCTTTTTGTTGCTTGAAGATCTAGATTCAATTGTTAAAAAGTTCTGTTGTTACATGGTAGGTACAAATGTGTGTTATAAAGCTATATCTTAAATAGTAATGCACTACAAGCAAGATTCACTTTTTGTGAGTATTTTGTTTGGAAAATTCAAGTGTAGTTAAGTTACTATTAAGCTACCCGTGGGACAAAAACAGCAAGTATTTAGTGTAACTGTGGATGCAGCAGCATTTTTCAAAGTAGCAGCTTTCTTTTCTACTTTAATTAATTAGATGCTGTAGGTATGAAAATAACGGTGGAGTGTAGAGATTAATGTTCATACAGATTGTCTACAATTTGCTTGTTGTTACTGTAGATCCTGATTCATGCCACACCACTGAGGGCTCTCCATTTACAGTGTAGTGTTGTTGGAGATCATATTTTGTGCTTTGTATTAGCAGCATAATTAGTGACCTTCATATAAGTGCAGAGAAGTCTTCTGTTCAACCTACACACTTCACAACCAGATAAAAATCTCAATTGTGAAACGGGACTATTTCAAAATCCTTGCACAGGTATTTCCATTAGTTGAAAGTTACGACAGATGCTAGTCCCTGGCTGTAAAACTTGATAACTGACTAAGAGTCTGAGATGACATATCGTTAACATCTAGCTCACTACCCAAGTATAATCATTGTTTTATAACATATTACGATAGATATCATTTCGGTACTATCTGTACTGGATTAAGCAAAAGTCAGAAAATATTTGCTCTTATTTTGTGCAAATACCTGGCGTTATGCACATAAATGAATTTCATTGCTTACAAAATCGTATTAAAACATTTTATACGTGTTATTGTGGAATCATTAGAAATCCAGTCCTTCATGTGAATTTGTTATTTTGTCTTCCACTCCTGTGGAAACGGTGAACTACAAGAATTCAGATTGAAAAAAAAAGGATTCACTAAAGAACAGTGAATCTGTCGCTTGTTAATTCGTTTCAACTTGACCACATGTAACAACGATAACCATTGCTTTATTATCAGGAACTTTGGAGTAACTAGGTCAACTGCAGTGCCACATGTGTAACAGTAGTACTGCAGTTCGCTGGATTGTCAGAATCAGTGCTTGATTTCAGCTGTAAATGAGAAAAACTGTAACTGTCAGCTCCACTTCAAACAGTGCGTAATGACAGGAACTCGGCTTTCTGCCCTGTGTCATGTGACTTAGATATTGGCTTCAACCACAGTCTATTAACACGATGGATATGGACATGCCGGCCTATGTTATATGTGGTCTTTGGTGCCTCGGCGATACAGATAGCTGTACTGTAGGTGCAAACAGAATGGAGGGGTATCTGTTGAGAGGCCAGACAAACGTGTGGTTCCTGAAGAGGGGCAGCAGCCTTTTCACTAGCTTCAGGGGCAACAGTTTGGATTTTTGACTGATCTGCCTTTGTAACGCCAACCAAAACGACTCTGCTGTGCTGGTACTGCAAACAGCTGAAAGCAAGGGGAAACTACAATTGTAATTTTTCCTGAGGACATGCAGCTTTACTGTATGGTTAAATGATCATGGCGTCCTCTTGGGTAAAATATTCCGGAGGTAAAATAGTCCACCATTCGGATCTGGGGCAGGGACTACTAAGGAGAACATCGTTATCACCAGAAATAAAACTAGTATTCTACGGATTGGAGTGTGGAATGTCAGATACCTTATCAGGCAGGTAGGTTAGAAAATTTAAAAAGGGAGGTGGACAGGTTAAAGTTAGATACAGTGGGTATTAGTGAATTTCGGTGACAGGAGGAGCAAGACTTCTGGTCAGGTTTTTACAGGGTTATAAATACAAAATCAAATAGGGGTAATGCAGGTGTTAGGTTTAACAATGAATGAAAAAATTAGAATGTAGATAAGCTACTGCGAACGGCGTAGTGGACTCATTATTGTAGCCAAGATGGACATGAAGCCCACGCCTACCAAAGTAGTACAAGTTTATATGCCAACCACCTCAGCAGATGATGAATTGATTGAAGAAATGTATGCTGCAATAAAATAAATTATTCAGATAGTGAAGGGAGACCAAAATTTAATAGCCAAGGGGTACTGGAGTTCGATAGTAGGAAAATGAAGAGAAGGGAAAGTAGTAGGTGAATATGGACTGAGGGTAAGGAATGAAAGAGGAAGCTGCCTGGTGGAATTTTGCGCAGACCATAACGTAATCATTGCCAACACTTGGTTTAAGAATCATGAAAGAGGGCTGTATATGTGGAAGAAGCCTGGAGACACTGGAAAGTTTCAGATAGATTATATAATGGTAAGACAGAGATTTAGGAGACCAGTTTTAAATTTTAAGACATTTCCAGAGGCAGATGAGAACTCTGACCAAAATTTATTGGTTATGAACTGTAGACTAAAACTGAAGAGACTGGAAAAACGTAGGAATTTAAGGAGATGGGACCTGGATAAACTGAAAGGTCCAGAGGCTGCAGAGAGTTTCAGAGAGAGAGTTAGGGAACAATTGACAAGAACAGTAGAAGAACAATGGGTAGCTTTGAGAGACGAAACAGTGAAGGCAGGTAGTGGTTCAAGTAGATAAAAAGACGAGGGCTAGTAGAAATCCATGGGTAACAAAAGAGATATTGACTTTAATTGATGAAAGGAGAAAATATAAAAATTAAGTAAATAAATCAGGCGAAAAGGTATACAAACGTCTGAAGAATGAGATTGATAGGAAGTGCAAAATGGCTAAGCAGGGAGGGCTAGAGGACAAATGTAAGGCTGTAGAAGAATGTATCACTACGGGTAGATTCTGCCTACATGAAAATCAAAGAAAGCTTTGGAGAAAAAGCCAAAAGCCTTGTTGCAGTGGTAACACTGGTTCCTGTCAGATCACTGAAGTTAAGTGCTGTTGGGCTGGGTTGCACTTGGATGGGTGACCATCCAGTCTGGCGAGCGCTGTTGGCAAGCAGGGTGCACTCAACCCTTGTGAGACTAACTGAGGAGCTACTTGACTGAAAAGTAGCGGCTCCGGTCTCGGAAACTGACATACTGCCGGGAGAGCGGTGTGCTGACCACATGCCCCTCCTATGAGCTGAGAATGACACGGCATCTGGTCAGTACCATTGGGTCTTCATGGCCTGTTCGGAAGGATTGTTGGAGAAAAGAGAACTACCTGCATGAATATCAAAAGCTGAGATGGAAAACCAGTCCTAAGCAAAGAAGAGAAAGCAGAAAGGTGGAAGGAGCACATAGAGGGCTATACAAGGGTGATGTACTTGAGGGCAGTATTATGGAAATGGAAGAGGATGTAGATAAAGATGAAATGGGAGATATGATACTGTATGAAGAATTTGACACAGCATTGAAAGATCTATGTCAAAAAAGACCCTGGGAATAGTCAACATACCATTAGAACTATTGACAGCCTTGGGAGAGCCAGCTCTGACAAAACTCTTCCATCTGATGAGCGAGATGTACGAGACAGGCGAAATACCCTCAGACTTCAAGAAGAAGAGAATAATTCCAATCCCAAAGAAAGCAGGTGCTGACAGGTGTGAAAATCACCGAACTACCAGTTTAATAAGTCACTGTTGCAAAATACTAACACAAATTCTTTATAGATGAGTGGAAGAACTGGTAGGAGCCAGTCTTGGGGAAGATCAGTTTGGATTCGGTAGAAAAACCTGGGGCAACATTGACTCTATGACTTATCTCAGAAGGTATGTTAAGGAAAGGCAAATCTACATTTCTAGCATTTGTAGACTTAAGAGAAGGCTTCTGACAATGTTGACTGGAATACTCTTTTTCGAATTCTGGATGTGACACGGGTAAAATACAGGGAGTGAAAGGCTATTTACAATTTGTACAGAAACTAGATGGCAGTTATAAGAGTCGATGTTATTCAATGAGTTTTTGAGCAAGCAGTAAAGGAAAGAAAAGAAAAATTTGGAGTAGGAATTAAAGTCTATGGAGAAGAATTAAAAACTTCGAGGTTTGCCGATAACAATGTAATTTTGTCAGTGAGCAAAGTGGCTGGAAGAGCAGCTGAATGGAAGGGACAATGTATTGAAAGGGAGATATAAGATGAACGTCAACAAAAACCAAACGAGGATGATGGAATGTAGTTGAATTAAATCAGGTGATGCTGAGGGAATTGGATTATGAAATGCGACACTTACAGTAGTAGATGAGTTCTGCTTTTTGGGAAGCAAAATAGCTGATGATGGTCGAAGTAGGGAGGGTATAAAATGCAAGAAATTTTTAAAAATTGAGTATAGATTTAAATGTCAGGAAGTCCTTTCTGAAAGTATTTGTATGGAGTGCAGCCATGTATGGAATTGAAACATGGATGATAAGTAGTTTGGACAAGAAGAGAATAGAAGCTTTCGAAATGTGGTGCTACAGAAGAATGCTGAAGATTAGATGGGTAGATCACATAACTAATTAGGAGGAGAGGAAATTGTGACACAACTTGACTAGAAGAAGGGATCCGTTGGTAGGACACATTCTGAGACATCAAGGGATCAATAATTTAATACTGGAGGGAAGTGTGGAGGGTAAAAATCATAGAGGGAGACCAAGAGATGAATATACTAAGCACATAGGGAAGGGTGTAGGTTGCAGTAGTTATTCGTAGATGAAGAGACTTGCACAGGATAGAGTAGCATGGTGAGTGGCATCAAACCACGTCTCTGGACTGAAGACCACAACAATAACAACAACATGGTGTAGTACCCCTTTTTAGGGCCAAGCCAAAGATCTTTATCAAAGAAATTTCAAAAATATTTGCTCATATTTCTTTGTCAAAGAAATATGGCAGTGTAATATCGGCTTACGTTTCTGATAACAAGATGGCGGCTAGAGTGAAGGTAAAGCAAGTGTTCTTCCAGAAAAATGTAAATTTTGCTGTAAAAAAGGAATCGTGTGAAACCTGTAAAGACGAAATTACGAAACTGAATGAACGCATAACGAGCTTACAGTTCATAATCGGTAGTTTGAAAACGGATATTTCGAAAATACAACAACAAAACAGTGAGCTGAATACGCTAAAATTTGCGCGAGATAGTTCGTCCGTTACGGAAAAGAGGTCAAATGCAAAGTGACATAACAGCAACACATAAGTGCATAATCAGAAAACCTGTGAACGTAACACAAGTTTTGTGCACGAAAACACATTTCAAGTACTTTCCACTGCCGATAGTGAAAATGCAACAAATAGTTCGCATGAAAGATGAGAAAAGCAAAAAGACACTGTAAATAAGACAGGAGAAGAAAATTTATTGACCCAGACAAGCGTGAATGAGGTCACTGTAAATGTGCCTTCCAAAATTTGTGCCGAAGTGTTCAGTAAAACAATACAAAATGATTCCCACATTGTGAACTGCTATAACAGCAAACTGTGCTTTCAGTGGACTTGTGAGTAATCTAAAAGAAACAACTAATACATATTCGGGTGGTATAGTGAAACTGGAAGCCCCACTTGGTGAAATTAAAAAATTACTGCATCTGCAGAGGTAAAAAAATCTGCACAATAAAGACTGTTGTGCTTCTGGGAGGCGCAAACGACGTCTGCAAAAATGAAACAGCGAATGCTACGTGCGATCTTAAACAGTATCTGAGAAACCTCTCATACAAATGTAGTAATGGTCAATATTCCGCATCGCTGTTATGTTGTAGGAAGGTCATGTGTTAATATGGAAATAAAAAGTGACAATAACCAGTTTGTAAGAACTTACAGACATTTGAAAAACGTGGAATGTGTTGATATAAGCAATATTGGACGTAGATTCTACACACAACACACACTTTACATGAATCGCTTGGGGAAAAAAGATCTGGAGAACCTGATAACCAAGGAAATAAAAAACCAAAATGATAATGAAATCGTCATTGGCAGACTCCATAATGCAGCAATTCAAAAAGAGCTAAAAGCATTAGAACCATCATCAGCACCAGCAAAGCATGTAAAAAAAGACGAAGTGTTAACAGAAGGAACAGTGGACAGCGATTTGAACGACAAGAGAACTACAGTTCCTCGTCTTTCAAATATTTTTTTAGACGAAAACAAGAAAAACGAGAAGACTCTAAGTTTACAAGAAAGCACAGGAGTAGTGGCAGAACCAACATTTGAAGTATCAGTAACAGCATCACCGTCAACAACAACAATATTAAGTTTTCCTGCGTATCGACAAGCGACAGCATGAAGGCGAAGATCAAAAGAGGAAAGAAGGCAGTGAGATGACATCAGGCAATAGCCCGCTGACATGGACCGCACCATGACAGAAGCGCTCTCAAGCTGAAGAGAATATAAGTGCCGCTCCTGCCAGTCTTGGCCGTACAGTATTTGCGCTCAGTATCAGATTGGGACTCCCAGACTAGAACAGTATTACCACAGTACTAGCGGGAAGCACTACAATAGCAGTGATTTGTGATCCATATCAACTGCTTACATGGACCTTGTCTACAGCAAAGGACTTTTATTGTTTGCATGGTGCACATCGCTTGCGACACCGTCGTAAATTCGAAGTTAAGTCTTGTCAATCTGCTTTACTGAAATAAAAACTATTAATTTGATGTGCACGAATTGTTATATAGTTATCCGAGAACGCAGCATCGTTTAGGTACCCTACAAGCGATAAGCGACGAGTGGGCAGGACTCCACAACAGAAATGGCAGTATTAAGTACATTAGCAGCAGCACCAACAGCAGCAACAAGCAACTGACCACAGCCCAATGTACTGGTACGACCCAAAAGGTGCAGGAAACTTGTTCTTCTCAAGAATTTTTGGTATCTCACCAGGATATAGGAATGCATATAACAGCACAAAACGTAAATAAACCTGTAACCAGTTCTCATCCTAGTCGCCTACAGATTTTAAGCCTAAATATTCAGCGCAAATAAATCATTAAAACTTGAGGTAAAAATGAACGGTGCAAACATTTACTGCATGTGCATCATGGAGCATTTGTGCAGGTGTTTTGAACTAAGTAGTGTTAATATTCATCTGTATAACTTGGAAAGTCAGTATTATAGAAAAAATGCCAAAAACAGAGGTGTATGTATCTTTACTAAATCAAGTATCAGGTACAAAAGGAGGTGTGAAGCTGAATCATTGAGTGTGGAGAATCATTTTGAAGCAGCAGCCATACAGTTGTATGAAATACAGGGAAAATTCTAACCATAGCAATATACAGACCATCTACTTGGGATACAGACATATTCATTTATCAATTACATACACTGCTTAACATTTTTTTTTTTACTGAAAGAGCCACTGTAGTTTTCTGTGACGATTTCAACATAAATCTTATGAATGAAAGTAGGCTAAAAAAACAATTTCTAAATCTATTATGTAGTTTCAACCTGTTTTCGCACATACACGAACCCACAAGAACAATATATAATACAAACAGTCTTATAGATAATATATTTTCAAATGTACAATCCCCAGAAGTAAAACTTTCTGCCAGATTAAAACTGAGTGCTGGACCGAGACTCAATTATCAGACCATAACGCTCTTGTCCTCAGAATTTCTTCAATGCCACCGCAAGGAAAAAAAGTGTACTTCGTGTATAAAAGAAGATTTTTCACTGAAAACTGTGTAGAATTTACAAATATCCTAACTAGTTACTCCTGGGCAGAAATGCTATCCCCAACAAATATGAATGATGCATATAACACTTTTTCTTCAATTTTTATTGGATATTTCGAAATGTGCTTTCCAAAGAAGCTATCAAGTATCACATCACATTACAGTACAAAGCCAAGTTCTTGAATCACAGTTGGCATAAAAACTTCCTGTGGAACTCTAAACAGACTAAATTCAAAATTGAAGTCATCTACAGATCCACAGTTCATTGAATATGTCGAGAATTACAAGAGGATATATCAAAAAGTAACTGCCAAGGCAAACTTTATGAGTAATGACAACTTAACAAGACAGCCTGATAAGAAATCAAAAGCCATATGGGATATTGTGAAGACTGAAACAGGAAAGAGTTGTGAAGACTAGGAAATGTCCATATAAAAAAAAAAGATTTGCCAATTTACATCAACAATTATTTTATAAATGCAACAACTTCATTAAACTCAACATTTACAAACAAAGAAAAACCAAAATTTCCCAAAGCTGCTTGGAGCATAATGACAGATGGACATGAAGTGTTCAAAATAATAAAAAGGTAGAAACCTAAAATGTCAGGAGGAGTACATGAGGTACCTGTTTATATCATGACCTGGGCCTTGTGATTTAGTGAAGGAGTGTTTCTGGAAAGGATAAAAATCTCAAAAGTGAAGCCATATTTAAAAAATGGCGACAAGTATAAGGTAAAAAACTATCGGCCAATATCACTCCTTCTGGGATTTTCGAAAATAATAGAAAATTAATGAAACACAGAATCAACAAATATCTAAATTACCATAAGTTACTAAATAGAAATCAGTGTGGCTTCCAGGCAGGTAAAAATACACAAACAGCACTAATGTGCTACACTGAACAATTAATCAAAACTCTAGAAAAAGACAATAGCATAGTAGGAATAAATTTAGATCTCTCCAAAGCATTTGACACTGCCAATCATGGCATTCTGGAAGCATTAGGTATTCAAGGTACAGGGAAGAAGTGGTTTGAATCACCCTCACAAAACAGAACACAGGTTGTAGGACTGAAATGAAATGAGTGTACGTCATTGTGGGCTGGGAGTCCCCCATTTGGGGAAGTTCGGCTGCCGAGGGCAAGTACTTATTGCATTCGACGCCACATTGGGCGACTTGCGCGCCGAAGATGGGGGTGAAATGATGATGAGGACAAGACAACACCCAGTTCCTGAGCGGAGAAAATCTCCTGCCCCAGCCGGGAATCGAACGCCCCTTGAGTGGAATTCCACTGCTCCGACCACTCAGCTAACGGGGCGGACATTGTAGGACTAATGCCAGATTACTCCAACCACAAAATAAGTTTAGTATCAGACGCAAGAAAAGTGGAAAAAGGAGTACGGCAAGGCAATACTCTAAGCCTCCTTTTGGTTCTTGTCTACATAAATGACATTCACACCTCAGATGGTGCAGCATAGGCCAAATTATTTGCAAATGACACTAGTGTGATAATAGGTGCACTAAAGCATAACTGCTGATCAAGTAATAAAGAATGTCCACACTTGGTTCAATGCAAGCCGGTTGACATTAAATTCTAATAAAACAAACTATACGCAGTTTGGGACAATATGGCAAAATGTTAACTTGGTTGGTTGTTGTGTGACAAGGCCATAGATAGAGTGGCATCAGCAAAAGTGCTGGGAATTCATGTACATGAAAATGTAGTGAAGCTTGTGCAGAAGCTTAACTAAGCCTGCTTTGATCTTAGAGTTACTGCAAATGTTGTTGCTGCAGAGGGTGCCAGGATGGCATATTTTGGCGATTTTTAGTCTCTTGCAACATACAGAACAATAATTTGTAGTTCTACCACTTGTGTATAAAACAAATCTCTCTGTTACAGCAGAGGGCTACTCAAATAATAACACACAGTCATCCACAGACACAATGCAAACCCTTATTCAACAAGCTTAAAGTTCTATCAGTACCTTCCTTATATACAGGGTGATTCACGAAGATACACAATTATTTCAACCTGTTATTCTAAAAGTAAAACTACAGAAAAAACTTCATATAAACATGTTTAGTTACAGAGTTACGGCTAACAAAAGATTTTCTCTGAAATTTAGCAACTTCACTAATATGAAGCCATTGCAAAACTGTACGAGGTTAAAGTAAAGTACGATTTCCATTATTTTGTTGTTATTGGTCTGGTGAATCTAATAAAACATGTCCCACACTTTTATCTGCAGTAGTTTTCTAGAAAATTCACAGAACAAAGATTATTATACAAGTAAATTTGTTTACTTTCCATTAAGATTGTAGAAACTTGTATGTCATTGTGGGAAACCGTTAGTGAGTTGTTTCAGTCGTTTCCTAACCTTGAAACGCGTTAGTTCTCTGTATTGTTCAATGAAAGAACATAATAACAACAGTGTATTAAGTGAAACCACATACTAACTGTTGTAGTATGTAGATTACTTCTGGAATAGGGGTGCCTTTCAAATTTACGACAAAGGAATACGTCAATACGGTGTTTATTTATGGAAAATGTCATGGTAATGCTATGGCTACAATTAATGAATATCGTGTACGTTGTCCGAATGCACAAACCATTACCTGAGTATTTCGAATGTTATGGGAGACAGGTTCTCTACCTAGCTGTGGTGTCACCGCCAGACACCACACTTACTAGGTGGTAGCCTTTAAATCGGCCGCGGTCCGTTAGTATACGTCGGACCCGCGTGTCGCCACTATCAGTGATTGCAGACCGAGCGCCGCCACACGGCAGGTCTAGAGAGACTTCCTTGCACTCGCCCCAGTTGTACAGCCGACTTTGCTAGCGATGGTTCACTGACAAATTACGCTCTCATTTGCCGAGACGATAGTTAGCATAGCCTTCAGCTACGTCATTTGCTACAACCTAGCAAGGCGCCATTGTCAGTTGCTATTTATCTTGTGATGCATGTACCGTCAAGAGCTATGTTCACCACTTATGGATTAAAGTTAAGTATTCCAGCAGCTTCGTACTTTATCTATCTACCTATCTACATTTATACTCCGCAAGCCACCCAACGGTGTGTGGCGGAGGGCACTTTACGTGCCACTGTCATTACCTCCCTTTCCTGTTCCAGTCGCGTATGGCGTATGGTTCGCGGGAAGAACGACTGTCTGAAAGCCTCCGTGCGCGCTCTAATCTCTCTAATTTTACATTCGTGATCTCCTCGGGAGGTATAAGTAGGGGGAAGCAATATATTCGATACCTCATCCAGAAACGCACCCTCTCGAAACCTGGCGAGCAAGCTACACCGCGATGCAGAGCGCCTCTCTTGCAGAGTCTGCCACTTGAGTTTATGAAACATCTCCGTAACGCTATCACTGTTACCAAATAACCCTGTGACGAAACGCGCCGCTCTTCTTTGGATCTTCTCTGTCTCCTCCGTCAAACCGATCTGGTACGGATCCCACACTGATGAGCAATACTCAAATATAGGTCGAACGAGTGTTTTGTAAGCCACCTCCTTTGTTGATGGACTACATTTTCTAAGCACTCTCCCAATGAATCTCAACCTGGTACCCGCCTTACCAACAATTAATTTTATATGATCATTCCACTTCAAATCGTTCCGCACGCATACTCCCAGATATTTTACAGAAGTAACTGCTACCAGTGTTTGTTCCGCTATCATATAATCATACAATAAAGGATCCTTCTTTCTATGTATTCGCAATACATTACATTTGTCTATGTTAAGTGTCAGTTGCCACTCCCTGCACCAAGTGCCTATCTGCTGCAGATCTTCCTGCATTTCGCTACAATTTTCTAATGCTGCAACTTCTCTGTATACTAGTCTCAATTACTTTACCTGTTCCAGATATTCATTATTTAAATTATGAATGACACTTGCAGGCTCTCCAGAAACATCATTTTTGATGAATTAAATTGGGTTAAACGTTTCTGCTTACCACTTGTAATCGGCACTTCTTGGAGAAGTGGAGAAGTTCTGAATGATGCCTGACATGTACAATTTTCCTCCTCAAGATCCTGATCTTTTTTTTAATATTTCGATTATTTGTGTACAATGACAAATTTGATAAGCTTGTCTCACTGATTTTGATAACACAAATTTTGTTGCTGATTGAAAATACATTGCAGTTTATTATTACCAATGTCAATAGGCTACAGTGTGGTAAATGCCCAAACATTACAAATGTTGGAAATTATCTAATTTGAAGAAAGATTATGACGGGTTTAGTTGTTAGTGATTGCCTGCAATAAGACCAGTGATTATGAATGAGGTATGCAGCTGAATTTCACTAATACAAGTGTAACCTTTATATCATGCATATTTCTGCCTATGCTACCTCCTTTCTAAAGTAAGCCACGTTAACTTGTTCATATAATTTATAGCGATGAGTTTAGTATGTGACCCACAATTATTGGCTCACATGACCAAATCGTTGTATGGAATGGGGAAAGTATATTAATTTTCCAAGCGAAATAACTGAGTAGCGAGATTCTTTGACTTCTGTTACCTCATGATTCTTAAACGCAACACATTTCTGCAGGAAAATCCCTCAAGGGAATAAAATTACCTAATAATTTACTAAAGCTTCGCAAGGTCTAGATGTACTGTTCCTTTAAATGGCTGTCAGGCGTCTAATACTTATTTTCTTGAATAAAATGGTGCGAGACTGGACTCAAAAAGCTATACACACATGTGCAATGATCTCGTTGGAACAGGGTTTTTAAATGCTTAGGAGTCTACCAGAAATATGTACTCTTCGCATATAAAACGGTTGAAGGTTATCTTGTGAAGATTACAAGGGATGCAGAAAAACAGTTGGGGACAGCGATGTGATTTGACATAACGGGATGCAGTTTAACATAACAGTTGCGTCACTCCATCTCGTTTTTGTTACCCACAGGGACATCAGTGTCCCCAGAGGATAGCAAGCGACACTTCTGAATATGATATCGGATGAGTACGAATAGCACCTTTTATATTGGTCTGACATATAGTTTTTACAATAGGGAATCATTGTAGTGCCATAAAAATCGACAATAACTACATGACACCACATTTCACACTTTAGCTTTCTAAGGACCCTGGACATTACAGGAGACTTTATTTACAAGTATCTTGTAACATACAATTATTTACCGAATAATACCGTTTTCCTTTAACAGCAAATAATTTCTAGGAAACACCAGAAGACCTGACCTACTGCAGAAAGACATTCTATATCTACCCAATAAAGTGGAGGCCCGTTCGCTACAGTTTCAGCCAAATCAGTGAATCTGGAACGTAGGAATCCTGCTTAGAATGTAACACCTCCATTGAAACTTCCTGGCAGATTAAAACTGTGCGCCCGACCGAGACTCGAACTCGGGACCTTTGCCTTTCACGGGCAAGTGATCTACCAACTGAGCTACCGAAGCACGACTCACGCCCGGTACTCACAGCTTTACTTCTGCCAGTACCTCGTCTCCTACCTTCCAAACTTTACAGAAGCTCTCCTGCAAGTTTCACAGTTTAATGTAAGAAATATGCCCCCAAAGCTGTAGTTTAAGATAAAGCGACACAGGCGTGAGAATAAATCGTTGAAAGTAATAAAACTGTTTCCCACCACAGAAGAAACCAATTCTACAATTATTGCTAAATTTGATCTAGAAGCAGCAAGAATCTTTAGCACATTGACTTTTGAAGCGAAAGTAATTACATTTAGAAAATTATTCCTGTATTAGAAAGCCAAGTGAAACTCCATAAAAATGTTTAAGTGTCAGGAAGAGTGCCTGTGATAATAAACAACAAACAACAGAAGTGTAGGCTTCGCATGTGTGGAATAAATATTTGTATTTCCTTGCTCTGATTGGAGTAAGCCGCAGACATACACTTATTTGAAAGTATTTTTTCGTGAATAAGATATAGAGTATGCCATTTAGTCAGTGCGGTTCGGCTGGTTTAACCTATATTTCACGATAATTCACTCCTTTTCGTAATAGAACGCACAATTATGACAACTATTTCCTTAATTAAGTAGAAAGTAATTAAAAATGAACATTATTCTAACGACGCACGTGAATGCTTTCTGACTACATTGAGTGCTTGTGTCGCTCCAACTGTCAAACGGTAACAACTTCCACACCAGAGAGTGTCGTGATGTATCTATTACACAGGACTTGAATTGGCCTAACATACCGTGTCATGACGTGACTGACAGTGTTAATACACTTTGACGAGATGGTGCTGTGATGGACAGTGTGAATTGGCCTTGACGGTGACGTGATATGACGTGATGTGCCCTGATGGGAGTGTCAGTGTCGATGATGCCATTTGAAATGCATTGGTGAATGTTTTGACGGGACGTGAAGGCCAGTGTGAATTGGCCTTTATGCTTTCCCACTACAAATATCACCGTGAAAACTTACATCCTGAGAAACCTTGACTTCACATAACAGTCCATGTTGGTGATGGCCTATGATTATGCCAAGGTTTGAAATTGGATTAGATTCAGTTTTCGTTCCATAGACCCAAAAAATGAGATGATTCTCGTGGGTGTGGAACATGTCAGAAAGTATGACATAAAAACATAAAACATTCGAATATAATACATACTACCCTGATTATATGTCAGGAGATAGTCGAAAATAAACTAATACCATGCAGTAAAGTGGGACATCAAATATTTACAGAATTAACACACTGTCAGACTGAAACACTGTTATTCACTATTAATAAATTTATCATACGCACAATACCTAATCTTGACTGTTGTGACGTAGTGTTGTCAAAACTGAATTCATACAGATATTTTTACTTAAGCTGACTTAACAAACTCTGTTAAGATATTCGTCTATAGAGTAGAAGGAGTTGCCTATCAAAAAGTCTTTCAGACTCTGATTAGACGGTACTTTATCTGAAACCAAGTTTTTAGTGGTTGCTGGCAATTTATTAAGAATGTGTGTTCCTAAATATTGGACCAAGGTAAGTAATTTCAGGCCTTTATGTAGATTCTTCTTATTTCTAGTTTTGATACTGTGTACTGAGCTATTAGTTGGAAATAAAGATGTATTACTTGCAACAAATTTCATTAAGGAATAAATATACTGAGAAGCAGTGGTTAGAATACAAAGTTCCTTGAACAGGTTTCTACAAGATGTTCTTGAATTTACACCACAAATGATTCTTATAACACGCTTTTGCACCCTAAAAACTTTTGCTCGGTTTGATGAGTGGCCCTAGAATATGATCCCACATGACAATAGAATGAAAGTAAGCGATGTATGCAAGTTTTTTTATATTTATATCTCCTACATCTGACATCATTCTCATGGCAAATACAGACCTGTTTAGGTTCTTAAGCAAGTCTGTGGCATGCCTTTCCCAACTGAATTTATTATCGAGTTGTAATCCCAGAAATTTAACACTGTCAACCTCTTCGATCTGCATGTCTTCATACGTTATAGTCATGCTGGAAGGAAATCTCTTACCGGTTCTGAACTGCATATAGTGGGTCTTCTCAAAGTTTAATGACAAAGAATTGGCTTTAAACCACTTATTAATGTCAGTGAAAATTTGATTAGCAGCTATTTCTAAATCTGTACCTGACTTGCTACTTATTGCAATGTTTGTATCATCTCAATGTAATGGTTGAGAGGTCATTAATATACACAATAAAAAGCAATGGACCCAAAATGGAGTCTTGAGGAACACCACATGTAATTAATTCCCAATCAGTAGAAGACTTACTGTTTACTACACAGGTATTTCGCAACGACAACCTTTGTTTCCTGTTAGATAGATAAGACTCAAACCACTTCGCAGCATTGCCGGTGGCACCATAATGCTCTAATTTATTTAGGAGAATGCTGCGGTTCACACAGTCAAAGGCTTTTGATAGGTCACAGAAAATGCCAACAGCCTTTAATTTATTATCTAATGACTTAAGTACACTCTCATTGTAATTGTAAATAGCTTTCTCTATATCAGAACCCTTCAGAAATCCAAACTGTGATGTGGACAGTACATCATTTTCAGTCAGATGCTTAAGGAGACGCTTGAACACAACCTTTTCAAATATTTTTGAGAAAGCCAGTAAAAGTGAAATTGATCCATAGTTTGATGGTATCTCTTTATCCCCCTTCTTGTAAAGGGGCTTATCTTCAGTATATTTTAGCCAGTATGGAAATGTTCCACTGATAAGAGATTCATTACACAAATAAGTCAAGATAGAACTTAACTCGTATGAGCACTGTTTGATTAAATTTCTTGATATGTTATCATAACGACTGTAATACATACACTCCTGGAAATTGAAATAAGAACACCGTGAATTCATTGTCCCAGGAAGGGGAAACTTTATTGACACATTCCTGGGGTCAGATACATCACATGATCACACTGACAGAACCACAGGCACATAGACACAAGCAACAGAGCATGCACAATGTCGGCACTAGTACAGTGTATATCAACCTTTCGCAGCAATGCAGGCTGCTATTCTCCCATGGAGACGATCGTAGAGATGCTGGATGTAGTCCTGTGGAACGGCTTGCCATGCCATTTCCACCTGGCGCCTCAGTTGGACCAGCGTTCGTGCTGGACGTGCAGACCGCGTGAGACGACGCTTCATCCAGTCCCAAACATGCTCAATGGGGGACAGATCCGGAGATCTTGCTGGCCAGGGTAGTTGACTTACACCTTCTAGAGCACATTGGGTGGCACGGGATACATGCGGACGTGCATTGTCCTGTTGGAACAGCAAGTTCCCTTGCCGGTCTAGGAATGGTAGAACGATGGGTTCGATGACGGTTTGGATGTACCGTGCACTATTCAGTGTCCCCTCGACGATCACCAGTGGTGTACGGCCAGTGTAGGAGATCGCTCCCCACACCATGATGCCGGGTGTTGGCCCTGTGTGCCTCGGTCGTATGCAGTCCTGATTGTGGCGCTCACCTGCACGGCGCCAAACACGCATACGACCATCGTTGGCACCAAGGCAGAAGCGACTCTCATCGCTGAAGACGACACGTCTCCATTCGTCCCTCCATTCACGCCTGTCGCGACATCACTGGAGGCGGGCTGCACGATGTTGGGGCGTGAGCGGAAGACGGCCTAACGGTGTGCGGGACCGTAGCCCAGCTTCATGGAGACGGTTGCGAATGATCCTCGCCGATACCCCAGGGGCAACAGTGTCCCTAATTTGCTGGGAAGTGGCGGTGCGGTCCCCTACAGCACTGCGTAGGATCCTACGGTCTTGGCGTGCATCCGTGCGTCGCTGCGGTCCGGTCCCAGGTCGACGGGCACGTGCACCTTCCGCCGACCACTGGCGACAACATCGATGTACTGTGGAGACCTCACGCCCCACGTGTTGAGCAATTCGGCGGTACGTCCACCCGGCCTCCCGCATGCCCACTATACACCCTCGCTCAAAGTCCGTCAACTGCACATACGGTTCACGTCCACGCTGTCGCGGCATGCTACCAGTGTTGAAGACTGCGATGGAGCTCCGTATGCCACGGCAAACTGGCTGACACTGACGGCGGCGGTGCACAAATGCTGCGCAGCTAGCGCCATTCGACGGCCAACACCGCGGTTCCTGGTGTGTCCGCTGTGCCGTGCGTGTGATCATTGCTTGTACAGCCCTCTCGCAGTGTCCGGAGCAAGTATGGTGGGTCTGACACACCGGTGTCAATGTGTTCTTATTTCCATTTCCAGGAGTGTAGATTGTAAGGATTTTATGATGGATGCTACTTCTTTGGAAGATGTGAGTATCATTTCGATTTTACTGAAGTTATTTTTAAAGACTGGTCTCAGATACTCCATTGCACTGTTCACCAAACCTGATAACCCCAAACTGTCTTTAACAGAAATGAAGTAGTTATTTAAGAGGTTTGCAACAGTAACTGTACATGTTACCAAAGTTTCATTTATTTTTAGAGCTATCTGTTCCTCTTCCTTTTTGGCTCCACCTGTCTCTGTCCTCACAACATCCCATACAGATTTTATTTTGTTACCTGATGTAATGATCTTTTCCTCATAATAAAGCTGCTTCGATTTCTGGATTACTTGCTTCAATATTTTGCAATATTCTTTGTAATGCATTACAATTCTAACGTCAGAGCTGTTCCTAGATAGTAGATAGTCTCCTTTTTGTCCCACATGAAATCTTTATTCCTTGTGTAATCCATGGTTTATTTTTTGACTTGTGTGTGAGTTGAGTTACCTTTAAGGGAAAACAATTCTTAAAAGTGGAGGCAACTTTATTAATGAATGCTTTGTATTTTCCATTTGAGTCAGACGTATTGTAAACAACTATCCAGTCCATGTCTTTGAGCAATTTCCTGAATTGCTCAATTTTTGACTTATTTATTACGCTCCATACTCAGATTTAATAGATTTTTTTCCCGACAAGTTTCAACATTTAACACAAACTGCTGCATTTCATGATCAGATAGCCCATTTACTATTGGTTTAGTGATATGACTTTTTTCCCTAGATTTGTCTACAAAGATATTATCAATAACAGCCTCAGAGCATTTACCTAGCCTAGTAGCAAAGTTCAAAGTAGGAACTAAATTGAATGATAGTGTTACTGACTGCAATAACTGTTCACTGACTGAGCTTTTCAATAAATCCACATTAAAATCTCCAGCGAACACTATTTCCTTGTTTGTTGCTATCAGGTGGGACAGCAGAGCTTCCAGATTTTTTATGAAGAGGTTAAAATTTCCTGAAGCAGATATGTATATACCTACTATTATAAAGGACATATTATGAAATACCACTTCTGTTGCACAAGCTTCTAAGTGCTGCTCTGAGCAAAATTTATTAATATCAATATTCTTGAAATCAAAACAGTTTCTGACAAATATGGCAACTCCTCCTTTCTCCAGATTTCTTCTAAAGAAATAAGAAGTTAACTCGAATCCTGTAACATTTAACATATCTATACCAGTGGTCACATGATGTTGAGAAGGGCAGATTATATCAACTGGTTTGCTGAACTCTAATTCTTCAACACAAATAAGCAACTCATTAAGCTTACCCCTTAGTCCTCGGATATTCTGATGCAATAGTTATAGCTGATTTTGTGCATTGGTTGAATTACAACTGGATGAACCTAATTTTCCTGCCAATTTTTGAGTATCTTTAGTTTCAGTGGGAGGCTGTCTGCGTGAATTGTATACATTGAAATTTGCTTTGTGCCTGCCTGTTTTATCAATGTGAATATTATTTTAGCCTGTCTCTGAACAACTTTTGTTTCTGCCCTTCTTACCCTAAAAAACTGCTGATCTGTCACTTGTAACCACTGGTACTGTACCACTTGTGACTGTGCCCCCCCCCCCCCTTAAGTTATTTGCTATTAGTCCTTGACAGTTTTCTCTTCCCTATCCTGTTGAGGTGAAGGCCATGCCTAGTATTGTCCCACCTGCTGATAGAGTCAATAGGAACCACATTGATATGAGACCCCCTGCCTGATCCAAGCAGCTGTTCCACCTCTAAATTAACTCTCCTAACAGAAGAGCTTAAATGAGGCCGATCATGGCGACTCATAACAGACACAAGCCAAAAACCAGTATGTCTAGTTGCTGAAGCTATCTTTACCAGGTCACTCTCAATTGAATAATTTCGGTTCCTATCTATGCTGTTGCCCACCCCACCCACTATTACCACGGTGTCTTCCTTTGTGAAGTCTTTACAAAATGAACCTACATCCTCTATCATCTGACCCAGACTTGCACTAAGTTTAAAAAAAGCTTGTGACCTGGTAATCTGACCCTAGTTCGTCCTGTAACAGTTGGCCAACACCTCTACCAAGGAACTACCTAACAACAAAACTTTCTTCTTCTTCGCAGCTTTTCCTGACTTCTTACTTTTCAAACACTTTTTGAAAGTTTTATATCCTGTCTACTTCTATCTCTATTTGTGGCTCATCAGTTTCCAACTGTGACAACAGATGAAATCTGTGTTCCACATTCACGACCACACTGTCTGAAAACGTCTTATTCCTATTTCTTCTATAACCTGTTGTCACTTCCCACCTCTCTTTTCCCTTCTCCCTCCTTAACCTTTCCAGATGTAGTTTCGCTTTATGCACTTTGGGATCTTTTGACGTTGCGAGACATGAGGGCAAGTGTGAGTAGTCACGATCTGGAGATATTTAATTCTCTGCAGAAAGTCCAGCAGCAGCTTCTAGTAAGATTTTGCAATTTTAAGCAGCTGCGGTCTTGTCCTTGCATAAACATGTATGACGCCTACATATTTCAATAGATTCAGCAATGAACTTTGTTTACTTTATTTTTTTATTTTCATGCAAGTCTCAAGTGCGACATTTCCGGTATTTGTGTGTAGATTATCTTTGGAATTAGTGTAGCGTCATCTATGTTCATTGAGTGTGTCATCTTCCATTTGAGGTTTGCCCATTTCCTGTCGTGTTAGCGTGAGACTGCTGAGCTGGACATTGTGCTGTGAAAATGAGGTAAGGATGTGATCTGCAAATTTTTATTTTAATCTTTAGTTTGTAAACCATGTTCATTTTGTGTTCAACCGTATGTTTTGTTTTAATGATTTATATAACTTGATTTCAGTTCGAAGGTTTCGAGGGATACCCTGTACGAGTGTATAGGTGCTGTGCTCTCGCACGCGAAGGAAAAGCAGAGGAAATTTGTTGAAACTGTGGAGATCCAAATTGGCTTGAAGAATTATGATCCGCAGAAGGACAAACGATTTTCGGGCACAGTGAAGTACGTGATAACCTGACTCGAGATACCTTTATTTCTACTACAGAATGTTTCCAAAGCACTGAATAGCTTAACATAATTCATAACTTTGGGAAATAGTGTGAGGTCTATTTCATTTCGACACGGTTGTTAGTGAAATAAAGGCATCTCATGCTATGTCAGGGAGCTGGGAAGATCCTGGCGGACCTGCACCCAGGGTCTTAAAATAATTGGGGAGGTAGTTAACTACCGTTAATTTATTCGTTGTCCTTTATGGCGGTAAGTCAGCAAAGGAGCAGTAGGCTAGTTTGAAAATCTGTAAACTATGCGAGAAGTGTGTATGTAACCACGTGGTTTGTCTATGCAGGTACTGATATTACTTTGGCATTGTTTTGTTGTTGAAGGAACTTAACGTGAACTTTTCTTTTCACAGAATTGCATTGCTACTTAAATTTAGGTTATTGTTGCAAAAACTGCCATGGGTTGATACTAGGTGGTAGTCGGGAAAGTGTAAGAGACCACTTTCTTCACTTATGCCATAGGGTAGCTGTAGACCTGTGTATTGCTTGGAGTGGAAGGATAAGACGTTGAGTTCATCAGTGTTAAAAAAGGTAGTAAAATAGTTCAGCATTTACGCTGAGCATGAAGGCCATATCAAGACTAATGGTTATTTGATTCATGCTTAGATTTCTAATGCAGGTATAGGAAGGAATCTTACAGTATGACAGTTATAGGAAGCACAATAAAATATAATTTCCTACAATTTGTAATATTCGTGTTTGTATTGTTGTAGATGGGACTTCCCTGATCTTTTTAACTGTAAAAGATATTTGACAATTTTTCTCAAGTTGTTTGATAACTGGGAGAAACATGTAGCAAACAGTGTGCACATGTGGGCTTGGGAATGAATTGATATGCTAAAAACTATTTGAGTGTGACTGCCTGTACAAATTGTAAGATATTGCATTAATTTAGTTGCATTGGTGCTGAACAGTGGAAGTGTGGTTGTGAGGAAAGGCTGAATATAGTATTAGGTTCTGGTAGTGGCATTACTTTCCATGGTTTAAGTGAAATCCATAATGAATCTTATACTTATGTAGGTTTCATACACTGGAACTAGAGAATTAAAGTCAAAAAGTCAGATATTTAAGAACTATTTTATTTTAATAGAATGTTGCTAAACTGTTGAAGACTCGTATGTTTTTTTGTACAGTCATGTTTTTCCTCCTTAAGGCAGTGCAAAATTTTGACTTTGCAACATGGGGTAAACCATATAGTATTTTTCTGAAGTTGTGTAATTACTGATTCATAATAGGGTAAAATATCAGAACACACCTTGAGTTTTTTGGAAACAAGGCAAGTCAGTGAGGATAGTTTAACCCTTCAATAGCTGTTATGTTCTGAAATGCAGTTTTGAGTGGCCTTTGGGTGTTAAAGTGCTGTTCATGAAACCTGGGGCTACAGGCCATCCCCTGAGAGCTAGTGAGTGATATCTGTGCTCGGGGTTGTGAGCTGTTCACAAATATTATACAGTGGATTTTGTGCTGCTTGTTAGGAGCTTCAGTTCAGCCTGCTAAGAATGTAAAAGATCTGACAGCTTGTATGAAAGGTACATTAAGTGTACCGGTGCTGTCAGATTTGTGAAACATGTTAGTTCTTTCTAAATGTAGTACAGCTAAGAGATGTGGAAATATGAACAATGACTGCTTATTTGATGCTGATGTGAATAACTCTTCCACAAATGTCAGCAGGTGTAAGCTGAGTATTGTCCCAACAAGATGTAATTGACAGTTCGTATGAATCTGATGGTGAAACACTTGGCTTATAATGAAAGAATGGTGTAGTAACAAATTTGATTGAAAGAATGTTTCTATGTGCTTAGTCACACAGTTCACGTTCAGTACTAAAATCAATTGGGGATTGGTCCAAGTAGTAAGCTCCTATTAGTTCTTTCCTTAGTATAGTCTATGCTGATGTGTAGTATGGTGGTATGGAGTGTTGTGATGTTTTGTATGTGAGGTAGGTGTTTGACTTGTAGCTATGAAGGGATGTTGAATTACTGATGTGTATTTCTAATGTGTAACTATTAGAATTTAACAATTACAGAAACTATTGGATGAAAAGCCACTTTTAAATGTCTGGGATTTGTAACAAACATTAATGCAGACAACTTTCATAGGCAAACTAACTTTTTGTTTCTGCAATAAACTTAGTGACATGAAACATTGTGACAAAGCACTCTAGAATCTCGCAGCTCGGCACCAGCTGGAGGATTAACTTTGTGTTAGATGTCAGTGCACTATCATGATTGAAAGCTGCCAGTGAGAATCCAGTTTTCATTTGGTTTGTGTGAATGGTATTCGAAATGTTCTTTACTTTAGATGTCCATTGTGGATTGATGTGTGCACATGCTTGTGCTTGAATATGAAACGATGGACCCTGTTACAATAATTACTAATTGGGCACTCAAAGCAGATTGGTGGCTAGCTGCAGTAGTAAAATTATTCTGGATTGAAATTCAGTTGAGATACCAACTGTAGTGCAACATACTACTCAATGTAAACTGACATTGGTTTGTGTTTTCTTAAATGTGCAGAATTTTTTGGGTCTTCACTTTGGATGTGATGCTTGCTTTCATACACTGATGTGATGGAAGTTATGGGATACCTCTTAATGTCTGACCTCCTTTTACATGGTGTAGTGCAGCAACTCAATGTGGCATCAGCTCAAGTTGTTGGATGTTCCCTGCAGAAATATTGAACCGTGCTTGCGAAAAATTTTGTCCGTGCAGGATTTTGTGGATGAACTGACCTTCAGATTGTCCCATAAATGAGATTAATGTTGGGTGATTTGGGTGAGCAGATCATTCACTTGAAGTGTCCAGAATGTCATCCAACCAATTTTCAACAGTTGTGGCATGGTGATATGGCAGATTGTCATCCTTAAAAACTCCAAAGTTCGGGAAACATGAAGTTGTGAATGGATGCAAATGGTATCAAAGTAGATGATTATGCAAATGGTTGGTAGTCTGTGCTTGTTGGGTATCATTGATTTGTATTTCCACCTGGTCATTTTAGTATTGGGTAATACAATTATGTTTTTGGTGGATTCTAGTTCCATGGACTAAGAATTAGGTGAAATTGTCCATAAATTTAAGGCTTTCAGGGTGTACTGGTTGGTGGATTTAAAAGTTTAATGAAATCTTGAGTTAGAAATTGAATGTTTTGATCCAATGAGTTGCAAGTTGTTGGTAATTTTATTTTGAACTTTGTTCAATGTTTATAGTTTCTGTGGGAGTTTGGACCTCTATTTTACATGTGTCCAATGAATGGGGAGTTACGATAAAATTTTCAATGATGGTGTTTGCATGTATTATCGTGATCTTATGTGACGAGAATACAAACTGAGAGCTCCATTAATAAATTTTACTGTGTAGTGTTAAGTACAGTTATGAGAATTATATTAAATTTACAGGTTGAAGCATATCCCAAGGCCCAAAATGCAAGTTTGCATTCTAGGTGATCAGCAGCACTGTGATGAAGCAAAAGCCAATAATGTCCCCTATATGGATGTTGAAGCTCTTAAGAAGTTGAACAAGAATAAGAAGCTGGTTAAAAAATTGGGTTAGTAGTGTTTATATTTATTTTTTAGATGGCCAGTTATTAAAGGTTTGGATAAACTTACTTTTGTGTGAACTGCATTCTGGGTCTATGTATTAACACTACTCATCAAAGTATAATAAATAACTTACGATAATTACTACATAACCCAAGTTGAAAGGATTTACTGTTGAGAAAAGAAAACTGTTATACTTAGATTATCACTTTTGTTTAGCAGGTAATTAGCATTGCCATTTCTTGTGGTCCTTAGCTTCCTTTATAATGTTGCTGTATGTGCTGCTGTTCATCACATCATCCAGGATCTGATGTATCTTGCTTCCACATATCGTCGCTTTTCAAAAGCACAACTTCTCATGTGTCCAGTCCAGTTTTCTTTTTATTACTTTCTTTAAATGCCTTTGTTCTTCCACTCTTAGGTCTAATTTTTCAATCTATACATCCAGCTTATTCTTCCTATCATCAGCTGCCATGTTCAAATACCAGAAGCTTCCAGCCTTGCTCCTTATTCCTGTATCCAGGATGCAGTACTGTGCAGGATGACTTGTTACAAAACATGTCTTTCTCAAAGCTTTTCTGTATTCTATAAAGTTCTTCTTTTACTGAATACCTCTTTTGCCATTGCTGTTCTAGTTTCCTATGCTGATCTGCTATTATGCTTCATAGTTATTTCAAGATTTGCACTTGTTCTAATACTTCTAAACTCAGCATTATCTGTACCCCTCTGTTAGGATAGCAGAAAATGGGCTTCTAGTTCTGCCCAGTTGGTATTGTCTGTTCTCACTTTTATTAGTGCTTTTTGATTTAAATACAATAGTTTTCCAGTCATCTTCTCCCTGAATTTGCAACCTTATCTGAATCAATATTATCAAATGCCTTTTCCAGGTCTATCGAGAAATCTCTCCCAAAATTCACACTGGTTTCTGCATGTGAAATGAGGCTAATTGTCCTGTGCTCACAGCATTTCTCAGTTTCTTTTTTGTATCAGAATCATTGTTAGTCCTGGCTATTCTCCAGTATTGTATGTTGAACATACTGTTTCTCTTACTCCTTGGGTCAAACATTTTAATATTTCTGGATTTTTCATTGCAGCAATTATTTTACCAGTTCCATTAGAATTGGTCCTTGTATTATCCACATTCTTCATCTAAATCTACATGATTACTCTGCAATTCACATTTAAGTGCTTGGCAGAGCGTTCATCGAACCACAATCATACTATCTCCCTACCGTTCCATTCCCGAACAGTGCGTGGGGAAAAACGAACACCTAAACGTTTCTGTTCGAGCTCTGATTTCTCTTATTTTGATCATTCCTACCTATGTAGGTTGGGCTCAACAAAATATTTTCACATTTGGAAGACAAAGTTGGTGACTGAAATTTCGTAAATAGATCTCGTCGTGCCGAAAAACGTCTTTGCTTTAATGACTTCCATCCCAACTTGCGTGTCATGTCTGCCACACTCTCCCCTATTATGTGATAATACAAAACGAGCTGCCTTTTTTTTTTCCCCCCTTTCGATGTCCTCTGTCAATCCCACCTGGTAAGGATCCTGCACTGCGCAGCAATATTCTAACAGAGGACGAATGAGTGTAGTGTAAGCTGTCTCTCTAGTCGACTTGTTGCATCTTCTAAGTGTCCTTCAAAGATATAGTTGCAGAGCTGTTGGTTTCTGATCTGCCATTGGCTTAAATGCTCTTACTGTAGTGAGTTCTGCAGTGACAGAATGAGGACAAGAAATGATAAAATTTCTAAATAAGCAAATAAATTGTTGGGAGTCCATGAGCATGAAGTTTATCTGGATTACAGTTTTATCATATTGACTTTCCAGTTTCTGTAATAAAGGACAAAATAGAAAAGTTGGGTATCATGTATATAGTACCACTGAACTATAACGAAATGTCACAGGTGAACCTTGGAATTCCAAAATAGCTAATGCCAAGTGTAGGATCTTCGCTGGAGATTGCCTCTGAGCATGCAAGTATTAGATAAATGCAAGAATTTGCAGTTGGCTGGGGACAGTGTCAGAGCAGTCACTTTCCTAACACTGTGCAGTAGCCATTGCCTTCACAAGTGTGGAATTCCACTGCATTATTCCCACATACCACCTCTACTCCTGTACATGTGCATTCCTATCAAACTAATCATGCCACCTGTGGATGCAATGGGACCTAGATGAATCTCATTGCTCTGAAAAGAGCAATGAACAGTACAAAGCAAACAAATAAGTGTGGAAGACATTCCTCTCAAGATTCATGTTTCACATCTGGCAGTGTTTTATATTGAGAACATATGTTGAATGCCCCTGCTTAAAGCAAGACAATTTCTTGTGCAACAGAAATCACATGTTTATAAAATAGCCTTTTCTATCAAGGAATCGCCCAACTTTTGAGTGTCTGCCATTTCCTGATGGAATGCAGTTTTTTAATCGCATATGTTACTGTTTGTGTTTGCCGTCTGAGTTATCGGCAGTTTTAGCGAATGTGTGGGCTTTTGAGTGTTTTCTTTTTATCCATTGTAGCAATATGGTGAAGATCATTTAATTTTTAGTTCTGGACCTCCATTTCTGTACAGCATATTTTATAGACCTTTCTCCACATGTTTTTAGCTGTTTTCTGTTGATTGGGGTTGTGTAGTTGAACTTGTCTTAGTGTCCTTTAGTTTAGACATGAATGCATAAGACCCTAGTTTTTGTGTTCTGAAACAAAACAATGCAGTTAAAGAGTTCAAAATATAAGTAAAATATGAATATCTTCCATGGAATATGAAAGGCATATTACTTGATAATTGGTTGTACATAGTAATTTTTAGACACTAGATCTAATAAATGTCATCAGCAAATTTAAGAATAAGAGAAACGCAAAATCTTAAGGGAATGTTGATTTGCCTCAATTACTGCAGGTAACTTTTTGTTGTTAAGGTAGATACATGAATTTTCATCACATTGTCAGTCATCTGTATTCTCTAACACACCTATTGTGCACATGAGGATGTCTTAACTTCATAAAGATTGACACGTAAAAGAACTAACAATACAAGGGAACTGTTTGGCTCTTCTAGAACAGTGTTCTTTTGCTTTCTGGGGATAATTTGGCAGTTACATAAGAGAAAGCATAAGATTTATGATGTAAAAGATTAAAAATGCAGTTTGATTTGGAAGTGTAAACAGATTGAAAATAACATTTTATATAGTTACATTCCCCAGTTTAGATGCAGTCACAAAGTTCTTTTGATATACATTAGAAGTGTCTATTTATGTAAGCCTGACAGCTTTTAGTACATATATTGTATTGCAAAAGCTGCCAAATGTGACATTTGTTTTAGAATGACTGAATCAGATGTGAATATAAATTTGTGACAAAGCAGTTAAACACATAATGTGCACTTCTGCACTGTGAAAAGCTCCACTGGCTTGAAAACTTAATCACTGTGCATGTGTGATAGAGGCAGTTTGTTAATGTATGATTGAAGTTTTCTTGTGACTGCTTGAATGAACCTAGTGGTATCTGTAGCATTACATATTTGATGTCGTTTATTTTTTTTACAGCAAAGAAGTATGATGCATTTTTAGCAAGTGAAGCACTCATTAAACAGATTCCAAGATTGCTTGGACCAGGCTTAAATAAGGCAGGCAAATTTCCTGGTCTTCTTTCACACCAAGAAGCAATGATGGCAAAAATTGATGAAGTGAAAGCAACAATTAAGTTTCAGATGAAAAAGGTACATCTTAGCTTTTAAATACTTCAAATTGGAAAGGAAGTTTAAAAGTATTGCACCAGAACCCTACAGTCCAGTGAAATAACTGGAATGTTTCTATTGAGTGCATAGAGTAAGGGATGAATAGACATCATGCATATGTAATATTATGCAAGATCGCTTTCATGCCTACAGTTAGTGCTGACTGTATTAATTGGTTGTAATGTGTTGAGTATATATGCGTCATTTTTGGAGAGCACACCTTAATTTTTTAGTTTTAGTGTTGCTTCATTTTAGGGTAAACTGAAATGCTGTATGTGTTTATAGGTGCTGTGCCTTTCTGTTGCTGTTGGTCATGTAGCCATGTCAGAAGATGAGTTAGTACAAAATGTGCACTTGGCAATAAACTTCCTTGTGTCATTGTTGAAGAAGCACTGGCAGAATGTCAGATCTTTACATGTGAAGTCAACTATGGGACCACCACAGAGATTGTATTAAACCTGTTTCATTTTTGTGAACAAATAAATACCTGACCATAAACTTGATTTTATTTTACACATCTGTAAGCCAATGTTATAAATTTGTGTATGGATGCTTGCATTTACCCTGTTGAATAGGCACAAAAGCTTTTAAAATTAAAAGGTAATTTTGAGAGATCAGTAATATCTCACTACAGCAGGCAAATGATTTTCTGGTAAAAATAATTTGCTTCTCTAATACAAATTTCTTTAGAAACTGTGTAAAATTACCATAAGTGAGGATTTCCTTGAAAAATAGTTACCTCAAAAATTACATAAAAGGTGTACAAAAAACTGAAATTACTTTTTAAAAGCTTCATATTCAAATTTACAAAATAACCTTATTCCCTTTAAAATACTGTTACAACTAATACATTTTGTCACACTGGTGCTCACACTAACAGTTTTGTAGTCTTTAGAAACAACTGACAGCACCTCCATCCTTTTTTCTTGAATTCTTCAGTGTTGTCAAATCGGTGTTCTTCCTTGCTGCTTTTCATGTGTGGAAGTAGTCACATGGAGACAGGTCAGGTGAGTAAGGTATGTGGGGCAGTGGAACCATGCCATTTTTATTAAATGTCAGAACCCAATGAACAAACTTTATAGCAACCCTTTTCGTTCCCAAATTTGTCATTAAAATTAGTTGAACCGATCTCAAAGATAACCCACCAATCTGACAGTCGATCAATGGATGTCCAGAACGAGGTTTCAGTTGACATGTTGCCTTATGCAATTTTTCCCATAGCATCATCTTGGTAAGCTGTTGTAAACATTAAAACAGCTTCAGCAGCATTTTTACTGAGTAGAAAACAAAATTTCACAGCTGTACATTGTTCACCTAAACTTATCATATTTGAAACACGAATAAAAGAGCACTAGGAGAAACAATCACTGTGTGTGAGGTGGCACTGGGCTGACAATGATTTGTGGTATACACAGTGGCAGAAATGTGTACTACTAAAGCTCTGACAATGGCAGTATTTTACCTGTTGTAATTGTTTTATTGTAATGTTTAGGCTATGATTAAATAAATTGATTAGTAGACAAATTCTGGTTACCTGTTACTTGATCTGGCATAAATATATTTTACAAATTCTTGCAAGAGTTATATATAAAACCGTGTATGCTAAACAGTTGTGTATAAAAGCAGTTCCAGTGTTTAAGGGGACTGATCAGTAATGTTACTACTCAGCTGTTGTTAGTTCATTTTGTTTTGTTCATAGCTTCTGGTTTCAAGTCTTAGATTTGCCTAAACTTTTAATTCACCAAATTTTGTTCAAAAGCAAATTTTGTAATATTTTTACTAGTGGACCTGTTCATAAAGCTCATGAATTCCTTTTAAAAAATACAGCCACTGCTTGCATGGTTTTTTTCATCTGATTTCTGTGTAGGGAGAATGTAGTGGTCAGCTCCTTGCTACACATCAATGATTTTCAATGTTGAATGGTGCTGGATGATATTCTTGGTTCATTGACTTTTTCTGTGATGTTTACTCATTTAAGTAAAAAGTAGTCTTATACACAAATATATAGAAAGCTATTTTGGCCTGCTTTGATCCACAACTTCATTGTAAAACAGCAAATGTCAATAGCTTATTGATGGTAGGTGAATGTAAGGTTAAGGTCGTAAATGCCAAAAAGTAAAATATTTTTTCTTTGAGAATGGGAAGACTTTGCACCTAATTGGAAGGTGGTTCCTTACCTGTTCCCACCATACATTTAAATTGACACAGTTTATGTAGGTGTGTGCAACTGGACACTGTTTGGACTTGGTGAGATGGTGCTAAGGGAACATTTCCTGGACACTGTGTGGCTAGACACTAAGGGTTGTGATGAGTACATTGCCTTGTGATAAATTCATTGTAATGATGCAAGAAATTGTATCAAACTTGTTGCATATTATACTTTTATAAACTGTCAATTATGATTTACAATTATAATTATTGTTCTTAGTTTTTGAGCTAATTATTACTATAGAGCAGGGTTTCCCAAACTGTAGTGAATAAAAGTGCTGTGAGAAACTTAACATTCTGGCTTCTTTCGACATTTGTTCATTTTTTCATTAAGTTCTGCATTAGTTACTTTTTAATTTTATTAACCTTCAAAATAAAAAAGGTTTCCATCAAAGAACAGGATTATTAAAGTATTCCATCAAGTGTTCTGTGATAGAGAATTGTGTAGACTTGAGACTGAGCTCAGCAAAAGCTGAAAATATCAGCAGGTGGTTTGTTGGAGAATAATTTGCTTCTTCAATGGTGAGGATTTCTAAAGTTTACAAGTGTTCCTTTCTTGTAACTTCTGTATTAATTGCAATAAGTTGTTAGATGCAGAATCTGATATTAAGACTATGGCCACAAGTGATTAATTTTGTGTGAAGATTTACAGGTAAGTGAAAGAAATACCAAAACTGTTAAGGACAAAAGGCAATCAGTAGGTCAAAGACAATAGCTTAACTTCATAGCTGCAGTACTAATGCAAAAAGAGGAAGCTGTTTGCTAAGTGCTAAAACTTAGTAGCAAAATGAAAAAGAAAAGTACACAGATTATGGAAGCTTTTTTTCCCAGGCTAAGCAGACACTATTGAGGTTTAATATTGATTTTAAGTTGTGTGCAGATGAAAATGAAATTTGCAGTGGAAGTGTAGGGTGCCTCAGGTCTAGTAATGCAGAGGTCCTAGTTTAGATTTGTGGAAAGGGTGGGAATTGGATGTGCTCAGCATTTTGGGGTTATCTCAGTAATTGCTCGAATAAACTAAGCAGTGAGATTTATACAATGTGCCAAATTGAAAAAAAGTTGACGCAGTGAACGTGTTGGCAGCTGAACCTTATGCCTGGCGACAGCACCATGGGCCTGACGTGTGGGAGGGGGGTGAATAATCCGTCACTGTGTGGCATTCAATTAGGGATGGGCTATGATCGCGCTCGAAACGCGCGACGCGAAGGCAATTTCTCGGGTACGCTCGAGAAATTGTCAGTGCTGCGCTCTCTGAGAAATTGCGCAAACCTTCAGTGCACGAAGCACTGAGCCGCAGCGGTCGTACTCGTCGTACGCACGTGCTCGGAAAACTTTGAAGTTCTATGATTGATATCAACTGTACTACCGTTATTGTTTACTGAAGTATTAGTAGGTCTCATAAGACAATCATAGAATTGTTTAAAACAAAGCACAGAATTCGCATAAAACAGAAGCTTTATTCTTACAAAATAAATTACTTTGTACATTCTGCATGCATGCATGCTTAAACGTGAAAGAGAAGTACTATAGCCTTTTATATACAGAAAGTGCGTACATGAGTTTACTTACAGAAGAAACAAAGGAAACAAAAGTTGTTCAGCAGAAGGCATTTTTACATCGCATTGCAATACTGCCGTCGATTTTTGTTTAGAAATATTTTATTAACCAATTGGCCTTTTAGTCTGCTTCTTTGTTTATAAGTAGCCCTGTTTTCGAAAATATTCTTTCACTGTACGGTTCTTCCAAATGTCGTTGTACCTCCAGGTCTATGCTATTACAACCGCTTTTCATTAGATTTTTATTGGAAACCTCTTCATCGAAAGAAGCCCATAAGAAACTACTGGCGTTTTGTACGACATGGTACTCGTGGATAGTGTCGTTAGCAGCCGAATGAATAGATCGTACGGTCTCTACCACGTTTGTGCACTCTGAAATTAGGCTTGCAACTGCATGTTTTGAATGAATGGGATTCGTAAATGGTAATGTTTTGAATCTTGGGTCGAGAACTGTGGCAACGGCATGTACTTTGTTTCTATGAAGCCTAGCCGGGCTATTAGTGAGTTGTGCAGCGTTGCTGTAACTCTTGTGCTGTCGTGGTAGCCCACTTCCCATGGCATACGGTTATGATTAGCTGTCTGATTACTGGAATAGCTTTCGAAAGAGAGGTGTAGGTTTCAGTTGAGATTTCACTTGTTACCACTTCAAATGGCTCTAGTACACGTAAACATTCGCTCAAAATTCGCCACTCGTCAGCTGTGAGGTTCTCCGCACCTGAATACAAAGTTGATAAACAGGCTGCAATGCATTCCTTTTGCTCCACTAGACGTTGTAGCATATAAAACGTACTGTTCCATCGGGTTTCTGTATCCTGAATCAATTTATGAACAGGTTTTTTCATTAGATCCTAGATCTCATGGAGTTTTTTATTAGCATTGCAACTTGTTTTAAAATAGCTAACAATTTTTGTGGCCTTTTCCCGCATTATGCAGAGCTCACTGTTGCTGTTCAAAGAACTTTTCACAACCAAATTGATAGTGTGTGCTAAACAAGGCACATGTTGCATATCTATGTTACCACTGTGAATAAGTTGTACGGCCGCCGTCATGTTACTGGCGTTGTCAGTTGTGATGCTTACAACTTTGCTTTCAACGTTCCATTTTGAAATCACGTTATCTAACGCCTCACTAATATTTAGCGCTGTATGCTTTTTCCGGGAAACGGAATGTCTCGAGAGCTAAAGCTTTCAGGCACCAATTAGTGTTAATGAAATGACCAGTTACAGCAATATATGCCTCACTATTGAGTGAGGTCCAAATATCGGTAGTTAAAGAAACACAAGTAGAGTCTTCCACGGCCAAATTTACAGCCTCTTTCTGTTTATGGTAATCGTCCTCAATCATGAGGCGCAACTTTTTTCGATTTGGTATCGAGTATTGTGGGTCCAACAGTGAAACAAAACGCCGAAAACCAGTGTCCTCGACGATTGAAAGCGGTTGAAAATCGCCTGTTATCATGGCCACTAGTGCTTCATCTAGTTGTTGTTGCCGTTTACTTCCATCTATGAAGAGAAACGTAAGATTTAGATCAGTGCTCCTGCGAGAGGATACGTTATGCTCGACAACTAGTCCAATAAAATTACATATCGTATCGTGCAAAAGCTAGGATAGTATAGGTTTGATTTTGGGGTATGTTGTAGATTATCGGAGTACGATTAAGAAATCAATTTTTTTAAGCGTGGCGGACCGCTTCGGACACTTATCCGAACTTTTGCACGGAATCCACCTTTTGTACCACACGTACCTGGATATTTTGTCTGCCTCGCACTATTGGAAGAACGAGCCTCTGTATCCACGGACGTCGCTGTTTTATTGCTCGATAAATTGTGCAGTTTAAGATATCTAATCATGCCCGCGTTGTATTTTTTGATACATTACGGATATTTTTACGACAAATGTTGCAAGTAACGTTATCTCCATCCTCCGTAAAGTATTGCCAGCACCATGACGTTTGTTTTCGAGTGTCCATATTGATTTGAATAACAACTTTACTCGAATGAAACCTGAGACATACTAGTTACGAGCACAGCGAGCATGTTTGTCTAGCGGCGGCATTCAATTCATGAAACAACAGCGGCGCGGCATATGTTGTCGCAGCCAACTGGCACGCAGTGGCACACGCCGCCGAGCCATTTCTCGTGAGCTTCTCGAGAATTGCTTGAGAACTAGAGGCTCGAGAAATTCTCGGTGCGCTCGTGTCGCCGCGCCTCGCCATCCCATCGCTGCATTCAACGTTTCGGCTGATACAAATAGAGAAATTTTTACAAAGAAAGAAAAAGAGAGAGAGGGACGGTGGACTTCTTTTCCAACAGACTTAACATGTTATAAATATGTAGACTGTCAAGCTGTGAAGGTTGGAGGAGAAGTTATCTTACACATCTGTTCATTGGTGCCATTCATTTTTTTAAGTAGGAACATTGTGTTAGATGATATGGTGAAAAATATGGGTTTACAGTGGTGTACTTAAGATGTTGGCATTTCGTATTTTTCTTTGTGTATGATCTGTCAGTTACCTGTTACAAATCTTGCTGGTGAATGGTTGCCTTTAGAAATTGTTGGTCCAGTTACTCCATCCCACCGCTGTCTATGAACCTTTTTTCTTCTGGACTTCGATCCTTGCTAGACGCAGCCGAAATGTTACATCATGACCTCTGCTTAGAGCTACTAAACAAACAAACTCTTAAACTCTCATTTGCACTTACTTGTATGTAGTCTGTTTTGCCATGACAGATCCCACTGATCGTAACTCTAATCAAACATCCTGATACCTAATGTCTGACCCTTAGCCCAAACATCAAAGTTCTTTTTTAGGATAAGAGTCATTAGTCACTATAGACATGCTGACACCAGGTGGCCACTCATGGCAGTGATTTTTTGTTGTGTAATCTGGCCTGTCATCTCCCCATTCGCATCTCCCACCCTCTTTGCTTGCTGTTGTTCCACCTCCCTGCCCCCCCCCCCCCCCCCCCCCCCCCCGATCTCCTGGCATTGTGCCTGTTGGCATTCCAGTCCTTGGACATGCCGGCAGACAGTGTTCGTATCTCCCCACACCCATATGCTGCTATTCCTTTCCCTTCCCCACCCCGTAAGGATTGCTGCTTGGATCCCACGTGATAGTGTCATTCCAGCCCGATCTGCTGAGTTGGCAGTCATGTGTGCATGATGCGTGCTTGCTTGTGTGTGTATGTGTATGGATGGTGTGTGTTTCACTTTTGCTGATCACGGCTGTGGCTGAGAGCTTTATGTAAGTGTCTTTTAATTGTGCCTTTCTGTGACTTAATGTGTCATCTTTATGGTGAGTAGTAATCTATTTTCCTACGTTGTTTATATCAGATTATGAAGCACAAGTTTTATTTCTGGATTAAAAGAGCACTTAAACACAAGACATACAATGCTTCCAATTAATAATGATGACAGACAAACAATACATAACGGAATAAAAGACAAGTGTCATCAAGAAGGGCTAGAAACAAAAATCTAAATGCATTGTGTAGACTCGCACTGAAATGTGTTGGGAGTGTGCTGATTTACCTGTGTAAAGAATTATTTTATTCATTATTATTTCTTGATTTTATTTTTTCGTTTATATATGTGGCAGTCCACTGGCAGAAAGTCTGCAAGTTGTTTTGTTTCATAGCTGCAGACTCGACCACCAATGCAACTTCTGTGCTAGTTGAAATGCAATTCTAGAACAACCAACTTCTACGAAATGACATCCATTTCCTCTTAAAAGCTGTATATACTCTATATTGTATTTACAATTTGCAACATTTCAGTTCCTGATAGCTTACTCTTAATGGGCATCACTTGTCTTTAAAATTCCATTAATATTCTTTCAAATCTAGTTATCGAAAGCTGAATTCATGTATCATAACGTTATCACTATTGTCACAACCATTTAGATCGATGGCCTGCAGTGCATTTCCAAGCTGGGCTGGTGGTGGCATAGAGTAATGGACGAACTAGTAGGTGCTGTAACATGCAGAAAACTGCCCATACAAATATACGACATCCATCCAAACTTGATCACATGCACAACATAAAAATCTGCAAGCAGTATGCAGGTTGAAACTGCTTAACTAGCACAACACTTCCCAGTCGACAGCTGCCATTGGTCGATTAGAGAAAGACATTGGCAACATATCACTTTTTCCAAGGAGATATGTTACTGTCCATTGAGATGAATGTCATGACAAGGCCATCACATGACTTAACAAGAAGTGTTTAAAAAAAAGGGTCACTTTTTTTTGTTATTAACTGTTACATTTTTTTCTTAAAATTGTGATTAGGTACAGCCTTTATGTTACCCACTTTTGCTTGTATAAACATCTTCATTTGAAGATGGTTTTAAAAGTATTTATGTTTTGTTAGTTTTCACCCATTCCGTCTTCAGGTAACTATACTTGATGTGACATAAGTGCTTTCTCAACTAAATATTATTTTAATACAAAATGAAATTTGAAAGATAATTTGTAGTCAGAACAACATTTTTAGTATAAAGTAGCTTTTATGTTGTTACTGTTCAGTGGATGCGGACTAGCCACTAAGGACAGTAACAGTGGGTAACAGTGCTTTCATTTTTTAAAGTAAGGATTCACCCTTTAATGTGCTGCTTGAATGTTCGGTATTTATGAATTCATTTTTGTTATCCACTGAACATTAACTTTATTTTGCCTGGAAGTTACTGGTTTGTGTGTGCTGATAGTGCTGTATTCTATGTGGAAATATAAAGGGACACAATTACTGACTGATGTGTTATTGCCCTCCAATCTTCTGAGAAAATTAAAGTTTGTAAGTGCATTTGGGCAATACAGGTAAGGAGGTAGATTTGCTACTCCACCTAATTTAAGCCAACCTCCCCTACAAACCATATAGCTTCAAATGTCCCACCCCCTCCCAGCTCACTCCCTTTCCCCCCTCTCCATCTTCCCTCTCCTCCCATCTGTCCCTCTCCCCCTCTCTCCATCTGTCCCTCTTCCTCATCTCTCCATCTTCCACATCACTCTCTCTCTGACTCTCCCACTCACCCTCTTTCCATCTCTCCTGTGTGTGCGTGTCCCCATTTCTCCATCTCCCCCGTGTCTACCTCCTCCCCTCTCTCCATCTCCCCCATATCTACCTCCTCCCCTCTCTCAATCTTCCCCGCATCTCCCTCTCCCCTTCTCTCCCTCTTCTCCCCTCTCATTCTCCCCATGTCTCCCTCTCCCCCTCTCTGTCTTTCTCATGTCCCCTCCTTCCATCTCCCCTGTGTTTGCCTCTCACCGTCTCTACATCACTCCATCTCCCCCTCTCTCCATATCCCAGTCACTCCATTTCCCATGAATCTCCCTCTCCCCCTCTTCCGTCTCCCTGACTCTTCCTCTCCCCCTCACTGTCTTCCTGTATCACCGTCTCCTGCTCTCTCCAACTCCCGCTCTCCGTCTCCCCTCTCTCTGTCTCCCCTCTATCCATATCCCTCTCTTTGTCTCCCTATCTTTCCGCCTCCCTCTCTCACCGTCTCCCTCTCCCCATCACCCTCTTTCTTCAACTCCCCCTTGCCTCTCTTTCCCCCTCTCTCCATCTTCACCATGTCACTCCCCTCCCCTCTGTCCCATCTCCCCCATGTTTCTCACTTCTGCTCTTTTCATCTCCACTGTCTCCCTCTTCCCTGTGTCCCCCTCTTTTCATCTCTGCTGTATCTCCCTTTCACCATCTCTTAATCTCCCCTGTTACACCCTCTCCATGTATCCCCAGTCTTTGCCTGTCCCCCTCTCACAGTCTCCCCATCTTCCCATTTGCCCCTCTCCCTGTGCCCTTTGCCTGCCTTCTCCTTCCTCACCCGTCTCCCATCTATTCCTCTCGCCATTTGCCACACCTGTCTCTAGATTAAAACTGAAGAAACTGCAAAAAGGTGGGAATTTAGGGAGATGGGACCTGGATAAACTGACTAAACCAGAGGCTGTACAGAGTTTCAGGGAGAGCATAAGGGAACAATTGACAGGAATGGTGGAAAGAAATACAGTAGAAGAAGAATGGGTAGCTCTGAGGGATGAAGTAGTGAAGGCAGCAGAGGATCAAGTAGGTAAAAAGACGAGGGCTAGTAGAAATCCTTGGGTAACAGAAGAAATATTGAATTTAATTGATGAAAGGAGAAAATATAAAAATGCAGTAAATGAAGCAGGCAAAAGGGAATGCAAATCTCTCAAAAATGAGATAGACAGGAAGTGCAAAATGGTGAGGCAGGGATGGCTAGAGGACAAATGTAAGGATGTAGAGGCTTATCTCACTAGGGGTAAGATAGATGCTGCCTACAGGAAAATTAAAGAGGCCTTTAGAGACAAGAGAACCACTTGTATGAATATCAAGAGGTCAGATGGAAACCCAGTTCTAAGCAAAGAAGGGAAAGCAGAAAGGTGGAAGGAGTATATAGAGGGTCTATACAAGGGTGATGTACTTGAGGACAATATTATGTAAATGGAAGAGGATGTAGATGAAGATGAAATGGGAGATACAATACTGGGCGAAGAGTTTGACAGAGCACTGAAAGACCTGAGTTTTAACAAGGCCCCGGTAGTAGACAACATTCCATTAGAACTACTGACGGCCTTGGGAGAGCCAGTCCTGACAAAACTCTACCATCTGGTGAGCAAGATGTATGAGACAGGCGAAATACCCTCAGACTTAAAGAAGAATATAATAATTCCAATCCCAAAGAAAGCAGGTGTTGACAGATGTGAAAATTACCGAACTATCAGTTTAATAAGTCAGAGCTGCAAAATACTAACGTGAATTCTTTACAGACGAATGGAAAAACTGGTAGAAGCTGACCTCGGGGAAGATCAGTTTGGATTCCGTAGAAATGTTGGAACACGTGAAGCAATACTAACCTTACGACTTATCTTAGAAGAAAGTTTAAGGAAAGGCAAACCTACGTTTCTAGCATTTGTAGACTTAGAGAAAGCATTTGACAATGTTGACTGGAATACTCTCTTTCAAATTCTAAAGGTGGCAGGGGTAAAATACAGGGAGCGAAAGGCTATTTACAATTTGTACAGAAACCAGATGGCAGTTATAACAGTCGAGGGACATGAAAGGGAAGCAGTGGTTGGGAAGGGAATGAGGCAGGGTTGTAGCCTATCCCCGATGTTGTTCAATCTGTATATTGAGCAAGCAGTAAAGGAAACAAAAGAAAAATTCGGAGTAGGTATTAAAATCCATGGAGAAGAAATAAAAACTTTGAGGTTCGCCAGTGACATTGTAATTCTGTCAGAGGCAGCAAAGGACTTGGAAGAGCAGTTGAATGGAATGGACAGTGTCTTGAAAGGAAGATATAAGATGAATATCAGCAAAAGCAAAACAAGGATAATGGAATGTTGTCGAATTAAGTCAGGTGATGCTGAGGGAATTAGATTAGGAAATGAGACACTTAAAGTAGTAAAGGAGTTTTGCTATTTGGGGAGCAAAATAACTGATGATGGTCAAAGTAGAGAGGATATAAAATGTAGACTGGCAATGGCAAGGAAAGCATTTCTGAAGAAGAGAAATTTGTTAACATTGAGTATGGATTTAAGTGTCAACAAGTCGTTTCTGAAAGTATTTGTATGGAGTGTAGTCATGTATGAAAGTGAAACATGGACGATAAATAGTTTGGACAAGAAGAGAATAGAAGCTTTCGAAATATGGTGCTACAGAAGAATGCTGAAGATTAGATGGGTAGATCACATAAATAATGAGGAGGTCTTGAATATAATTGGCGAGAAGAGGAGTTTGTGGCACAACTTGACTAGAAGAAGTGATCGGTTGGTAGGGCTTGTTCTGAGGCATCAAGGGATCACCAATTTAGTATTGGAGGGCAGCGTGGATGGTAAAAATTGTAGAGGGAGACCAAGAGATGAATACACTAAGCAAATTCAGAAGGATATAGGTTGCAGTAAGTACTGGGAGATGAAGAAGCTTGCACAGGATAGAGTAGCATGAAGAGCTGCATCAAACCAGTCTCAGGACTGAAGACCACAACAACAACATCTCTCCTCCTCTCTCCATCTCCTCCTCCCCCTACCTCCGTTGCCCCATTTCCTATTCTCTCCATTTTCCCCCCCTCTGTCCTCTCTGTCTCCCCTGTTTCCTCCTCTACTCCTTTCCTGTCTCCTTGTCACCCATCTCACATCTTTTCCTCTATCCCCTCTTTCAGCTTCCCCTCTCCCCTCTGTTCCGTTACTCCCTCTGTCCTCTCCCTTCTCTTCTCTGTTGTCTCTTCCCCCCTCTTCCCCTCTGCCCTCCCCCTCTGTCTTCCCACACCCTCTCTCATCTGCACTGCCTCTCACTTTCTCCCCTCTCCCACTTTGTCAATTCTCCATTTTCTCCCAGTCCCTCTGTTCTGTCTCTCCCTCTCGCCCTCTCTGTTTCCCCCATCTCTCCATTTCCCACTCTCTCCTTCTTCCCCATGCCCTCTCCCCCTTAACCCATCTCCCCCTTGTCCCATCTCCACCATCTTCCACTCTCACTCCCTCTTTCGCCTCCCCATCTCCAGTCTCCCCTGCCACCCACTCTCACTTTTCTCTTTTCTCCTCCTCTCTCCGTCTCTCCGTCTCCCCCTTTTTCATGCTATCCAGTCTCACTTTCTCCCCTCTATCCCTCTTCCCCTCTCTCACTGTTCCCCCTGTCTTTCCATCTCCCACTCCCTCCATCTCCCCCTTCCCACCGCCCCCTCTCCTGTCCCCTGCCCCCTCTCTCTGTCGTCCTTCTCATCTCCCCTCTCACTGTCTCCCCCTCTCACAGTCTGGTCCTGTCACCATCTCCCCTTCTCAGTCTCCCCCTCACCCCTTCTCATCCTCTCTCCCTTTTACCTTCTCAATGTCTCCCCCTCTCATCTTCACCCCATCTCCCCCTCTCTGTCCTCCGTCTCCCCCTCTCCGCCCACTCTTCATGTTCCCCTCTCACTGTCTACCCCTCTCACCATCTCCCCCTCTCTTGGCTTCCCCTCTCCCGTTTCCTCCTTTCTCATGTCCCTCTTCCTCCTCTCCCCTCCCCCCTAAACCCTTATTTATCCCCAACCCATCTACAGTACAGTACAAAAAGGTGGGACTCTAATATTAGTTTATTATGGCTGTTCCATTAAACCAGATAAGTTAGTGTTTCGAAGTATTACCAACTTTTTGCTCCCTTGCTTACTACTATTCTTAATTTTTTCTGCATCATGAGTAGCCTACTGATCTAACACTTGCATGCTTGTTATTCATTTATTTGAAACCACATGAAATGGACTACAAAACTCAGGTGGATTAATCTACTTTTCAGCTTTGGAGTAAGCTGCAAAACCATCCGTATCCTGCCTTTGTAGGAAATGTGAAATACACCTTACTCTGGAGAGGGTGGCTTCCTAAAATACCATTTACCAAGGGGAATTCAAAAAGAAACGAGCCAGAGGCGTAATTACAGAAACCAGTACCTGTATGTTAGAAGTATTGTTGACCCTGGATGTTATGATACTTGTCCCACTGTGACACAAGGTGGTGAACAGCTGTCTCATAAAATTCCCGGGGCTGCGATGTTAACCAGTTCCGCAGATATAGCTGGACGTTATTGTCCAAGGTTAATTGTTTGGCCCTCAGAGCCTTTTTAAGGAGACCACAAATGACTTAATCACAGGGAGAGAGGTCTGGGCTGTATGGAGGGTGGCTGAGAACCTCCTATTTGAATTTCTACAGGAGTGCCATGACTGTCTTGGCTGTATGAGGCTTTGCCCTGTTGTGGAGCAGAATGACTTCACAGGCTGTAGTGCTTCGAGAATTTCGGGGTAAATTCTAGAAACACTTGGCCCTCCACCATATCAAACACCTGATTTTTTAATGATGAGGGCGAGAGAGCCTTTTTACTGTACAACACATCTCTGTGTGCAGGGAGGACAGCTGTCACGAGGAGCCAGGAGCTGTGTCAGACGAGCGGCCCCGACAAGTGGTTACAAGCAACATCCTAGAAGTTATATCAAAAAGTCAAAGAGTATTTGGGTAACGTTCCATGGCGTGTGGTGTCATGAGTAGTGTTACAGAGACAGATGATGTGTGTGTTATATAGAGACTCTTACTTTATGTCTCGGCTCCGCATGAGGCAGAACATTTGTAACTGTATGAATGGTTAGTAGATACTGACATTTATCTTGGAACCAGTTGGCTTGCTGTAGTTTGTACAGAATAATTGTTACTTTGGGATGAGAGTTGAAAATATGTTGTTGCTGAACTGACAAGAGCCTATGAGTACATAATTTATTTCAAGAATATAGCTCTGGTTAATAATATTCCCCTTAACCTGATACAGTCTTTGGAGATGAATTAAACGGTGAGAGCAACATAACTGATAACCCAGAGAAGAGGATTGGCTGCACGCACAATGTGTAAGTCAACTGGAAGAGACATGTGAGTCATGCAGCCTTACACCTCACTGTCTCTTGTCGTCCAAGAAAGTATTAAAAGGTGAGACTCCTGGTTGTTTTAATTTGATTGCCTGGTGAAGGGGGGGTCAAGGTTTGCGAATAATGCTGGGCATTCACTGTTGTCCCATGCTGCAGGAAGTGGATCAGAAGGGGGCCATTTTTGTTCCCCTTAAAAAGTCTATGTGAGGCAAATGATTCACCTCAGACGACGACATCCAGCTGTATGTGTGGAACTGATTAACATCGCAGCCCCGGGAATTTTATGAGATAGCCATTCACCACTTTGTCACAGTGGGACAGGTGTCTCAAAGGACAGGGTCAGTACTTCTAACATACCGGCAGTGGTCTCTGTAATTGTGCCTCTGGCTTCTTTGTTTTTGAATGCCCCTTATACATACAGTGCCTTGAATATATCATTTTACTCCCATTCTTGGTGTGGGCTATCCTGCCTTGGGTCCACTCAACATAATAAAAACACAATTTCATTGGTACAGAAAACTTACTTATTATACTCTTCCAACTCTCTTCCATTTACAGTATATTTTGAATGGCTCACTCCTCCTGGCTGTAGACTCTGTACCTGCTCGCTGAGCTCACTCGTCTACTATATCTTGTATGTACTCCTCTGTACAGGGCTTTTTTTTTCTATTACTGTGCTGCAGTAACTGAAAATATCATTAAGTAGATTCCATCTGAGGGTGGTTGGGATGTTAGCACTTCAGCATACATATTGTCATGCAACTTGTTCGCACACTGCTTGAATATTGCTCACCAGCGTGGGATCCGTACCGGATAGGGTTGATAGAAGAGATAGAGAAGATCCAACGGACAGCAGCGCGCTTCATTACAGGATCATTTAGTAATCGTGTAAGCGTTACGGAGATAATAGATAAACTCCGGTGGAAGACTCTGCAGGAGAGATGCTCAGTAGCTCGGTACGGGCTTTTGTTGAAGTTTCGAGAACATACCTTCACTGAGGAGTCAAGCAGTATATTGCGCCCCTCCTACATATATCTCGTGAAGAGACCGTGAGGGTAAAATCAGAGAGATTAGAGCCCACACAGAGGCATACCGACAATCTTTTTTTCCACGAACAGTATGAGACTGGAATAGAAGGGAGAAACGATTGAGGTACTCAAGGTACCCTCCGCCACTCACAGTCGGGTGGCTTGCGGAATATGGATGTAGATGTAGACTAGGCCTAGATGTAAAATCTAATTAGGCATATGTTAACAATACAAATACCAAGTTCACTGCAATTTAAGAGCTTGTATTTTACTGATAGTTTTAATGAAGATACAACAGCTGAAATTACTTTTGGTTATGAAATTCTAGCACTTTAAGCTTAAATTGTTAAATTAACAACTTACGAAAAACAAGTAAGCAGCTGCAGAACCACAAATTGCTACAGCAGCACGATCAAATTCAGTAACAACTGCAGCACCAGCAAAACCAGCAACATCTGAACCAGCTCAAGCAACAAGACCAATAACAGCAGCAGCACAAGCAACAGAAGCAGAAATGGTGTCAACAACTGTAGCAGTTCCACTACAGTCACTGGCAGAAAAGAGGAAGGAAACCACAGGCATCAGTAATTACAGGGCAAAACCAACAGATACTACAACAACAGATCCACCACCAACAGAAACAGTGCCAATAAAAGAATCAAAGGCTGCAACAGCATGAAGAATCCTGTCAGCACCACCACCACATCCACTACCACTACCACTACCACTACCACTACCACCACCACCACCTCCGGCCACAGAAGCACCAGCAGCAACAACAGCAGCAGCAACTGAACCAACAACAACAGTAGCAGCAGCAACAAAACCATCAACAACAGTTGCAGCAACACAACACTGCCTAAGGAGGAGTCAAAGACAAGGTAAATCTACATCATTAAATAAGGATTTTTTATGGCTTCAGACAAAGAAATGGAAAAGATTGTGACAAATCAGCAAGAAAATTTGCAGATAAGTCACAAATACTATGGAAAAAGCAGCACATTACCAGGTAATGACAAAAGAAAAAATACTTGCAAAACAGTCAGGATAATGAGTCAGAATATTCAATGCCTCAGAAACAAAGTACTAGATCTAGAAGTAGCTTTAAATAATCTTGCTGATGTCTCTTGTATTTGTTCATCTGAACACTGGTGCAAGGCTAGTGAATTAAGTCTCATAAATATAAGCAAGTTTAATTTAGCAACACATTATTGCTGAAGTGTTTTTAAAAATGGTGGGGTATGCATTTACTCTAGAGTAGGACTGCAGTTCAAAGTGAAAACAGAATTGGACCATCTAAATATAGAAAAACATTTTGAATCATGTGCCATAGAGTTAAAAACTGAGGAGAAGAGTGAAAAACTAGTTGTCATTACAGTATATAGATCTCCACTGGGTGACAAAAACATATTCTTCAAAAAAATTGAAGCAGCATTAAACACTTTTTATACTAATGAAGTGAAATTATTTTTATGTGGAGATTTTAATATTAACCTGTTAATTGAAAGTGATGAAAAAAGACAGCTTTTGAGTATACTCAGCAGCTTCCACATGAAACCACTCTTTACAGATGCCACCAGAATAACAGAACTGTCATCTTCTCTTTTAGACAATATTTTCTCAAATATGGACACTCAGAGACTGGGACACTCAGATGTTTAGGACGGGTGGTAGGGACAGAGCATCGAGTGACATTATACTGAGTGCACTATCCGAAAATTACCTCGAGCAATTAAATAGAGAACCGACTCGTGGAGATAACATCTTGGACCTACTGATAACAAACAGACCCGAACTTTTCGAATCTGTATGTACAGAACAGGGAATCAGTGATCATAAGGCCGTTGCAGCATCCCTGAATATGGAAGTTAATAGGAATATAAAAAAAGGGAGGAAGGTTTATCTGTTTAGCAAGAGTAATAGAAGGCAGATTTCAGACTACCTAACAGATCAAAACAAAAATTTCTGTTCCGACACTGACAATGTTGAGTGTTTATGGAAAAAGTTCAAGGCAATCGTAAAATGCGTTTTAGACAGGTACGTGCCGAGTAAAACTGTGAGGGACGGGAAAAACCCACCGTGGTACAACAACAAAGTTAGGAAACTACTGCGAAAGCAAAGAGAGCTCCACTCCAAGTTTAAACGCAGCCAAAACCTCTCAGACAAACTGAAGCTAAACGATGTCAAAGTTAGCGTAAGGAGGGCTATGCGTGAAGCGTTCATTGAATTCGAAAGTAAAATTCTATGTACCGACTTGACAGAAAATCCTAGGAAGTTCTGGTCTTACGTTAAATCAGTAAGTGGCTCGAAACAGCATATCCAGACACTACGGGATGATGATGGCATTGAAACAGAGGATGACACGCGTAAAGCTGAAATACTAAACACCTTTTTCCAAAGCTGTTTCACAGAGGAAGACCGCACTGCAGTTCCTTCTCTAAATCCTCGCACAAACGAAAAAATGGCTGACATCGAAATAAGTGTCCAAGGAATAGAAAAGCAACTGGAATCACTCAATAGAGGAAAGTCCACTGGACCTGACGGGATACCAATTCGATTCTACACAGAGTACGCGAAAGAACTTGCCCCCCTTCTAACAGCCGTGTACCGCAAGTCTCTAGAGGAACGGAGGGTTCCAAATGATTGGAAAAGAGCACAGATAGTCCCAGTCTTCAAGAAGGGTCGTCGAGCAGATGCGCAAAACTATAGACCTATATCTCTTACGTCGATCTCTTGTAGAATTTTAGAACATGTTTTTTGCTCGCGTATCATGTCATTTCTGGAAACCCAGAATCTACTATGTAGGAATCAACATGGATTCCGGAAACAGCGATCGTGTGAGACCCAACTCGCCTTATTTGTTCATGAGACCCAGAAAATATTAGATACAGGCTCCCAGGTAGATGCTATTTTTCTTGACTTCCGGAAGGCGTTCGATACAGTTCCGCACTGTCGCCTGATAAACAAAGTAAGAGCCTACGGAATATCAGACCAGCTGTGTGGCTGGATTGAAGAGTTTTTAGCAAACAGAACACAGCATGTTGTTATCAATGGAGAGACGTCTACAGACGTTAAAGTAACCTCTGGCGTGCCACAGGGGAGTGTTATGGGACCATTGCTTTTCACAATATATATAAATGACTTAGTAGATAGTGTCGGAAGTTCCATGCGGCTTTTCGCGGATGATGCTGTAGTATACAGAGAAGTTGCTGCATTAGAAAATTGTAGCGAAATACAGGAAGATCTGCAGCGGATAGGCACTTGGTGCAGGGAGTGGCAACTGACCCTTAACATAGACAAATGTAATGTATTGTGAATACATAGAAAGAAGGATCCTTTATTGTATGATTATATGATAGCGGAACAAACACTGGTAGCAGTTACTTCTGTAAAATATCTGGGAGTATGCGTACGGAACGATTTGAAGTGGAATGATCATATAAAGCTAATTGTTGGTAAGGCGGGTACCAGGTTGAGATTCATTGGGAGAGTGCTTAGAAAATGTAGTCCATCAACAAAGGAGGTGGCTTACAAAACACTCATTCGACCTATACTTGAGTATTGCTCATCAGTGTGGGATCCGTACCAGGTCGGGTTGACGGAGGAGATAGAGAAGATCCAAAGAAGAGCGGCGCATTTCGTCACTGGGTTATTTGGTAGCCGTGATAGCGTTACGGATATGTTTAACGAACTCAAGTGGCAGACTCTGCAAGAGAGGCGCTCTGCATCGCGGTGTAGCTTGCTGTCCAGGTTTCGAGAGGGTGCGTTTCTGGATGAGGTATCGAATATATTGCTTCCCCCTACTTATACTTCCCGAGGAGATCACGAATGTATAATTAGAGAGATTAGAGCGCGCACGGAGGCTTTCAGACAGTCGTTCTTCCCGCGAACCATACGCCATACGCGACTGGAACAGGAAAGGGAGGTAATGACAGTGGCACGTAAAGTGCCCTCCGCCACACACCGTTGGGTGGCTTGCGGAGTATCAATGTAGATGTAGATGTAGATGTAGATGGAGAATGGTATCACTGAGCCACTAAACGTAAACTTAGGTCTTTCGGATCACAATACACTATTAACATACATAAATTACTCTATCCCCAAGGCAGTAAATTATAAGTGGGGATACAAAAGGCACTTCTATACAGAAAAAGTAAATAGTTTCATCCAGTTGTTAGCTAATGAAACCTGGGAAGATGTCTTTGCACAAACAACAACCGAGGAATCTTTCAATGCTTTTTCCAGTACATTCATGTCCCTATTTGAGATGTGTTTCCCAAAAAAGCTCACAAAGATCAATGTCATGCCTAGGAACACAAGCCAGTCGATAACACCTGCTATTAGAGTATCTAGTCAAACACTAAAACATATCAGTCAACTCAAAAAAGATAACAAAGATGAACACTTCACAGATTATGTTAAGACATACAAGAAAATTTACAGGAAGGTGATCAAAAAAGCCAAGACAATGCACAATGACAGTGTAATTGCTGGGTCAGCAAACAAATCAAAAGCTATATGGAATGTAGTAAAAAAAGAAATAGGCACAAGCAAAAATATTAGAAAGCCAGAGGACTTTGTTTTAAAAGATGATCAAGGTGTGCTAGTCAGAAATCGTACTTTAGCAAATTACATTAATGACTACTTCATAAATAGTCCAATCAATCTGCATAAAAATTGTTCTAAGATTAGTAGAACATCAATCCCAGAAGAACAAAGTGTTAATTCATTATTGTTACCTCCCACAAACAAATTGGAAGTTAATCGAATAATAAAAACAATGAAGAATAAAATGTCCTCAGGGATTGACGAGATACCTCGCTCAGTCATGATGAGATGTGCTAGTGTCATATCAGACCCACTCTCACACATCATAAACATATCATTTTCAGAAGGTGTCTTTCCACAACGATTAAAAATTGCAAAAGTAAAACCATTGTATAAAAAGGGCAATATACATGAAGTGGGAAAGTATAGACCAATAGCTTTATTATCGGTATTTTCAAAAGTAATAGAGACAGTCATGAAAAACAGAATTACAAATTACCTTGAGAAATTCAATCTATTGTCTGTAAACCAACACGGCTTTCGCAGAGGAATGAGTACAGAGTCAGCCATCACCCAATTCATTGAAAATATTGTAACGGGGGTAGATAAGAACAACAGTACAATAGGAATAAATTTGGACCTCTCAAAGGCATTCGATACTGTCCAACATCATATCCTGCTAGACAAATTAGAATATGTCGGTATACAAGGAGTAGCTAAAAAGTGGTTTCAGTCATATCTCCATAATAGGAAACAGGTAGTAGAAATTGCAACAACAAACAGTAAAAACCAAAGTATTGTTTACAGATCAGATATTCAGACTGTGCCAATAGGGGTACCACAGGGGAGTGTTCTAGGACCTCTCCTATTTCTTCTTTACATAAATGATATCAAGATTCCAGTAAATGGTACTCATATAACCCTGTTTGCGGATGACACAAACATTGTAGTAACTGACATAAACCGGGTATTGCCAACATCTGCAACCAGAGTTATAGAATATTTGCAAAATTGGTTTGAAGTGAACAAATTAACCATAAATATCTCTAAAACTAATTATATCCATTACAGGAAAGCAAAGTCACACTCTGATCTAGATCTTAGAATACAAAATAAGGAAATTGTGAGAGTTGCTACCACAAAATTCTTAGGTGTACATATAGATGAAAATTTAGACTGGAAATCCCATATCCTGTATCTCTTGCATAAGTTAAGCTCTGCTTGCTTTGCTTTACGTGTTATTAGCTTTGTATGTAGTAGGGAATGTAGCAGAGCTGTTTACTTTGCTTATATACATTCTGCTATTACCTATGGCCTCATCTTCTGGGGTCATAGTAAGAAAAATCTCAAAACCATCTTCACGCTACAAAAACGAGCTGTTAGAATAATTACCAACAGTTCAAGGCTAACTCCTTCAAAGCAATTATTTAAACAGCTGAATATTCTACCCCTACCATGCCTCTATATACAGAAAAGCGTAATTAATGTAAAACAAAATATTAACAATTTCCAATCCAACTCGGATCTACATACTTACAACACAAGAAAGTGCAATGACATTCATATAAAAAGAGTTAACAAGGCTTTGGCGCAGAAACAAACAAACATACAAGGAAGCAGATTGTATAACAAACTACCGGTAAAGATAAAAGAAATAAAAAAATTGTCTTCATTTAAAGAAGCAGTACTCATATTTTTAATGACCAACTGCTATTATAGTGTAAAAGAATACCTGGAATAGCTTCATACTAAACAATTATATTGATGTACTCTGTGCCAATAGTAATTTTTATCTGACTGTTGCTATGATCTAAATAAATAATATGTACAAAAGTGCTAGAATTGTATGTGTTATATCTAAATGTCAACTGTGTATTCCATGTAAAAAGTCTTTCTCATACATCAATGTAAATAATCAAAGTTGTACATGCTATTTCAATGTGGTCTGATGTTATGTAATCCACTATGCACATCTGTATTTTGTATTGTATTGTTCACCCTATATGTGTGTGTATATATATACTATGTATTTTTTGACGAAATCCATGCAATGTAAATTGTCTCTGGATGAATAAACTACTACTACTACTACTACTACTATGAGGACATGGAAAAAGGGTGCACTGCATTAACAAATATTTTCCTATGATGCTGGACATAAGCGACATGTTGAAACAAGGAAGAAATGGAAAGTTATATATGCTTAACACAATGTATTTAGTGCTTCTCCTTCATATCAAAAGTATTAGACAGAATTGGATCATCTTTAAAATTCTTGTTAAAATACAAGACCTTAATGTGTAGTTAACTTTGTATGTGTATTGTTAATGTACTGCTTCTCTAATCTACATTTGTGAATGTAGCATGACTATGGGTAGTAACTGCATTAATTATGTCAGTTATGGGATTTATTTTTGATAACAAATTCAAGATAGTACAGAGAGGTTATTTCCTCTTTTATTAACCTCCAGGTACACTATTCATTAGTGCTACAAAATTTCCCCTCATAGAAATATTTAAGGTACAATAGTCAAAGAGAATATAATGTATGCACAACAGGATGGTAGGAGGAAAGAAAACCACTACATAAAAAATCGAAATATGAAGTAATATACACTGAAGCACCAAAGAAACTGGTATAGGCATGTGTATTCAAATACAGAGATATGTAAACAGGTGGTATATGGTGCTGCGGTCGGCAACGCCTGTATAAGACAAGTGCCTGGTGCAGTTGTTAGATCGGTTACTGCTGCTACAATGGCAGGTTATCAAGATTTGAGTGAGTTTGAATGTGGTGTTATAGTCAACACAATAGTGATGGGGGACAAGATTTCCTAGGTAGCAATGAAGTGGGGATTTTTCCGTATGACCACTTCACAAGTGTCCTGTGAATATCAGGAATCTGGTAAAACATCAAATCTCCAATATCACTGCGGCCAGAGAAAGATCCTGCAAGAGTTGGCCCAACAATGACTGAAGAGAATTGTTGAGTGTTGCAGAAGTGCCCCTCTCTCAAATTGCTACAGATTTCAATGTCGGGCCATCAGTGTGCGAACCATTCAACAGAACATCATCAATATGGGGTTTTGGAACCGAAGGCCCATTCGTGTAGCCTTGCTTACTGCATGACACAAAGTATGATGAATCATATTATTTTTTCTTTCTTCTTTCTTCATTCTTTTCTTTTATATACATGTAAGCTATATATACACAAAGCCAAAGTTAAATTAATGAGTTGCTTTGCAGCAGAGATAATGTTTTGATACAAAAAAGAGAAGAGATACAATTTTCAATTGATTAATTTCTCTATCTTCATCGGTTTTTTTCTATAAGTGGTAGTGGGTGGGCATATGACGAGATCTGTCATACCAGTATTGTTTAAAAATGTGTATTTCAAGTGTACATTAAAAGTGTTAGAAAAAATTTATTTGGAAAGTAAAATTTTATTCATTTATTCAAATCGACCACACCTGCCTGTTCATCATTTCGCCCGTGCCAAGAATTGTGCGTCAGGAGTTTTGGAGCAGGCAAGAGGAATTGGCGCGAGCAGTGGAGGAGCACTCCTACATCGGCATTGTTATAATCGGGACTACACACAGTGGAATTAATGTGAAGCAGTATGTAACTCCAAAGTATGAATACTGATCTTAAATGAATTGGCACTGAAGTGTCAGGTCTGTTGATATTAGTGTCAGTTAAAGTTCACCCAGGATATGTGTACAGATTTATAAATTAGCTATCAATTTCTTTCAAATATTCTTTCCACTTAATTTCTTTTCAGTTATTTGAGCAGCAATTATTAATCAGTTTCCATTATTTGTTCGACCGCGTATATGCCACCATTCAATGGAGTCTGTTTAAAGGACAGCATCGAGTGAAATATGAACAGGCTTTTCAATTCTTGAGATAAAAATTTTTGAGGTAAATGATTCATTTTATTGTTACCAGTAACTAATGAAACTTTCATTGTATTTTTTACATGTCCATGGGATTGGGAATAAGAAAAAAATTGAAGGAGCAAATTAGAATGAAATTCTGCCTACAAACATGGCGCATCGGGAATGCTGATTTCAGCATTAAAGGTAGGAAGCTGCTACGCTGTATGCTTATACGGGTGCACTTGGCACCATGTCTGTGGCAGTAGATAATCTCTTTTTAAGTGCATTTCTACAAACGATGAAAATTTGTACAAAGTCGTCATTAAAGTGCATGATGAGAGATTCACATTCTATAAGACTGTGTTAGATAATAATAAGGTTTATTAATGAATATGCAGCAAAACCTACTTTAATTGAAAAGTGCTGATATAGACAAAATTTAACTTTTGAAAAAAAATTCATATTTTTGTTAAAAACTATATACAATGGAGCCAAAGGAAATGGCCATTGTAGAAAATTCATTACAAAATGCAGTATGCCAAGATGTTGGAAATCCGAGCTTGGCAATAGTTGAAGGTAATGCGCCAACTTGTGAACTGGCCGATGGCAACCAAAACAACAAGGTTGGCAGACCACTATCAAAAAATTATGACACTGGTAACATAGCTAATCATGATGTCACTTTTATGACCCTCAATGAGACAATTTCTCAGTTCTCACCGGGAAACATTTTTTCAAGTAGTGAAACCAAAGGGCGGACAACAAAAATTCCTTTGATTATTTGCTCACGACATTGCAAATGCAAGAATAGGAAACAGTTTGTGAAACAATGTAAATGCTAGTGACACACACGATCTGACAAAACCTTGTGCAACTAATAACACAACAGTTTGCAAGACAACAGGAATTTCACGAAAATGTAATACAACAGCTTAAGGAAAATACAGGACAACAGTTTACACAGCAAAATCAGGCATTTAATGACTTCAAGAATAGTATTAGTCAACAGTTCATTGACATGCGCAAAAATATACACACTGAATTATCTGACGAACTATCCAGAAAGTTGACAGATCTAGGTAAACAACTAAAACAAAAAATAATTCCCGACATATCCCACAATACAAATGTGATAATGGAAAAAATATCATTCATAGATGACAAACAGGAACAACTTGCGGGTGAGTTACAAAACCTTGGTGAAGCATATTCTCAAATTCAGGAGACACAATCACAAGTGGATGTGTTGGTAAAAATTGTGACAGATGCAGTCAGTGAGCTACAAGATGGGTGCAAAAACTTAGCTATAGAAGTACAAAAGTTAACTCTAAGAGTAGACCAGTTAAGTTTAGAGACAAAATTTGCCAAAAAATGGGGAGATAAGATATGTGCAGATGTAAAGGAAGTAACTGAAAAAGCTGAAGCCGGGATGCTGGATAAAGGCGATACCCTTGCTGGAAAGATAGTGTTGGGGTGCAAAATTTATGTAGATACTATAGAAGAAGCTCTGAAAGAGAAAGAAAGTCAACTTCTAGCTAAAATAGATTCAGGTTTAAAGGAAGCAGAGGAAAGGTTACAAGGCAGCTGAAACTATTGACATTCCAAAACAACATTTGACAGAAAACAAACCCATGCTTGTAGAGGAGTTAGATACTTTCACTGGTTGCCCACAATATGTGGTTAGCCCGTCGAAGGAAAATAGCGAAGGGTAGAGAATGCAACAACACTTAACGGCAGCTGTACCTGTTGAGCAAGCACAGTTGCTTTGTGTTATTCCACAAATGAGCATAAACACACCTGTCACTGACAGCGCAGCATGTTTCTCAACATTACCTGCAGATGATGGATTAGTTAGGCATCGACAATTTCCAGTGTTACCTCTGAAGGGGAAGGAACAAACCCCATGATCTTTATCAGAGCATTTCAAAATGTTTAACCTCGTACCTGGACCAAAGCCCAGAAAATTGGGTTTGTTGTTGGATGCACACAGGGTGATATCCTGCTATGGTCTACTGACATGGCAGAATGTTGCCACTACTATGAACAGTTTGAGAGAGCCTTTCTGGATAAATATTGATCTGAGGTCATACAAGAGAGGCTCAGATGTGAAGTATTTAACCCAGCTCCATTCAGAAGTTAACATGGAAGCTTAAGGGGCTATTTTGAAAAATATTTGAATTAAAACAGATTCTGGACGAACCCGGTATCTCAAACAGACATGCTGAAAATTTTAAATAGCCATCTTCCTGCCCACATTAGGGAAAAACTCATTACCATTAAGAACACAACATTGAATACTTTCTTTCTGTTCTGGACTCAATAGATTTGGTATACGAAGAGAGACCAGTACAACCCAAGTCTGTTAATACAAAGATAGTGCTACAGAGATTTATAGAACAACAAGTGTACAACGGATTCATAGTATAACCTTACACCACACAGGCCTATCCTAATGGTAACAGTGATCACAATGGCAATGGACAAAGCTGTAAATTCAAGGGCAGATATAAAAGAAATGGGCAAAAAATTTACAAAACAACAATGGGCAAGTAGCATATGGCCAACCTATACAATATGTACAGATACAAGCTACTGGCAATAATCAGCTGATTGCTTGGCAAACACAAAACAATACCACACAGCCGAGTAATCAACAGACAGCAGAATTCAGCCAGCAAAGTAATGCACATATGCTGAATAATGAACAAAGGCAAAGAGAATTTCATTTGAGAGCCTCACAGTATACTAGTTGGCAAAATCAAACACCAAGAGTCCATATAGTAGAAGTTGTGCCTAACCCAGAGACCAACACCACCACAATGCTGGAAAACTTGAACTGGTCATGGTATGCCCCCATTCTGTGACCTGGGAGAAGAGTGAGGGCACGAGCTTGATCTCTACACTTGCTTTATCTGATATGGTCAAGGTAGTGATGTGAAAGATGATCTATATCAAAGTAATGATGATTCACAGAAAAACTGGACAGAGGGCAAGGTACAAGCTATTATTAAATCCAAAATATTTGACCTTGATGTATCCATTGTGCTTGACACAGGTGCTATGACTAATTTGATGTCACAGGGTTTCTTTCAAGAACTGAAGAAATATGGGTGTATACCTACACTGCCAGTGCAAAATTGCAAGGTACAAACTGCCACTGGTCAGAAATCAAAAGGAGTCAAAATACAAGCCTTAATTCCTGTCCAATTAGAACAGTTTTCTGTATGATGCAATTTTTTGATAGTTGAGAAATTAGTAGTTGATTGTTTCATTGGAATTGATACATTTAGGACATACCAAATACAAATTGATGTGGGAAAGGGACAATGTCATTTCACTGTAAGTAACCAATTATTTACAATAGACCTAATCAGGGAAAGTACTAATAGATGTAAAACTGAAGTTACTCACAACTTTGAGGTTCAGTTGGTAAATCCCATAGTTATGTTTGTCAAGACATACAATAAACACAAAGGTAAGTGAATCAAAGTGCTTGTCTCAAGAACAGCAAGCAGAATTTAGGGAACTGATACTTGCTTATATACATGTATTTGAAAAAGACCTGGTATCATTAAATATTTTGTGTACAAAATGGGAGTATATCCTCATGAAACTTTTTGTTCTGCTTCATACTCTATACCATGGACAAAGAGGGAACCAGTAAGAAAAAAGATTAATGGGATGCTTGAATGTGGGATAATACAACCATCATTTTCCCCTTATTTTAGTCCTATTTTGGCCATGAGGAAGCCAGATGGCAAGGTGTGCTTGGTCCTTGATGCACATAACATTAATAACATTATTGTACCAGTCTGAACATGTCCAGACAATTTAGAGGAGCAGCTTATGAAATTCCATGATGCGAAATTTCTTACTATAATTGAACTCTGGTTTTTATATTGCCAAATAAAACTACATGAAGAAAGTTGGAAGTATACTGCCTTTGTATGTGGGGACAAGAGCTTCAAATTCCAAGTATTACCGTGTAGATTGAACATAAGTGAAGGTGTATTTATCTCTGCACTGGATAAAGTGCTAGGGCCTGAAATTTTGAGTAAGGTAACAGTACACGCGGATGACAGTTTTGTCACTACATCCACTTAGGTTGAACATTTAAGATGAATTGAACAAGTATTGAGCTGCTTTTATGAATATGGAGCAATAGTGAATCTCAAGAAATTTAATTTTGGACAAGAAAAGGTAAAATTTTTAGGCCTCCTAATCTCTTTGGGAGGAATACTGCCAGATCCTAAGAAATTGATGCCATTAGGAACTGCCCTGTTCCTCAAAACAAGAGACAATTAAAGGCCTACTTAGGCCTAGTCTCATTTATCAGGAAATTCGTACCTAACCAACTTACGAACAGTGATGCTTTACTCAATCTTCTACTTTAAAACAGACCTTGGTTATGAGACAAGCAATGTCAAACCAATTTCAAAAACATCAAGCAAGCCTTATTGAATGCTAACATTTCATCTCAACCAGACGCAAAGAAGAATGTTTTTTGCACCGCCGCATCTTCTCAAGGTCTGGGTGCATGTCTTTTTCAAGTGCTAGAAGAAGAGGGAAAACTCATCCCTAAAGTAATTAGCTTTGCCAGCTGCTACTTATCCAAAGCTGAACTATCATATTCAGATACAGAAATGGAGGGTTTGGCTGTGATTTGGTCCCTTAAAAAGTTTGAATATTTCCTTTGGGGTAAACATACAAAAGTGTACTGTGACCATCAGTCCCTATTGTTTTTATTAAGTTGTAAATTGCTACACCGATGAATAGCCAGGTGGTGTATGTATCTTCAAGAAATTGATTTTGAAATAGTGTACATCAAGGGAAACCACAACACAATTGCTGATGCTCTTTCTTGATTACCGTAAGGCTTAGAGGAATTCAATGATCTTTTAGAGCAGGAAGGCAAAATAAGAGCTATGTTGATGGAAGATGAAACACTCCGACCATACTATGTCCACATGTGTAAACACATTTAGAAATTGCAGCAGGAAGATAAATGCTGGAGTAAAATAAGAGCGAAACTTACACAAAAGATGATGAAAAGGTAGAAAGGTTTTTCGTTATTCACAGAGGTGTTCTGTTCCATAGGAACCATCCCAATCAAGAAAATGATGCGTGTGTTTTCCAGAGGAATATGTGGGTGATTTTATGTTATACACACATGATACTTGGGGCTATTATGGCATTGCAAAATGCACTAGAAAATAGGTAAATATTGTTATTTCCCCAACCTTAGATGAAGAATACTACATGTGGTAAGAAAGTGTATTGTCTGTCAGAAAGCAAAACATTCTAACATCTCCAAACAGAGAGAACTAGATCCCATTGTGGTTAAAAAACCTCTACAAAAGATATAGTTTAATGTGGCTGAACCCTATCCCACAGGTAAGGTGGGAGTAAAATATATAGTAAGTCTGTATGATATTTTCACCAAATAAGTAAAACTGTATGCTATACAGAACATTACAGCCAGTTCAATTATAAGACAAATCAAATAACATTATTTTGCAAGAGTAGGAAAACCAGAAGTCATGTTAACAGATAATGCATCATATTTTGTTAAATGTAAATGGAAAGAATTTGTAGATTCCAATGAAATCAAACACATTTTAGTATCCAAATTTCATCCTGAAGCATCTCCCATAGAAAGAGTGTTTAAGGAATTCAGTGGGTTTGTGAGGACCTATATACCTCATAAACATACAAATTGTATTGAATATGTCACTCCTTTCTTACAAGTTGTTAACAACCTTCCCCATACATCAACTGGATTTACAACAAATGAGCTGATGTTTAATTGCAAACAAGTAGATGAGTGGGAGAAACCTTTGCCCAAGATACCGATACAGGAATTATCAGTGGATGACAAAATAAGATAAGCAGTAATCAACCTTGAAACCTGGGCTAAATATAGGAAAGGAATTTATGACAGAAAGCTGAAACGTACAACACAATTTTATATAGGACAAAAGGTGTTAGTTGAACACATCTCAAATCCACAAAAATTGGAAAACTGAACCATAAGTGGCAATTACTATATACCAGACCAAACATAATTACTAAAATCCTCTACCTGGCAGCATACAGATTGGTGCACACGAACACAGGTAAAGAAAAAGGCCTTTACCCACACAAAGACTTGAAAACGTTTATATATTGAAGAAAGGCTGTATACCTTCTAAGTTGTATATATGCATAGTAATATTAGATTTACGATGCTGGAAAATCACGTTCCAGAATTTATGTTGTTAGTTGATAAAGGAAAATTTTTATTTGTGTTTTTTCTTATATGTCAAATGTTTAAATGATAAGATGATTGGTCATAACAAGGAAGAATTTTACTTTTGTGTGTCTAGAGAAGATGGTACTCTAAATACCACACTTCACCTTGCACATAGCCCATTTGTAAACAAATAAAAGAACTTGTGAAACACACAGTAGGGCACAATGCAATACACAACTCGATGCATTGTAAATGGTATCAGAGTGATGCAGCACATGCGCATTGGGGAGCATGCTAATCAACAAACCGGAGGCATGTGCATGCCAGACAGGCACAGCTGAGAGTGTTGGAGCACCCAAAACAAACAAACCCAATGAGCTACAGACTGCACTAGCATTTATAAAGCCTATTGAATATACAGGGACATAGAAAATTAAGGGAGAGTCTATACTACAATTACAACTATCTACCCAATACAGACATACAAAGATAAGTTAAGGGATTGTATACGTAGGAAAGGGCCATTTAACTATGAGATATTTACTTAAGGTATGCTACTATATACATTACATCTATATATGTACAATATTTACAAATTTAAGTATTGGAAGTGCGTGCACTGATTATACTTGATGAACGAGAAAAGTCTTGTTGTAGGTAAACGAGCAAGTACAGTATAAGTGGCAAACTGAATAAGAGGTCACACCACACCTCTAATACACTTTATCTTTCAGATTTATAAGGTAAGTAGATATGTATACATGACATTAAATATGTGTTGTGATAGCACAACTACACACTGCAGTTAATGAATATATGAAAAAGGCATTTGTAGCCATTGAGCCACTATACACTTATCTATGAAGATTTAGTTTTAAGTTAGTATTAATTTTTTTTCTTCCAGGGAACAATGCATTGATACGTCTGAAAGTGAAGAAAGGTAAATGCTTGTGTTAGGTACCATACAAACATAAGAAAGAACTGCCCCACATGATAAATACAGTTATAAATTTATAATATGTATGAAGTTGATAGTGTGAAAGTATGTGAAGATGAAAACAGTTGCAGTACGTCATATATCATGATGTTGAACTAAGGTTGAGTACTACCAAATGATCAAGGGGTCAGAACCTAACTACTGTGAGTGTCGACTACCCATGAAAGTGTCAAACACCTGGTTTACATTGAAATTTTTATGCATGTTTGTCACTTATATAAACACTGTTTTATGCTCATTGTATGTAACATATCATATTGATGATACAACTCTGTATACCTCAGCATATGAAATGGTTATCCTTTATGCACTGAACACATGTGGCCCCCACCCCTCTCCCTCCCCCCATGGAGTATCATTACACTGGATAAAATGACTTTAGAAATCAGTGAATATATTACTTCAACAGATTCAATCATTTTTAATAATTATGTAGCAATATAGGTTGCAATGCATTGCAAACACATTTTAACAAAAGAATAAGAGCAGCAAATAGCTTACTATATTAACCAATGAATATCAATTAACTTATTATTTATTAATATACATTGGTTGCACATTAATGTACCACTTACAATAATCAAGAAAGCTAAATATCCTGGGTATGCCTACCAACACTTAAAATGCTGTCCCCAGACAAAAACTTTGAAATCACCAGACATGTGGGTCAAATCATATTATTTTTCTGGGCATACACATTCTGTAGATGCATTGCAGTGCTGGCAATGCCAACGGGTGTGTGCCACTTACCGACCAGTAGATATAAACTACACACAAGAGTAACAGGAATGTGTGAAAGTGCATTATAGAGACATTCTTGTTCAAATGTAGTATGTGTTTGTAATAAGGAATATGAATGTAAATTAAGTCCATTTTAATACAGCTCAATGAGTGGAAGGCAAATGATATTTGAATTATTCAGTTGTCTTGCGGGTGAGGTGACATCGCGGTGCACATCATCACCGATTGTTGGCAGCTTCTCATTGTCTCAATAAAGAAGTACGGAAAATACAGGTTGTTCCAAAACGATCTTTACAACTTTGGTCATGGATATTTCAGAAATGTGTTAAAAAGTGATAGATCATTTACATACACATAAATTTACAGCGCAGCATCCAATAATAAGCTTCAAAAACCAACCAAAAATTGATAACTGAAAAGGCTGAAAGAGAATGCAAATAAAATAAAAACCCAGAAACTGAGAGTAAACATTCATATAATGGCTGCAACTGAGTCAATAAACTGACTGGACAAAAAAACTATCGACTCAGAAAAAATTCCCTAGAGGAAGCTATGTCTCGACTACCAACCACAGAATCAAAGAAAACAAAGTTGAAGACAATGTGTCCAACAAGATGGGTGGACAAACACGATACCCTTACTACTTTCAAGGAGCTATTTGTCCTTGTTGTGAACTTGCTTGATGAACTTTCAAGTAGTTGTGAAACCAATGCAGAAAGAAGCTAGTAAAGCTTGTGTGTTTAGTTTTGCTTCATGTCATCTTCTGTATCCAGAAAATTAGTGAAAACTTATTTGTTGTAAGTTGACCTTTTTAAATGGTTTATGTAATTTATAAAATCTCTCATGTTAAAATAAGTTTTTTATCACCCTGAACTCCAAAACAGTTACCAAAAACTACTTTAAGCAACACCAAATTTTATGAATTTCTCGGTGGAGGACTCCAACTCTCCTTTTGTTAATCGATATTCCATTCCCCAACCCGCTCCCCCCCCCTCCCCCCAATAAGCCCCCCTCCATGATCAACTTCTAGAATTGCCCCTGAATGAACATAACAAGAAAATATTGACCTGCACTTTGAAACACTGAACAAGTATTTGATATGACTGGTATCGTCAGATTTGAGTTGTGCATGTAAACAACAAACTATTTTGTTCTTGGAATCACAGTTAAGTCTATCAATGAGATGTAACTGAACACATAAATGCCTTTCCATGGAATTTCCTCAACCCTGTAGTAAGTAGATCCTTCCTGGAGAAGGCTAGAGAGGTGAGGCCATGCGTAGTTATCTGAGCGGTGTGTAGTATCTGTTGTAGTGACTATTGTTTACTTCTTTAATTCTTTAGAATTGATAAATACGCTCTGACAAGAACTCACTGTGAATTGAAATGAAATGTATATCAATTTATGCCATAAATGAAAACAGAATCTATTATTGTAAAATGTTATATGAAGAATGTATAACCAAAAGAGAATAAAATGTGTACTCATATAATTGGAATCTAATAATGTAATGAAATTGTGATTTAACAAAATGTACTAAAACAAAATGACAAGCAGTGGAAATATAATAATGGCATGCCAGAAAATCAAGAGGATAAGTGTATTTTGTAATTGTATTTATATTTTTTTGTTATGTGTATAGTATGTGAAAAGGACACTACAGAAACTTTTTGTAATGCAACTGTATAAAAGACACTCAAAAACAAAGTGCAAAAACATATGAAACCTGGCTCCAAAGTGTTAAGCGTGTGTTTGTGTGTGTGTGTGTGGGGGGGGGGGGGGGGGGGGGGGGTTCATTGGGCTGCTGATATGGAAACCAGGTGTCATGGGATCGAAGATTTTACAAAGGATCATGCCGCTGAACATGAGCTTCACAAATTTGTGCAGTGGAAGCTACTGTATACGCATGACACTCTGGCCTTGTACTAAACATGTGAGTGTGAGCTAGGATGACAATGGATGTTACGCTGTGTGCGCGTGCTTCACAGGCTAAACACTGTGCAGATGCTGACTGACAACAATGGGACTTTGTGGTTGCAGCAAGCACTTTGTTAGGAGGAAAAACGTATGTATGTATATATGTGTGTGTTAAAAGAAGCTGACATGCCCATATAAATTGATAACCATACAGTATAACTCCAATGGCTTATCAACCTTCAAAAAGGGGAATAAGGAAATAAGCTCAGACACTGTGCACCTCCTTTTGACATCAGTGCACAGTGGGAGAAAATTATGATGAATCATGTTTTTTTTCTCTTCATTCTTTTCTTTTTATAAAATATGTAAGCTATACACACACAAAGCCAAAGGTAAATTAATGAGTTTCTTTGTGGCAGAGATAATGTTTTGATACAAAAAAGAGAAGAGATAAGCTTTTCAATTGATTAATTTCTGTATCTTCACCTGTTTGTTTATTTAAGTCATAGCGGGCAGACGTATGATGAGATCTATCATACCAGTATTGTTTAAAAATGTGTATTTCAAGTGTACATTAAAATTGTTAGAAAAAGTTATTAGAAAAGTAAAGTTTTATTCATTTATTCACATCAAACACACCTGCGCCTGCGCCGAGAATTCTGCATCAGGAGGTTCAGAGCAGACAAGAGGAATTTGCATGAGCAGCGGAGTAGCAATCCTGCATCAGCATTATTATAATTGGGACTACACACAGTGGCAGCAGTACATAACTCTAAAGTAGGGATATTGAACTTAAGTGTATTGACATTGATGGTCTGTTGATATTAGTACCAGTTAAAGTTCACCCAGGATATGTGTACAGATTTATAAATTACCTCCCAATGTCTTTTAACTATTCTTCCCACTCAATTTTTTTCAATTATTCAAGCAGAAATTATTAATCAGTTTCCATTATTTGTCCGCCCACATATATGCCACTATTCAAAACCTTTACATCTCGCCTGGGCCCGTCAACACCGACATTGGATTTTTGATGACCGGAAACATGTTGCCTGGTTGGACAGGTCTCATTTCAAATTGTATGGAGCGGATAAATGTGTATGGATGTGGAGGCAACCTCATGGATCCATGAACCCTGCACATGAGCTGAGGACTGTTCAAGGTGAGGTCTGTAATGGTGTGGGGTGCGTGTGGTTGGAGTGATATGGGACCCTTGATATGTATAGATAAGGTTCTGACAGGTAACACGTACATAAGCCTCCTTTCTGATCACCTGCATCCATTCATGTCCATTGTGCATCCCGACGGAGTTGGGAAATTACAGCACAGTACGACACCCCACACATCCAGAATTGCTACCAAGTGGCTCTAGGGACACGCTTCTGAGTTTCAACACTTCTGCTGGGCACTAAACTCCCCAGAGATGAACCTTATTGAGCATATCTGGGATACCTTGGAATGTGCTGTTCAGAAGAGATCTCCACCCCCTCATACTCTTACAGATTTATGGACAACCCTGCACATGAGCTGAGGACTGTTCAAGGTGAGGTCTGTAATGGTGTGGGGTGCGTGTGGTTGGAGTGATATGGGACCCTTGATATGTATAGATAAGGTTCTGGCAGGTAACACGTACATAAGCCTCCTTTCTGATCACCTGCATCCATTCATGTCCATTGTGCATCCCGACGGAGTTGGGAAATTACAGCACAGTGCGACACCCCACACATCCAGAATTGCTACCAAGTGGCTCTAGGGACACGCTTCTGAGTTTCAACACTTCTGCTGGGCACTAAACTCCCCAGAGATGAACCTTATTGAGCATATCTGGGATACCTTGGAATGTGCTGTTCAGAAGAGATCTCCACCCCCTCATACTCTTACAGATTTATGGACAACCCTGCAGGATTCGTGGTGTCAATTCCCTTCAGCACTACTTCAGACATTAGTCGAGTCCATGTCACATCATGTTGTGGCACTTCTGCATGCTCGTGGGTTCCCTACACAATATTAGGGAGGTGTACCAGTTTCTTTGGCTCTTCAGTGTAGTAGCTAACTTGGAGCTTGACGGTCATTTCGCCACAGACACTCTTAAGGTTTTAACTACGCTTCTCTTTACCATCTTTGTGTTATATAGTCCTTTTCCCTGGACATTGGACATGTATCTTCCTGGTTGTTTTAGCTGTCCTTTGTAGTTTGGTAATCATAGTTGCCACAACCATGTCATGGTCACTGATAACAGTTTCGATGTGGAAATCCCATTGCCATTAGATCCGATATATTTCCATCATGGTTGGGGTCCCAAACTATCTGTTCTAGATATTTTCAGAGAAGGCATTTAGTAATGTTTCAGAGGATGCCTTATCATGCCCACTAATGACAAACTGTAATTTTCCCAAATTGACTGTTGGTTGATAAAAGTTTCCACCCATGATTACAATATGATTGGGGAATTTATGTACAAGTGAACTGAGGTTTACTCTAAAGCTTTCGATTACATAAAGAGATGAGTACGGTGCGTGATAGACGGCTCCAATCATCATTTTATGCCCGCATCTGACATATTCTTGCCCCAACAATCTCACATGCAAGTTCTGTTTTTATCTTGATAGATTTGAGTTTATTGTCTGCTGCAACAAATACAGCACCTCCATTTCCCATATGCATATCTTTTTGATGTATACTTAAATTTTCCCCAAAGATCTCACTGTTATCAATTTCAGGTTTCAATCATCTTTCTGTACCTAGTATTATGTCAGCTTCATTGCTTTTCAGGAGTGGTTCAAACTCTGGCACTTTGTTGTGAATGCTTTGGCAGTTAGCCATTAGGATTCTACTATTCTCACCTGTGGGAGGTATTTCTTTTGATTTTATGCTGATGCTTTGCTAACATCTCCAAGATTGTCAAGGAAGAAGTCGAGATGGCATTGAAGAAAATGGATTAAAAGGATCACACTGCATCCTAAATTTTTCAGAGCTAACATGTTTTCCACCATGGAATATAAATTAGAGTGTTCCCTATTCCATAACAAATTTTCAGCCACACTCTTAAATCCTCTCCAAGCCAGTCATTATTATGTCAGTACATTTTCAAAACTTAAGCCTTTCATCAGACTTCTAATATTTGGTCCTGCACATATACCTCCTTTAACTTTAGCCTCAGAAAAAAAAGGAAATTTGGAACTTATGTGCTTAAAAAATCAATATCTTTAGGCAATGCATTGAACTGCTTCATTATTCCCAGTTTAATATGAAGACGTGGTAGGATGATTTCCTCTCATTTCAGCAGGGATTGTCTTATCACATTTTTCTCTCCAGGACTCATTGTTGTTCTGGTAGGCCCTTCAGTTCTGCTTCAGTACAATTCATGGGCATGAGTATCCCAGAGGCTCAGGAAACAAGGAAACTTCATACCGGCAGCATTCCTATAACTTTCAGGTCTCCAATAGTTTATTGCCTTCAGCAGCATCTCCATATTTTCATAGGTGTTGTTAAGTGCACAGAATAAGCTATGGGATGGAGCCATACTTATTTGCAATGTGTAGAGGAATGGCCTTGAAGTTTTTCTTGTGAGAATCTATAAACAGCCTCAATGTTCTTACATAAACAAGAGAGCCTTCTGAAGTGAAATACTCACAAAATTCCAATACTTTTGATTGAATTCAGTAGAATTAAATCACTTACAATTGACCTTCAAGAAAAATCTATATGCTACTAAGGTGATTGATTGAGCACTCCATCAAAGAAGAGAAGAAGGCAAAGTACTGGGCAATAATGGCAACCATTTGGAAAAGTTTCTATTCAATTCAGTAATAAAATTACGCATTGTGTCAAGCAAGTTGTGGCCAAGTATGGTGTTGAAATGATCTTTAGACACACCAAGATAATTAGTGAATATTTAAGAACAGCAGAAGATGCATGGCAGCTCCTGACAACACCTGGGGTATGTAAAATTCCATACAGTTGCTGACAAGTGTATACTGGAACTTCGAAAAGAAGTGTCAACAACTGCATAACCGAACACAAGAGGAACTGTCATCTGGGAGACGCCAAAAAGTCAGTCATAACAGAACGTGTTTTTTGAGAAGGGAACCATTAAATTGAATTCAGTGAGATGAGTGTTTTAGCAAGGATGTAGCATCATTATGCATGCACATATAGAGAAGGAATAAATGCCATAAGAATTTTAATAGGAAGGAAGATTTGAAGTTGGATAAAATATGGATGTCGTCTTTGTGCCAAAAGAATGACCATCAATTATTTTTAATCGAGAATGATGATGCCATCCAGAGATAGTCACACAGTTGGCACCATGTGATGTATATCAGTCTCCTCTATAAATGTGGTAGCCCCTCAAGCCAGTTGTACCTCAGAACATGTCTCCTTCAGCTGGGGATGAAACATTAGGAAACAGTTTTATACATCGACTATAGCCTCTCAGCCTGGAAGTTTATCTGAAGAGTGGATATTGTGTAGTAAAGAGACTGTAAAATGAACATAAAAAAATAAAACAAGGGCAATGGAATGTTACAGAATGAAATCAGGCAATGGTGCAGGAATTAGATTAGAGAATGACACACTAAAAGTAGTAGATAATTTTTGCTGCTTGGACAGCAAGATAAATGGTGATGACTGAAGCAGAGGGGATGTAGACTGTCTATATTATGAAAAACATTTATGAAAAAGAGAAACTTGTCAACATAAAATGTAAAATCAAACAATGGAAAATCCAGGAAGGAATGTAACAATATTATGAGAAGGAAAGTTGCTACTCACAGTATAGTCGAGATGCTGAGTCACAGATAGGCACAACAAAAAGACTGTCACAATTATAGTTTTCAGCCATTAAGGCCTTCGTTAACAATAGACACACATACACACACACACACACTCACACAAATGCAACTCACACACACGACTGCCTGTGGGTGAGTCGCATTTGCATGAGTGTGTTTGTTGTGCATACATCTGTCTATTGTTGACAAAGGCCAATGGCTGGAAGTTATAATTGTGAGAGTCTTTTTGTTGTGACTATCCATGACTCTGCATCTACGTTATATGGTGAGTAGTAACATTCCTCCTCATAATGTTGTAAAATGTAAAATAAGATATTGGGAAGTTTTTTCCTGAAGGCTTGTCTCTGGGGCATGACGTCATACTGAAACAAAATGTCAATGATAAGCAACTGAGACAAGAAGAGACTAGCAGGGTTTTGATATGTGGCACTACAGAAAAATGATGAAGATTGGATAAGAAGACACTGAATTGAAGTCAGGAAGAAATATATTTAGGGCTCAACTTGACTATTTGAAGGGATTGATTCGATAGAGCATCTTGAGACATCAAGAAATTGTCAGTTTGGTAAAGGAGGAAAGTCTGAGCAGATAAAATTTGTAGATGGTGATCAAGGAGTGAATACAGTAAGCAGATTCAAAGGGGTTTAGGTTGTGGTAGTTATGTAGAGGTGAGGAGGCTTGCACAAGACAGACAAGTGTGGAAAGGTGGTTCAAAGCTGTCTTCATACCTATCTCCACTTTGAGACACCTCTCCTTCACATTGCCAGTCTTTCTCATTATCCATAAGGCTACCATACTATTCTGCTCTTGCTTATTTTATGTTATGAAGTGCTCTCTTAAAAGAATTCATCATTGATAAGTTGTTAACTGACTTTTGGTATTAAAGGGTCAAAAATAATAAAAATTCCATGTAATGCAACTTTTTTGAATTTAAGATGTAAAAAGTGTAGCAAAAAACATGAAGAAAACATCAGTGTTTCATTAGGTACACTGATCAACCAGAACATTATGACCACCACCCTACTATCAATACAAACCTGTCCAAGCAACAGCTGCGTCCTCAGGTGAGGAATAACTACTAGTCAGACACGTGCATGCTGCATTTAGTATTAGTGAGCATACTGTCCATGTATAGAATGGGGAAGGTGTGTGATCTATCTGAGTTGATCAAGAGCAGATTGTGATGGGCTGGAAACTGCACAACTTGTTGGGTGTTCAAGAGATCTGTGGTGAGTGTCTTCAACACATGAGAAAGTCAAGGTGAAACCACATCCAGATGTGGGGTTGGGCAGCCCCCCCCCCCCCCCCCCTCATTACAGATGTTGGACTTCATAGACTAGGCAGATTGTTAAAACATGACAGGCAGTGAACTGTGGTGGAACTAACATCAGACTTTAATGCTGGGCAGAGTACAAGTGTGTCTGAACACACAGTGCAACGAACAGTCCTAACGATAGCCCTTCACAGCCAGTGACCCAAGCACGTGCCAATATTAACACCACGACATTGGCATCTACAACTGAAATGGCCACATGACCATCAGTATAGGATGTTGGCCAGTGGCAGAGTGTTGCAGGGTCTGATGCATCCTGATACCTTTTTCATCATGCCAATGGGAGGGTGTCTTCCAGAGGAACAGCTCCTTTGCATATGTGCTGCAGGACAGAGACAAGCTGGCGGCAGCTCCATTATGCTCTGGGGAACATTCATGTGGACATCCATGTATCCAATGGAGCTCATGCAAGGCACTATGATGGCCAAGGAGTGTTGTACAGTGGTTCCAGAGCACATAAATCCCGTGATGGCAGTCATGTTTCCTGATGCAGTGGCTTTTTTCAGTAAAATAATACTCCATGTCACAAGGCCAGGTGTGTGATAGAGTGGTTCAAGGAACACAGTGGTGAGTTTCAATTGATATGCTGACCCCTCCCCCCCCCCCCCCCCCTCCCCAACTCGCCAGATCTGAACATGATTGAACACATCTGGAATGTGGCACCAGAGTTCATGGCCCTTTTCCCCGGAATTTATGAGAATTGGGTGACTGGTGTATGCAAATATAGTGCCAGCTACCTCCAGTGACCAACCAAGGCCTCATTACTTCCATGCCATAATGCATCACCACTGTTATCCATGCCAAAGGTGGACATACTGGCTATTAGACGGTAATAATGTTCTGGCTGATCACTGTATGTTGGTGTGCCAAAATGTCAATGATGACACCATGAAAATATTTTGCACAAATTTACTGCCATTAACCAACTATGACATGGAAAAAATGCATCTTTTGCTTAACCATTTCTAGAAGCTTATAACTTCAGCTATATCCTCCCATTTTTGGAAATGTACACCTTTATTTATGGGCCTTTACCAGTCATCAAGAGAGCTGCATTCGTGGTGTTTATGGTTGCACCATCCTCATTAAAAGATTCTTTAACACCAGAGTAATGTTTATTTTCATACTGTGTAACTTTAACTATACCAACCTTCTTGCTGATTATTTTCAGTTTTTCTCTGGTTTTGATAAGGCATCTTCATACTCTGTAGATGTTGCTAACACTTCCATTTGATTTCTCTGTATGATCCCCAGTCTTCACCTAAATTTTTGTGAAGAATTTATTCTTCTACTAGTTCTTCATCACTAGAATGAAGCACTGTATGGATTTTTCTCTTACATTGTTTATTAGTATCTGGCACTGCTTTCAAAGCATTTTGTGACATTTCAAACAAATGTTCAATTTCTTATGGATTTCAGGCATTCTATCAGATTTTCAGTGTTGTAATCTGCATATCGGCTAGATACTACTTTCTGTTTACACTTGTTACCATACTATAACAACATTAACCTCTTAGCAGTACTTATTGTCAATAAAATAAGATTCATCCTAAGGTGAATCAGATCTAAAATACAAAAATGAAAATACTGTGAAGCTACTTTGGTGCTCTTTGTCAGAGGTGCAAAATTTCAGCAAGTTTCCCAGAAAATAACCTTCACAGCTGGTTTTGATTGCGCAGTGACAAATAACTTGTTTATTACAATTGTGAGGGTATGATTTAAACAATGACTAATTACTAGACATAAGTGAATGTCATTTGCCTTCTGGTTAAATAGTTTTATGATAGCAAAATATTACTTTTCCTTGACAAAAATTACCCCAAAAATACAGTAGAGCAGATTTTGTTAGCAGAAAATGTCCAAGGTAGTGAGCGGCAGAATATGAGGTAGGAGAAGCTGTCAACCGTTGGACAGTACTGAAACTATTTCAAAATGTTCATTAGAATAGGTGCTAGGAAGAACTGAATCTTTTTCAAAAGATGGAACAAATTTACCCCTTTCAGGGCAAATTAGCTCCTCTTTACAATGGGCACAATTTTTATGTTTGTGGATAAGTCCCTATTTTGGCCTTATCATTGCTTCTATGCCTTGTGTGTATGTATAAAGTTTATTATTTTATTTTATTTTATTTTATTTATTTCGTATTCCATTAATCCGTATTGTGATAAATCACAAGGATGTGGAATGAGTCATGATTACATACAACAGATATAATACACATATATAAAATGACAAAAATGTACCATAAGATTATGAATAAGTTTGTAGGTTAAAATCAAATCAAAGGTATAGCTCAAGTAATATAAAACAATACCTAAAAAGGAAATATAGTACATTTTCCAAATTAAACAAATAATACACATATATAAAATGACAAAGATGTACCATAAGATTATGAATAAGTTTGTAGGTTAAAATCAAATCAAAGGTATAGCTCAAGTAATATAAAACAATACCTAAAAAGGAAATATAGTACATTTTCCAAATTAAACAGTTAATGTGATCTATAGCAAACAAATTTTTATCAGTATAAAAAATCATTGCTTTATCTGTAGATACTCATCAAGAGAATAGAAGGAATTTACCATTAGGTATTCTCTCAATTTACATTTAAAAGTAGGTAAGACATTAATGTGATCTTTAATACCTGATGGAAGGGAGTTGAAAATTTTTGTGGCTGAATAATGAACACCTTTCTGAACAAGACTTAAATGTTTCAGATCCCTGTGTAGATCATTTTTAGACCTAGTATTATGATCATGACATTCACTATTAGTTTTAAAAAGAGATAGGTTGTTAGAAACAAAAATCATCAAAGAAAATATGAATTGAGAGGTAAGTGTTAATATTTGTAACTTATGAAACAGACTTCTGCAAGAATATCTTGGATGAACACCACTCATGATTCTAACAGCTCTCTTCTGTGCAGTAAATATTTTTTTGGCTAAAGGCTTGTTGCCCCAAAATATTATGCCATACGACATGATAGAATGAAAATAACCAAAGTAGGCAGTTTTAGTAGCGTCCTCATCACCAATGGGGGTGATTACACGCAGAGCATAAGTTGCCACACTGAGCCTTCTATGTAGGTCTAAGATATGCTAAGACCAGTTCAGCTTGCCATCAATTAGAATGCCCAAGAACTTAGATGATTCACAGTGTAGTATATTTTGGTTACCACAGTTTAAGTGGCATACTTCATTTTCTTGTTGAGATGTGTGAAATTGCATATACTGAGTTTTCTGAATGTTTAGAGTTAGTCCGTTGCACTTAAACCAGTGTAGGATGTCAACGAGTACAGCATTACATTTATTTTCTAGGTCACTGTTAGTTCGACTTTCAAGCAGAATAGTGGTGTCATCGGCAAAAAGAGTAAATTTACACTCGGTGTCTGTGCAAAGTGGGAGATCATTGATGAAGATAAGGAAAAGCAAAGGTCCTAGGATGGACCCCTGAGGCACACCACACTTTAATGTGCCCCAATCAGAAGAAATGGGACTATCATTGGCACCATTAATTATCACCTTCTGTTTTCCGTTTTGCAGATATGATTCTATCCATCTACCAATGCTACCTCGCAAGCCATAAAAATTAGCCTTATGTAAGAGAATGTTGTGGTCCACACAGTCAAAGGCCTTAGACAAGTCACAAAAAATTCCAATAGGTGACATTTTATTATTTATTGACTCTAAAATTTCATTTGTGAGAGAAAAAATAGCCTGCTCAGTTGATCTACCTTTTTGGAAACCAAACTGGTTTCTGTTGAGTATGTTGTGGCTGTTAAGATGTTCTACAATTCTTGTATACATTAGTTTCTCTAATACTTTTGAGAAACTACTTAGTAGTGGTATTGGACGGTAGTTAGATAAATTAGTTTTGTCACCCTTCTTGAAAAGTGGTTTCACAACGGCAAGCTTTAATCTCTCTGGGACAACACCTTGCTGGATAGACTCATTAAAAATGTGACACAGGACTTGACATATGTGGTCACTACAATGCTTCAGTATTTTTGGTGAAATGTTGTCAATACCAGTGGAATTTTTATTTTTTAAGGCCTTAATGGTATTTTTAACTTCAGTAATAGTAACTGGGGCAATACAAATTGGGTCATACGTGTTAGGGTTAGCTCTGTGTAATAAATGCGTAGCAGCATTTAAGGAACCGTTACAACCTACTTGTTCTGCTGCAGTTATGAAGTGATTGTTGAATATGTTGGAAACTGTTACAGGATTATGAATAACCTCATCCTTATAGCTTATCTCTGTGGTATTAACATTCTTGTTACTCTTGCCACACTCTCTCTTTATAACATTCCAAACTGCTTTTATTTTGTTCTCAGATTTATCAATTTCAGACTTAATATACAGGCTCTTGGATTTGTTTATCACCCTTTTTAAAATTTTACAATATAACTTAAAATGAGACCTTTCAAGGGGATCATTTGATACTCTTAGTGAGGCATGTAACTCCCTCTTAGTCCTGCAAGAAATTTTTATACCTCCAGTAATCCATGGTTTACTGGAAGAAACCTCATTGTTCTTTCTGACAGATTTTTTTGGGAAAGCCATTTCAAATACAGATATAAATTCATTTAAAAAAAGGTTAAATTTATCATTAACATCTGATGTGCTGTACACTGGCTCCCAATCTATCTGTGACAAATAGTCGTTAAAGGCAGACACACTTTCAGTGTTTATACATCTATAGGACCTATAGGCGTGGGAGATTTTATTACACAAACTGATGTTATTTACTTTCAGAAGTTGTCCATCATGGTCAGACAGGCCATAAATTACTTTGCTCACACTAGCACTGTTGACTCTATTCTTGTCAATGAAAATATTATCTAGAAGGCTCTTGCAATTTTCTGTAACTCTAGTGGGCCAGGTAACCATCGCAGCCAAGTTGTAAGAATTCATTAAGTGGTCCAGGTCAGTTTTGAGGTTGTTATCAGTTAAGAAGTTGACATTAAAGTCACCTACAATTATTAAATTTCTAGTTTTAGAGAACAATTTGGTCAAAAGAGATTCTAACTTATTCATAAAGATGCAAAACTTCCCTGCTGGAGCTCTGTAAATTGCAAGCACAGTAAGTAACATGTCCTTTGCAGAAATTTCAGTCCCGCAAACTTCAAAATGTTGATCTACACAATACTTACTTAGATCTAAAGATTTATAAATGATTTTACTGTCTATATAAATTACAGCACCACCTTTCTCCTTACTTGTTCTGCAGTAATGAGTAGCTAGATCATACCCATCAAGCTGCAGCCCATCAATTCCAACTGTTACATGATGCTCAGTAAGGCATAAAACATGAGGACGGTCAACAGTGTCCATGTCCCCTAAATTTACAGATAAAAACTCTAATTTACTTTTGAGACTTCTGATATTTTGATGAAGAATAATAAGATTCTTATAGCTACCTCTACTGTCCTTCTGCTGGTCTGCTTGTCCATTAACACCGTTAGTCCCCGTTGCACTAAAAACTGTGTTGGATACATTAAGACCTATGTCGCAGCTGGAGATTTGTTCACTAGATGTCGTTGGCGAGGTCTGGTGGGTGCTGGCCATAAAAAATCACTGTTTCTTTTTGGAATTCTTCTTTCTCTCGTAGAAAATCGGGGATTACCTTTTATCCTTGGAGATACTGCATCGGAATTATTTTCCAGTCCTTGAGGTTCTTTGGGTGGAACTTCATCATATGGTATTAATATGTCATTGGCAGTGACAGGGTGAGACACAGCTATACATCTGTTTCTTGTATTCACATTGGTTCCCTGTCTATCTTGGCATGAATTGGTTTCTACAGTACCGGTACAAAATCTGACCTTTCTTGCAGAGCTGGTTGTAAGTGTTTTTACTACATCACACCGTTTCCATGGGTTTGATACTGATGAAGCAATGTTCCTGCACAGTCTGAGCTTTCCTGTTTTGTTCAGGTGTAGTCCATGATTAGTGTAATCAGGCCTTTGCAAGAATAAATTGACATCAATTACTTTCACATTAACAAAATTAGATGACAAATTCATTATATATTCATTAAATCTGTACACTGTTTCGTTGACTTCTGGCTTGTCATAACAGTAGGGAACGGTACATAACAATAGCTTTGTATGATCAAGTGCTGCAGTCAACTTTTCTAAGTCTGGAATAAAGTTGTTTTTCTTACGAATGTCATTTATTCCTGCAAGGATAATAACTGCATCGTCCAAATTGAAATCACTAGTAAGATCTGATGCCCCTTCAACTACACCACTGAGGCATGCATTTGGTTTAACAACAGATGATGTGTAGTACTTGGGTTTCAAAAATTCATTTAGCAATGATGCACAGTTTCGCCCATGACTGTCCGATAGTAATAAAATCTTATTCGTTGGCTGACTCTCAATTGGTCTTTTTGTCGAATTTTTAGGAACATTGTCTCGTCCTACCACCTGAGTAGATTTCTCTGTTTCATCAATTTTATCACTTAAGGCACTAAAACGGTTGCTTGTATTCAGATGATATAACTGCTGAGAAACGAGATGTTTTGGTATCTTCTTGGGCTGGTGACAATTTGTGCTCTCGTCTTGGGATTCACTTTTGTTCTGTTGACTTCTGGCAGACAATGTGACATTTTCAGCTTTCAGTCTTTGCAGTTCTTCTAACAACACGGAAATTATTTCTTCCTTGCTGTCTATAGTGCCCACTTTTACGCAATTATCACATTTCCATATCTCTTGTTTTGAGTCCACCTTTGCACAGTTATAATGATAAACAATTTTACACTTAAAGCACATAATACCTGTAACGACTTTCTTTCTGCATGAGCATAGTTTGCTGTTTGTTATTTCTTGAAGCGCAATTTCGTGGCTGTATGATGAAGCTGATGCTAAGCAAACACTGAGTTTCTCATTTTTTACTACCACCTTCATAATTAAATAACAAGAGATGCACTTCCCATCACTAAATACGTCGAACTTCTTACACTTCACACAAACTTCGGATTGTTTGCTTTTATTTGCGGAACTCATGCTGTTCTGTTTACCGATCGTCAACATGGTTTCTTTTTCACAGTTTATAGATGCATCACAGTTTTTTTCAGATACTTTTAACACAATATAACACGTAATACATAACTGGTCACAATACCAACCGACATTTCTGCAAAATGCACACTTTTCTTCATTAAATTTACATTTATTACTGGAACTAACACACTCGCGAATTTCATTCGGCGCCAGGGATCAAAATATGTATATCACTTCAAGGTTCTCTTTTCCAGCTGTAGCATTTAGTCCTTCATTGTGTCCACCTGTGATGCTTTTTTCTTATTTATATTCATGCCTTGGCCTACAGTTAGCACACGTTCCATTAAATTTAGGACAAAACCCAATTCCTGTTCACTTTTGGCTAAATTAGTGGATCATCAGTGAATTATATTGTGATAATTTTCTGTCCTTGACAAACAAGAACAGGGCTTTACTTCCCCCATTTACTTTACAGTGAATGAATAAACCTCAGTTGGGACAATGGAATAGCCTTACACCTCTCCTGGTTTTGACTTCTTATACAGATCTGTTAGTGCAGACTATTCTAACTCAGTTTGAAGAAAGCGAGAGAGTTTCCATCTGTCTGTTATGCATACCACACTGTCAAAAAAAAAAAAAAAAAAAAAAAAAAAAGAAAAAAAAAAAAAAAAAAAGAAAAAAAAAGAAAAAAAAAAAAAAAGAAACCTTGTTTTACCCCTCGTTATAAAATGACTTTCTATACTTGAAGCAACACAATAATGTCTGAAATACAACCTTATTTGCATTCTGAATATACTTTTGCACTCTCTATACACATTACACAGTCATTTTGCTGTGTGTTTATAGATGCCAGGCACTTGGCGTTGCTGCAATAGTGAAGCTGCAGAAAAATGGTGAGAGTTCCATGACACTTTGCATTGTACTATGTAGAAGCCGCACCCAAAACCTCTTCTACAGAGAGCTAAATGGGATTTGAAGGTGCAGCCTTAACACTAGGTATGACCTCTTTGAAAAACATACTTGATATCTGATGCCAACAGTTCCAAAATCGTTGACTGTGTTTATGTAAATTTGTGTTGGAAATATTTGAAATGTATTCTGATAATTTCAATTCTGTAATCCATAATTGAAGAATGTATTGTAATACATATTTTGGGACTGCTCTGCCTACAAGCTGTGCCTGTCCTAGGAAAATATATAAATCTGTTTGATGTACAATCATTTTAAAAACAGCAGAATAGTTTTATCAACCTAGCAATTTGTGTGAAATCCTACCACATTTAGCAATGTGAACAAATTCTTCTGGGGCACTGACTTATGCTTCAGATTTGATCTAAGTCTCTTCCTACACAGTTTGCCAGAATGACATGATTAAGAAAACAACTGATTTCAAATTTGGAATCGAACTGCAGTCTGCCATTTTTCAAATTCTTGAAGTTTGTCTGTCCCAACCTCTTGTGCTATAAGAGTCATGCAAAATTTGCTTGTTGAATATTTCCTCTCAAAACATTCTGTAACACAGACTTTCACCTTTTATACCAGTTGCCACTGGCCTCTCATTAAGTACCTCACACTGATTGTTGTTAAATGTGATTTTGAATATTTTACTGGCTGCTGCTCCCACTGAAAAAAGTTCTTTTTCCCCAAGCCAGTTATATATAACATGTTCTCAAGTGTATGAGGTTTCCATATATCATGTACTAGTGCATATAACTTAACTCATCCAATACCTTCGGGGCTGACAACTGAATTATACAGTATCTAGTCAGAAACTTTGAATTTCCATAGTGTTTTAAGAATTGAAAACAATTCCTTGTGTGAAGTCTTGTTTGATGCAGCACTATCAGCAAGTCAAACATTATCACAACCCCAGAATGAAGTTTTCACTCTGCAGTGGAGTGTGCACTGATATGAAACTTCCTGATGGATGAGAACTGTGTGCCGTATTGAGACTCGAACTCGGGACCTTTGCCTTTCGTGGGCAAGTGCTCTACCATCTGCAGGAAGTTTCATATCAGCACACACTCCACTGCAGAGTGAAAAATTCATTCTGGAAACAATCCCCAGGCTGTGGCTAAGCCATGTGTCTGCAATATCTTTTCTTCCAGGAGTGCTAGTTCTGAAAGGTGTCCAGGAGAGCTTCTGTGAAGTTTGGTAGGTAGGAGATGAGGTACTGGCAGAATTAAAGCTGTGAGAATGGATTGTGAGTCATGCTTGGGTAGCTCAGATGGTAGACCACTTGCCCATGAAAGACAAAGGTCCCAAGCTCAAGTCTCGGTCTGGCACACAGTTTTAATCTGCTAGGAAGTTTCATTATCACTATTACTACCCATTTTTTTAAAGGCATTTAGACCTTGATGGTTAGGTTCATGACTGTCTCTTGATGATTTAAAGCATCTTTTGTTGCACTCAGCCTTATAATGACCTTTCTTGTGACAATAGTAGTACTCAACACTCTTCATGTTCACAAATCTTTCAGTTAAATTGCTTTTAGAACTCTGATTTTTACTCTTTTTGTGATTAACCTTAACAGTAGTGACTGCAGTTATAGTTTCTTCAATCTGTGACAAATGTTGCTGTTCTTTCAGTAACCTTGCTGTTAAACTATTGAAAGTCTGCAGGCTTTCTTTACCAAGTTCAAAGCCATCATAAATGAACCCTCTTTTGGCTTTGGTAATTGTGTCTGTATCTTGCACTGGTTCACCAGATTATGTAAGAGACTGTGCTAATCCTTCAATTTTACTGATATGTTGGATAATAGTATCACAGTGCAACATGCTGTTTGAATGTAGCTTTATTGATCGCAGATTGCTGTTTATGAATTATCTTTATTGTTTGCTTTAGCACATCATGTAACAATTTGCAGTTGATCAAATTCTGTGCCAGATAAAATAAAAAATCATTGCATTTGCATTAGGCTCATCCCACAACTTCAGTGCATGTGTAGCTTCAACTGGCCATGGTCTTACCCTACTTCTATTAACAACATCCAGCAATTTCTCATCAGGGAAGACAATTTCCATTTGTTATGTCTCAAACTGAAAATTATATCCATCGTATTTCTGGATACTGAAAATCTTTGTTCAGTTCATCATTTCCTCTTTCACTTTACAAATGTATACCCTCAGTGTAACTAAACACATTTCAGAGACTTCTTTGATGTGAAAAAAGTAAAACACAATGCACAGAACACTTGAAATTGACAATAGTGACAGGAAAAGGGTACACAGATGAATTAAAAGTCAGTGTGTTGGCCACAAGTGCCAAAGATGAAAAAAAAAAAAAAAAAAAAAATAAATAAAAAAAAAAAAAAAAAAAAAAAAAAAATAAAAATGGAAGTACATCAAACACACTAAAACATTATATACATGTCTGCAGACATTAAAAAATAATCAGGACAACAAACTACCCCACACAACTGGGATCACAAAATGTATTATTCTATTAAACCAGACAAAGTATACTTTGAACACTCTCTGGGCCTGTGGTGTTTTATGCCTTAAATGTACCACACTTTCTTCATGTTGTAATTTATTGAGGTGCATCTGCCACTTTAGATTAATCTGGACCTACAAGTACAAAAAATCTAGTTTCAATGTTGGTTGTATTTGAGAACTAATAGTTTTCACAACACATTCAATTCTTGTTCTGAGATCTTAAACTTCAGGAAATTGGTTCTGCATAGGTTCAAGTTGAATCTGATCTGCTGCCTTATAGTCAGTTTTGCAGACCAGTGATGTTAGAATGTGTCCTCCAAAGTATTTATTGTTCTTGTGGTCTTCATTTTGAAGACAGATTAGATGCTGCAGCTCTCCATGCTAGTCTATGCTATGCAAGCCTCTCCATCTCTGCATAACTACTGAACCTGCATCCATTTGAACCTATTTACTGTATGCAAACCTTGATATCATGCTACAATTTTTTCTCCCACACTTTGTTGTGTTACTTAATTGATAATTCCTTGATGCCTTGGACTACATATCATCAACAGATCCCTTCTTTAAACCATGTTTTGCCACAAATGTCTTTTTTCATTATTTGTTTCAGTACCCTCAATTAATTATTGGTTATATCCATTTAATCTACAGCTTTCTTCTAGAGCACCACATTTCAAAAGTTTCTATTCTCTTCTTGTCTGAACTGCTTATTTTCTGCATTTCATTCAAATTCCTTCAGAAAAGAATTCATAAATTCAAAATTGTATTTGATGTTGACAAAGTTATTTTTTTCTTCTTATTCAGAAATGCTTTTCTTGCTATTGCCGGTCTACATTTCATACCCTCTCTACTTTGGCCATCATCAAACTTTTTCTGATAAAATAGCAAAACCCATGTAGAACTTGTACTGTCTTATTTCCTAATCTAATTCTATCTACCTGATTTAATTTGACTACATTACATTACCATCATATTACTTTGATTGATGTTTATAATGTGACCTCTTTTCAAGACACTATCCGTTCCGTAAAACTGGTATTCCAAGTGATTTACCATCTTTGGCAGGTTTCTAATGTTATTGGCAAATCTCAAAGTTTTTAGTTCTTCCTGAACTTCAATTTCCCTTCCAAATTGGTCCTTAGTTTCCTTTATTGCTTGCTCATTGTACAGCACTGGGGAGAAGCTACAATTCTGTCCCATGTCCTTCTCAGCTAATATTTCCCTTTCACGTCCATTGACTGTTATAACTGCAGTTTGGTTTCTGTACAAGCGGTGTGTAATCTTTCATTCACTGTATTTGTCCCAAATAACTTCAGAATTTCAAAGAGTGTATTCCAGTGAAGGTTCCAAAAGCTTTCTGTAAACCTACAGATGCTGTAAATGTCTTCTAAGATAGGTCGCTGGGTCAGTATTGCTTCACATGTTCCTCATTTCTCCAGAACTTAAACTGATCATTCTCAGTGGCTTCTACCAGATTTTCTGTTCTTCTGTAAATAATTCATGTCAGTACTTTGTGAGCATAATTTATGAAACTGATAGCTCAGTAATGTTCACAGCTGTCAGCAACAGCAACAGCTTTATTTGGAGTTGCAATTGTTACATTCTTCTGGAAGTTTGAGGGTATTCCACCAGCCTAGTATATCTGGCACACAAGGTGGAATAATTTTGTCATGGTTAGCTCTTCCAAGGATCTCAACAGTTCTGAGGGAATTTCATCTACTCTATGGCACTTAAGCTGACTTAGATATTTCGGTATTATGCCAAACTCTTCTCCCAACTCATCTTTTTTTACTTCCTCTTCCCTTTCTATAATATTGTCTTGTAGTATATTTGTCAGAACTCTAAATATTTCTTTCACCTTTCAGGTTTCCCTTCTTTGCTCATTATGGACTTTCCATCTGAGCTCTTGGTATTCAAATAGGTGCTTCTCTTTTCTCAAAGGCCTCTTTAATTTCCATATATATGGCATTTATCTTTTCCATAACTGTGCATGTTTCTACATCCTTGCATTTCTTATGTAGTTATTCCTGCTTTGCCTTTCTGCACATCCTGCCAATTTCGTTTTTTGAAATCTGTATTTCCTTTTACCTGCTACATTTGCTGCAGTTCTATGTTTTCTCCTTTCATCAAGTAGATACATATTCTTATGTATTATTCATGGGTTTCTTGAGATTGGATTCCATTAGGAAGTTTGTGCACCATCACCACACAGCAGGTATTGTAAACAAGCATTGGTGGTATAAATCTGAAACTGTTTTTTTATTACTGCATGTTGATTTCAGTCACAGAATGATCACGTACAGTGCTAAAATAAAATAAAAACACAAAAAGTCAGACCAAAATGATCACTGCAAAATCATATGTCATTTTGCAATAGATACCACTAAGTTTTACAAAGTAAATTACATACCTTTTCTTTCTTGACTATCTGATCCTCACTGTCTTCATTATTTTGTCTCTTAGAGCTACCCATTCTTCTTCTACTTTAATTCCTGCCTCTGTTTCAATCAGTTGTTGCCTAATGCTCACCTTGAAACTCTCAGAAACCTTTGGGTCTTTTAATTTATGCAGGTACCACCTCCTTAATGTTCTAGTATTTTGCAATTTCTTCAGTTTTAATATGCTGATCATATCCAATAAAGTATACAGTAGTCACAGCTCGCATCTGCCCCTGGTAATGTTTTGTAATTTAAAATCTGGTTTCAAAATCTTAAGTGATATAAGATTCTGTGCTCCAATCCATAGAATGCCAGTTTTTTCCTAATGAAAATGATCTCCTGAGTAGTCCATGCTGGTAGATCCCAGAGGGGTATTACTTCACTTCTGTACTATCATATACAAGAGGCTGACGTCACCATTAAGCCACACATTAGAGTGGTATATTGTTGGGAAATATGACAGCTATAGTTTACTATTAATAGTGGAAGGAAGACATAGAAGGGCTACACAAGGGAAACAGACTTGAAGCTAATATTATAGGAAATTACAGAAGTAGATGAAAATGAGGTTGGAGATATGGTACTGTGAGCAGAGTTTGACAGAACGCTGAAAGAACTAAGGCCTCTGGAGTTGACTACATTCCCTCAGAATTACCCTTGGGAAAGCCAGCCCAGCCATGATGAAACTATTCCACCTGGTGTGCAAGATGTATGAGACATGGGAGACATCCTCAGACTTCCACAAAAATGTAATAATTCCATTTCCAAAGAAAGCTGTTACTGAGGCGTGAATATTACTGAACTATCAGTTTTAGAATGGAAAAGTTGCTAGAAGTGATCTGGGATGACCCGACTGGCGTCTGGGTAAATGTATGAATATACATAGCAATACTGACCCTACGACTTATCTTGAAACATAGGTCAAATGGCAAACCTTTATTTCTAGCATTTGTAGATTTAGAGAAAGCTTTCAACAGTATTGACTGGGGACACTCTTTGATTTTATCAAGGTAGCAGGGTTACAATACAGGTAATGAAACATTATTTACAACTTGTACAGAAACTGGGCTGCAGTTATACAAGTCAGAGGAAAAATAGAGAAAACAGACGTGAAAGAGAAACAACAATTGAGAAGGGAATGAGAGAAGGTTGTAGCATAGCCCAGACATTGTTCAGTTCATACACTGAGCAAGCTGTAAAGGAAACCAAGAAGAAATTTGTAGAGGGAATTAAGGTTCAGGAAGAAGAAATAAAAACTTTGAGGTTTGTTGAATGAAATTGCAATTCTGTCAGAGATAGCAAAAGAGTTAAAATAGCAATTGAATGGAATGAATAGTGTATTGGAAAGAGGTTGTAAGGTGAACATCAACCAAAGTAAAACAGAGATAATGGAATGTTGTCAAATTAAATCAAGTGGTACTTACTGAATTAGATTAGCTAGAACTAATAATATCCAAAGCAAAGAGTATCTAAATTGACACTGGTGATGGAAAGGAAAACATTCCAGAAGATGAAAAACTTGTTAATATGTATTATAAATTTAAATATTAGGAAGTCTTTTCTGAAGGTATGTATGTTTCTGGAATGTAGCCTTATACATAAGTGAAAAGTGCTCAATAAGCAGTTCAGACAGGAAGTAAATAGAAGGTTTTGAAATGTGGTGTTACAGAAAAATGCTTAAGGGCAGTTGGATAAACTGAGTAACTTATGAGGGGGTACTGAATTGAACTGGAGAAATCAGAAATACCTGGACCAACTAAAAGAAGGGATTAGTTGATAAAACATGTCCTGAGGCAATTTAACAGTGGAGGGAAGAATGAAGAAATGACAATGGATACTTAAAATTAAACAACCAGTTGAAACTAGCCAGTAGTGTAAAATGAAACATTATGTTTCAAATAGATGAACAGCTTTAGCAGAATATAACTGTCCATTTCAGTTGATTAATAGTGGATGTGAACTCAAGCATGCAAGGAATCAGATTTATAAGAACTGAATTCATGTAGAAAACTGACAAAAATAACTTTGATGTTCTGCAAGACGATTAATGCTTCCTCTGCTAATAACATGAAAGTAAAATAAAATTAAAACACTAAAACAAGTCATGTAAGAAATAACATAGTAGTTTACTAGTATCTAAGAAAAATTTAGTTGAGAAAAACAAATTATGAGAGAACTGCTGACCAGTGACTTACCTCCAGGAGGTGAAATGTGTTAAAAAGGAAGTGCAGGTCACTAGGACCCCAGGAGGAGCGGGACCCCCATCCAACCCCCTCCCCTCTGGACCCTCCACCTGCACCCTCCACAACACCTCTGCAGTGGAGACAAGTGTTGTCATGCTGATACTGATAATTATCATTTCTGAACTGTTCCTCTGCTGTCTTTTGGCTCCTGTTTTAACTCTTTTTAGTGTATTACCATCTTTGTAGTTACAGAAGCACTAGTGCTCATTCCACATCAGTCAACAATCAGAGGGAAGTTAAGCAGATAATGTCAAAATTAAAATTAGTAAAAAAGTGATCTCATACCTTAAAACACATCATAGGGCAATTCCAAAACTGTAGAAACTACTTGGAGAAACCTAGGGATGGTTCTGTATATAAAAGCTAACCAGTCATTTAATTTGAAATTATTGTGATTGTGCCAGACAGTAAATTGTTATGTTTCCAGTTATGTCATGTCAGTATGTTCTTACTAAGAGAGAGTTAGCGTGTTATGGAGATCTTGGACATTAAATCAGAATGTGAATTGTTGGAGTCATGTTGTCTTTCTCTGCCTGTGATAACTGAAAATGAAGGTAGTAAGAAAGACGAGAGATGAGAAGTTACAATCCACAGATGTCTGCCTATCTCAGTTTCCTCCACAATAGTCTCAGGTGAAAATGGAATGGAAGGGGGCTAACATATCATCACCTGGAAGAAATTCTCACTTGGAAGTACACTGGAGTTGCCCATTGCTTATGCCTGCAAATGGGTGGATGACTCCATCATCTATGTCTCACTTCTTTTTTGTGAATAAATGCTGTTCCTCATGGAAAAACACACATAATAAAATGCTTAGAAATTCTCACTTGGAAGTACACTGGAGTTTCCCATTGCTTATGCCTGCAAATGGGTGGATGACTCCACCATCTATGTCTAACTTCTTTTTTTGTGAATAAATGCTGTTTCTCATGGAAAAACACACATAATAAAATGCTTAGAATGAACTAAATATCACCACTTGAACAGAGATGTTGGGGGAATTTGAGGCAATGGGTGTTAGCATGTATGACTAAAGTGCTTTCTGTCCTAAAGATGTTTTCTGGGATGGCCTTTGATCACATTCTTAGGGATCTAATTCCATCAGGGACCAAATGACAAGAGATAGATTCCATGTACATATCAGATTCTCCCACTTTGATGAGAAGTCATCTCAGGTTCAATGTATCACTGCTAACCAGTTTGCTCTTACTTCTAAAGTATGGAATAAGTTTATGGAAATGTGCTTCCACTGTTACAACCCTAGTGAAAATATTACAGGTGATGAACAGATATGGTACTTCCAAGCAAAGCAAGGAGCTAGTTTACCTAATTTATGCCAAATAAACTTCACAAATATGGACTCAAATTCTGATTAACTGCAGATTTGGCATTAGGGTACATTTGCAATGCCTTCCTGTACCCTTGGTAAGGGAAAAGGCTAGACAACCAGCCATTGGTAGAGTATGTCATTCTTCATCTCATGGACATAGTTCTAAATAAAGAAGCAACTAGACAACTGAAGGCTTCAGATAACTTTAGTTTGCAAAGAAACTTCAACAGAAGAAAACATTGTCAGTCCACTGGGTGCAAATATGCACCCTTGCCTACAATTCAATTTAGTGAAAACCACATATCCATTGTGTCTTCCATGTCTAAAATATTTGTGGTGTAAGACTTAAGTGATTCACTCCATGCACAGTAACTAATAAAAAGTATCCAAACACCTATTTGTGGACATTACTGTGGGGCATGTCTACCCTTCACCTTTATGATGGCTCGAACTCTGTTGGGACACTTTCAGTGATATGTGCAAATGTCTGTGGAGGAATGGCAGCCCATTCTTTGTCAAGAGTTGAAACTAGAGAAGGAAGTGATGATGGATGCTGTGTCCTGGAGCAAAGTCAACATTCTAAAAATATCCCAAAGGCACTCCTCTGTATTCAAGTTGGGACTACAGGCAGGCCAGCCCATTTCAGGAGTGCTACTGTCCACATATCACTGCCTCGAGTATGCTGCTTTGTGACTGTGACTCCCCTCTGGACCCTCCACCTGCACCCTCCACAACACCTCTGCAGTGGAGACAAGTGTTGTCATGCTGATACTGATAATTATCATTTCTGAACTGTTCCTCTGCTGTCTTTTGGCTCCTGTTTTAACTCTTTTTAGTGTATTACCATCTTTGTAGTTACAGAAGCACTAGTGCTCATTCCACATCAGTCAACAATCAGAGGGAAGTTAAGCAGATAATGTCAAAATTAAAATTAGTAAAAAAGTGATCTCATACCTTAAAACACATCATAGGGCAATTCCAAAACTGTAGAAACTACTTGGAGAAACCTAGGGATGGTTCTGTATATAAAAGCTAACCAGTCATTTAATTTGAAATTATTGTGATTGTGCCAGACAGTAAATTGTTATGTTTCCAGTTATGTCATGTCAGTATGTTCTTACTAAGAGAGAGTTAGCGTGTTATGGAGATCTTGGACATTAAATCAGAATGTGAATTGTTGGAGTCATGTTGTCTTTCTCTGCCTGTGATAACTGAAAATGAAGGTAGTAAGAAAGACGAGAGATGAGAAGTCACAATCCACAGATGTCTGCCTATCTCAGTTTCCTCCACAATAGTCTCAGGTGAAAATGGAATGGAAGGGGGCTAACATATCATCACCTGGAAGAAATTCTCACTTGGAAGTACACTGGAGTTGCCCATTGCTTATGCCTGCAAATGGGTGGATGACTCCATCATCTATGTCTCACTTCTTTTTTGTGAATAAATGCTGTTCCTCATGGAAAAACACACATAATAAAATGCTTAGAAATTCTCACTTGGAAGTACACTGGAGTTTCCCATTGCTTATGCCTGCAAATGGGTGGATGACTCCACCATCTATGTCTAACTTCTTTTTTTGTGAATAAATGCTGTTTCTCATGGAAAAACACACATAATAAAATGCTTAGAATGAACTAAATATCACCACTTGAACAGAGATGTTGGGGGAATTTGAGGCAATGGGTGTTAGCATGTATGACTAAAGTGCTTTCTGTCCTAAAGATGTTTTCTGGGATGGCCTTTGATCACATTCTTAGGGATCTAATTCCATCAGGGACCAAATGACAAGAGATAGATTCCATGTACATATCAGATTCTCCCACTTTGATGAGAAGTCATCTCAGGTTCAATGTATCACTGCTAACCAGTTTGCTCTTACTTCTAAAGTATGGAATAAGTTTATGGAAATGTGCTTCCACTGTTACAACCCTAGTGAAAATATTACAGGTGATGAACAGATATGGTACTTCCAAGCAAAGCAAGGAGCTAGTTTACCTAATTTATGCCAAATAAACTTCACAAATATGGACTCAAATTCTGATTAACTGCAGATTTGGCATTAGGGTACATTTGCAATGCCTTCCTGTACCCTTGGTAAGGGAAAAGGCTAGACAACCAGCCATTGGTAGAGTATGTCATTCTTCATCTCATGGACATAGTTCTAAATAAAGAAGCAACTAGACAACTGAAGGCTTCAGATAACTTTAGTTTGCAAAGAAACTTCAACAGAAGAAAACATTGTCAGTCCACTGGGTGCAAATATGCACCCTTGCCTACAATTCAATTTAGTGAAAACCACATATCCATTGTGTCTTCCATGTCTAAAATATTTGTGGTGTAAGACTTAAGTGATTCACTCCATGCACAGTAACTAATAAAAAGTATCCAAACACCTATTTGTGGACATTACTGTGGGGCATGTCTACCCTTCACCTTTATGATGGCTCGAACTCTGTTGGGACACTTTCAGTGATATGTGCAAATGTCTGTGGAGGAATGGCAGCCCATTCTTTGTCAAGAGTTGAAACTAGAGAAGGAAGTGATGATGGATGCTGTGTCCTGGAGCAAAGTCAACATTCTAAAAATATCCCAAAGGCATTCCTCTGTATTCAAGTTGGGACTACAGGCAGGCCAGCCCATTTCAGGAGTGCTACTGTCCACATATCACTGCCTCGAGTATGCTGCTTTGTGACTGTATTGTCATGCTGATACTGATAATTATCATTTCTGAACTGTTCCTCTGCTATATGCAGTACACAATGCTGCAAAATGTGTTCATATTCTTCCATTTAGCATTTTCTTAAGCACTATAAAGGGACCACACCATAACCATGAAAAAAACCGCAATACTATAACACTACGTCCTTTGTACTTCACTGTTGGCATTGCACATGATGGCAGGTAATGTTCTCCATGTATTCAGCTAAACCCAAATCCTTCCATTAGCTAGCCACAGGTAATAACTCCAAATTACTCATCTCCAGTCATCCACTTTCCACTGGTGTTGCTCTTTACACCGCCACAAGCATCACTTAGCATTCACCACAGAAAGGTGTGGCTTATGAGGAGCTGCTCGAACACTGCACCACATTCTTTGCATCTCTCTATGCTCAGTCATTGTGCTAGCTGAACTACTGGTAGCACCAGGGAACCCACTAATTATTCCTTCTACTGATTTCACACAATAATTTACAACCACTCTCATCATTGTTCGACAGTCCTGTCTGTCAGTAAATGAGATCTGCCCGGATTTGGTTTAGTTGAAATTGTTCCTTCACATTTTCACTTCACAGTCACATCACTGACAGTCAACTTGAGAATCAAATGAGTACATGTTTGAAGCCACTGAGCTCTCCTGACTGACTCATTATGCTGCTCCTGCTTCTCTACTGACACACAGTACTCCTCATCTCCTTCTATGCTGGTGGACCCACATCACTTGAGATCTAGTTGTCAGTTCTGCATTACATAAGGGTGTCCAGATAGTTTTGAGCAGATGGTGTATGTATATTAGGAAAACAACAGCTGCTTTGAAAAAAGCCACTGCTAGTCATCATCGTCGTCCTCCTCCTCCTGCTCCTCCTATACTAATCAGCCACTGTTTTTGAATAAAACATTTATATTCATTTTACACAGACCATTATTAGCTGTCTATACACAGGTAAAATCAGGATCTATCAAATACAACATTAAAGTTATACAGAATTTGTATTTTTAATGGTGTATACTCAAACTTTATGTATGGGATTATCAGTTTCCTGACTGATGTCCATTAGCAAGCTACTACAGGTTTTTTCAGCAGATGAAACTCTATTCTCATCCTTAGAGAGGGATCCATAGTCTATATGGAAATTATTTCTAGTTCTAGTATTGTGGTTGTGCACTGCTGAGTTGCTATTAAATTCGCTCATGTTAGTCTGTCTGCTTAGCCGTGTTGGAGATTTTCTCTGCTCATGGACTGGGTGTGGTGTTATCCTCATCATCATCTAATCATCACCGACGTGCAAGTTGCCCAATGTGGCATCACCTGAAATGAGACTTACACCCAGTGGCTCAATTTCCCCGGATTGGGCCTCCCAGCCATCAGTGCCACATGATCATTTAATTTCATATCATTCTTGTTATTAACCATAAACATAGTTAAGGAATATACATTTTGACATGTAAATGTAAGAATCTCTAGGTCCCTGAAGAGGCATCTGAATGATGTTCTGTCACCATCTTTGCATGATATTCTCAAGGCTGGCTTTTGTAGAGTAAACAATTTTGTCCACATTAACTGCAGTGCCCCAGATGATTATACCTTAGGATAGAACTGAATGGTAGAATGCTAGCAGTCCTTCATGTAGGCCTACACTGCAAGAGGGAATTCCGAATGCAAATCGTGCAGAACTGAACTTTATGGTTAACTTATTCATGTGCTGACACCACTTCAATTTATATCTGCCTGGATGCCCAGAGATACATGGACCATCATTCAGCATATGCCCATTGATCTCTGCTTCTGCACCCTGCAAGTAATTGTTATTTGATTGGAATTGTATTATATATGTTTTGGCAAGATTAATGTTAAGCTGTTGGTTGTGACCAGTTATAACCATGTTCCCTTATTCTTGTGACTGAGTCTGTTGTCAAAACATGGCGTCTGGTGTAGTAGGACTAATGAATCGCTCCATGAAAATTAATTGCGTAGTGTCTATAAAGTGTGTATTATGTAGTGAAATAGTATGTAAAGGAATAAAAATTTGTTCTACATTGCAAAAATGGTACCACACAGAATGTTTTGGTGTTACTAACTTTAATAATCCAAGTTGTGAGTGCGGGGTAACAACGTGTAATGGCCGACAGACTGCAGCCAAAATGTTTGCCGATGGACAAGACGAAAGTGTATTATGTTCTCTACAGCGTGATGTGGAAATGTGCGAACAGTATACAAATATACTTAAGAAAATGATGAGAAGCCTTCTTAGCAACTCAGATAGTATTAACGACGATAACAGTGTATATGTTACACCGAATCCAGTGCATCGTAAACAGTGTGAAAACATGCTTCACTCAGCAATAAACGTACGTATCAGTGCACCTGAGGCAGGTGTGAATACAGGTAAAACCACGTACGGGGAAGAATATGTTATGTCTAGTGCAGTGCATAGTAAACATTGTAAAAATATGTTTCATATAGCTGTAAACACAGCGATAAATACGCAGAGTGAAATTACAACAGGTAGGCCTACCGGTACTGTAAACCACACAAAGGAACATGCGCAAATTAATACAGTGTTACATGCGCAAATTTCTAAATCAAATGCGTGTATATATTCTGACAGCCACGGACGTGGTCTTGCTGAAATCTTACGTGATAATTATCGTGTAAATGCAACCGCCATTGTAAAACCGAGGGCACCCATGTCTGAAATCACAACGAACATAAAAGTCGGAAATCGCCCCAGCTCAACTCAGTGTACAATTATAATAGGTGGAGCTAATGATGTCTACAGGAACGAACTTTACAAATCCACTAACAATTTGAAAGAAATTTTGAGCTTTGCTAGAACACCTGTAATTGTCGTTGGTATTCCCCATGGACATGATCTTATGACTACTTCTATTGTAAATAAAGAAATTATTAAGGCTAACAGACAGTTCAAGAAGATATGCAAAGCATTTCAGAACTCACATTTCATTAGTGTAGATTCACTGGAGAGAGAACATTATACCCAACATGGCCTGCATTTAAACAACAGGGGAAAGATTGTATTAGGACAAAAAATCCGAGACTTCCTTTGTTCACTAGGCAGATGCAAGAAAAGTGAGCACATTATTCTTCCACCTCCAGTAACCCAGTCTACAGCATCGTGTGTAGGACAACAATCACCATCTTCAACAGAAGCAGATCAGCCTACACTGCTGGCAGCTTCAACAACAGTACCTACTAAGGAAAGTGAGCCCACTATTCTTCTGCCTCCAGTAGCCCAGTGTACAGCATCTTCTCCAGTACTACAATCACCATCTTCAGTAGAAGCAGATCAACTTACATCACTAACAGGTTCAACAACAGTACCAACTACCCGAGCAGAAGCAATGAAAACCACCCGCCCCTTAAGCAAAAGAAGAGTGTCACCACCAGGCCATCTCAAAGATTTTTTATTGGAGGCAGGCACCAATCAGCCAACGCAGTGAGCACTGCAACAGATGCCAAGCATAAAAAATTAGTAGTTTTGTATCAAAATGTACAGGGTATAATTAGTAAGATTCCAGAGTTAGAAGTACTATTGCTTGATCTAAAGGCTGTTTCAGTTTTATGTGTATGTGAACATTGGTTAAAAGAAAATCAAGCTTTTGCTGCCAGAATAACAGGATATGAAATGGTTAGTAGCTTCAGTAGAGAAACTTTTAAAGGGGGAGGAACATGCATTTATGTCAGACAAGGAATTGAATATAAAGAAGCCAAGTTTAGTAAGATAAAAAACATTGAAAAAGTATTTGAATATTGCGTTTGCAGACTAACAGACCTTAAAATAATTATTGTGTGTGTATACTGTTCCCCATCAGGTAATTTTATGGAATTTTTGGACAGTGTTGAAAGTTTTTTTAGTGAGTTAAGACATTCTACAGAAAGCATTATTGTACTTGCAGATTTCAATGTCAACTTCAAAATCAACTTTTTAAATGTTACAAAATTGACCGATGTATTTTGTTCACATAATTTAGCACCAACTATCTTTGAATACACAAGACATGGAAAGAACTCTGAAACAATATTAGACCAAATATTTCTTGACTTACATAAACTAGACAATGTTGTAGAAGTGATTGACACTGGATTCTCTGATCATAAAGCACTAAAACTTAGTATAAATAATGTACTCTGTAAAAACTCTAGGCCAAGTGAGAAACACATCCACAGGAGATGTATTAATGAGGACAACATTAGGATTTTTAATTCCTTGTTAAAAAATACAAGTTGGGATCTAGATAAACATGATAGTATAGACATGAAGTTTGAGTCATTTTTAGCTGATTGCAAACATAACTTTGAAATTGCTTTTCCCCTTAAGAAAATGAAAGTAAAAGGCAAAATTAACACATGGATAACACAGGGCATAAGAAAACCTGGAGAGCAACTCAGAATGTTAAGTAAATCAGCAAGGCAAAATCCTGCTTTGAAACAACGTGTTAAGTGTTATAGGAAATTATACAAGAAAGTAATCACTGCAGCAAAGAAGTTAAATAATGATTCATATATCAGTGGAAATAATGGCAACAAAAAAATGAAATCAGTTTGGAAAGTGATCAATAGTAACTTAGGAAGAAGCAAAGTAAGAAGCAACATTGTTATTAAAGCTGAGGACAAAACTATAAATGATCCATTACAAATTGCCAATATATTCAACTGTCATTTTACAAGTGTAGTTCAAAACCTCATACAAACCCAAAGTAGTACAGACATCAGTCATAACATCACATTGAATTCCAAAACTATGTTTCTGTATCCTGTAACAGTACATGAGGTAGAGAATGCCATCAGCAAACTAAAAAATAAATTATCCTGTGGCACCAATGGCATTCCAGACAAAATCATTAAACACAGCAGATATATTTCTCCTCTTCTTGTAGGTATAATTAATGCATCTTTCAGTACTGGCACTTTCCCTAGAAAGCTGAAACAATCAATTATAAAACCATTATACAAAAATGGGGATCATTATGATGTAAAAAACTACAGGCCTTTATCAATGTTATCTTGTTTTTCAAAAATTATAGAAAGAGTAATGTATGGAAGACTCTCTACTTTCCTAAAAAAAAGTGGAATATTGGTCGATGAACAAAATGGTTTTCGAAAGAATAGATCAACTGAAACAGCTATATACAACTTTCTAAAACTTGTCCTAAATTCCATTGATAATAATGAAGCAAATTGTGGGGTCTTTTTAGATTTATCAAAGGCTTTTGGCGTTATTGATCATAAACTACTGCTCAAAAAACTTAGTTGCTATGGACTCCGTGGTACTGCTCATGCATGGTTTAAGTCATATTTATCTGGCAGGTCCCAGAAAGTAGAAATAGTTCATGATGGAAAGTCATACTTTTCTGGTTATAAGGAAGTTAGTTATGGGGTGCCCCAAGGATCGGTGTTGGGACCCCTGTTGTTCTTGATCTTTATAAATGACTTGCCAAACTATTTAACACAAGCTGATTGTGTACTTTTTGCTGATGATACAAGTCTCTTTATTAAAGCTCAGAATGAGACTGACCTTAACAGCAAAATTGAAACAACAGCAGTTGAAGCAAGTAAATGGTTCAGGGACAACAGTTTATTTGTGAATGAGGGGAAAACATTATGGATGAATTACAGACATGTTTCAAATAATATGAAGCCCAATATAACTGTGAAGCTAGGCCAACAGAATATACTACAAATGCCAAATACAAAATTCTTAGGAATTTGGTTAGATGAGCATCTAAAATGGGACAAGCATATAGATGTGCTCAATAAAAAGTTAAGTAAATGTTGCTATGTATTTATATATAAAAACAAAGATGAGGTGACTTACCGAACAAAAGCGCTGGCAGGTCGATAGACAAACAAACACAAACATACATACAAAATTCAAGCTTTCGCAACAAACTGTTGCCTCATCAGGAAAGAGGGAAGGAGAGGGAAAGACAAAAGGAAGTGGGTTTTAAGGGAGAGGGTAAGGAGTCATTCCAATCCCGGGAGCGGAAAGACTTACCTTAGGGGGAAAAAAGGACAGATATACACTCGCACACACGCACATATCCATCCACACATACAGACGCAACAGTTTGTTGCGAAAGCTTGAATTTTGTATGTATGTTTGTGTTTGTTTGTCTATCGACCTGCCAGCGCTTTTGTTCGGTAAGTCACCTCATCTTTGTTTTTATATATAATTTTTCCCACGTGGAATGTTTCCTCCATTATATTGCTATGTATTTAGAATGCTCAAAAATTGCTGCAGTGATCAAACAGTATTGTGTACATATTATGCATTTATGCATTGTCTTTTGCGATATGGTGTCATATTTTGGGGCAATTCAAGTCAGGCAAAACGCTCCTTTATTATTCAAAAACGAGCGATAAGAATCATAAAAGGAGCTGCACCTAGAGATCCATGTAGGGAAATTTTCAAGGAATATAAAATCATGACTCTTCCATCCATTTACATCTATGAAAGTATATGCTTTCTGAAGTCTCACCACCAGTTTTCTTCTTTAAATGGTGAGTTCCAAGACTATACAACAAGACAGAGTAATGAATTTCACAGAGAAGTGCATAAGAAAGCCCAATACAACAAGAGTGCAATATACCACCCAAAAATTCTCTATAGTGCTCTTCCCTTAAAAAGAAAAAGGATTCAGCAGCTGAGCAGTTTTAAAAGTGAACTCAAAAGAATGTTAATCAGTAATAGTTTTTACAGTGTTAGTGAATATATGAATTCTTCAGAAAGATAGCGTGCCTTCACCTATCTTATAAGTTACTCATATACAAACTTGTGTCGTGGGGTAGACTCTTTTATGTACACACAAAAATTAATTAATCTGTCAATGTAGAGTGTTATAATCATTGTTTCTTGTTGCTGTCCATTATACATAGAATATATGTAACTTATTTGTGTCCTATATTGTTACAAATTTATATCATGTAAGCTATAATTGTTTTGCCTATATATTTAATTCAGATTATTCACTGATAGTTTTTACATAATATGTTGTTATTCATATTTTTTCTGTATGTAACATATGACAAATCCCATATCATTGTACATGATAAAACGGGTGCTCAATAAACTGAAACTGAAACTGTATACCTGTGTTAGGGCCCATTATCAGTATACAGGGTGGGGCAAATAAAAGTGGCCTGGATGAGTGGATACGATTGGATGTGAATTTGGGACAGCATAATGGAGGAGGAAAAGACCACACTTACTTCCAACAGGATGGAGCAACTAACCATGTAACTGGACAAACCTTGGAGCATATTTACACAATTTTCATGTGTGACAGAGTTGTTAGCAGTAGTCAGTCTGGTCATGGCGATAGCTGGCCACACAGGTCACCTGATCTGTCAATGTGTGATTACATTGTGTGGGGAAACCTAAAGTCAAAAGTGCATTGCAACAACCCTTATAGTCTTTGAGAACTGCATCAGGACATTTCAGATGAGACAGCAGAAATTCCAGCAGTCCAGCTTTGATATGCCTTCAGCAACTTGCTGACTAGGGCCCAAAAGTGCCAAGAGATGATGGTGGTCGCTCTCAGCATCTGCTATTGTCAGGTAAGTACTGTATTTCTTTTCCTCTGCTGTGTTTCTTTGTATCCTGGAACTCTGTTCTCCAGGCCACTTTTATTTGCTGCACCATATACTTGTGTCATCAGCAAACCTTACTAAATTTAAGAGTCATTCAATGTCCCATTTGTGTATACTAAGAACAGGAGCAGGTAAAGCACTGAAACTTGTGATACACCATGTTTAATATTTTCAAATTCTACATTTAATCTGATTCCTCTAATATAATTTACTGATGTAACACTCTGTTTTCTATTGTTGAGATACATCTTCATCGATGGAAGAGGAAGATCTTTAATTCTGTACCATTTTAGTTTCCTAGCAGAATTTTATGATGCACATAATTAAACACCTTGGCAAGCTTACAGAATATACTTACAGGGTAATTTTTGCTGTCTAGTTCTACTAGAATTGAGTTTGTGAGATCTTATATTGCATTCTCAGTAGAGAAACCTTTGAAGAAGACAAACTGAGCAGTTGTTGAGAGGTTATTCTCAGAAGGAAGGATCTTTATTCTGATGTTAAGTTACTTTCTCAAAGAAATTTGAGAACAATGGAGGGATGGAGAACGGTACACAATTACTTGTCAGTTGCATATCTCCACTTCTGTATATTGGTGTTACTACTGCATACTTCATTCTTTCAGGAAATACACCTTGACTCATTGACTGGTTACAAAGATAACTGAAGGCTGATGCTACCAAGACAGCACAAGGTTTTAGTACATTGTCTGTGATATTGTCATAGCCAAACGAGGTAGTACTTATAAGTGACCTAATGATTTTTTTGATGTCTCTCACAGATGAGTAGGCAAACTGATGTATTTTGGTGGAGTATGCATTTCTTGTCTTAGTTTATTTCATCTGCTTTTAATTCACAATTTTTTGCCACCACATTTTCAGTTAACAGTAGGAAGAATTCATTGAATTTAGTAATGAGTGATTTGAATTTCATTTCATATCTCAATACTGCTGTTGTCTTCAAGTTCAATATCATTTGCCTTACTGAGAGTATTCATTTTGTGCCTAGTAATGCTTCAAATTGTTCTTGCCTGTTTCTAAGTAGTAAATGGTGTTTGACCTTTTGTTTTCAACCTGAAGAATTTTCATTTTTAAGTCTTTGCATTTTTAAGTCTTTGCATTAAATAAAGCTCTACTAATGTTCCTCAACTGTTGTCTAGGTAAACTGGATTCATAATGTTGTAAGAATATTATCAGAAAAGAATTAAATTTACCATCTACTTTGTTTTCTTGGTACTGTGCATTCCATTTTCATCCTTTTAACTTCTCTCTGAATAACGTAATGGAGACAAAAATTTGAAATTATGTGGAAATTTTCCTTTACTTCCTTTCTTACTTATGTTTGATGGGGAATCTTTATTGCTACCATTTGATCATGATGGTCATTAAACCATTTATTATGGGATTCACATCTGTTCCAATAAAGTCATTTGGATTTGCAAATAAATTATCAGTTGCTGTCCTATTATTATTGAGAATGTTAATGGGGGTCAAACCAAAGTTGGACATCAGTGACACTAGGTGCACATGATCAGAACTGAGATGGAATCCATATTGAAATCTGCATATACAATCCATCATAAATGAAGTTAAAAACATTACTAAATTTGGGGGCCTGTAGAACGTCAGGACTGCGATCTTGTATATTCACGAGTATATCACTTGAATAGCTCTTCAGTAGAGTATTCAATGAGGTCTATGGTCGGGGACTTTTTTCCTTTATTATGTATGTAGCCCCCTACCACCTTTTCTTATGTTAAACCTACAGTAATGTGATACTAACTTGTATCTATGTAAATGCACTGTTCAATTCCTGTAGCTCCCAGATGTTTCTCTGCTATGTGTAGTATATCTGTAGAAATCTTTTCAGATTTACATGGGCCTTTATTGATATGAGCTCATTTTTCTGATTAAACAAGCTTCCATTGTTTTGATGGAAAAGTTCAAATTTATTAACAATGTTAAGCTTTGTGCTGTACAAGATGCTGTTTTATTGTTTCTTCATTTGTTGTTGCAACTGGATTCACATTATGAGTTCAACAGCAAAAATCAGAGTTCATAATGTTGTGTGATGTTTCTATAGAATGAGTTAAATGAGGTGTATCAAACATTAAATAAAACAGTTATAGTTTCAAGTTATAAATACTCATCTTGCATTTTCGTAAATATATTGATAGTGGAGATGGATACCACTTCCCAGCAGTTTCTGTCCTTTTGGGTTTTAAATACAGTGAACATTGATACAACATTCCAGTGAAAAGACAAACACATAATTTTTAATTTCAACTGAAGTTTAATCACCATCGAGTACTTTTTCCAAAACAATCTACAGTACTGCCAGACATTCACAACTGAACTCAAAAGTAACATGCTCTGAACTGGTTTTGTGTGAATGCACCCAAAGAAGAATTTATATATTTCTAACAATTAAAACTAGAATACTTATTGCTGACATAACAATTTTAATGAAATTATAATCATGAAAGCTTATTATAATTTCTGTAGGATGCACCATGGCATATATAATAAAGTGCAAATCAGATTGGTTATTTAGAACAACAAAATAGTTAACATTTTAGCTTCAATAATGTTAAAAGGAAAGTTGCTACTCACCAAACAGCAGAGATGCTGAGTTGGAGATAGGCATGTGTGTATGTGTGTGTGTGTGTGTGTGTGTGTGTGTGTGTGTGTGTGTGTGTGTGTGTGTGTGTGTGTGGATTTACCAATGTTACATTTTAGTTTAAGATTTATGATGTATCTAATTTTAACAATATGAAGCCAACAAATCTTAACCAAGCACAATTATTATTTTGATTCCTTTGCTACCAATTACAATACATCTACACCAATTACAGTACATCTACATCTACATATCACTCTGAAATTCACAATTAAGTGCCTAGCAGAGAGTTCATTGAACCACCTTCAAGCTATTTCTCTACCATTCCACTCTCAAATTGTCTACAGGAAAAATGAACACCTAAATCTTTCTGTGCAAGCTCTGATTTCTGTTATTTTATTATAATCATCATTTCTACCTATTCAGGTGGTGCCAACAAAATGTTTTCACTCTCTGTGGAGAAGGCTGGTGATTGAAATTTCATGAGAAGAACCTGCCACAAGAAAAAATGCCTTTATTGTCATGATTGCCACCCCAGTTCATGTATTATATCCTGCCTCTACATCCATACTCTCCAAACCACCATGAAGTGAAAGGCATAGGGTACATCCCATCCTACTGGTTGTTAGGGTTTCTTCCCATTCCATTCACATATGGAGTATGGGAAGAATGATGGTCTGAATGTCTCTATGCATACTGTCATTATATCCTCACGATCTCTATGTGAGCAATACATAGGAAGTTGTAGTATATTCATAGAGTCATCAATTAAAGCTGGTTCTTGAAACATCGTTAGTAGACTTTCTCAGGACAGTTTATGTCTATGTTCAAAAGCGTTCCAGTTCAGTTCCTCCAATTAACCTGTGACCATTCATGCTGCCCCTCTTTGGGTAAGTTCAGTATCTCCTGTTTGTCTTCTTTGGTATGGGTCCCATGAACTTGAGCAGTATTCTAGAACTGATCACTAGTGATTTATAAACAATCTCTTTTGTAGACTTCTTGCACTCCTAAGTATTCTAGCAATAAAACAAAGTCTACCACCTGCTTTATCCATTACTGAGCCTATGTGATCATTCCATCTCGTATCCCTACAAAGTGTTACATCCAGGTGTTTGTAAGAGTTGGCCAATTCCATCTGTGACTCATTGATATTATACTCATAGGATACCAATTTTTTTGTTTTTGTTTTGTGAAGTGCACAGTTTTACATTTCTGAACATATAAAGCAAGTTGCCAGTCTTTGCACTGCTTTGAAATCTTATCAAGATCGGACTGAATATTTATGCAGCTACTTTCAGACTATACTTCATTATAGGTAACTGCATCATCTGCAAAAAGTCTGAAGTTACTATTAATATAGTCTGGGAAGTCATTAATAGACTGCATGAAGAGCAAGGGTCCCAACACACTTCCCTGGGGCACACTTGAAGTTACTTCTACATCTGTTGATGACTCTCCATCCAAGATAACAGCTGCAACCTCCCTACCAAAAAGTCGTAAATCCAGTCACAAATTTCACTTGATACCCCATATGACTGCACTTTTAATACTACACCTACCAGACTGCCTTTATCCAAAGCTTTTGGTGCATCCTGTGAGAAAAGTGTGAATAGGGTTTCACATGATCATTGTTTTCAGAATCCATGCTGGTTGGCACAGAGGAGGTCATTCTGTTCAAGGTACCTCAATATGTTTGAACTTAGAATATGTTCTAAGATTCTACAATTCGATGTCAATGATATTGTGTGGTAGTTTTGTGGATCACTTCTACCACCCTTCTTGTAGAGAGGAGTGACCCGTGTTTTTTCCAAGAACTGGGCACAGGTTTTTGTTCAAGGGATTTGTGATATATTATAGTTAAACAGGGGCTAAATGTGCCACAAATTCAGTATAGAATCTGATAGGGATTCCATCGGGCCCTGGAGCTTTGTTCAGTTTTAACCATTTCAGTTGTTTCTCAACACCACTCTCATAATACTTATCTCACTCATCTTTTCAGTGGTACAAGGATTACATTGGGGCAGTTCTCCTGGTTTTCCTTTGTAAAGGAATATTTGAAAATGGAGTTAAGCATTGAAGCTTTTGCTTTGCTGCCCTCAATTTCAGGTCCTGTCACATTCACCATGGACTGGACACTAACTTTGGTGTCACTAACAGACTTTACATATGTACAGAATTTCTTTGGGTTTTGTGAAAGATCCTTTGATAATATTCTTCTGCAGTAGTCATTGAGGCATCATGCATTGCTCTCGTGACAGCCAAATATGGTTCATTCAGCATCTATCTGCCTCTAAGCCTACACTTTGTTTTACGCCTATTATGCAGTAATCTCTGTTTCTTTAGAAGTTTGTTTATAGTGACTGTAAGCCATGGAGGGTCCCTCCCATTATGAACTGTTCTACTGGGTACATACCTAGCCAGTGCATGGTCAGTTATTGTTTGAAGCTTGAACCATAGTTCATCTACATGCACCTGCCCTGTGCTCTCTCCCCTATTTTGGGACAGTACAAATTTGAGCTGCCCTTGTTTGAACTTTTTTGATGACCTCCATTGAACCTATCTCACTCGATCCCTCACAGCCCTGCAATAATCCATAAGAAGACATACAAGCATAGTGTAGGCAGTGTCTTTAGTAGATCTGTTGCATTTTCTCAGTTTTCTGACAATAAATCATAGTCTCTGGCTTGCTTTACCCACAACATCATCTCTGTGATTGTTCCAACTTAAGTTATTCATAATTTTAATTGTTACATATTTAGTTGAATTTACAGCCTTTAGATTTGTGTAACTTATCATGTAACCAGAATGAAGTGGATTCCTGTTGGTTCTCATATGGATGACTTCAAGCTTTTCATTATTTAGAGTCACTTGCTACTTTCCACACCATACCTTTCCATCTCGTCTAAGTCATTTTGCAATTTGTTCCGGTTATTGTATGACTTTATAAGATGGTAAATGACATTTTCATCTGCAGATACTCAAAGAGTGCTACTCAGATTGTCTCCTAAATTGTTTATACAGATCAGAAACAGCAGAGGCCCTGTAACACTTCCTTGGAGAATGCCAGTTATTACTTCTGCTTTACTTGATGACTTTCTGTCAATTACTACGAACTGTGACCTTTCTGACAGGAGATCATGAATCCAGTCACACAACTGAGATGATAGTCCATAGGCATGCAATATGACTAGAAGTTGCTTATGAGCTATGATGTCAAAAGCCTTCTGGAAATCTAAAAATATTGAATACATTTTACATCCCCTGTCAGTAGCACTCATTACTTCATGAGAATAAAGAGCAAGCTGTGTTTCACAAGAACAATATTTTCAGAATCTGTGTTGGATGTCTGTCAACAAATCATTTTCTTCAAGATAACTCACAATATTCAAACACAGTATATGTTCCAAAACCCTGCTGCAAGTCAGTTTTAGCAATATGGGTCTGTAATTCAACGGATTACTCCTATTTCCTTTCTCGAGTATTGGTGTGACTTGTGCAACTTTCCAGTCTTTATGTATGGATCTTTCAACATGTGATCAGTTGTATATCATTGTTAAAAAAATATAGTTATTGTATCAGCATACTCTGAGAGGAACCTCACTGTTATCCAATCAGGACCAGAGGCCAGGCCTTGCCTTTATTAAGTGATTTAAACTGCTTTGCTGCACTGAGGTTATCTGCTTGTGCATTACTCATCTTGGCAGTTGTTCTTGGTTCAGATTCTGGAATATTTACTTCATCTTCTTTGGTGTAGTAATTTCAGAATACAACATATGATATTTTTATATGATGTGCTTGTTTTTGTCAGAAGTTATGTGTAAATATGAAATATGTGAATGTTTACATTGCAGACTGATGGAACTTTTACATATTTGACAGAAAATAAACTAGTTTGTGTTTAAGAATGACACAATGATCAGAAAAAAGTTTAAATAAATAAAAAATAAAAAATAAAGTCATTTGTCAAAGTATGTACAAATGTGACAAAATGTGGTTTGGGTAGTGAATTTAATCTGGGGTTGAATAGTTTAAAATGCCCTTAATGGTACATTACATTGCAGTAGTTATTCAGCTCCATCTTTTGGAAACATTTATCCTCAGAAAGGCCTAGTGAAATTGGGACAGACAGAATTCTGGTTACACCAAATGCTTCTCGAAATAAATTATGTAAGTACACTACTGGCCATTAAAATTGTTACACCACGAAGATAACTGGCTACAGATGTGAAATTTTTACCGACAAGAAGAAGATGCTGTGATATACAAATGATTAGCTTTTCTGAGCATTCACACAAGGTTGGTACCGGTAGTGTCACCTACAACATGCTGGCATGAGGAAAGTTTCCAACTGATTTCTCATACACTAACAGCAGCTGACTGGCATTGCCTGGTGAAATGTTGGTGTGATGCCTCGTGTAAGGAGGAGAAATGCGTACCATCATGTTTCCGACTTTGATAAAGGTTTGATTGTAGCCTATCGCAATTGTGGTTTATGGTATCGTGACATTGCTGCTTGCGTTGGTTGAGATCCAATGACTGTTAGCAGAATATGGAATCAGTGGGTTTGGGAGGGTAATACGGAACGCCATGCTGCATCCCAATGGCCTCGTATCACTAGCAGTTGAGATGACAGGCATCTTATCCACATGGCTGTAACGGATCATGCAGCCACGTCTCGATCCCTGAGTCAACAGATGGGGATGTTTGCAAGACAACAACCATCTCCACAAACAGTTTGATAATGTTTGCAGCAGCATGGACTATCAGTTCGGAGACCATGGATGTGGTTACCCTTGACGCTGCATCACAGACAGGAGTGCCTGGAGTGGTGTACTCAATGACGAACCTGGGTGCATGAATGGCAAAACGTCATTTTTTCAGATGAATCCAGGTTCTGTTTACAGCATCATGATGGTCGCATCCGTGTTTGGCAACATTGCGGTGAACACACATTGGAAGTGAGTATTCGTCATTGCCATACTGGCATATCACCTGGCGTGATGGTATGGGGTGCCATTGGTTACACGTCTCGGTCACCTCTTGTTCACATTGATGGCACTTTGAACTGTGGACTTTATGTTTCAGATGTGTTATGACCCGTGGCTCTACCCCTCATTCGATCCCAGCAAAAACCTACATTTCAGCAGGATAATGCACAACCGCATGTTGCAGGTCCTGTATGGGCCTTTCTAGATACAGAAAATGTTCGACTGCTGCCCTGGCCCAGCACATTCTCCAGATCTCTCACCAATTGAAAACGTCTGGTCAATGATGGCCGAGCAACTGGCTTGTCACAATACGCCAGTCACTACTCCTGATGAACTGTGGTATCGTGTTGAAGCTGCATGGGCAGCTGTACCTGTACACGCCATCCAAGCTCTGTTTGACTCAATGCCCAGGTGTATCAAGGCCATTATTACAGCCAGAGGTGGTTGTTCTGGATACTGATTTCTCAGCATCTACGCACCCAAATTGTGTGAAAATGTAATCACATGTCAGTTCTAGTATAATATATTTGTCCAATGAATACCTGTTTATCATCTGAATTTGTTCTTGGTGTAGCAATTTTAATGGCCAGTAGTGTAACTTCTTACTGGAAATATTTGGATGTAGACAACACCAGATGTGGTACAACCATGTTAGGGATGACTCACCAATCACACTCACGTGTAATTATGCTAATCTGTTGAGAAGTTCATCAAGATACACATTTACACATTTTCTGAATGCTACTTATAGGGCTTATTGTATTGCTCAAAGAGTGACACTTCTTCACATTTGCATGAGGTGCATTTCCAGTTGTGTGCATGATATCATTCTCAGTTATATAGCAGAGGTTACAGTCCAAATTGTTCCTAGCACCCCAATAATCAGTCATCTTTACCAGTATGCTTTCATGTTTTGATTGTTCAGAAACAAAGAAGTTAAATAAATGTTAGACACTTTAGCCACAGTTCAAATTATTGAATAAACAGGCAACATTTTTGTAACCAAAACTGCAAGCCGAAAGTGTTGGAACTTATAGATAATGCTTTGATTGAAAGATGTACATACTGTATGAATGAACTGAAAAAAAAAAAATACAGATGTTACTTTACCCATGTTGTGGACTTTTTAAACCATTATGCACATTGTGATTATCACAGGAGATTAGTCAAGAGATAACTCACTTTGATATGAAGTGTACATTTATTGAACACTAGTACATATGACAATTATGGCTGTTACACATATCACACGCAGAAAGTTCACACCAGACTCACTAGTTCAAAGAAAAAGGTTCCCAAAATTAGGGCGCTCTGCACCAAAGACATCACAGAGGAACCGCCACCCCCCTCCCCCTGGTAGTGAGGCACATGGTGGAGGGAAGGCTCACCGGATGAAGTTGTAATTTCGGTGCCAATGCGACCGGTGTTGGTGGTAGCCGGCATGGGAAGTGGTTGTGGCGGTGTCGGTGGTGCTGCAACCTGGCAGTTCCAATGGCTGCACGTGAGAGGTGTCGGTGGGTGGAAACGGGTCAGCCAAAGGCAGGGCGGCTGCGTCAGGAGGAAGGTCATTGTTGAGGGACCACGCCAGTTTAAGTCTATTAACTGAGGCTATCTGGGGCCGTCATTGGAAATGGATGACAAATGTGTTGGCACTGCAGCGTAGTGCATGGTGAGGGTCCGAATAGAGTGGCTGAAGGGCTTCCCACACAGTGTCGTCCCACAAGATAACAAAGTCACACGTAGCTAGGTCCTCCTGAATGAACACAGGGGGTGTGGTGTGGGAGCAGGGCAGGAGGGGGAAGCGTGTAGAGTTGTGTGAGTGCATGGGGACATGCTCAACCAGGGCGGGGAGATCCTTGGATGCGGCAGGAGGTGAATCCTCGACCAATTCGGCACGGAGAATGAGTGGCTTGCCATACAGAACCTTGATGAGTGAGGCGTTAAGACAGTCCTTATGAGCTGAGCAAATAACCAGCAGGACCCATGTGAGAGCCTCCGACCATAGGCCTTAGTGACACATTAGGGTGGTCTGGAGTGTGACATACCACTGCTCGAGGCCATTCACCTGCAGGTGGTAAGCTGTGGTATGAAACTTGGTGATGCCACAGTCGTGCGAAGAGTGCGGACTCTAATTGGCATCCCTGTTCAATGGTGAGAGATAGGGGCAGCCAAAGCAAGCAACCCATGCCAAGATGAAGGAATGGGTGATAGTCTCAGCCATGATGACTGACAAGATATATCTGTAGCTCTCAGATGGCAGAAGGGGTCCAATGGCATTGATATGGACGTGCCAGAAACACCCCTTAGGGATGTCAAACTTGCCGGAGGAGGTTGGGAATGCCTGCTGACCTTGCTGTGCTGGCATGGAATGCATGCAAGGCTCCAAGTGCGACAGTTGTGCTTGACACCAGGCCAGACAAAGCGCTCTGTAACCAGCCGGGTCGTGGCTCATTCACAGGGTGAGATAAGCCATGCAAGGCAGTAAAGACCATATGACAAAGGGTGGCAGGATCCGGGGGTGAAGTGTGACTGTACAGGTGTCACAAAGGACAGGGATTGCTGAACCAGGTAGCATATGGGGCTGGACAGAGAGCGATGAACCATTGTCTGATCTTAGTTGCTGTATATCGTCATCATCGGTTTGTAGTCGGGTGAGCTCCTCCAGATTCAGTGGTGTGGTTAGCATGCAGATGTGGGAAAAGTAGTCTACCACAATGTTCTCCATGCCATGGATATAGCATGTTTCGGAAGAGTGCTGACAGACACAGTCCATATGGCAGAAACGCCTAGGCGGAAGGTCTTTAGCCGGATTACAAATAGCTTCCATGAGTGGCTTGTGATCGGTATAGAATATGAAGGGTCACCCCTCGAGGTCACTACAAAAATGTTTAATTGCCTTGTACACTGCAAGTAGCTCATGGTCAAATGCCAACTACTTGCACTGGCTCTTAGTCAGTTTCTTGGAAAAGAAGCGGAGGGGCTGGGTGGAGTTGGCGGTCTGCTGCTGTAAAACAGCGCCTACAGCTGTATCACTGGCATCAGTTGTGATCGAGACACAGACCTCAGATCTGGGTGGTCGAGTGTAACAGCTTTGGATAGGGCAGTTTTAAGCATCGAACATTGGTTGCCAGAGAGAGCATTGGTGAGGGCCATTTGGACAGAGGTAGCTTGAGGAATATGCTGGTGGTAAAAGTTTTCCATATCCAGAAAATGACAGAGCTGAGCATAATCTTCAGGTTCAAATGGCTCTGAGCACTATGGGACTTAACTTCTGAGGTCATCAGTCCCCTAGAACTTAGAACTACTTAAACCTAACTAACCTAAGGACATCACACACATCCATGCCCAAGGCAGGATTCGAACCTATGACTGTAGCGGTCTCGTGGTTCCAGACTGTAGCGCCTAGAACTGTTCGGCCACTCCGGCTGGCCATAATCCTCAAGGAGAGGAAGTTTAAGTATGATTTCGATAAGAGGATGTGTCGGCCGGAGGCTGTTGACAGACGGAATGGCTAAGGAAGGTAAGGGATGTGGAACATAGTTGAGATTTATCATGGTTGATCAGCACATTGTTGGCAGCAAACTGACTGAAGCAAGGTGAACTTGATGCTTCTCAGTGGAGGAATAAAAGATAATGATATTGTCTAAGTCAATGTAAGCGAAAGACAGAGGAAGCAAAAGGGAATCAATGAACTGCTGCCTTGTCTGCACAGCATTTTTCAGTTCATAAGGCACGTAACAGTATTCAAATACACTGAAGGGTGTGATGATGGCCGTCTTTGGAACAACTGGTGGATGCATAAGAATCTGGTAATATACTTTGGAACAATCTAATAGAGATGAAAAGGTAGAGCCATGAAGCAACTGCGTGAAATCTTGGATATGTAGTACAGGGTAGTTATTGATAATGGTGCAGGGGTTAAGGGACCTGTAGTCCCTGCAGTTGCATAAGGTGCTGTCCTTTTTGGGAACAAAGTGAACTGGGGTAAGACCAGTTGCTATCAGTGGGGTGGAGGATGCCCGAAGCCAACAGATCCTGAACGATCTCCCTGGCGCGTAGAAGTTTGGAAGCATTAATGTGCCTGGCCTTATAACGAACAGGTGGTGTGAATTGTATGGTAAGTGCCATTACTGATGGCTTATAATCATGTAGCGGAGTCAGCATGAGGGGTCAAGAAGGTATCCACAGGCAATGTTGGTTTTTACTGACCTTGATGAACTGGGGCAACATAGGTGAGGCATCGACTGTAGTCAGTGACAGAAGGGATGATGCAGGAGTGAAGTGGTGCAAAGAATCTGGAGAGGCACATGCAAGTGCGTCTTGGAGATTCATCTGCAATGATGCAAAAAAAACAGCAGGTGGTGGAACGCTCGACACTAGAGCAGGTTGGCAAGAAGGCTCTGTAGAGGCATGTGCTGGGCCACCTTGCTGTGGGTCTGCAGATAGGTGATGTATGGTACACTGTGCATGTGACAATTCAGCAGAGGCAAAGGTGATGTAGGCACATAAGTCATTGTTCTGTGTGCAGAGTTCGTCGATCTGGGAGTGCATGTACAATAAATCGGAGAAACATGAGGTTATGCGCTCGACCAGGGAAGCACATGTGGAAAGTGCAGCCAAGGAGGCAGAGAGCAAAGTGATGCTGAACTTGGTTGTGCACGGAACTGTAGAGCCAGATGCATGGTGGAGCATGGTGCCCTGCAAGTCTGGTGAAAGTTTGTAATGGTGTAGAAAATTCAACCCGATCACAGGTTCATCAACATCAGCAGCATGAAAGGCCCAAGGGCAGGTGTGAACCGGTGAGAGGTGAAGCAACATCTTGTTGGAGCATTGGGCCACAATGGGAGAATGGTTGGCGGTGATCAAGGTGAGGGTAGTGGGGGATAGCGCATTGACAGCATGGCTTGAATGACGCTAATGTTGGCACCAGTGTTGATGAGAAAGCAAATGCCGGTTGAGATATCTGTGTGATAGAGGCATCGTGTTGCTGAAGCAGGTGGTACAGCGTATGTAGGTAGATAGGTGCCATGAAGGTACGTGATGGGACATGGCGCTTAAATGTGCCAGCCAGACTCATTTGGGTGGATGCACGGCTCACGGCAATTGCAAGCGGCATCCTCATAAGTAGCATGGAACCAGCACAGTGGGTAGGCCTGGTGGTGGGCTGGCGCGGTGCGGGCGGGGGTAGTGGGTGACTGTGGCGGGGCTGGCAGCCGATCAGGTCGCTGCTTGGATGAGGTCAGCAGCTGTCAGGAATCCGCTGGCAGTACATCCTGTAGGCTGCTAGGTGGCAGCTCCTGATGGACAGCTGAGGTGCTGAGGCAAGAGCACCAGCCTCTGCCAGCTGGGTCCAGAACTGGAGGTGCAGGTGTGTTAGGATGGTGGAGACGTCATTCATGACAGGTAGTGTCAGTGATCATGATGGCATAAGCCTGATTTGCCATATGTAATCAAACCTTGAGGGGGTCAACAACATGAGACAGGAGATGAAGCTGCAGATCCAAATTTATTTTGACCATCCACAATGTCTAAAGAGTGACATCAGGCAATGCGTGATCTTCGATGAAAGCATGTAGATGCCACCAAAGTTGCAAAAGTGTGCGGTCATCAAGATGTGTTGTATAGCCTCCACCAGAGAGTGGGAAAGATGCTCAATGAGCAGTGACTTGGCCGTTGAATTTTTGTGCGAGGCAGGTGGTGAGAGGAGCAAGTCGCTGATGAGGTCTGTATGTGGGTGGAGATGGATCACCATGCAGACAAAATGGGCACCGTCGTTGGAAATGCCATGGATGTCCAGGAGGTGGTCAACTAAGGCAAACGAAGTTTTTGTGTTGACTTTTTGCAATGCATGTAGTTTAGGGAACCTGCCTGGTAACACATGTTGATTCTGCACCAGCAGCTGGAGATCGGTGTGGGTGGAGCAGGACGCTTCCAACATGGAAAGTGCAGTAGCGGTGAATGGTGCGTTTCCCGAGGACTGGGTGGAGTGTTGGCCAAATGCAGCATACAATATGGAGGGAGCAGAGGTGGCGGTGGGTATATAAGCCGGCAAGGTGTGTCCAGCCGGCAAAGCTGCGGGTGTAACAGCTGGTGCCATTGCAATAGCAGGCTGGGGGTGATCATGGTGGCAGATCTGGAAACCAGCGCAGGTGGAATGGCTGGTGCCATTACAAAAGTGATCAGAAGGTGGTCATGGTGCAACCACAGTGCAACGGTTGCAGAAACCGGCGCATTTGAGGTGACTGGTGTCACGGAAATGGCGTGCGTAGGGGGAGGGGGTGGAGGGGGGTGCTTGACACTATGTAAATGAGAATGTGCTACCCCATGCATTGTACCTGAAGGTGATGATGTAATGGGTAAGGTTAGGTGGCTGCCGGCATGACTGGGCGTAAATAACTGTTCACTTTTAACCAAGTTCAAAGGAGCTACACTTGTCCATTCATGGTTGCAATTGGCAGAGTTAAAGGGGCCCAGTACACTTGCACCAAAAGTCACAGATAGATGCATTATGGTTTAAACAATGCAGTCTGGCATGTGATGTGACTTAATGATGAAAACAAGCACAAATAATGCTGGATGAGACGTCGATGATGTCGGGGTCACCACTGTGGTTCACGGGAGATTAGTCAAGAGATAACTCACTTTGATATGAAATATACATTTATTGAACACTTGTACATATGACAGTTATGGCTGTTTCACATATCACAAGCAGAAAGTTCACATCAGACTCGCTAATCCTAAGAAAAAGACCCAAAGATAGGCACTCTGTGCCAGAGACGCCACAGGCACCATTTTGAATCTCTGAAGAGGCCTATGAAATGTGTATGAATGACAGTCAGTGGGGTGTAGCTTGAAGCATATACTGTCTAAAAGCAAGGCTGCATTGGTGTGTATCTTTTGGAGCAGAGTACTTCAAGATGCTGGGAAATTAAGTTAAAGCAAAACAGGTATTTGAATTACTTTCTCAAAACTTCTGAATGAATGAACATTATATGAACTCCTTTTTTGGTATACTGTAGTAGCCATGTTTCCGCCTCGATTTACCATAGAGGTATGGGATGTTTGTAGACTCAGAGGTACATTAACTTAGTTTTTCTTATATTTACATTACTCCATCATATGTATTAGTTTTCATGAAATGAAAAGGAAATGTCATTAGCAACATTTTATTTTGAAAGACAGAGATTCTTCCTTCAGTTTTAAGGGTGAGATCAAGGCTTCATGAAAGCAGTGTTGAAATCTTATTTTTAGCATTATTTATGCACACACTTGTTGAGGTGTTGCACTGGTTGAGACACTTTGAAATGTTCCTTCCACCTCATGCCATAAGCTTCTGTTGTATTGTGTGAGGGCCTACTCTAGGCCACTTACAGAATATGTGTAGTCTTTATGATATGTATACAGTGCACAATATACACAATGTAGCACAAATCTGATGCACGTATACAAGGACCAGCATGTACGCAAAAGATTTCTGTGGTATTTGTGTCTTTCCAATGTGCATGTGGTATATGTAGAAATGTGAATTATGGTGATGATATTAGCAAATGCATCCAAACAGGACTAATGTGCTGTTATTCTTTTCATGTTAGCTGGGACACACAGCAATAACCATCCATCAGAGAATGAAGAACATGTGTAGGGCAGCATGTTTGTCAGAAATCACATTTGTGGAATGGTGCACCACAATCAACACAAGACACTGCTTGATCTGGGAGGCTGGTCTCATCCATTATGGATAATAACAAGTCGCCAGTTGATGATGCAATTAATGCAGACCAGCACACCCATTTCAGAGCTAGCGAAGGATCTCAACATCAGCTCTGGTAGTGTGCAACACATCAGCTGGCAGTAGTCAGGCTAGTTGTAAGATCTGCAGCCAATGGATATCCTGGGCATTAAATGCTGAATGAAAAGCAAACCAGATGGCTGTTTGCCTGAAGCATCTGATGCATTTCAATGCTGAAGGCAACACACCTTGTGTGCACTGTTGCAGGTGATGGGTGGTGCCACCACTGGGAACAGGAGTCGAAAGTGGTGATGATGTATTGGTATAATCCATCATCCACTCATCCGGAGAAGTTCAAGAGCCAGTCTGGTGGAAAAGGGATGATCACCCTATTCATTGATTATTGGGGACCATTATTTACTGATTTCAAGGAATCTGGTGTCTCCATCTCTGGGGACCAGTACTGCACAATGCTGGAGCAATTACTGTGTCAGTTAAGGAAAAATGCTTGGGAAAATTGCAACAAGAGGTACTGCTGCTTCATGATAACACATGTCTCCATACTGCAAATGTTGTAACACAGAAGTTAACCAAGTCAAGTTGGAGACACTTGAGCACCTGCCCTGTAGTCCTGATCTCCCCCCATGTGAGTATCATGCCTTTGGTCCCTTAAGCAAGGTCTTGAAAGGTCAACAACTCCAGTCGGATGAGGATATGCAGCTGGCAGGTATGGACTTCTTCAAGCAGCAGAACATGGTCTTTTACCAAAAGGGTATCTTCAACCTGATGCATTGGTGGGATTATTTCCTCAATGTTTGTGGCAATTTCACCTGATTGATGTACTGATTCTGGACTGCATGGCTTTAGAATGGGAATGTTTAGATGAACCCCCCCTTTTTCTTGGGGGGGGGGGGGGGTGGAGGGAGGGGGGGAGGAGGGGAGTGGAGGACGAGGACTAACATTCTTTGACTCATTCCCCACCACAAGTTCGAAACCCAGAATTGGTGGTTGCTTGCTGCATTTGTAAATCAATCTAAATAAGGTCACCAATGTACACTCCTGGAAATTGAAATAAGAACACCGTCAATTCATTGTCCCAGGAAGGGGAAACTTTATTGACACATTCCTGGGGTCAGATACATCACATGATCACACTGACAGAACCACAGGCACATAGACACAGGCAACAGAGCATGCACAATGTCGGCACTAGTACAGTGTATATCCACCTTTCGCAGCAATGCAGGCTGCTATTCTCCCATGGAGACGATCGTAGAGATGCTGGATGTAGTCCTGTGGAACGGCTTGCCATGCCATTTCCACCTGGCGCCTCAATTGGACCAGCGTTCGAGCTGGACGTGCAGACCGCGTGAGACGACGCTTCATCCAGTCCCAAACATGCTCAATGGGGAACAGATCCGGAGATCTTGCTGGCCAGGGTAGTTGACTTACACCTTCTAGAGCACGTTGAGTGGCACGGGATACATGCGGACGTGCATTGTCCTGTTGGAACAGCAAGTTCCCTTGCCGGTCTAGGAATGGTAGAACGATGGGTTCGATGACGGTTTGGATGTACCGTGCACTATTCAGTGTCCCCTCGACGATCGCCAGTGGTGTATGGCCAGTGTAGGAGATCGCTCCCCACACCATGATGCCGGGTGTTGGCCCTGTGTGCCTCGGTCGTATGCAGTCCTGATTGTGGCGCTCACCTGCACGGCGCCAAACACGCATACGACCATCATTGGCACCAAGGCAGAAGCGACTCTCATCGCTGAAGACGACACGTCTCCATTCGTCCCTCCATTCACGCCTGTCGCGTCACCACTGGAGGCGGGCTGCACGATGTTGGGGCGTGAGCGGAAGACGGCCTAACGGTGTGCGGGACCGTAGCCCAGCTTCATGGAGACGGTTGCGAATGGTCCTCGCCGATACCCCAGGAGCAACAGTGTCCCTAATTTGCTGGGAAGTGGTGGTGCGGTCCCCTACGGCACTGCGTAGGATCCTACGGTCTTGGCGTGCATCCGTGCGTCTCTGCGGTCCGGTCCCAGGTCGACGGGCACGTGCACCTTCCGCCGACCACTGGCGACAACATCGATGTACTGTGGAGACCTCATGCACCACGTGTTGAGCAATTCGGCGGTACGTCCACCCGGCCTCCCGCATGCCCACTATACGCCCTCGCTCAAAGTCCGTCAACTGCACATACGGTTAACGTCCACACTGTTGCGGCATGCTACCAGTGTTAAAGACTGCGATGGAGCTCCGTATGCCACGGCAAACTGGCTGACACTGACGGCGGCGGTGCACAAGTGCTGCGCAGCTAGCGCCATTCGACGGCCAACACCGCGGTTCCTGGTGTGTCCGCTGTGCCGTGCGTGTGATCATTGCTTGTACAGCCCTCTCGCAGTGTCCGGAGCAAGTATGGTGGGTCTGACACACCGGTGTCAATGTGTTCTTTTTTCCATTTCCAGGAGTGTATCTGTTCACAATGAGACAAGGTTTAAATTGTCACCAGTCCTATACCACTAATAAGTTTCCTTTAGCATTTAAATGATTTACAGAAAGGCTCCCTGACCAAGCACTAGATTGGAAAATGTACACCATAAACAACCACTATCCTACCTCGTGCCTGAAGCTTATGCTTGTAATTACCATAAAGATAAAATACAATAACAGTTCAAAGTCAGTAGGTAACAGATCACACACAATAGCCCCTACTTCAAGTCTCCACAAAAACAAATGTAATATATTGGCTACAAATAAACTCTGCCAGGTCTTTCACTTTTATTAAACACAACCACCAGATAGCTACTGGCCCCATTCTCTACCATGAGGTCTCTTCCTACTGAGCTTATGCATTGCTCACTCACTTCAAAAATCAGAAGATCAAGCAGAATTCCATACACATAGGTGAGAACATTCTCCTGACCCCTTTCAAAGCTTTTTCTACCACCTTATCAGTTTCTCAGAAGCACTTACTCGTGGCTCAATATACTTGATACTCTTAAAAATCCACCTCTGTCTCCACATGGTCCACAACTTCTCCTATACTCATGATGACTGCCTGATGACTTCTTGTTTTTGTGGACTCCAAGCAGTTATGTGAAACTGTTTTACATTCACGCCTGTCATCCTGTTGACCCTCGGAGCAGACTATCAGCATGTTTGTCAGCTATTTTCTACTCCAGCTAGTAGCATTCCTTTGCAAAATGAATTTTTCTGCCAGCAATTTCAGAAATGTATTTCCAACAGGTGCTGGAAAGCGCCTACCTTCATGAAAACTCAGTAGTTCATAAATAACTGTAATGTTTCTGATCACAAACTACTTTTGATGGATAATGAGAAGCCTGACCAATCATCTTCAGCCTGGACAAAGCTTCCTTCCATCAGATATTGGAACCCATCTCTGCCATCCTCAGTTAGTGGGATCACAAGACCTTAGGTTCATCTTGGAATGACATGTTGGAGGGTGGTGGTTCACTCCTCCAATCATTCAGATTTAGATTTTCCATGCTTCCCCTAAATCCATTACGGCAAGTGCTGAAATGGTACCATTGGAAATAAAACTTTCAATTTTCTCCCCAGCTCCAAGTTTCCTTCACTCCTTGCCCTCCCCCACTCTCTCCTCTCATTGCCTAATCTTCCATCCATCCTCACCTGAGTATTTACTGATTGTTGCTCAAAGTTATGGTTTGATTGAAAACAAAAGACAAAAATGAGGACTACTTTATAACTGGTTGGTCCAGTAGCATAATGGATAGATGCTATTTTACTTTCTTTAACAACTATGAAATGGAAACTGTGGTACTTGAAACAGGATATTTAGTACAAGAAAGCTATCTGAAATGGGGTACTCATACTTATTATCTGCTTCTCTTTACCACCACCCCTTCCTGGGACTGATGACCTTCGCTGTTTAGTCCACCTTAAACATCCCAACAACTCAACAACCAACCACCCCTTCCCACCAAGCAAAGATATTTAATTGGTAGAAGTTTTGTTTGTAATAGGTCTTAACATGAACTCTCTTTCCACAAATCGGTGCATATTTTTTTAAGTGCTGCCATATCCAAAATCTCAGATAACCTAAAAGCTGCATCATTATGACATCAGCTGTTACAGTTACCAAATTTTTTGTATGGATTTCTTTTCTTTTCTTTTTTATTAGAATTATTCCCACTTACTGTCAAGTTTATTGAATGCATTGTGATATCTGCTTCCACTTATATACAGGGTGACATTTATTGAACTATAAGAAGAAAATGTAAATTAGTTACAAACTGCAGATTGCACACACTTCATTCAAAATGTAAACATCAGCACTGATATTCAGATTTAGGTTATGACATGTTTGATATGCCTGCCATTATTGACTATCATGGGGCACAGACAAATAACGAATTCTGCATGACCTGCTGAAGTGTTGGAACATTGATGTGGTTGATGATCTCCTGAATGGCTGTTTTTAGCTCAACAATGGTTTTGCAATTATTGCTGCTCACCTTGTCTCTAATATAGCCCCACAAAAAGGAGTTGCACTTGGGAGAATATGGTGGCCAATCGAGGCCCATGGCAGGGTCCTCTGGGTATCCCAGAGCCAGAATGCGGTCCCCAAGGTGCTCCTGCAGGACATCAAACACTCTCCTGCTTTGATGAGGTTGAGCTCTGTCTTGCATTGACCACATATTGTCAAAATCAGGATCACTTTGGATAATAGGGATGAAATCATCTTCCAAAACCTTCACATACTGTTTGGTAGTCACTGTTCCATCAAGGAATATCATACTGATTATTTTCTGTGACTGGAAATTGTGCACCACACAATCACCCGTTGAGGGTGAAGACACTTGTTGATCGTGAAATACGAATTCTCAGTCCCCCAAATGCACCAGCTTTGCTTATTGATGAACCCATGCTAGAGAAAGTGGGCTTCACCGCTAAGCAAAATCATACATGCACATATTAATTCCCATTATGCCCTGAAGCCAACACTACAGTTTGAACATCCTAATGCAAACTGTTCAGAAGTTATGACAATTTTATTTCATATAGTCCAATAACTGTCACCCTGAACATATGCATATCTGTCAATTGTTGCTTTTGCCCTAATTAAATATTGACATTTATTCACCCAGATTACACCAAAAATTCTCCTTACTAGCTTCATTGTATCTCCCTGTGTGTTGTAATGTTAAGAGCTGTACATAAGAAACACTATGATAAAACAGAAGGCAGTCTTCGATTCTAACAGGAAACATATTTTTATCTTTATTGCAGATTCCAGTTCAGTTTCACCTTCTTTAATTTACCCAGTGTTGCTTGCTTTGCCATTAGTTGCACAGTTGTTAAAAATGTTATGTTTTCCATCTTTTTTGGTACAACTCTCTTTGTCATTATGTTTCCCTCTTTGTACTCTTTTCTACATAGCCTAAAAGGGTTTCATTAATTCGATTTTTGTGCAATTTATGGTCATTATGTTGATTGATGGCTTTGTTTTTTTCATAATTTACCATAAAATGTTATAAAGAGGAGATTAGGTACTGTCTCATACATGAAAGTGCCATAATAATCATGTCTGAACTGTAAAGAACAGTCAATGTTCTGAAAACTATGGAATCGTTCACATTACTTACACTCAACTCCACAGACATTTTAAATTATATAGACCCCAAGAATTCTGATCCCATATTTTTCTCTTAATTTTTATATTTTGTTTTACTTTTAAATTTGATATTTGTTTATTCCTTGAATAACTCAGAAAGCCAATGCGGTTTCTCTTCTAAAGTTTATGCATTCGAGACAAGTACAACAGAATTATTTATCAACTGTTGCATATACCTGGCATTTCAAAATAAATATCAAAATTTTATTGTTTTAAAGCATTTATCACATTCAACTTAGAGTTATAAATAATACTTAAACTGAAATAGCAATTCAAACAGTTTTTCTTACAGGTTTTCAGTGTGAGCACCATTCATCATTTAGAACACATTGAGTTGAAAGAAGTGTTCTTCCCAAACCTAGATCAGTGTGTCTGGAGTAATTGTTGCAACAACTGTTTCAATCTGGTTTCTTAAGTAAGGTAGATCAGCTGGTACTGGAGGCACATTCACATAGTACTTTATTAACTCCAAAATGTAAAAATCGCATGGCATAAAATCGAGTGAAATTGGAGACCTCTTCATCTGCCCTCTTGGTGGCCAATCCAGCATTTGGGTACAATGTCATTTAACCAGTAGTCTAATGAGTTAGTCCAGTGAGGTGGACAACCTTGCTGCCCAATAAACTTCTTCGAATTGAGGAAAGAGCCATAGTTCTCGTGCATCAAGATATGAAATACCAGTTACGGTTGCTCCAACGAAATACACTGGCATATGGCACAAAAAACATTCAAGTTTGAGGAATTTCATTGCAACTGTATGATATTATAGTGATTTACTGAGCCCCGATGCTCACATTAAGTGTGTTCGTATGTGAAATGTTGAGTCACTACTGAAGAAACCACAATCCAGAAAATGTTTACCATCATGCAGCAACATTTTGTTTTCAAAGTTGGCATGTAAACTGTAGTCTCTAGGCTTTAGGGCTTCCAACATGATACAAACAAAACTCTTTGAGCTGCCCTTTCATTTGATGTATTTTTTATAATTTTAAGTTGAATGTAAAGCCTTAAAACCCCAATATTCATTTTGAAACACCTGGTATTTGAAGGAAGCATATGAAATTTTTCAATCTTAATTTTAATTACACAATGGTCTATTATACTTTACAAGCAAAATTTCTCTATGAATGTAAAAGAAAGAGGGACAATAAAGCCTAAAATTAGAAAGATAGTGTCTGAGAATACTTAGAATGGTGCATCCAGTATACAACATAGGTACTGCTATTTTTTAGATATTACTTAGAGCCAAGGCAAGAGATATTGCTTAGAGCTAAGGCAAGAACACCATAGTGTTAATCATGTACTCGATGATGCCTGTGTGCTTTTGTAATCACAAGCAGCTTTCCCCTCCAGCCATAACTGTTTATCTCTTCCTGTGATAAGATTTGCTTCTCAGCTGGGACCTGTTTGTTCTTACTACCATGAGTCATGTGTAGATTATTTACTTGACTATTATCTAAAGATAGGATCAAAGATAAGTTTTTAACTCTTAAGTTTCTTTGGCTGAACCTGATAAACTGGCGTTTATATTGTTATGTGCATATGAGTGTGCTTTCTTATTTCTCTATTGATATTTTAAATAAAAGGTACATGGGAAATGTGTATGTTTTGAACAGTTTCATTTAGTTGACACCATTTTGAATATGATGCTTGATTGTAAACCACACCCAGATACCGAATGAATGATTATGTTGCTGCAATCAAGGAAGTGTGGAAGGAACTTCCTAGAAGAGTCAGTTGTGTTCACGCCAAACATTGGTTGACAGAATGGACACATCCCTTTTATTAATGCTGATTTTACTCATAGTTAACTGTGTGTGTTGTGTGAAAGTAACTCCTAGTGGCAAGAGTTCTTCAATAACTACAAAAGGATATCCTACAACTGAGTCAGTTTCTACTGAACCTGCTACAACTGCTGTGTTTGCAGGTAATCCTCAGTATTCAGGCAAATATGTGCTTTGTAAAAAAAATTTGCACCTGAGAAATATTTATGTCCTATTGGAAAAAGGAAAACAATTGTTTCATTTACATAATTAATTTTTAATATTTTTGCTTCTAATTGACAGTTTACTGAAATTGTTATGCAAGTATAATAATTTTAAGAAACTCAAGAAAACTATTTAATATGTTGCTGGTAAGAGTATTTGTTTCCAGAGCCAGTGGCAGGTTCTCTGTTAACACTATTCTTTTCAAGTTGAAGTAGTTATTTCTGCTAATTATGTGTGTTGTTATAAGACGTGCAATCAAACACTCTCTTTTATAGGCAATACAGATAAGCTATACTTTAACAATATTTTTATTTTATGATGTGTGTGGTTTGTTGTTGTTTTTTCACTAAATTGTGGAGGAGGTCCTTCATGACAGTAAAATTGCAATGAAGTACACAGAAACAGCTCTGGTGAATGCCGTGAATTTTTTTATCATAATTCAGAACTCCACTAAACAAATCTATTGGTCTATTTTTAAAATTGGTATAATGAGTGTATGTACCAGAATTAATACATAATTCAGTTTTATTATTAGCCATGACAACAGGTGGACACTCATGCTAGGGTATGAGTGACGTTCCATTACCTTTTAACCTTTGCCAACCTGTACCTTTCTCCTTCCTGAAGAAATAACTATTAGTTCTGAAAGCTAAGATAATTTATGTATTTTTATATGTGGTAGTTAGCTCTTGATTGATTTTTTAAATATTTGTCCCAACACTTATTCTGTCCCAGAATTGTGTGAAAGTATGCAAAGTACCCTAGAAGAAGTTGTTCTTTTATTTATTATTTATTTATTATTTTCACCTTTGTATTGACCAACTAGGATCACTTAAGGACTTCAGTTCCTCTTATTTACTATTGTTGTTTCCAGTTTTTACAGTACTCCTCCTTTTATCCCCATGTTGGCATTTCCTTTATTCTGCCGATGTTGTTCCTGATTTCTTATTTCTTCTCTTTAAAAGCATTCTGAATTCAATCTTTTATTCTTAAAAAGGTATCTTTCTGTTATTTATTATTGTATGATGTTGTTTCTTTCTAGTTTTTCATTTATGTTTTTTTAATTTTATCTATTTACACATCAAGTTCCGTAGTACCAAATTGAGGAACAAATCTCCAAGGTCATGGAATGTGTCAGTACATGAAATTACAACATAAAAATAATAACAGATAAGAATAAATGTATATGAATCTGAAAAAAAGTCAGTCCATAAGTTTAAGTAAATGCAATCATCAATACAACAAGTATCAGCTTAATCTCTCAAGGAACTCCTCGAAAGAATGGAAGGAGTGACCCATGAAGAAACTTTTCAGTTTTGATTTGAAAGCATGTGGATTACCGCTAAGATTTTTGAATTCAAGTAGTAGCTTATTGAAAATGGATGCAGTAGTATACTGCCCACCTTTCTGCACAAGACTTAAGGAAATCTTATCCAAATGCAGATTTGATTTCCGTCAAGTATTAACTGAGTGAAAGCTGCTTATTCTTGGAAATAAGCTTGTTCACAAGAAATGACAGTAAGGAATATATATATTGAGAGGCCAATGTCAAAATACCCAGACTCGTGAACAGGGGTTGACAAGAGGTTTGTGAACTTACACCACTTATTGCCTGAACTGCCCATTTCTGAGCCAAAAATATTCTTTTAGAATAGGAAGAGTTACCCCAAAATATAATACCACACAACATAAGTGAATGAAAATAAGCAAAGTACACTAATTTTCATGTTGAATGCTCATTCACTTCAGATACCATTCGAATAGTAAAAATGGCAGCATTAAGTCTTTGAACAAGATCCTGAATGTGGACTTTCCAAGACAGCTTACTATCTATCTGAACACCTAAAAATTTGAACTGTTCAGTTTTACTAATCATATGCCCATTCTGTGAAATTATAATGTCAGGTTTTGTTGAATTGTGTGTCAGAAACTGTAAAAACTCAGTCTTACTGTTATTTAGCATTAGTTTATTTTCTACAAGCCATGAACTCAGGTCGTGAACTGCACTATTTGAAACCATGCCAATGTTGCATACAACATCCTTTACTACCAAGCTAGTGTCATCAACAAACAGAAATATTTGAGAGTTCCCCATAATACTAGAGGGCATATCATTTATATAAATAAGGAACAGGAGTGACCCCAACACTGATCAATGGGGCACCCCCCACTTTACCGTACCCCACTCAGACCCCACATTACAGCCATTCTCAACATTGTGAATAGCGACCTTTTGCTGTCTGTTGCTAAAGTAAGAGGTGAATCAATTGTGAGCTACTCCCCGTATTCAGTAATGGTACAACTTCTGGAGCAATATTTTGTGATCAGCACAATCAAATGCCTTAGTTAAAACAAAAAATATGTGTAGCATTCGAAAACCTTTGTTTAACCCATCCAGTACCTCACAGAGAAAATAGAATATAGCCTTTTCAGTTGTTAAACAAATTCTAAAGCCAAAATGTACATTTGATAGCAAATCGTGTGATATAAAATGATCAATTATCCTTACATACACAGCCTTTTCAAAAAATATACCAAACGCTGATGGCATAGAAATAGGTATAAAATTATCTACATTATCCCTTTCTCCCTTTTTATAAAGCTGCTTTACCACTGATACTTGAATCTTTCAGGAAACTGACCATTCATAAAGGAAAAAATACAAATATGGCTAAATACAGGGCTAACAAGTGCAGCACAGTACTTTAAAATTATGCTAGGCACTCCATCATAACCATGAGAGTCCTTAGTCTTCAGTGATTTAATTACTGACTCAATCTCCCTCTTGTCTGTATCACAGAGGAGTATTTCAGACATCAATCTCGGAAAGGCGTTTACCAAGAAAGTTATATGATTCCCTGTAAAAATTGAATTTTTGTTTAATTCACCAGCAATGCTCAGAAAATGATTGTTAAATACTGAACATATATCTGATTTACCAGTAACAGAAGTATTTTTACTGCGAATTGACTTTATATCATCAAACTTGTGCTGCTGACCAGACACTTCCTTCACAACTAACCATATGATTTTAATTTCATCCTGTGCATTACCTATTCTGTTTGTGTACCACATACTCTTTGCCTTCCTAATAACATTTTTAAGCACCTTACAACACTGTTTGTAATGTGCCACTGTAGCTTGATTGCTATTACTTCTAACATTTTGAAATAATTCCCACTTTGTTCTACATGATATCTTTATCCCACTAGTCAGCCACCCAGCTGCCTATTACTACTAGTACCCCATTTAGAATGCTCTAATGGAAAGCAACTCTCAAAGAGCATGAGAAATGTGTTATGGAAACCATTATATTTATCATCTATGTTATCCGCACTATAAACATCCTGCCACTCTTGTTCCTTGATAAGGTTTAAAAAACTCTCTATTGCTGTTGGATTAACTTTCCTACATAGTTTGTAAGTAAATGTGACATTTGTTTGAGTACTAAAGCCTTTTAGTGTTAAAATTTGTGCATCATGGTCTGAAAGGCCATTCACCATTTTGCAAACAGAATGCTCATGTAGTAATGAAGAATGAATAAAAATATTGTCTCTGGCTGTGCTACTGTTCCCCTACACCCTAGCTGGAAAAAAAATCTGCATCAGAGCCTATGAATTTATGAGATCTACCAACATCCTTTTTCTTGCACCATCATATACAAGATTTATATTGAAGCCACCACATATAACTAATTTCTGGTACTTCCTACAAAGTGACTCAAGAACCCTCTCTAGCTTGAGCAGAAATGCTCTGGAGTCAGAGTTAGGGGACCTATAAACAACAACAATTAGGAGTTTAGTTTCACTAAATTCAACGACCCCTGCACAACATTAAAATATCTGTTCAGTGCATTGCCATGTTATGTCTGTGGACTCAAACGGAATACTGTTTATTACATATATAGCCACTCCCCCACCCCACAAGAAACTCCTTGAAAAACAGCCAGCTAATCTGTATCCTGGCAAAGGAAGCATCTTAATTGTCAAATTATTTAAGTGGTGCTATGATATACCAATAATTTCAGAGTCAACATGTATAAGTAGTTCACCAACTTTATCTCTAGTACCTCTTATATTTTGATGAAATATGCTAATTTCTTCTCTACTTGGAAACATTATATCCTCTGAAGGTGAGCCCTAAGTTAGAGGGACTCCTTTAAGCATGTATACCTATCAGCTTGCTTCAATCCAAAAAAGGTGCAGGTCTAACACCAACTACTACAGGAATTTTTCCTTGAGTGATCCCACCACCACCCACTACACTGTCACCTATAAGCTTTGCCAGCCTCCCTTTCCCATACCTATTGAGATGCAGGCCGTACCAAATGAATCCCGATCTACTGATAGACCCAACTGGCACCATTGAGATGTGATCCATGCCCTCTGCCATCAGCGCCCTCCCCAGCCCTGTGTTAATGCACCTAACAGCTGCATTAAGATGCATGCTATTGTTTATTTCTTCTACCAGAAATAAAAAAAAAGAAATATTTGTTTCATTAGTCTGTTCTCATTCATTTGGTAGAAATGCCCAAAGAATAGTAATCTGCACTTAGCCATTACTTTTGATATTTTCTCTGTATTTTTGTAGATGTCCGCATTACTTGTCATTTTCCAAGCGTCTGTAGTTTACATTGCTCTCATTGTTTTTCGAATAATATGCTTTTCTAGTTCCTCTATTCTGTCCAGTTTGTAGTTCACCATTAGGCGGCATCCACATCCATGTAAACTTTATGGTCATGGTACAGTGTATTAGTTTTGTTTTTCTAGATATATCTTTATTGTTGTAAATATTCTTTATTGAATCATATGCTCTCTTCATTTTGTTAGCTGTTGCAGTTAATGCAAATTTTTCTAGTCCAATGTTTTGTATAATTTCTCCAAATGTTTAAATTTGCTTACTCACTCTATTTTTACCATTTGTATTGCTGTGGGTTTTGGTACAATTTTTATATTTGCCACAAATTTGTTTCATCAGCTGAAATTTTGAGACCTGTCCCATTTCCTATTTTTTCCAGAAGATTTATTTGAATAACTGCTTCTCTCAGATTTTATGTAAGTATTGCAAAATTGTCTGCAAAAGCCAGTCTGTTTACAATAATTCCGCTTGTTTTTCTTCCCAGAGTTATTGGTTCAACTTTATGATCTTTTATCTCCAAATTCCAGATTGTTACAATTTTTTCTAGAATGCAGATAAACAGTCAAAATGATAAACCAGTTTTTATTCCAAATGGTTAATTTTAGATGTCATATTAGTTAGAGCCTCAGGAATTATGTTTGCCAGTTTTGTTTTAACACCAAATTCTCAACATTTTATCTTTGTTTCTATGTCTACCAAATCAGATGCTTTCTTGAAATCAGTAAATGAGACTATTATAGGTTTGTTGGTTAATGTTCTGTGGTGAATTATTGATTTTGAGTAGAAAATCTATTCTATGCAGTATCGTCCCTTTCAAAAACCACCCTGATATGCTCCCAGTTGTTTGTTTGAAGTTTCTACAACTCTGTCCAGGAGGATTTTTGATAATATTTTGTATGTACTGGTAGAAGTGACACTCCTCCGAAATTATTGACATTTCGTTTGTCTCCCTTTTTATGTAATGGGTGGATTAATGCTATTTTCCAATCTTCTGGAATATTTTCAGTTTTCAAAATGTTCTCAAAAAGCAATTGTAGACCATTTATAATTTTTGGTTCTGACCATTTCAATAATTCTGCTGTGGTGTAGTGTTCACCACTTGCTCTGTTGTTTATAAGTGTTTTGGTGGTTTCATGAATTTCTAGCTCTGTTGGTGGGGAGTCTTCACCCAGATTTTGTGCTATAGCTGGAAATTCCAATTTAACTGCTAGAACTGACAGTTGAAGGGCCTGACAAAAATTCTGCCATTACTTGATAATTGTCTTTATTGTTTAACGCCAGTTTGCAGTTTCATCTTTGTAAGAAATACTTGGTGCTTGATATCCTGTAAATACTTTGTTGAAATTTGGTTTAAAAATTTCGAGTATGATTTTTGATGACATTTGCTTGTATTTCCAGAATGCTCTTTGTTCTACTTCTTCACATGCTTCATTTTACTCTGTGTTCTTTTTATTCTTGGCCAATCCCAAAGTTTTCTCAGCTGATTTAGTATTATGTATTTGAGTGCATGCCAATCACCTTTTTTTGTTGGTTCAGTTTCTTCTCCAAATTTTTCTATAATTTATATTGTAATTATAGCTGTAGAGGAGTTGTATCTGAGTACTGTTTTGGTTGTATTTCTTATTTTAGATGGGAGAAATCATATTTTAATATTAGAGGGATAATGACCTGAATCAAATTCTCCATTTCTGATTGCTTTAACATCCATAATTTCCATCATATTGCTTTTAGATATAGTTATGTGATCCATTTGAAATTCTTCTAGGTTTGGATTTGGAGATATCAAAGTTTTGGTATTTGCTTGTCATTTGCAAACATGTGTGGACATCAGTTTAACTGGAACATTTTACACATATTGATCACTCTTTCACCATCTCTGATTGTTCTTAATTGTGTTGAATATTCACCTACAATATCCTTAAATTTATTTTCCTTCCCGAATTAGCACTGAAGTCATTGACAAGCATTTTAACATTTTTGAAGGTATGTTGGAGAGTGCAGATTCTAAAGGAAACCAAAACTGATTGCTGATGTCTTCTGTTGTCATCTTTTATAGGTGGATGGCAGTTTGTAAAGGTGTAGTGTTTATTCTTATATTTTATTGTTATCTGATATCAGCTTAAAATCTGTTACACAATTTATGATTTTTTGTTTAGATAAATTGCTATTAAAACATTGGTGTGTTTTCCATTATACTTACTGCTGGTCTCTCTTTATAAATTCTATAGTGTCATGCGTCAACTACATTATCATTTAAGAATCTTGTTTCCTGCATTGCTAAAAATTGTACATGGTTCTTCTGTAGCAATAATTCAAATTCCTTCTGTTTCCCAGTTTTCTGAAGAGAATTTGCATTTAATTTTCCAATGAAGTACCTCTTCTTGAGCTCAAACTTATGAGGAAATGGTCTGACATATGAGTTACCTATTTTGATCAAGTTTTTCAAGGACATTCTATGTAAAAAAAATATGTGTTTGACCTTTTGATGGACACTCTAATTTTTGAAAAAACTGAGGTCAAAGTTGATGATGAAAAATGACATTTTCAATGTTATACATTAAAAGATCATCTAAAAACAATTTTTTCATGTAATATGGGGTCCAAATTTAATAACATTTGAGTTATTAATGTTTTTATGTTTTATTCTGTTGCTTGGGTACCCATCATTCAGTCTGTCTAGCAGAGTGAGGTCAACAGTCAAGTGGCCCAGGCTTTAGATTACCAAGCTGCTTGTCTGTGTTTGATTCTTGCTTGTGGGTTTTTTTCATTTGATATTCTGCTTGGTGTATCTGATATTATTTTGAGAATGGGAATGCCTTTCTTCCCTCCTTTGAAGTAAAATTTTGGGAGGTATGATTAATACTCAAATAAGTATATATAAAGTATTGACAGTTATTTTCATTGTGATATATGATGCACTAGATTGGACTTTTATAGATGATGATATTCATCAGAACTGCAGTATGAAAGTGATACCTGGAAAATGTACCTGACAGGTAAATAATTTCACTGCATGACTACAAAATCATATGCCATGACAGCAAAGCAGAGTATTACAAGACAGGATGGAGGCTATCAAAACTCATGTGTTATTCCGTAACCAGTTGTTCAATGCCTCTCTTCCATAACATACTTTTATACTCTTGGTACACATCCAGATTGATATCTTTTACATCTGTTTGTAGCAATGTGAATCAGATATTTTTCTATTAACAATGTATCGGTGAACATGTCAATGTGATGAAATTTTGTTCGTGTGCTGTGCACGGTGTCAGAAATATGTATGTTTTGCCTGTTTCTACGATAAGTTTCACATCACTGATTGTGAGAACACTCATGAACAGAAAATCAGTTAGGATTATGCAATAATATAAATTTGGTGTATTTTTGTACTATGTATCATGATCAAAATAACTGTCAATATATTATATATACTTGTTTGATTATTAATCACACCTCCCAATGTTTTACTTAAAAGGAGTCAAAGAAAGTATTCTGACTATTATCAGATAGACTGAAAAAATATTGAATGAAAAAGAAAAGCCATGACCAAGAATGAAACATGGACCAGCAGCTCGGTAATATAATGCTGATAACTTCACTGTTGACCTCACTTTGCTAGACAGACTAAATGCTGGATACCCAGGCTGCAGGATGAAAACATAAAAATGCTAACAAATTGAACATTGTTAACTTTGAACCCCATATTATATTAATAAAAAGTCTTTGTGTTTTAGACAATCTTTCAATATTTAAGATGGAAAATACAATTTTCTCTCATCAACTTTCACCATAACTTTCAAAAAAATTAGAAACTTTCTAGCAAAAAGCCAAAACATGTGTCTTGTTTTGTTTTCAAAATGAAATATCATTGCAAAACTTTATCAAAACAGCTGACCCACAAGTCAGATCCTTATCAGAAGGCTTTTCACTATATTCCATCTCTTCTTCAATGAAAATGTTGAGAATCTTCGGAATCCTATGTCCAAGTGCATTACAAGATGCGATGATGGATTCCTCATTAGAGTTACCATCTTGGTAGTGTATTCGTTTTGTCAATTTTGGGTTTTGTGATTTTCAGTTATAAATTATAGAGATAGGGAAATACAGGGTCATACATGAATTCCAAAAATAAGACGAGGTTGTTAGCCTGGAATATTACTGATTCAGCCATCACTAACAAGTGGAAATGACACTGTCTGGGTACTGCCACTAACTTGTGGAACTGTTGTGCCCTGCATCCACTTTAGATGTGAACAAGAGGCTGCCATTTTTGCTGGCTTCATCATACTGAAACCCATCTACTCCATCTTCATTGCTGTTGAGGTCTTTACCACAACCCTGGCAAGAGGGCCTTAAGCAGTGTTGTCAGCTGGGCTAGCTGACCCAAGGTTTTTTTAAAGATCTTCTACCACTTCTCCTTTATGTTGGTTTGCTATAGGCAACCTTGTAACTTTTATGATCCATGTTTGCAGAATTGAAGAAGCTATTATTTTATTAGGTAATCAGAATGCTCCTTGCACTGTAGGTTGCTATTCATTGGAACACCAGTTTTGTAAAACATCTGTATGTTGAATTTATGGGCATTATTTTTTGTGCAGGATTGCACAACATATGTTTTTGTAAACTTAGTATAAGGTATTTACAATTTATCATTTTAAACTTTTAGATGACATCTTAATAGTGTTTGGAAAGCCCGAATATTGATTCTCCACTGGCATGCTTACTCTGTAGCAAATATTACAGATGACTATAATGTCTTAAGTAAACAATTAATATACATTAATATAGAAGCATACAATGCATAAAACCTTGAGAGATGATATACATTGTGCTCAAATGTTTTAAGTTTGCTTAAAATCTCCCAGATAAGTGAATACACTAATGTGAACTGTAGTCTGAGATAGATTTTAAATTCTAACTACAATAGTTATCCTGTAGTGTTGAAGTGTATCTCATTATAATGAGTGATGGGCAAACTCAAAAATTACAGAAATTTTTATAACAATGTCTTTTGTTTTAATAAAATGTAATTAATCGTAACATTAATAGTTACCTTTTTAGAGAATCCACCGCAGAAATAATGTTGACATGTCAATTAGCAAGTTATTTCATGAATAAGACATTTCTGTTCTATGACGTTTTACTTTCTCCAAAACACTTAAAAATTCTGAAGGCACATTATAAGTCTATTTTCATAAGCTGATGTTAGTACTGCATATTTCAGTCTCAAAAGCTCCTCATGAGTGACTCTATCACATCAGCTCAATATTTTGATTTTTTGCTAGATATATCTTTGAACCAGCTAGAACTGTTATTGCTTGTCAGTCAAGTAACAATTTTTATGATTATTGTATCTATTTGTGACTTGTCTGCCAATGGAAAATCCATGATGTAATGTAAAAATATTATGAAAAAGATGGTTGCTACTCACCATACAGTGGAGACACTGAGTCGCAGATAAGCACAACAATGAGACTGCAGAAGCTGAGCTTTACACACACACATATACACAGACACACACATGCAAACACAACTCACACACATGACCACAGTCTCTGGCTACTGGGCCTACACTTCATGCAGCAGTTGGTTGTCATGAACAAACTGTCTGTCCACATGAATGGCCAATGGCAAACTGTGGCCAAGAAACAGCTGGACCACCTGTTGCTGAGCATGCTGCTCAACATGACATTGATTTCAGTGGCTTCTTCACAGCCTGTGTCCTTTGGATCCTTCCCACCAACACCAGTTTCTCAGAATTGCACAAGTGGGAACTCTCCTTGCAATACATCCTCCATTTCCGTAACCCTGATGGCCTCAACCTGTGTTAGTCATTATCCTTTCCCATCAGATCCTTCCCTGTTCCAATTCCAGCCCTCTGTTCCCCCAATGCACCCAAAGTCTTTTTACTTCCCTCCTTATCCACAACCCTCTGTCCCTAACGACTGCACCTAGCTGCCATACTTTCTCTCCACCTCGTCCCTGCACTCCCACAAGTAGCACCTTACTTGTCACCCACCCCTACCCTGCTATCCCTGCCCTCCCCACCTCCTCCTTACCACCACCATCCAGTTGCCCCTCCCATCACGTGCTGCTGCTTGCAGCATGGCATCAGCAGCCAGAGACTGTGGTCATGTGTGTATGAGTTGCATTTGTATTAGTGTGTGTGTGTATGTTGTCCATTTCCAATGAAGGCCTTGTTGGCAAAAAGTTCACTTTCTGACATATTTTTGTTGTGCCTACCTGTGACTCAGTATCTTGCTACATGGTGAGTAGCAATTATCTTTTTCATAATATTGTGACTTGCCTGTGATAGCTATTTAATTAGGGTCTTTTGTAAACCCTCATCACCAGTTTTACAAATTCCTCATTGCTACTGCTGCGGAGGCTGATTTGCCACTTTTGTTATGGTAGGCCGAATTTGTGAAATGGTTTCTGACTCAGTACACCACTAAGATGATATATTCCTGCCACTATTACACAGCTATACCCCAGGGTCTGGTAACAGGATAGGAGAACAAAAGTTCTACAATACTCCAACAAATTAGTAACAAACTGTATAGCGGAGATGCTGAGTCGCAAATAGGCACAACAAAAAGACTGTTGCAATATAAGCTTTCAGCCAACAAGGCCATTGTCAAAAATAGATTACCAGCACACACATAAAAACACACTCACGCAAACACAACTCACACATAGGTATAGCTGAAGTTACACTACGAGCAGCAGCAGTACATGTTGGGAGAGGCAACTGGGTGGGGGTAAGGAGGAGGCTGGGGTGGGTAAACTTCACAGGACATAGCAAATACAATTTACAAAAACCATCTGTTCACTTCTAAGAGTTCACTAATTGATGTTCCCTGTCTAAGTCAGCACTGGACAATGATCTGTAATCAGGTGGGTGAGAGCTGCTCTTCTCTCTTCTGAGTAGGCTCCTGTCCATTGTTGTGTGGTCATTGGTAGGTTGTACTTGGCCAGCAATTGGCTGAGGTGAAATCGATATCTTCCTCCTCAGCAGCACCTGTGGTGCTGGTGGAACTCGCGCAAGTGGCGAGCCTCTATGGCACTCGCACCAGCTCGCATCTTAGTGCCTGTGGTGCTTTTGCCCTGGCTGTGTCTTGTTTGGATGACACAGCAGGGTCTGCACTGGAATACACAGTTCTTATTTCTGGTGAGCTTTCCTCTTAGCCCAGTACTGACTTGTTCTGGTGCTTTGAATGTTTTTCCATTTCTGTATCCATTTCACCCTAGTTCCTTGTTGCACACTTACTGCTGTTTAGCGAGTGGGGAGGACCTGATGTTCTATTGAGCATTCTGTTCTGATCTCTGTCATGACTGTCATAGTCATCTAGTTGCTCAAGGTCTTTCTTACACAGTCTTGTCTGCTTTGTATAAGTTGCTTTCCCTCTGGAGACAGTGCCCATTCTGACTAGGTGGTCACAGCCTCCTCTCTCTCATAGCCATTATAACACACTCTAGATGTCATATAATTCCTGCTTGTGATTAGTTCTGTCAGCATCTTACTCTTTGATGAGTGCCATGATTTCTCTTAGAATCTTTCTAACCTTTAGTTAGCTTCTCAAGTTGTCCATGTCAAGCCATGTTCAGGTATTCTGAAACATACAGTACTGAAGGTCTCACTACGGTGCTGTAGTGACGCAGATTTTGGCCAAGAAAGAGATTTTGATCTGTAAATTTTCTTATGCATATGTTTGGCTTTCTCTGGTTTAGTAGCAGCAATTAATTATACCAAATACAATCTCACCTCTGTGACAAGTCCTTTATTAAATGTTATCAGTTATGGATGATTAGTCCTCTTCTTTAGGCTTCTGTGAAACAGATTTACATTACTGAAACCATAACTGTACATCAGGACTGTTTGAAGAATGTAATTATTTTTGACAGTTGCCTGAAGGTCTAACATTTTTGACGACTAAGTGTGTGTGAAGTGTATGTAAAAACTTCCAACTCCTCTTCTACGAGTCGACTTACTTGGTGTACACAGTCAATCTTCTTCTCTGGATAGCCATCTTCTGGAATATCTATAAATTCTTCTCCAAAGAATGATGCTAGTTACAGGAACCTTAAAGACTCTCTCACTACTTGCAAAATAATTCGGTACTCGAAGAATACTTTTTGATAATTACTGGTATATCTGAGATTCATAAGAACAAAATTCACTCTTTGCACATAAACATTTAACTTATTGTAAGTAACTCATATCGTCTCACATTAGAAACAGATTTAAGTCCATTTAGAAAAGAGCTGGTTTAACAACTGTGTCTCTACTCCAAACATATTGTAAAATATGTCTTACCTCCAGCAAGACCAAGATAAGAGTTACTTAAAAATCTTCCTCAAGTCATTGTTCCTTGTCACTAACAATAGTCAATTACAAAACAGCACAGAATAACCCAGAAGTTCCATAGTTCTTCCTTGCTCTTTCACTACAACTTCCATGGATTGACCGACAAGTACTTGTCGGTGCCGTTCGACTGCCATGTCTACATCTTCTCATGCAAACTTCAAACCTGTACACACAAACATGTGATGAGCAGTAGGTAGAATTCTATCATCCCACTCTCACATCTAAAATATTATGTGTTCGAGATGGTAGAGGGCTGAGTGGTTCTAGAATTTATGCACAAATTCTAGAAACACTACATATCCCCCGCCCCCCTCCCTCCTCAGATAGGACATGCTATATTTGATACATAGTCATTATGTACATAATATCTCACATGATAACATTTTACATTTTAGCATTATACATTTCTTACATAGGTTCCTATATACGTATTCCACTTCAATAACAACCCTTTGTTTTCTCTAGAACAATCTTTAGCTAAGCGTTTCTTTATTTTATTCTCACTTTACTTTGATATCAAGACCTGAGTATTCATTCATGATTTAGTAAGCTTGACTAGTATTTAGGCATTGTGAGACTTTTTCTTTATTTACAATTGTAAACTTCAGGTGTTCATGACATTCGAGTATTCTATTTTCTGTTCTCATACTTTGTATTAGTTTGTAGCTTGTAGTTTGGAGGAACTCTGGGTGAAATGAAAGTGTTTTTTTGACACTTATTTATTTATATGAAACATAATAATGCTAGTTTTGTAACAAATTTATACTTTCCAGAATAATTCCTATAAAATGTGTGACTTCAGTCACGATACTGTCCCTTTCCCCTAGGATCAGTACCTATATCTTGCTTGTGGGTTGACCCTATGAGTGCACTTCCTCTTTCCATTCTGGTAAGTACACCCCTTTATAAAACATTCCTATTTTTTAGGCCATAGGTCGCCCTATCTCCATGTAGGTACGCCTGCCCTATACACTTAACAAATGCCGGGTACGCCCCCCTTATCCTTTTTGAGTAGGCCTCACATTTCATTACCCCAGTATATGTTCCTATGTAAATTATAATTAAGTAATTTCTGGTCAAGATACAAATCTACTTCAAACTTTAAATTCATTCTTTAGTACATCATCAGCTCCCTAGGGTCCTCCTCTACTTCCTCTATACTTCCAGTAGATACCATGTGTGTATTCACTATTCAGTAGATAATATGTTTACTTAGTCTATTTGAGTCACACTATCCTACAATTCATCAGAGTATTTATTAAACTGACTTTTCTTAAACAACTATCGCAATTACTTCCACTCCTACTTTCTTTTCCTTTCTTGGCGCACACCTCTTCCCTGCCTATCCCCTGCTCATTACTGCTTCTCACATGTTTTCGTCTCTCTTTGTGCATGAGTTGATCACCACCATTCTTCCTTTATACACTCCTGGAAATTGAAATAAGAACACCGTGAATTCATTGTCCCAGGAAGGGGAAACTTTATTGACACATTCCTGGGGTCAGATACATCACATGATCACACTGACAGAACCACAGGCACATAGACACAGGCAACAGAGCATGCACAATGTCGGCACTAGTACAGTGTATATCCACCTTTCGCAGCAATGCAGGCTGCTATTCTCCCATGGAGACGATCATAGAGATGCTGGATGTAGTCCTGTGGAATGGCTTGCCATGCCATTTCCACCTGGTGCCTCAGTTGGACCAGCGCTCGTGCTGGATGTGCAGACCGCGTGAGACGACGCTTCATCCAGTCCCAAACATGCTCAATGGGGGACAGATCCGGAGATCTTGCTGGCCAGGATAGTTGACTTACACCTTCTAGAGCACATTGGGTGGCACGGGATACATGCGGACGTGCATTGTCCTGTTGGAACAGCAAGTTCCCTTGCCGGTCTAGGAATGGTAGAACGATGGGTTCGATGACGGTTTGGATGTACCGTGCACTATTCAGTGTCCCCTCGACGATCACCAGTGGTGTACGGCCAGTGTAGGAGATCGCTCCCCACACCACGATGCCGGGTGTTGGCCCTGTGTGCCTCGGTCATATGCAGTCCTGATTGTGGCGCTCACCTGCACGGCGCCAAACACGCATACGACCATCATTGGCACCAAGGCAGAAGCGACTCTCATCGCTGAAGACGACACGTCTCCATTCGTCCTTCCATTCACGCCTGTCGCGTCACCACTGGAGGCGGGCTGCACGATGTTGGGGTGTGAGCGGAAGACAGCCTAACGGTGTGCGGGACCGTAGCCCAGCTTCATGGAGACGGTTGCGAATGGTCCTCGCCGATACCCCAGGAGCAACAGTGTCCCTAATTTGCTGGGAAGTGGCGGTGAGGTCCCCTATAGCACTGCGTAGGATCCTACGGTCTTGGCGTGGATCCGTGCCTTGCTGCGGTCCGGTCCCAGGTCGACGGGCACGTGCACCTTCCGCCGACCACTGGTGACAACATCGATGTACTGTGGAGACCTCGTGCCCCACGTGTTGAGCAATTCGGCGGTACGTCCACCCGGCCTCCCGCATGCCCACTATACGCCCTCGCTCAAAGTCCGTCAACTGCACATACGGTTAACGTCCACGCTGTCGCGGCATGCTACCAGTGTTAAAGACTGCGATGGAGCTCCGTATGCCACGGCAAACTGGCTGACACTGACGGCGGCGGTGCACAAATGCTGCGCAGCTAGCGCCATTCGACGGCCAACACCGCAGTTCCTGGTGTGTCCGCTGTGCCGTGCATGTGATCATTGCTTGTACAGCCCTCTCGCAGTGTCCGGAGCAAGTATGGTGGGTCTGACACACCGGTGTCAATGTGTTCTTTTTTCCATTTCCAGGAGTGTATATACCTTATAACGGTACAGCCTCACCCAGGACTCATATGTCCAATACCACCTTTTTTTATATGCATCCGGATAGTTATCAGACAATTCAGTGCTTCCTAAAGCCTTGTATGTGTATCTATACATATATCATTCTGTCCTATTCGATAAAAAAAACTTGATATTCATTGCAAAGGCGTGTGGAATGTTCTGGAAGGACATGCATTGTTATAATTATCAGTGGATTGTTGTCATCAATAAAATTGTGTACATTTACTAAATTAAATAACTAATCAAGAAATTGAGGTAATAAGTCCTTAGAAATAAAGAACTAGAGACTGTAGAGATGTTAGCATGAAAAATCAATGCTTCTAATTAACAAAATTGCAGTCTAAAAATCCAGTAACCTTAGATCTCACCATCTTGAGAAACAGCTTAAAAGTTATAACCAAGCAATGTATTTTCTTTCGTTATTTATTTTTATGTCTTCCTCTGTCATTAATATTCTTTGGAATTACATTTCTCATTAACTCTCCAACTGTTTACATCTCACAGTTTTCCAATTTCCAGAATTTGATGTCTTATTTGTATGTTCTATGTATGCAAGCAGATAAAGCACAAGCTCTGTACTACCATTAAATATTAGTAACCAAACCAAACTGTAATTAATTACATAACTAAAATAATATGACAGACATTATTGTAATTAAAGCTCAGTATGATTTTCTTATGGAAAACTAGAGATATTCCTATAAAAGATTTGTCATTCAATATTGTATTTTATACCTTATTCAGCTGTAACATCAGTTTATTTACATTTTGTAAATTTTAATGGTAACATCTAAATTGTATAAAATTAATAATGCTTTATTTTGGAAAGTCAATCTGTTTTAATTTTGTGTGTATGCGGATGTGTGTTTATGTAGTCTGATTCTTTGGCCTTCTTATCTGAAGATAAGATGTAGGTTATTGGAGACCATGGAAACCAGGAAGGACTTCTGCGATAGAAGCAGATGAATATGGAAAGAGGGAAAAAATAGATAGGTCCTCAAATGAGAAGTAAGACAGGAAATAAATAGAAATGATTGCTAAGTTGCTAAGATTGAAGAAGAGAAAGAAGATGCACACTTATTTGTGAGGGTTGTTGGGTTGTTTGAAAGGTGTGGTGTGTTTTGTATTAGTCATGATTTATGTGCTTTTATCCACAATATCCACCCCTTTCAAAACTGATACAAACCTTCCCATCTACGATCATCTCATAAAAGGTATAAGATATCAATATAATAGAAGGAAACATTCCACACGGGAAAAATTACAAAGAGTCTTTGTCTTTAAATATGTCTTCTTGTGTCTGTATATGTGTGGATGGATATGTGTGTGTGTGCTAGTGTATACCCGTCCTTTTTTCCCCCTAAGGTAAGTCTTTCCGCTCCCGGGATTGGAATGACTCCTTACCCTCTGCCTTAAAACCCACATCCTTTCGTCTTTCCCTCTCCTTCCCTCTTTCCTGATGAGGCAACAGTTTGTTGCGAAAGCTTGAATTTTGTGTGTATGTTTGTGTTTGTTTGTGTGTCTATCGACCTGCCAGCGCTTTCGTTCGGTAAGTCACCTCATCTTTGTTTTTATATATAAAAAAGGTATAAGATATTTTATACAAAACAGAAAATTATACACTACAGTCTAACAGTCATTCAGTTCATCACATTGTATTATATTTTCCACAGACATAATATTGTTATTCCATTTATTTCATGTCTAGAGATCACTTTCTTTCTTATTCTGTGATTCTCCTAAGTTGTAGTCATATCGACTTTTCTAGATAATAAGATTATGCGATAGTTTAAAATTTTAGGAATAGATGACAGAATGGTTTAAGATTTCAAGGGAATTCAGTGTGGGAAAACTATTTTGGAAGAAACACCAAAAACAACTTGGGATTCGACGGTCGTCACTCCGCCCATTACTTCAGAATGTTAACATCCCTGGGGATATACAACTTTACGTCCTTTTCATTGTACTTTCCCTTTTCTGATCCAGTTGTAGGATCCACAAAAAATAATGTCTTGGGAAGGATACCATTTGTACTCGGTATGGTCCTTCATATTTTTGGAAAATCTTATGTCTCTCTTTCTTGAGGGCGGAGTTTTGAAGATGTTGTTTTACAAGAACTAGGTCATCAACATTGTACCGAGGCTCAACAGCTTTTTCATTATGTTTACTTACTCTTTGTTGTGCCTTTTCAACTAAATTCTTAGAATCTATTTCCTGGTAGCAAGCCGAGGTTGTTGCTGCAGTCCACGGCTGCCCACATTGTCATCAACAATGTGAAACCATGTCAATGGTCCATGGAATGTTATTGATGAGATTGTTCTTTTGCAATGCTGATAGTTACAGATGAATTGCTTCCATTGGGGACAAGGCTAGAGAGCAATCTGGGTAAAATTGGGTATTTTCTATATTCGTTCATGGCATGAAGTCTGGGCGGTCAGTGGCATGAAAGGCAGGTTGGGCAAATTCACATGTGGTATGGAAGACACAGTGCCCTTGGTGGAGGAACGCAAATCTGAATGGGCTGAATGTTGCAGTTCAGCAGTTGTGTACATAGTTAAGAAGTACTCCAGGTGTATCTGAGAAAACTTCATTGTACTTCATCAATATATGATATAGATCATTTATCTGTTATTCAATTAACAGACCAGATTCATAAGCTTTCATCCTGATTAGTGCTTACAGTGTACTTTGTGTATCCAAAATGTCCTCTAAATCCATCATAGTGCTCGTTGCTACAATGTGGATGTTATATGTCTTGGTATAACCAGTAATGTTCCCATTAAATGGTACTACAAATACCTGGTCATGATAAGCACGTATTAATATCTGTGCTGAAAAATCCAGTATACTTTAAATCTTATCAGCTAATCAGTACCTAGTAACAACTGCAAATTTAAATTAGACCCTACTAAGAATGTCTGCATAGACATAAAATTGTTTAAAGCTATCAGTAACCACACTTCATGTTTAATTTGCCTTCTTTTGCTTGATCTTGCTTTGCTTTCAGTTATTCCTACTACATAAACCCCAGTAACCGTCAGTATTTGATACACTTTCTTACATTTTAATACCTCCAACAAAGACTCAGACACAATAGAAATTTCACTTCCTGGATCTATGTACACACTCAGTTCCTGATCATCAGTCATTCCTTAAATTATTAGTTTAGTCAACTCGATACCTGTTTCTTTGTCTTCTTCAGCATGTAACCAATTTTGTAGTGGTGTTACCTCAGTGAAGGCAACCAATATTTTTTCATACGGGACTTCACTTATTTGGACATGTCCTGAATCATGACCCCTTGTCCAGGACATTGATTGTTTTCTGTTGCTATTGTTGTTTTGTTGTCAAAAAAGGCTGCACTATTCTATTACCATCCTTTAAGCCACCATTTGCACACATTTGCATATGAATGCTTATTCTCCCTCTCTTTGTTGTTTAGATTTGCTATTCTGACTTTTATTTACCTGACAATAATTAAACTCTTGTTTTTTGGTGTTTAGGGTTAACTTTATCTCCTTCCTGGCATTTTTTAACTTGCAATAATAATACTAATAGTATGAATATATACAATACATCAGTCGTCACTATTAAAAGATTCATCAATGGAGTAGAAGGAGTTGGCCACTAGTAAGTCTTTCAGGCTCCTTTTAAACTGATCTTTATTTGTAACTAAATTTTTTATGTTTGCTGGCAAATTGAAGATGAGTGTTCCTGAGTAGTGGACCCCTTTTTGAACTAAAGTAAGTGCTTTTAAGTCCTTGTGCAGATCATTTTTGTTCCTGGTGTTGTATGTATGAACTGAGCTGTTTGTTGGAAAAAGAGATATATTATTTAGGACAAATTTCATTAAGGAGTAAATATACTGAGAGACAGTAGTTAGTATACCCAGTTCTTTGAAGAGGTTTCTACAGGACGTCCGTGAATTTACTCCACAAATAACACATATTACATGCTTTTGGACTCTGTAAACTTTTGTTCGACTTGAAGAGTTACTCCAAACTATTATATATACCATATGACATTATGGAATGAAAGTAGGCAAAGTATGGAAGCTTTTTCATTTTTATGTCATCTATGTCTGCTAACACTCAAATTGCAAATACAGATTTGTACCCTTAAGGAATTTCTGCAGTTCTGTGGTGTGCTCCTCCCAACTGAATTTATTATTAAGTTGTAATCCTAGGAATTTAAGACTGTCAACTTCTTCTACCTGCTCTTCTTCATACTTTATCCATATGCTGGGTGGAAACCTCTTACAGGTTCTTAATTGCATATAGTGAGTCTTTTCGAAGTTTAATGTCAGTGAGTTGGCTTTAAACCATTTATTAATAGCCATGAAACTATCATTAGCAGAGCTTTCTAGAACTACACTCAACATACTATTTATTGCAATACTTGTGTCATCTGCAAACAAAATGAAATCTGCTTCTGGCAGTGTAACTGATGAGAGATCATTAATGTACAGGAGAAAAAGCAATGACCCTAAGATGTATCCTTGTGGGACACCACATGTAAATTCTTCCCATTCTGATGATGGCTGAGGACTTAATTCACTAGTCCCTTGCACTGACACCCTTTGTTTCCTGTTAGCGAGGCATGACTTGAACCATTTTGCAGCACTGCCCATGACACCATAGAATTCTAATTTATTTAAAAGGATGCTGTGGTTCACATAATCAAATGCCTTTCACAAATCACAGAAAATACCTGCTGCTTGTAATTTGTTATTTAATGAATTAAGTTCATTTTCACTGTAGGTGTAAATGGCCTTCTCGATATCAGAAACCTTCAGAAATCCAAGCTGTGTTCTTGGTAATATGTTATTTGTGATCAGATGGTTGAGAAGCTGCCTGTACATTACTTTTTCTTAAATTTTTGAGAATGCTGGCAAAAGTGAAATCAGTCTGTAGTTTGATGGTATCTCTTTATCCACTTTCTTCAATAGAGGCTTAATGTCTGCATATTTTAGCCAGTCAGGAAATGTCCCAATTGTAATTGACTGGTTACACAAGTAACTTAGAATTGTACTAAACTCAGAAGAACATGCCTTAATTAACTTTGTTGATATTTCATCATAACCACTAGAATGCTTTGTTTTTAAAGATTTTATTATGGAAGTTATTTCTTTTGATGAAGTGAGTGACATATTCATGTATGTGAAGCTGTTTGTAAAGGCTAGTTTCAGATATTCAAGGGCATTATTTACTGATCCTGACAATCCCATTCCATCAGTAACGGATATAAAGTACTTGTTAAATAGATTTGCCACATTATGCCCATCAGTTACTAATGTGTCATCTACCCTTAATGCTATTTGCTCCTGTTCCTTTCTGGTTCTACCAGTCTCCTCTTTCACTATATCCCATATTGTTTTTATTTTGTTCCCTGGCATTACTATCTTCTTCTCATAGTGCATTTGTTTAGATGTCTGAATTACATTTTTAATATTTTACAGTATTCCTTGTATTTAGCTAAATCATCAGCATTGGAGCTATTCTTGGTCGGCGGATACATTTTTCTTTTTGTCTTACAGGAAATCTTTATTCCTTGTGTAATCCATGGTTTTATTATAGACTTATGTTTAATTTGAGTAGCTTTTAGAGGAAAACAGTATTCAAACAAGGTACTGACATTGTTCATGAATGTGTTATATTTTTCATTCATGTCATGAGCACTATAAACATCTTTCCAGTTCATATCTTTGCGCAGTTTTCTAAAATACTCAATTTTTGGTTGATTGACTGCTCTCCTGTACTCAGATTTAGCAGTCTTGATAATCTGCTTAGAATTTGCATCTAAAACAATGAGCTGCATGTCCATTTATTACAGATTTTATGATATGATTTTGTTCCTTTGATTTGTCTATAAAAATGTTGTCAATGGCTGTCCTTGAGGATTTAGTGATCCTAGTTGGAAAGTTCACATTGTCAGTTGGATTGAAAGACAACATTACTAACTGCAATAAATGGTTACTGGAAGACTGCATTAGAAAATCTTTATTAAAGTCACCAACAATCAAAATTTCTTTGTTTCTTCCTGTTAAATAACCCAAAAGAGTTCTAGATGATTTATGAATAGATTATAATTTCCTGAAGGTGCTTGGTAAATAGTTACTATTATATAGGATTTGTTATGGAACTCTACTTCTGTTGCACATGTTTCTAGATGCTGCTCTAAACAGAATTTATTAATGTCAATGTTCTTGAATTTATGGCAGTTTTTAATAAATGTGGCAACTCCTCCTCCATCCATATCTACTCTGCAGAAGTAGAAAGCTAGCTTAAATCCTGAAATGTCTAACATATGTATACCAGTGGTCACATGATGTTCAGAGGGGCAGATTATGTCAATTTGGTTAGATGAATTCATTTCATCAATACAACTGAGTAGTTCATCAACTTTATTTCTGAGTCCCAGAATGTTCTGGTGTAATAAAGATAATTGATACTGCATACTAATGGGATTATAACTGCTTTGGTGAAGATGAACTGGCAGTTTCTGATTACATTCTGTTAAATACTGTTTAAATGGAGGCTGTATGCTAAAATCTGACTCCTGTTCATCTGTTTTCTCAAACTGAGTGTGTCTGCCAATCTCCCTTAAAACTCATTTTCTTTCCCCCTTCCCTATCCTAAAAAAGGCATCCCTCTGACACCTGTGACCACTGGTATTTTACCACTTATGACAGTGTCCCCCCTTAAGTTTTCTGCAATCAGTCCAGACAGATTTCCCTTCCCTTCCCTATTGAGGTGAAGGCCATACCTAGTGTAGTCCCACCTATTGATAGCATCCATAGGAATTGAACAAATATGGGTCCCTATATCTGTCCTAAGCAGCCACTCCAACTCCAAGTTCACCCTCCTGATGGAAGAGTTCAAATGACGCCGATCATGGCGTCTCAACACAGACACAGATCCCACCCTATTATGCTTCGTTGCTGATGCTATCTTCACCAGGTCACTATCTATGGAATATTCAGAGTCTCTGTCAATGCTATTTCCTGGACCACCCACTACAACCACAGCATCCTCCTTTGTGAAATCCTTGCATAAAGAACCTACATCCTCTGTTAGCAGACCCAGATCTGCACTAGGCTAGAAAAAGTTTGTGACCTGGTACTCTGGACCTAGATTTTCCTGCAGTAGTTGGCCAACACCTCTACCATGGGAACTATCTAACAAAAGAACTTTCTTTCTCTGTACAAATTTTCCTACCTTTTTCAAGTCCTTGAAAGTTTGTTGTGTCCTTTCTATAGCTTCAGCTACATGAGGCTCATCCGATTCTGACTGTGGCAACAGATCAAATCTATTTTCAAGATTTATGACAAAGCTGTCTGATGCTCTCCTTTGCCTGCTCCCCCTATTACCTGTTGCCACTTCCTACCTCGGTTCACCCTACTCCCTCTTTAACCTGTCCAGATCCTCCCTTGCCCTGTCTAGGTCAGCTTGAAGACCTGCAGTTTTCCCTTCCTGTTCCAGTATTTTCCTATCTCTACTGCAGATCCTACAATACCACTGGTGAGCCTCATTTATGTCCCCATTTCCCACGCCACTACATTCACCCAATGAAAGAAACTACAGCACCCATTACACCACACCCCAGAACTAACAATCCTATGGCATGTCACACACTTCTCACTCATGGTAAAAACAGAAATTGTATAAACTGATTTAAGTACTGACTAAAATGTAAAAAAGGACCCTAGAAACTATTCAGGCAGATATAAATAAATTGAAAGAGTACTGAATAAAAAAACTGGTGATTACATATAAGTTTAAGTCACTGTTTACTTACGATACGCGCATGTGAAATTAAGCGTAAAAACTGTGATATAGGCGCGAGAAGGAAAATAAACTTCTTACCCCATTTAATCTTCTTTAACACTTCACTAACACTTCCACTAATGTAACAACACTTATATTAGATTTATACCAACTGGAAACTTTTACCTATAAGTTTAATACAATGCTTACTTACAATTCGCGCGCGTGAAATTATGCTTAGGATTCGTGCTACAGGTGCGAGAAGAAATATACGCTTGCTACCCCATTTAATCTTATTTTATGCTTCATTAACACTTCCACTAATTTAACAACACTTAGATTATGTTTATAACAACTGTAAATGTTTAAAAACAGCTTAATAACAACGCTTTTTATAATTATTTATTGCAGCAAATACTCAAAGAGTCCGCATTGGCATATTGTCAATGTTGTTTAAGGTCCCTGTTGCCCTCAGCAACATGTCTTCTCTTTGCTGATTTGTTACAGAATTTCTTCCTGTTCATTTGTTTTTTATCTGCCACTTTCCACTTGTCATCATACGGTCAGCACATGGAATATTTATTTAGTGGTCGATGACTGCTGTGGTGATGTTTTGATTGCCTGAGCAATATCTGCTTTAGACCTATTATTCCATGCAGCTACACCTAACACCACCAACTTAACACTTCCTTATTAGGCGGGTGTAGATATTCAGCCTTGCAGATCTTGTGATTTACCTCAAGGTCCAGCTATGTCGTGCCATGTTTTTCCTTGGCATCAAACTTCTTTCTTCCATGCAGATTTCTATAAGCTATGTGGCTATTTAAACAAAACACTGCTTCTCTACTTATATAAAGAGTAGACTGGTTCCAGGTAACTCTGCATATTGTCACAAACTTTCACAAAAGATTACACGTTACATGGGAAACAAATAATATTACTGTCTCAGACCTCTTGTTTACATTCTGTGAATAGTATATAACAACAATCGCTTATATACATCATATTGGTCTTCCTTTGTGTCAGAGAACTTCCATGGTACCAGAGCTCCTCCTTTCCTCATTGCTCCATGGAGATTACAAATGCTTTTTAGGAGGTAGACTCTACACCTGTTGAGTAATACTTACCCACAGCATGTGGCCCTACGTTTACAAGCCAACTGAGATCACACACATCTTCATCTGAGTTCTGTATTTGATGTAAGTGATACATGCCCTTCCATGAATGGCTTGGATCAATACACAGTTATTTGGCTTGCTCAGCAATGTCACTGGATCTCTCCCCAATTGAAAACATTTGGAGCACTAAGAGCAGGCCACCCCCCACCCCTCACCTCCACCTGTGCTCATGCCCACCATCAATCAGGTAGGGATTTTGACAGTCTAATGTGATAGTTTAAACAGAATTTGGCATGAAATTCCTCAACAGGACATCTGAGAACTCTGTCAATCAACGTCAAGCCAAATAAATGCTTACATAAGGGCTAAAATTATACCATCATGTTACTGACTTATTCAGTTTGTAAAGCTCTTTCTCTTGAATAAGTCATCCAATTTTTCTGAACTGTAATTGTTTGTTTGTGTCTACATGTACATCACGTCTATTGATTTCCATCCCATTTCGACAATTTATTCATGAAGTGTATATTTTTTTGCCTTAGAGTGTATCTACAAGCCTGTTTGCTTATTTGACAATAGTTGTGAAAAGTGAATCGCAAATGCTCTGGGCAGGCTAAAAAAATAATTATTTCTACTAAAGAAATTTTGTATATCTGTAATTAAATGCACTGATATTGTGATGGTGTCCAGCCACTTTTGAAATCTGATTTGTGTCTGTGTGGCAGCCAGCATTTGTTTTCAGCTCACTATCAAAATCTGTTTAGTTTGTTAGTGAAAACCTTTCCTCATACACTAATTTCTAACACTTTGTATAGGCAGGGAAATAGTATAATTGACCTATGGATTCAACTTTATTATCTTCAGTATCCAGTTTCTTGATCTGAAATAACTTTACTGTTTTCATAAATTTAATATGTATGTGCTTAACACATATGGCATTGGGAACATCGAGTGGGTGTTGTTTTTCCTGTAACTGCAATATAGTAAGCCCTTTTCCAATTTTATGATCTGAAAGGTTTCCAATAACTTATACTTAATTTATTCATTGCAAATTTGAAGATCAGGATTCTCCATTGGTGGTATCATCCTCATGAGAATAGCCTCTAATCTTGAGTGTTGCTAAATTCTGAAAGTTTTTTGTTAGGAATGCACTTGTTTTTGCAAAACATAAGTATCCATCATATCTATTTCTCTGGGATTTTGTTGTTCAGCATAGCAAAAAACCCTACCCACTTCTGTCTTGCTGTTTTGTTCTATACACAGTGCATTTCAGATTAAGATATGAAGGTGGTTTGAAAAGTTCTCGGAATCACCACGAGAAGTCAGTTCGCATGATGTTCATTGGACTATTGTCTCTAAACACATGACACATCAGTGCTCTTAGAAGAGAGCTGTGGCAGTGATGTGGCTCTGTTGTTGTTCCTGAGTAGTAATTTCTGGAGATGGAAAAAAATCGAGATTGGAGCAGTGATTAAGTAAATCGTAAAGAAAGGTATGAAAGCAAAGGACAGTTATGCTGATTTCCAGAATATACAGGGGGACTATGATCCTTAATATTCAACTGTTGTCAAGTGGACAAATAAATTTAAATTTGGTTGGGAGAGCTTAGATGATGATGCGTGCAGTAAAAGGCCAAGATGTGCCACTACTTCAGAAATCATTGCAAAGTGCACAAAATGGTCATGGAGGATTGGCGATTGAAAGTGCATGAAATTGCTCACACTTTCCAGATGTCATCTGAAAGGGTATATCACTTTTTAACTTAAGAATTAGAAATGAAAAAATTATCTGCAAGATGGGTGGTGCGACTCTTGACACTGGATCAAAAACGCATGAGAATGGCATGGCAAAATTACATGAACTAAGGTATGAATTGTTGCCACACCTGCCTTATTCAACTGATATGGCTCCATCAGACTTTCATCTCTTCCCAAAACTGAAATTTTTCTTGGTGGACGAAGATTCACTTCAAACGAAAAATTGATAACCGGAGTTGACAACTATTTTGCAGGCCTGGAGGAAACTCATTTCTGAGTTGCGATCAAGGTACTGGGACATCATTGGACTAAGTGCATTAATCTACAAGGAGACTACATTGAAAAATAAAAAAAAGTTTCGGTGTTGTAAGTACTTTTTTTCTATTCTGTTCCAAGAAATTTTCAAACCACCCTTGTAGTTTGTTAGTGAAAATCTTTCTTCATATGGACAGAAAGCTACCTCACAGCTGTCTGTCATTCTGTTTCCCACAACACACTTGGGGTGAGTCTCCTGATGTAGGTTGCTGGTTTATGTGGTATAGTGATCTCTGTTGTGCTTACAATGATGCTCATCATATTGCCATAATTCTCTTCTGGCATTCAAACTTCCTTACACAGTTTCAGTCTTTCTTAAACGTACTTGGAAAAGGAAAATTTTGAAAGAACGATTGAAAAAAAATTGTAAGGTACATCTATGATGAGTGAACTTTAACTGGCTCTAATATAAACAGGCCTTCAGTATTCAGTACATATATTCAGCATTTAACATTTGTAAATTATGTACATCCTTTTCTTGTTACCGCTATTGTGCATGGAGATTGGTATGACAGTACTGGTACCAGATAGCACCTCCTCTGATCACACAAGTTCTTCTTGTTAGCTTCAATCCTCTTGATGCAGTATTCTTGGTGCATTGCAGAGAGATGAACAGACAGGTATCATCACTGTGAAAATGTGAATAAACTCTGCTATCTTGATAACACTTTTTAATGTGCTATTGGAATACACATTTCTTAACAATATCAACTCTGCAGAACTCACAATATGTCTGCCCACTATCACTTATTGAGACAAACAGACTTTTTAACAATATTAACTCAGTGGAGCTCATAATACGTCTGCCCGCTATCACGTATAGACACACTTATAGACACATATAGATCTAAAGCAATTAAAAAATTTAAGAGCATATCTTTACCTCTTTTGTTTTTATGTCAATGTTATCTATGTCTGAGCTTATTTTCCTTTTTATGGGATGATAACCGTGGCGAGTATGGCTCTGAGTGCTGTGGGACTCAACTTCTGAGGTCATCAGTCCCCTAGAACTTAGAACTACTTAAATCTAACTAACCTAAGGATATCACACACATCCATGCCTGAGGCAGGATTCGAACCTGCGACCATAGTGGTCGTGCGGTTCCAGACTGTAGGGCCTAGAACTGCTTGGCCACTCCGGCTGGTTGGCCAGTATGGGCATAGCCTTTATTTTTCAGTCATTGGAGTTATCCTCTACGATTACCAATTTATATAGGCATGTCAGCTCCCTTAACACATATATACATAAGTTTTCCTTCCTAACAAAGTGCTTGCTGTAAGTGCATAGTCCCATTATTGTCAGTCAGTACCTGCCCAGTGTTCAGATTGTGAAGCATGTGCGGGCAGTTTGACGTTCGTTACCATTCGTGCTTGGCTTCACGTGTTTAATACAAAGTCAGAATGCATGTGTCGTGCATCCACATAGCTTTACTGCGCAAATTCATGTTCAGTGGTGTGATCCTTTGTGAAATCTTCGATGCGGTGACAACTGGTTTCCATATCAGTGGCCCAAGGAAAGTATACCACCTTGTCACTCACACTTATACAGTGGGGATATCAGCCGTACATCCGACAACCGCCAACAAGGTAATTTTCTGATTTTGTAGTGTCCTTTCCACATACTATACATATAACAACAATAATAAAAGAATAAAACTAAGAAAAATAAACTTATCCTGTTCATGCCATTATCATTGCTTATACACATTACAGTCTGGTTGTCATTTTGTTTAGTACATTTTGTTAAATTATAATTTTGTACATTGCTCAATTCCTATTGTATGAGTACACTTTTTGCCCTCATTTGGTTTTACATTCTTTACATAACATTCATATAATAATGGATACATTTTTCCTTTATGGCATAAATTAACATACATTTCATTTCAATTTACAGTGACTTCTTGTCAGAGAATATTTATCAAGTTAAATGAATTAAAGAAGTAAACAATAGTTGTTTCAACAGATGCTACATGCTGCTTAAATAACTATGCATGGCCTTGCCTCTCAAGCATTCTCCAGGAAAGATCCACACACTACAGGGTTAAGGAAATTTCACGGAAAGGCATTACGTGCTCAGTTACCCATCTTTACTGGAATTAATTGTGATTCCCAGAACAAAAATAGTTTGTGTTTATAAACATATTGCAAACCTGATGATACGTCATATCTAATACTTACTCAATGTTTAAGGTGCACCTCATATTTACTTGTTATGTTCATCGTATAAAGGATAACCATTTTACGCTACTGGCCATTAAAATTGCTACACCAAGAAGAAATGCAGATGATAAACATGTATTCATTGGACAAATATATTATACTAGAACTGACATGTGATTACATTTTCATGCAATTTGGGTGCATAGATCTTGAGAAATCAGTACCGAGAACAACCACCTCTGGCCGTAATAGTGGCCTTGATGCGCCTGGGCATTGAGTCAAACAGAGCTTCGATAGTGTGTACAGGTACAGCTGCCCATGCAGCTTCAACACGATACTACAGTTCATCAGGAGTAGTGACTGGCATATTGTGACAAGCCAATTGCTCGGCCACCATTGACCAGATGTTTTCAATTGGTGAGAGACCTGGACAATGTGTTGGCAAGGGCAGCAGTCGAACATTTTCTGTATCCAGAAAGGCCCATACAGGACCTGCAACATGTGGTCATCCATTTTCCTGCAAAAATGTAGGGTTTCGCAGGGTTCGAATGAAGGGTAGAGCCACGGGTCATAACACATCTGAAATATAACGTCCACTGTTCAAAGTGCCATCAATGCATACAAGAGGTGACTGAGACATTAACCAATGGCACCGCATACCATCATGCTGGGTGATATGCCAGTATGGCAATAATGAATACACTCTTCCAATGTGCGTTCACCATGATGTTGCCAAACACGGATGCGACCATCATGATGCTGTAAACAGAACCTGGATTCATCCGAAAAAATGATGTTTTGCCATTTGTGCACCCAGGTTCATCATTGAGTACACAATTGCAGGCGCTTCTGTCTGTGATGCAGCGTCAAGGGTAACCGCAGCCATGGTCTCCAAGCTGATAGTTCATGCTGCTGCAAATGTCATCGAACTGTTCATGCAGATGGTTGTTGTCTTGCAAATGTTCCCATCTGTTGACTCAGGGATCAAGACGTGGCTGCACGATCCATTACAGCCATGCGGATAAGATGGCTGTCTTCTCAACTGCTAGTGATACGAGGCCATTGGGATCCAGCACAGCATTCCATATTACCCTCCTGAACCCACCAATTCCATATTCTGTTAACAGTCATTGGTTCTCGACCAACGCGAGCAGCAATGTCATGATACGATAAACCGCAATCGCGATATGCTACAATCAAACCTTTATCAAAGTCGGAAATGTGATGGTACACATTTCTCCTCCTAACATGACGCATCACAACAATGTTTCACCAGGCAATGCCGATCAACTGCTGTTTGTGTATGAGAAATCGGTTGGAAACTTACCTCATGTCAGCGCATTGTAGGTGTTGCCACCGGTGCCAACCTTGTGTGAATGCTCTGAAAAGCTAATCATTTGCATATCATAGCATCTTCTTCCTGTCAGTTAAATTTAGCATCTATAGCATGCCATCTTCATGGTGTAGCAATTTTAATGGCCAGTAGTGTATATGCCAAGGTATACAGAGTTGTATCATCAGTATTATGTGTCATGTCCAATGAGCGTAAAATAGTGTTTATATAAGTCAAAAATGTGCAAAAAAAGTTCAATGTAAATCAGGTGCTTGACACTTTCATGAGTAGTCAACACTCACAGTAGTTAGGTTTCGACTCCTTGATTATCTGGTAGTGCACCACCTTAGTTTAGCATCGCGACATGTGACATATTGCAGCTGTATTCTTCTACATATTTTCACAGTATCACATTCATACATATCATAAACTTACAAATATATTTACTTATGGTGCGGTCCTTTCTTAAGTTTACATGGTATGTAACACTAAACAAGCATTTATCTTTCTTCACTTTAGGACATGTTGATGCATTGTTACTTACTACTAACTGAAAACTAAATCTTAATAAATAAGTATACAGTGGTTCACTGGCCACTAATATCTCTTTCATATGTTCAACCATGTACGCATCTACTCTAGTGTGCAGTCATGCTACCACAAACTCATTTAATGTCATGTGTGCCTCTCTACTTACCTTATAAACCTGAAAGATAAAGTGTATTATAGGCATGATGCGACCTCTTATTCAGCTTTTTACTTATATTGTACTCACTTGTTTACCTGCGGCAAGAGTTTTCTGGTCCCTCAATTCTAATTAGTGTGTGTACTTTCAATGCTTAAATTTGTAAATATGTAGATATAATGTACATACTAATGTAACTTCAGTAAATATTTTGTAGTTTAGGACCCCTTACCATGTATATAATCTCTTAGCTTATATTTGTTTGTGTGTATTGTGTAGATAATTATAGTTGTGGTATAGACTCTCTCCTAATTTTCTATGTCCCAGTTTATGCAATAGCCTTTATAAATGCTAGTGCATGCTGTAGCTCATAGGGTTTGTTTGTATTGGGTGCTCATACACTTTCAACTGCATCTGGCATGCATGTGCCTGCGGTTTGTTGACTAGCTTTCTCCCCGATGTGCATGCGCTGCTTTGCTCTGTTACCACTGTTGTCGCAGCGAGGTGTGTAGTGGAGTGCGCGCTACCGTGTATTTCACAAGTTCGTTTATTCATTTACAACTGGGGCACGCACAAGGCAAAACACTGTGTTTAAAGTATCGTCGTCCCTAGACACACAAAAGTAAAATTCTTCCTTGTTACATCCACTCACCTTAGCATTTACACATTTGACATATGAGAAAAAGAAAAAAAAAAAAAAAAACACAAACAAAATTTTCCTAATCAACTAACAACATGAATTCTGGAATGTGATTTTCCAGCATCCTAAATCTAATGTTATTACACATATTAAAACTTAGAGGGTATACCTACTATGATCATATCTGATAAAGCAACTGTTGATCAAGCTCATGCCCCCAGTCCCTTCCAAGGTCACAGAACAGGGGCCTACCATGTCCGGTTCAAGTTTCCTGGTGTTGTGGTGGCATCAATCTCTAGGTTTGTGTTTGATTACACCAATTAGTGTCCTAAGAGGCTCTTGACTGAAATTCTCTTTGCCCCTGCATGTTATTTGGCATATGTGTGTTACTTTGCTGGCTGAATTCCACTGTCTGTGGGTTATTCAGTTGTCTGTTATTGTTTTGTGTTTGCCAAGCAATCGGCTGATTATTGCCAGTAGCTTGTGTCTGTACATATTGTACAGGGTGGCCATACACTACTGCCCATTGTAATTGTTTTTGCTAAATTTTGCCTATTTACTTTATACCCACCTTTGCTTTCTCCATTGCCATTGTGACTACCGTTACCATTACCATATGTCTATGTGCGGTAAGGTTGCCATCCGTGTGGTGCTACGAATCTGTTGTTTACTTGTTGGTCCATAAATCTCTGTGTTCCTAATGGCATATTAACAGGCTTCTGTTGCACTGGACTTCATATATTAAATCTGGTGAGTTCAGTACAGATAGAAAGTATTCGGTGTCGTGTTCTGGGATGGTAATGAGTCTTTCCCTAATGTGGTCAGGAAGACGGCTCTTAAAATTTTCTGCATGTCTACTTGAGATACTGGGTTTGTCCAGTATCTGGCTTTATTTAAATATTTTTCAAAATAGCCCCTTAGGCTTCCATACTTGCTTTTGAATGGAGCTGGGTTGAATGCACCATGGCCTCAGAAATACTTATCCAGAAATGCTCTCTCAAACTGTTCATAATAGTGGCAATGTTCCATCATGTCCGTAGCCCATAGCACAATGTCACCCTGTGTGTATACAACAACAAATCTAATTTTCTGGGCTTTGGTCCAGGTAATGGGTAAAAAATTTCGAAATGCTCTGATAAAAACCACAGGGTGTGTTCTTTTACCCTTCAGAAGTAAATACTGGGAATTGTCAATGCCTAAATAATCCCTCATCTGCAAGTAATGTTGACAAACACTCCGCACTGTCAGTGTCAGGCATGTTTATATTCTCTTGTGGGGCAGCGCATGGCAACTGTGCTTGCCCAACAGGTGCAACTGCCGGCAAGTGTTGTTGCATTGTGCAACATTCGGTATTTCCCTTCAATGGGCTAACCCCGCATTGTGCATAACCAGTGAAGGTATGTAACTTCTTTAAGAGCATAGGTTTGGTTTCTCTCATATGTTAATTTTGGAATGTCAGTAGTTTTAGCAACACTGCCTCGCAACCTTTCCTCTGCTTCCTTTAAACCCGAGTCTGTTTTAGCTATAAGTTAACTTTCCTTCTCTTTTAGAGGTTCTTCTACAGTATTTATATAAATATTGCATTCTGACACTACCTTTTCAGAAAGGGTGCTGCCCTTATCCAGCATCCTGGTGTCAGCTTTTCCATATATTTCCTTCACATCCGCACATAATTTATCTCTGTTTTTTGGAAAATTCTGACTCTAAACTTAACTGATATACTCTCAGGCACAACTTGTGTGTTTCTGTAGGTAGGTTTTTGCATACATCTTTCAGCTCACTAACTGCATTTGTCACATTTTTTACCGATGGATCAACTTGGAATTGTGTCTCCTGAATTTGGGAATATGCTGCACAAAGGTTTTGTAACTCACCTACAAGTTGTTCCTGTTTATAGTCTATGGATGTTACCTTTTCCATTAACATGTTTATATTGTGGGTTGTGTCAGTAATTATTTCTTGCTTTAGTTGTTTACCGAGCTCTGTGAACTTACTGGATAATTCGTTAGATAATTCAGTGCATATAGTTTTGCTCACCTCACCTCACTGTTGACTAATACTATTCTTGAAATGGTTAAACGCCTGGTTTTACTGTGCAAACTGTTGTGCTATTAGTTGCATTAGCTGTGTTAAAGTGTGTGTGTCACACTAGTATTTGCATTGGTTTTGTGAACTGTTTCCTGTGCTTGTGTTCACGATGTAGTGAACAGATAATCGAAGGAATTTTCGCTGTCGAGTTTCACTATTTGAGAAAATGTTCCCCAGTGAGACCTGAGAAATTGTCTCATCGAGTGTCATAAAGTCATAAAGTGGCATCATGACTAGTTATGTTACCAGTGTCATCATTTTTTAATAATGGGATGCCAACTTGGTTGTTTTGGCAGCCATCGCCCAGTTCACGAGTTCGCACCACTACCTTCAACTGTTGCAAAGTGCGGATTTCTGACATGTTGGCAATTTGCATTTTGTAATGAATTTTCAACAATGGCCATTTCCTTTGACTCCATTGTGAACAGTATTTAACATAAAAGAAAAATTTTGAAACAATGATTGAAAAAAAAAAAATTGTAAGGTACATCTATCCTGAGTGAACTTTAACTGGCTCTAATATGAGGGCTATCTACAAAGTACATTACGTTTTGGAATTAAAAATAAATAAAGTATTGGAAATTTTTTTAATTATATACAGATGAAACCCTCACTTAAATACTACTTTTCTACATAGTTGCCATTTAAATTAAGGCCTTCAATATTCCATACATAGATTCAGGATTTAACATACATAAATTTACATACACCGTTTTCTTGTTACCGCTATTGTGCATGGAGATTGGTATGACAGTACTGGTTCTGGATAGGCCCTCCTCTGCTCACACGAATTCTTCTTGTCACCTTCGATCCTCTTGCTGCAGTATTCTCGGTGCTTTGCGGAGAGACGAACAGATGGGTATCATCGCCATGAAAATATGAATAAACTCTGCTATCTTGATAACCCTTTCTAATGTACAATTGGACCACACATTTTTTAACAACATCAACTTGGATGAACTCGCAATATCTCTGCCCACTATCTCTTATTGAGACGAACAGACTTTTTAACAATATTAACTTGGCGGAGCTTGTAATATGTCCACCCACTGTCATGTATAGACACATTTTCATCGAAAGTGCTGGCAGGTTGATAGACACACAAACAAACACAAACAATCACACAAAATTCAAGCTTTCGCAACCAACGGTTGCTTCATCAGGAAAGAGGAAGGAGAGGGAAAGAAGAAAGGATGTGGGTTTTGAGGGAGAGGGTAAGGAGTCATTCCAATCCCGGGAGTGGAAAGACTTACCTTAGGGGGAAAGAAGGACAGGTATACACTCGCATACACACACATATCCATCTGCACATACACAGACACAAGCAGACATTTCTAAAGGCAAAGAGTTTGGGCAGAGATATATGATATGTCTGCTTGTGTCTGTATATGTGCAGATGGATTTCTGTGTGTGTGTGTGTGAGTGTATACCTGTATCTTTTTCCTCCCAAGGTAAGTCTTTCCGCTCCCAGGATTGGAATGAATCCTTACCCTCTCCCTTAAAACCCACATCCTTTCATCTTTTCCTCTCTTTCCCTCTTTCCTGATGAAGCAACCGTGGGTTGTGAAAGCTTGAAATTTGTGTGTGTGTTTGTGTTTTTGTGTTTGTTATTGTCTCTATCAACGTACCAATGCTTTCGTTTGATAAGTTAGAACATCTGAGGTCATCAGTGTCCTAGAACATAGAACTATTAAGTAGCTATATTTGGTCTTTAAATATGTCTGCTTGTATCTGTATATGTGTGGATGGATATGTGTGTGTGTGCAAGTGTATACCCGTCCTTTTTTCCCCCTAAGGTAAGTCTTTCCGCTCCCGGGATTGCAATGACTCCTTACCCTCTCCCTTAAAACCCACATCCTTTCGTCTTTCCCTCTCCTTCCCTCTTTCCTGATGAGGCAACAGTTTGTTGCGAAAGCTTGAATTTTGTGTGTATGTTTGTGTGTCTGTCGACCTGCCAGCACTTTCATTTGGTAAGTCACATCATCTTTGTTTTTTTATATATATATAAAGAAAAGTAAGAAAATAATAATAATAATAATAATATGTTACATTATACCACATGTCACACACCAACCTCTTTTCTTGGTGGTAGGCTTCCCAGTTCTTTCAACACATTGATCTTTATATTTCAAAAGGAAAGTTACAATGCCGGCAAGAAGTGGAGGAATGTTAACCTGTTCCAGTAGCTGAGCCTTCATAAGAGATAGTGCTAAATCTTTCAAGAACATTCTTCTCTTCTTTTTTGGATTTGCCTCATTTGAGCATTGATTCCTGCTACATCCATTAGAGCACAGAATAGAACCTGTGTGATGGAATATGCACCTTCCAGTTGCTCAACTATGTCGACTCTTCCCTTTGTTATATTGTAATCCAATACGATGTCTGGTTTACCCGTAACTTTGACAATGGTTCGAAAATTGTGCATAGTTGAAAGTGGTATAAGTGCCTTGTTTTGTTCTGGCACATACAAAACTAGCATCATTTCATTCTCAAAACCAAATAAAGAGGAGGGGATAGCCCTACATTTCCCAGGTAAAAATTCTTGTGAGATCTCACGTTTGTTTTCTCTCAATGTGGCAGTGCATGTTAGTCTCTTTTTCAAAAGGGAGTTGGCTATGAAATAGCTAGTGTACCAATTATCCATTGTACTGTTTCTTCCAGAGCCTTCAGTGTGGGTAACTAGCCTTCCTACAGTATCACAGGGAGAATTAGAAACATTGTATGGTCCTTTAGGCTGTTTTCCACAATGTACTTCAACATTACTAGTGAAGAATGTTTTAGCATCTGCTAATACAAAAATCTTTATCCTGTACTTTGCTGGTTTGTTTGGGATATACTGAACAAAAGAACAGCAACCCCAGAAAGCTTGCAACTTTTCGTCTACTGTCACAAATTGTCTTACAGTATAAGCATTCTTGGTACCACAAAGGCGTCCAATATTTGCCTTATTGCAGCATGTATATCAGTTACTCATCTTTCTTACCTTGTACCCTTGTCATCAAAACAGATACATCATAAAAGGAACAGAAATATTCTGTAGCTCATCACAGCTCTTGTAATCTCCATACCACTACTATCTGCTGTCCACAGTTCAGTGACATTTGTGTGGTTTGTTTTCTTAGTCTCGGTGAGATACAGCAATCCCAACAATGCCATTACTTCACACCTTGTGGTTTCCTTAGCATCCCTTTCCTTGGAATATTGTAAAAATTCTTTCTCAGATTGAGTGTATATGTTCATGCATTGTACAGTTTCATCAATCATTTCCATGATAAGTATTGTCCATAAAGCCTCTCTTTCACATGTAACCCATCTGGCAATGCGTGTAGTCCCAGTTACACATTTTGTCCCTCCCAATAAAAATTCCGCCAGCGGAGAGTGTCTCTTCACAGTCATCATCTGATTGTGGACTTGATCAGAATCTGAATCATGGTCACGTTGTGTGATAAATTTCTCTTCTTCAGAGTGGTCATAATTTTTGTTACCTGGTACAGAGTTGAACTCCGGGTCCTCGTTGAGTAACCAATCAAACTCGTTGTCTGTCAACTTTGATCTCGCCCTGCACAGTGATATATCCCCTTGTTACATGTTATCTTTTGATTTGTTTAAAAAGGAATTAAATAAAAGTGAAGGAAAAATTTCTTACATGTCTGGGCACATGGCATGCCTTGTACACTGAGATGATACACTCACAGTTTATTTTAACTCACTTGAGCCTGTGACAGCACAACTTCTCACTATGCTAGCTGAAACAATAGTGCAGGGATAGGTAAGGCACTATGCTAGCTGAAACAACAGTGCAGGAATAGGTAAGGGCATGCTATTGTAAAACAACAATGGAACTGTGCACAACAATGATATCTGCTATTGACACACTTTATACACAGGCATGCCCACTCAAGGGTTAAAGATCATTTTCTTAAATGGGTGTTGCTAGCGTGTATTTCAGTGTTTCAGGAAATACACTACAACTCATCAACTAGTTACAAAGTTAACTCAAGATAGTGCTACCTAGTCTGCACGAGATTTTATTACTTTAGCTGAAATACCATCAGGGACAGAAGAGTTATTATTTGTAAGTACATAATGTTTTTTATGATCCCTCTAACAGACGATTTGGTAAAGCTGATGTCTGATGGTGGAGTAAGCTATGTCTGTCTAAGTAAATATAATGCGTCTGCCTTTGAGAGATCATTTTTTGTCCCTGCATCTGTAGTTACTATAGGAAAGAATTAATTGAATTTAGTGATCAATGATTTGAATTTAATATCATTTGCCTCTTTGGGTTGTCATTAGAGAAATAAATACTATTTGTCTAGTTGAGTTTATTTGTTTCATGCTAATAATGCTCAAAATTGCCCTTGGAATTTGGTATTTTTTTGTGGATAGTACACGGTTTTTGCTGTTTCTTTTTCTCCGTTACACAGCTACACTGCAATTTTAAGTCTTGATCTAGTTATCTGCTTTAAATGTTAGCCGCCTGTTCACTCAGTTGCTCCTGCAGTTGTCCATGACCCATTGTACAGAAAAACCCATATTCATAGAGTAACAACAATGAAGGAAAAGACAGACTGCTACTTACCATAAAGAAGGCTCATCAGCTTGCAGTCAGGCACAATTAAAAGGTACTCACTTATAGGTTTTGGGCACTACCTTCATCGGTAAAAGACACACACACACTCACACACACACACACACGCACACACACACACACACACACACACACACACACACACACACACACACAAATATTGACTGCTATGTTAAAAATTCTTTAGTACACAGCTATGAAACTAGAAACCAATACAATCTGCATCTATAGAGGAAAAATAAAGTTAAAACTCAGCAGGGCTTGTTGTACAATGCCATTAAATTATATAATAAACTACCCCAAAATATAAAAGATATTGATAAATTGAACAGTTCAAAACAAAACTAAAAAATTTTTTATTAAATAAAAGTTATTATGCAGTAACAGCCTACCCCCATGAACCATGGACCTTGCCGTTGGTGGGGAGGCTTGCATGCCTCAGCGATACAGATGGCCGTACCGTAGGTGCAACCACAATGGAGGGGTATCTGTTGAGAGGCCAGACAAATGTGTGGTTCCTGAAGAGGGGCAGCAGCCTTTTCAGTAGTTGCAGGGGCAACAGTCCGGATGATTGACTGATCTGGCCTTGCAACACTAACCAAAACGGCCTTGCTGTGCTGGTACTGCGAACGGCTGAAAGCAAGGGGAAACTACAGCCATAATTTTTCCCGAGGGCATGCAGCTTTACTGTATGGTTAAATGATGATGGCGTCCTCTTGGGTAAAATATTCCGGAGGTAAAATAGTCCCCCATTCGGATCTCCGGGCGGGGACTACTCAGGAGGACGTCGTTATCAGGAGAAAGAAAACTGGCGTTCTATGGATCGGAGCGTGGAATGTCAGATCCCTTAATCAAGCAGGTGGCTTAGAAAATTTAAAAAGGGAAATGGATAGGTTGAAGTTAGATATAGTGGGAATTAGTGAAGTTTGGTGGCAGGAGGAACAAGACTTTTGGTCAGGTGCATACAGGTTTATAAATACAAAATCAAATAGGGGTAATGCAGGAGTAGGTTTAATAATGAATAAAAAAATAGGATTGCAGGTAAGCTACTACCAACAGCATAGTGAACGCATTATTGTGGCCAAGATAGACACGAAGCCCACGCCTACTACAGTAGTACAAGTTTATATGCCAACTAGCTCTGCAGATGATGAAGAAATTGATGAAATGTATGATGAGATAAAAGAAATTATTCAGGTAGTGAAGGGAGACGAAAATTTAATAGTCATGGGTGACTGGAATTCGAGAGTAGGAAAAGGGAGAGAAGGAAACATACTAGGTGAATATGGATTGGGGGAGAGAAATGAAAGAGGAAGCCGCCTGGTAGAATTTTGCACAGAGCATAACTTAATCATAGCTAACACTTGGTTCAAGAATCATGAAAGAAGGTTGTATACATGGAAGAATCCTGGAGATACTAGAAAGTACCAGATAGATTATATAATGGTAAGACAGAGATTTAGGAACCAAGTTTTAAATTGTAAGACATTTCCAGGGGCAGATGTGGACTCTGACCACAATCTATTGGTTATGGACTGTAGATTAAAACTGAAGAAACTGCAAAGAGGTGGGAATTTAAGAAGATGGGACCTGGATAAACTGAAAGAACCAGAGGTTGTACAGAGTTTCAGGGAGAACATAAGGGAACAATTGACAGGAATGGGGGAAAGAAATACAGTAGAAGAAGAATGGGTAGCTCTGAGGGATGAAGTAGTGAAGGCAGCAGAGGATCAAGTAGGTAAAAGGACGAGGGCTAGTAGAAATCCTTGGGTAACAGAAGAAATATTGAATTTAATTGATGAAAAGAGAAAACATAAAAACGCAGTAAATGAAGCAGGCAAAAGGGAATACAAACATCTCAAAAATGAGATCAACAGGAAGTGCAAAATGGCTAAGCAGGGGTGGCTAGAGGACAAATGTAAGGATGTAGAGGCTTATCTCACTAGGGGTAAGATAGATACTGCATATAGGAAAATTAAAGAGACCTTTGGAGAAAAGAGAACGACTTGTATGAATATCAAGAGCTCAGATGGAAACCCAGTTCTAAGCAAAGAAGGCAAAGCAGAAAAGTGGAAGGAGTATATAGAGGGTCTATACAAGGGCGATGCACTTGAGGACAATATTATGGAAATGCAAAAGGATGTAGATGAGGATGAAATGGGAGATACGATACTGCGTGAATAGTTTGACAGAGCACTGAAAGACCTGAGTCGAAACAAGGCCCCCGGGAGTAGACAACATTCCATTGGAACTACTGACGGCCTTGGGAGAGCCAGTCCTGATGAAACTCTACCATCTGGTGAGAAAGATGTATGAGACAGGCAAAATACCCTCAGCCTTCAAGAAGAATATAATAATTCCAATCCAAAAGAAAGCAGGTGTTGACAGATGTGAAAATTACTGAACTATCAGTTTAATAAGTCACAGCTGCAAAATACTAACGCAAATTCTTTACAGATGAATGGAAAAACAGGTAGAAGCTGACCTCGGTGAAGATCAGTTTGGATTCCGCAGAAATGTAGGAACACGTGAGGCAATACTGACCCTATGACTTATCTTAGAAAATAGATTAAGGAAAGGCAAACCTACATTTCTAGCATTTGTGGACTTAGAGAAAGCTTTAGACAATGTTGACTGGAATACTCTCTTTCAAATTCTAAAGGTGGCAGGGGTAAAATACAGGGAGCGAAAGGCTATTTACAATTTGTACAGAAACCACATGGCAGTTATAACAGTTGAGGGACATGAAAGGGAAGCAGTGGTTGGGAAGGGAGTGAGGCAGGGTTGTAGCCTGTCCCCGATGTTATTCAATCTATATATTGAGCAAGCAGTAAAGGAAACAAAAGAAAAATTCAGAGTAGGTATTAAAATCCATGGAGAAGAAATAAAAACGTTAAGGTTCGCCAATGACATTGTAATTCTATCAGAGGCATCAAAGGACTTGGAAGAGCAGTTCAACAGAATGGACAGTGTTTTGAAAGGAGGATATAAGATGAACATCAACAAAAGCAAAACGAGGATAATGGAATGTAGTTGAATTAAGTCGGGTGATGCTGAGGGAATTAGATTAGGAAATGAGACACTTAAAGTAGTAAAGGAGTTTTGCTATTTGGGTGACAAAATAACTGATGATGGTCAAAGTAGAGAGGATATAAAATGTAGACTGGCAATGACAAGGAAAGCGTTACTGAAGAAGAGAAATTTGTTAACATCATGTATAGGTTTAAGTGTCAGGAAGTCGTTTCTGAAAGTACTTGTGTGGAGTGTAGCCATGTATGGAAGTGAAACATGGATGATAAATAGTTTGGACAAGAAGAGAATAGAAGCTTTTGAAATGTGGTACTACAGAAGAATGCTGAAGATTAGATGGGTAGATCACATAACTAATGAGGAGGTATTGAATAGAATTGTTGAGAAGAGGAGTTTGTGGCACAACTTGACTAGAAGAAGGGACCGGTTGGTAGGACATGTTCTGAGGCATCAAGGGATGACAAATTTAGCATTGGCGGGCAGTGTGGAGGGTAAAAATCGTAGAGGGAGACCAAGATATGAATACACTAAGCAGATTCAGAAGGATGTAAGTTGCAGTAAGTACTGGGAGATGAAGAAGCTTGCACAGGATAGAGTAGCATGGAGAGCTGCATGAAACCAGTCTCAGGACTCATGACAACAACAACAACAATGCAGTAACAGACTACCTGAATTAAAAAATGTACTGTAATTAAAGTAGCCTGCATTGTAATACATGAGGAAATAATTATGATATGAAATCCAGAATTGTACAGTACTATAAGAAAATTACATAAGGTTATAAAACTAATGGTTCAAAATGGTTCAAATAGCTCTGAGCACTATGGGACTTAACATCTATGGTCATCAGTCCCCTAGAACTTAGAACTACTTAAACCTAACTAACCTAAGGACAGCACACAACACCCAGTCAACACGATATAAAACTAATGTAAGATACTTTAAAAACATGTGTAAATATTAATTTTATGTGTATAAATTGTAGGTATATTGTATTGTATATGATTTTGCTGATGAAATCCACACAATGTAAATTGTTACATGGATTAATAAAGGAATCAATCAATCAATCAATCAATCAAACACCCACACCCACACCCACACACACCCACCCACCCACCCACCCACACACACACACACACACACACACACACACACACACACACACGAGCACTCCTCATGCACACGCGACCACAACTCCAGCTTCTTCGGCCAGAATACAACATCAAGTGGGATGCAAGCAGGAATGTGGAAGGGGGGGGGGAGGTAAGGGGAAGTTATAGTAGTGTCTGGGGGGGGGGGGGGGGAGAGACGAACACTGTCTCTTGGAGTGTTCAGGGACTAGACTGCCAAGACTGCCAACAGACACAGCATCAGGAGGTTGTGGGTTAGATATGTGGGGAAAAAAGGTGAAAAAAGGAAGAGGAGTGGGGAAACATGGGTGGATGCGTTTACAGAGAACTGCAAATAAACAGGGCGGAAGATGAGAAAGGGGGAGGAGATGAGAGGACAGTGGCATGGCCACTGTTGGGTGGAGGGCCTGGGGACAGTATGTTACTGTAGGTCGAGGCCAGTATAATTACAGGAATGGAGAAAGTGTGGTAAGGATAACATCCATCTGTGCAGTTAAGAAAAGCTGACTCCTTCACTACCCAAGCCATCCTTCCTTCCACCACCAGCTTTTCTGAACTGGTCAGATGGAAGTAATCCTTACAGCACATTCTCTGCTCCCATAATTATCCTGGCCTCAACCTACAGTAATATACTGTGCCCACACCATTTGCCCAACAGTTGCAACCCCCTCTATCCACTCATCTCCTCCCCATTTTCATCTCCCACCCTGTTTGTTTGCAGCCTCCTGCACAGTGTATCTGCCTGTCTTTCCGCACTCCCCTCCCTTTGTTCTCCTTTTTTCCCCTACTTCACTGCCCCAACCCCCTGATGATTCATCTGTTGACATTCTATTCCCTGCAGCATTTGTCTTTCTCCCCACCTGTACACTACTATCCCTACCCCTCGCCTGCCCCCTTGAGACTGCTGCTTGCATCTTCCATGATGTTGCATTCCAGCCAGAGATGCTGGAGTTGGTGGTCCTGCTTGTGTGTGTGTTGATGGTGTTTGTGTGCCTCTCTCTTTTACTAACAAAGGCAGTAGCCAAAAGCTATATGTGAGTGTCTTCTCATCGTGCCTGTCAGCAACTTGATGTGTCTTCTTTATGGCAAGTAGCAATCTGTCTTTTCCTACATTGTTAATATTCCTACCTGGAGTTTCCATTGTTAGATCCACAGAATAGGAATTTTTGGCGGGATAATTAAATTCATCATCTACTTTGTGTTTTTGACAAACTTCATACCATTTTTAATCGTTGCTACCTAGATCAGAAAGGTTTTCTTTCTTCATGCAAATTGACACTTTTTCTTCATGATTGGTGAGCTTTTTGCATTAAGTTTGTCAGTTTTGCTCAGATGACTTTGATCAATATGTACTATGGTGAAGTGTTGTTTTGCTCAGGTAAATTATGCTAAATAGTGTAACTAAGTCAACATTTACAGCTATGTTAAAGTTTGTATTTTCTATTGTACTTAAGCCTTACTGATGAGAATGCTTTATTGCACTTGTGACCATCATGACAGCTCACATCTATTTCATGAATAACAGCTGGATTTAGGAATAAATTATCAGCTGCTGTTGCACTGTGTTCTTCTATTTGTACCGGCAATACAACTGAGAACTGGATATGACAGCAAAACTAGACATCCATAACCCAATGTGTCATCAGTCAGAACCACCAACTCTGATATTATTTAATCCAGTTCAAGGAATAAAGACAGGGTATTTATAAAATGGTTACCAGTTTCATTTGTCAAATATGAATAATGGAAAAAAATGATTATGGTTTTTCAATTAGTCATTAATGATCCTTTTTTGTATTACATGCATACACTTTTGTGTTTATATAGGGAATTACTTTAGCAAATAAAGAGCAGTTTTGAGGGGGGGGGGGGGGGGGAAGAAGAAAGAAAGACAAAAAAAGAAATAGTAACTTTCTTTAAGAAAAAGGTAGCTTTCCTGAAGAGTGTGAAATTCTCATTTAGAATAACAAAACTGTTTTCTGTATTTTCTAGTTACAAATCCCTATGAAGAAGTCATGTATGATTAACAAGACATGTATAATATTGTTATTAACAGGTAGTCTTAGGTAACGCAGTGCATAATCCAATGACATTTTGATCATACGTTAAGAATATCTGTGAACGAAGTTTGTATCCAAATGTAAGAATGATGGAAATTCCTAGCTGCAGCAAAATAATAATGGAAATTCCTGGGTGGAGCAAAAGAATAGTGGCAGTTCCTGGCTGGAGCAATAAATATTTAAAATTTCATTTTCAGAGGAGATCTGGTCAGTGGCAGGAGATCTTTTTATTCATGAGCTAGATAGGATACTGTCTCTCAATAAACGTTTTGGTAAAGTTAATGGCATATTTCAACAACTCCTGCTTTCCACTGCAAATGCAGCATCTGTAGATGGTGAAGCTGTAAGACAGAGACTTTTTGACATGGAACACATGACAGCTGTCAAAGTGGAAGTGCTGTTGGTGATTGGTGTGTCTGATATTATGTCATGTAGAAGAAGGTGTAAGTAGATGAATGACAAACACTAACTTCACTTAATGAAGGTTTATTCAGCCCTTCACATACAAGAGCACAGAGCGAACTGCCTCCAGCCAGAACACATATGGTATATATACAGCTACAGAACATTCCAGTACAATGCTTCTTGCCATTTGTAGATACTTCTTGAATGTACTTGAACCGAATATAGAAATTAAAATTTTACAGTTCAGGGGAGCTTTGGACGCACAACCCTCCATGCAACAGTCTACTATCATCACCTTTACACTACGGCTACTCCTTAAGAGAACAGCATCTCGGCGTTACGTCCTCCTAAGCCAGGAATGAGTCATCAGTCCTGCATACTCCAACTCCCAATGACTGATGTTTGCTCTGACGGTGATCTTCTTAGAACTTCCCTTGCCACTTCGTTCTTCGTCACCTTTCCCCTTGTTGCCTGTTGCTGAAGCTTCGAATTTACCCTGGGTTGCAGGATCCTTATAGGGCTTCATTTGAAGGATGTGGACCGTATCTCTGATCTTTTGTCATCTAGTGTTTGGGTCAAAATCTTCAACTTCATAAGTAACATCAGACAACTGTCTTACAACCTTATAAGGTCAAAAGTAGCGCCTGAGGAGCTTCTCAGAGAGACAAACCTGCCAACCAGGAGTGAAGATCCAGACGAGGTCTCCAGGCTGGTAGACAACTGGGTGGTGGCTCGCATCATACCTTTGGCGATTGTGTTCTTGAGCTCACAGCGTGCAGAGTCAAGCTAACTGCTTAGCTTCCTCAGCTCTCGTTAACACCTGGCTGATGTAGTCATCATCCACATCATCATGAAGTAACAGAAACACAGTGTCCATCATCGCCATCGCCTCACACCCATGCACTAGGAAAAATGGCATAAATCCTGTGGTGTCTTGTTTGGTGGTGTTGTAGGCAAATGTCACGAAAGGTAGCACCTCATCCCAGTTGCTCTGCTCAACATTGAAGAACATTGATAGCACATCGGCCAAGGTCTTATTAATGCATTTAGTAAGCCTGTTAGTTTGTGGATGGTAGGCAGTCATCATGTGATGAGTAATGTTGCACTGATGGTTTATCTCTGTCACAAGATTCGACTGAAAAACTTTCCCTCAATCCTTAATTAATGACCTTGGGGCACCATGTTTTAATACAATGTCTTCCAGGATGAATTTGGCTACCTCAAATGCTTCAGCTGTTTTAATGGCTTTTGTAATGGCATAGTGTGTCAGATAATCAGTGGAAACAATAATCCATCTATTGCCACTAGCAGACATTGGAAATCATCTGAGAAGGTCAATCCCAACACGCTGGAAAGGCGTTTCGGCTGGTGGAATTGGTATGAGTCGGCTAGGTGGTTTCTGAGGAACTGCCTTTCTCCTCTGGCACTCTTGACAGTGCGGCACATAGTGACGGACACTCCTAAATAAACCTGGCCAGAAAATTCTCTTGCGGATCCTATTGTATGTCTTAATAAATTCTAAATGTCTGGCCTCAGGTGTGTCATGGAATTTCTGTAGAACATCTAAGGGCATGCATTTAGGAATCACTGGTAGCCACCTGTTTCCAAATGGATCGAAGTTTTTCTTGGAAAGTAATCCATTAACTATCTTAAATTGTCTGTTCACATCATCTGACCAATTTAAGGCAAGCATAATTTGAGATATCTTGCCGTCCTTCTGCTCAGCAGAGAAATTCTGGAGTGCAGCAAGACAGTCACTAACTTCATCAAAGTCTTGGTGGTCCTCCACAGGGTTTCTTGAGAGACAGTCGGCATCTTGGTGTTTTCTTCCACTTTTGTACACTATGGTAATATCATACTCCTGAAGACATAGTGCCCACCAGGTGAGTCATCCTGTTGGATCCTTAAGACCTATCAACCAACAAAGTGAATAATGGTCTGTAACAACTGTGAAAGGCCTTCCATAGAGATACTGTCAAAATTTGCACATTGCCCAGATCACAGCAAGACATTCTGTAGTTGAGTAGTTTCTCTTGGCTTTTGTAAGTGTCCTAGAAGCATAGGCTATAACCTTCTCTTTTCCATCTGAAAACTATACCAGAAACGCACCAATCCCATACCCACTGGCATCTGTGTGTAGTCCTTTAGGTGCTCCCTCATCATGTAGACCAAGTACAGGGTCAGTTGTCAGAGCTTTTCACAGCACATCAAAAGAATCTTGTTGAGCAGCACCCCAGATAAATTTAGCATCGGCTTTTAACAACTCTTGAACTGGCCTGGCTTTGATACAAAAGTCTTTACTGAAACGATGGTAATAAGAACATAATCCGAGGAAGCTTCTCACATCTGCAATACTTTTACCAGGTGTATACAACCCGGGACAACCGGGAGATCCAGGAAAAACCTAGGAATTTTTTCATCCAGGAGAAAACTGGGAAATACCAAGTAATTTTTTAGAATTCAGGGAATTTTTCATTGTTTTACTTTTCAGTTATATTTTTGTAACACTGACTGGTAAGAACCAATACTTGATCAAAGGATTGTGCTGTATCTCACTACTGCAGAGTAATACTGCAGCAATAAAACATGAGAGAGAGAGAGAGAGAGAGAGAGAGAGAGAGAGAGAGAGAAACCGAAAATAAAACTAAGTTGCCATGGAAATGCGCCATATACAGCAACAAAACACAGTGCTCACACAAGCGTCTGCCAACAGCAAAATGTGTCAATGGCTTTAGGAAGACTATGTAATGCTTCATAACAGCAAATTGCCTGGGATGAGCGTGACATCACAACTAGCTTGCATTTGATTAATTTGAGCAGTTGCGAGTGAGCTCATACGCATGCACAGTTGAGTCGCGTGTGAGTAATACCTTCTCCCACTTCTGGCTACAGAAGTGTGGCAGTTAGCTGTATAAGCAGCAGACAAATACCAACCGGAAAAAATTTTACTTGTGCACCTAAGCTATCAGATTCATGCATGTGGAACAGGTCTGGATATAGGGGGCAGGGGGCAGGGAGCAGGGGGCAGGGGGCAGGGGGCAGGGGGCAGGGGGCAGGGGGCAGGGGGCAGGGGTGTCTGCCCTGGACAGCAATTTCTGGGGGGGGGGGGGGGGGGAGACTTTGTTTCACAAACTGCCTAGCATCCAGCACACATTAGTCTATCGATGATCCACATGATTTTGAAATGCATCCCCATTGAATAACAGGTAATAAAGATTACGTATTATCTTCTCGGTGTATCCAAGAAAATGAAATTTTGATAGAAATTTTTTTTGCCAGAACGCTACACTGGTAAGGGCTATTTGTACAGTACCCGGCTAGCAGCTGAACATGTAATAATGCCTAATGCCTAACCGGAGAATAAACACAGCATAACTAAAATGGTGATTGTGGCAGTGTTAGTCAAGTTAACCGGCGAATAAGTTTCAACCCTGGCAGGAATAGTTACAGAATTAGTGATGACAAGATTGTTCGTTAGAATGAGGAATGAGAAGCAATGCGGACATCCCACAAATTATGGAAGAAAATGACGATTCCAAATTTATATAAAAATTTCGTACTACTACTTTTCGATCTCATGCTCCAGAAGCTAGAGCGTATGAATAAAATGTAAAACTACTTCCTAACATGAAACTTTTTGCTAGTAATAGACCTAATTAGTATTTGATATTGCTACTCCATGATTATATTCTGTCATGTTATAAAAATGTTATAAAAACCCACAGACATGGCATGGGAGGTTTCTAAGATGCTCATCTGTTCTACAATTAACGGCTCAGTGTTTGCTAAGCAAATGTGTTTTGGAAGGATCTGTGGTTATCAGTGACAGTTAACTATACACAATTCATTGAATCCATTCTTAAACGAGATGACAGAGGTTGGGATGACCAAGTTATTCTTCTCTTACATTCCATTACAAGATCCATGGGTTGATGCATGGCATGACACATGACAGTTACCTTTCTAGCTCTGACTGCAGGAATGATCACTTCATCCAGCACAAATAGTCTCCACACTCTTGGATGCGCATTTATGTTTGGAAGCCCTTCAAACTTCTTTCATGTAATTCTTTTTTGGTGCATTGTCTCGATATACTAGCTCCATTTTATGAAGTCATCTGCTGTCAAAACCTCCTTCAGGAGTAGGGCTTGATACATGTCCTAAGCAACACCCTTCATGAGATGTGCAACCTTATCTCCCTCCTTCATTCTAGGAACCACCATTTTACACAGCTTCAAGACGTCTTGAATGTAGGATGCTGTCGTTTCTCCTGGATGCTGTGCCCTGTACTTTAATTTATCTTCAGCCTTGCACTTCTGTCGTTGTGTGCCACCGAAATACTTGTGCAGTTCCACCTGGAATACTTCCCAGCTTGTGAACTTCTCCTCATTATTCTCATACCAGTGTTTGGCAGTGACCTCCAAGTAGAATAATATGTTAGCCAAACACACAGTGTCATCCCATTTGTTAAATTTGGCTGTACACTCATATACCTTCAGCCACTTGTTTGGCTCTTGGTCATCGTCACCAGAGAACCTGGAAGAATGTCTCATGTGGTGGCTCACAGTTGCTGTCATCATAATGTTCTGTTCTTCTGTCTCTGATAGATTGCAATCTGTTGAATATGGCTATAACTCATATTTCTCGCCACGTAAATGGCGGCTCTGCCATGGCCTGCTGGGAGCCACTGTGTCATCGATAATGTGTGGTATCACAAGTTCCAATACCTGGTGCCTCCAATTAATATTCATCATCATCATCATCATCATTTAAGACTGATTATGCCTTTCAGCGTTCAGTCTGGAGCATAGTCCCCCTTATAAAATTCCTCCATGATCCCCTATTCAGTGCTAACATTGCTGCCTCTTCTGATGTTAAGCCTATTACTTCAAAATCATTCTTAACCGAATCCAGGTACCTTCTCCTTGGTCTTCTCCAACACCTCCTACCCTCTACTGCTGAACCCATGAGTCTCTTGGGTAACCTTGCTTCTCCCATGCATGTAACATGCCCCCACCATCTAAGCCTGTTCGCCCTGACTGCTACATCTATAGAGTTCATTCCCAGTTTTTCTTTGATTTCCTCATTGTGGACACCCTCCTGGCATTGTTCCCATCTACTAGTACCTGCAATCATCCTAGCTACTTTCATATCCGTAACCTCAACCTTATTGATAAGGTAACCTGAATCCACCCAGCTTTCGCTCCCATACAACAAAGTTGGTCGAAAGATTGAATGGTGCACAGATAACTTAGTCTTGGTACTGACTTCCTTCTTGGAGAAGAGAGTAGATCATAGCTGAGCGCTCACTGCATTAGCTTTGCTACACCTCGCTTCCAGTTCTTTCACTATGTTGCCATCCTGTGAGAATATGCATCCTAAGTACTTGAAACTGTCTACTTGTTCTAACTTTGTTCCTCCTAGTTGGCACTTAATCCGTTTATATCTCTTTCCCACTGTCATTACTTTAGTTTTGGAGATGTTAATCTTCATACCATAGTCCTTACATTTCTGATCTAGCTTTGAAATATTACTTCGCAAACTTTCAATCGAATCTGCCATCACAACTAAGTCATCCGCATATGCGAGACTGCTTATTTTGTGTTCACATATCTTAATCTCACCCAGCCAGTTTATTGTTTTCAACATATGATCCATAAATAATATGAACAACAGTGGAGACAGGTTGCAGCCTTGTCTTACCCCTGAAACTACTCTGAACCACGAACTCAATTTACCGTCAACTCTAACTGCTGCCTGACTATCTATGTAAAGACCTTTAATTGCTTGCAAAAGTTTGCCTCCTATTCAATTATCTTGTAGAACAGACAATAACTTCCATCTAGGAACCTGGTCATATGCCTTTTCTAGATCTATAAAGCATAGATACAATTCCCTGTTCCACTCGTAACACTTCTCCATTATTTGGCATAAGCTAAAGATCTGGTCCTGACAACCTCTAAGAGGCCTAAACCCACACTGATTTTCATCCAATTGGTCCTCAACTAATACTCGCACTTTCCTTTCAACAATGCCTGAGAAGATTTTACCCACAACGCTGATTAAAGAGATACCTCTGTAGTTACAATCTTTTCTGTTTCCATGTTTAAATGTTGGTGTGATTACTGCTTTCGTCCAGTCTGATGGAACCTGTCCTGACTCCCACGCCATTTCAATTGTCCTGTGTAGCCATTTAAGACCTGACATTCCACTGTATGAGTAAAACTTTACACTTCTATATATTAGTAATTACAATTCCATTAACTAACACCAATAAAAGACATGAGTATTCTTAATTCTGACAGAAAAATTATCATGTCATACTTCTATTAGAGATACAATTTGTTTTTAGTTTGAATAAATGAAAACAGCTCTCTTTGATGACTAGAAATATTGGAACTTTAATTGTTAATCACTCCATAATTACAATAGCAAAATTATTTCTACCATGTGCCTGAAGTTTGTATTATGTACAAATTGTGATGGTACATCAGCTTTTCATCCAACATGTTTCCTTCCTTCTGCATATTGGTGAAGCCCAATGGAAACAATGTCAAAACAATAGCTTAATGTAGAGCAAATTACTAATTTGCTGCAAAAGAAAATCTTCAGTGTATTCGAATCCAGATAGCCAGAAAAGACAAAATCAAAGCAGCAGTTTAAATTGGTGTAAATTACTGATATTACAGAAATGCCCTCTTTGGGAGAGTGGGGATGAGACTGAAAAATGGATACAGGATCCCAAAAGGGTTGTGGTTTTTGGTTTTACAGCGGGAAAGTCTGGATTGGTTTTTCAGATTATGGGAAGCTGTGAGTTACACAGGGATGGTGTTGCACTCACTGACAAGGGGTTTAGGAAAAGAAGACAAGGCCATATTAGAAGTGCAGAATTCCTGAGAGATGGAAGGGGAGAAGGGGCATAATTGGAGGGATGTTGAAACTGTTTTAAACAATCTTCTTTGTGGGGTTTTCGTTGGATGTTATTAGTGAAGTGCATGGCAAAGAAATGTTTCCACTGCAAAAGAATGAGTAAAGGAAAGAAGGTCCTTTACTAGTCCATTGAGGCTGAACTTTGGTTTTGAGCTGAAAGTGAGGGCTTTAGGAAGTACTGAGATTTCTGCAGGGGTCAGAGTTTTGGTGGAAAGTTTGACAATAGCATTATGGGAAGGACGTTCAAGAGCAGCATGTTTCATGGAGGGTGGAGAAAGTTTCTGGGGATGTGAAAGATGGGTAAAGTCAGCAAGGCATGGTTGGGGAGCTCTTAGGGGTTGATTTTGGTCAGGGGATGGATCAGAGTGATCATAAGACAGCAGTAGCTGGACAGCTTCCTCAGATAGTACTGAAAATGTTGTTTCAATTGTTGAAGTACAAAAGTTTCTATTTCAGTAATAGCATTCAGAAACTTGTGATCTCAGAGTAAAAGGATTTTGTGAGAGGAGTAGAGACTGTCATGTATGGCTTGAGGTTGGAATATATTATTATAAAGGATCATATTGGTGAAGGTGAGAGACTGATGGAACTGGAAAAGGTGAAGGTTGTTGCAGCAGGATAGGTGACAGCCTGAAATGCCAATTTCAGTGGTAAACCCATTAGGTGGGAGCCCATGTGTCATACAGGATTTCAGAAAGAGGATGTGTGATTGAAGTTTTTGGAACTAGTGGAGTAGAAGAAACAGAGATTCACGGTTCGATGGTAAAGAGACAAAAGGAATGATAGAAAAATGTTAAATAAGGTTAAGAATAAGTATGTGAAAACTTGTAATTGAAGTGTTATAACAGAAATAAATGGTAGGTACTATTAGAAAGCTATGTAGGAAGTTAGAAGAAAGGTTAGAAAATGTTTATAAAAGCAGGATGTTGTAGGCGTACTTGTAAACAGACATGTTTCATTGCAAATTGATATGTGTAACAGTAAGTAGTGTTCAGACTGTTTCGGATGACACAGGTACTTAAATTGACAGGATCAAAGCAAACTAACCAAATGCTGGACTTTGTTGCCAAATGTTTGTTTAGAAGTTTAATTCACTGATAGGAGAGTGGAAAATGCAGTCAATCTACAAAGCAGATTCCTTACAAAAACTTGTTTGACCAATCTTAAAATACTGCTCAAGCGTGTAGGACTCATACCAGATAGGACTAACAGGGTATTTTGAATTTATATAAAGTAGGGCAAAACAAATGCTCTCATGTTTGTTTGATTCGTGACAGTGAGTCACTAAACCACTGAAAATCTGAAGTGATACATGCTTGAAGACAGTCTACTGCAAAGGTGCACTTACATAGCTTATAGAACCCAGACATTTTTCCCATGCTCTGTAGATAAATGGACTGGGAAGGCATCCTCACGTGTGGTATAATAGGAAATACCTGTTCCCACACACTTTACAGTTGTTTGTGCAATATTGATGTGTACATGCATAGGGGCATTTTTATAACCATTCTTGCCAAAATTTAATTTATGGAGTCCACTTCATTTGTACTAATTATTTTAAACTCGCATCTTCAGGTTATGGAATTATTGTATCTGGTAACATATAACATGCAATCAGACCAGTCAGTGCAAGAACTCCAACACAGCATGTTGGCGGAAACTGTCTGCCACCATGCAGCCACATGGTAGGAATGCCAATTTGCTTTCAACCTTAACAGCCTTTCTCTGCATTCACATTTCTCCTCGTTTTGAGCCTATAAGCCTCCAGATGTAATACTTAATATGCATTTCTTAACAGTGCCCCTCTCATTACATATATACTTTTGTTGCTTGTATTGTTGCCATATTTGTAATTAGTCATTGAACATAGTTCTCTGACCATGTTGTCATGATTAATCATAGTCAATAGAATGTAAATGCTATCTTTTCATTCCAAGACTGTATTTTGTTTCAGACTCTGTGCAGAATCTTACTGTGTCAGATGTGACATCATCATCTTTTATTGTTTCTTGGGAGCCACCAGTCTATGGGACTGAATCTTTTATTGAAAGATATGTAGTTTACATAAATTGTTCAAATGAAACCTCAGAAGATTCTTGTGAGATGGACTGTTCACTAATTATAGACAGTGTAGATGCAGATCGGACTGTTTATATCTTCCAAAATGCTACACCTTTCACCACATATGAGGTGACAGTCCAACCAGAATCTAATTTAGGAAGTTGGTTGCCAGCTACTACAGGGCTACGTACTGATGAAGACCGTAAGTATATATCACAAATATGGAACATTTTCCTTTTTGTCACAATAAGGTTTGGAGAATTTTTAAACATAATTTTTGAATTTGTTATAAAATAAATATAATAGTGTGGATCATGTGCAAGAAAGAACAGTTAATCAGCACATTCCCTTAAAATGTAAGGCTCATATATAAAAAGGATGAACATGAATTATCAACACAGGAAAATGGCAGAACAAGTAGAATATCAGGAGAAATGCTGCATCTTTGAGAATATCAGCCAGAAATCACTGAAATTGAACTTCTAGATGGATACAAATTAATATTGTACTACTAAGAAATATAAAAGGAAAAGAGGGTGCCTACACATGAAAATCATAACTAACTTCTGTGGTCTATGAATTAGTGAGTACTGTACTCTCTATTTCCTATATTAATTAGGCATTTATGCTGAACTCTGTGGTTGTCAATACAGTTTAGGTATTAACTAGCAAGCTGCATTGTCATTGTACAGGTATCACTAAGGATTTACAGCTGCACAGCTTGTTTGGTGCAGTGGTAAGAAAATGTATACACAAATTTTCCTCAAGCACCCATCTGTCTATTATTGATAACTGCATAAAATCCCTACTGTATTTTCTGGGGAAAGTAGTGTTCATAAATACACAGAAAAATGTTGGTGGTAGTAATTTTTGGTATTAATGTAATGACCACAACCAGGAAGTGAATTAGTTGTATGATACAATGGCATTATTGTGATCTGTTGCTATGATATGAAATGAATCAGTTTAACAGTTATTCTACATTTTCTTACTGAAAATATGCCAACACGTTGACCATTTACAGCACTGTTGTAAGTTTTTATTTTTATTCCATACATATATGCATTGATTTGTACTTACTTAAATTCAGGCTCTCTCTCTCTCTCTCTCTCTAATGCACACACACACACACACACACACACACACACACACACACACACACACACACACACACATGAACTGGAACGATGTTTATAGTGCTCATGACATGAATGAAAAATATAACAGATTCATGAACAATGTCAGTAGCATGTTTGAAAACTGTTTTCCTCTAAAAGTTATTCAAATTAAACATAAGTCTATAATAAAACCATGGATAACACAAGGAACGTAAGACAAAAAGGAAAATGTATCTGTTGATCAAGAACAGCCCCAATGCTGATGATTTAGCTAAATACAAGGAATACTGTAAAATATTAACAAAAGTAATTCAGACATCTAAACAAATGCACTACGAAAAGAAGATTGCAATGTCAGGGAACAAAATAAAAACAATATGGGATATAGTGAAAGAAGAGACTGGTAGAACAAGAAAGGAACAGGAGCAAATAGCATTAATTGTGGGTGACACATTGGTAACCAATGGGCATAGTGTCGCAAATCTATTTAACAAGTACTTTATATCTGTTACTGATAGAATGGGATTGTCAGCATCAGTAAATATGCCCTTTCAATTTCTGAAACTAGTCTTTACAAATAGCTTCATGTACATGAATATGTCACTCACTTCACCAAAAGAAATAACTTCCATAATAAAATCTTTAAAAACAAAGCATTCTAGTGGTTACAATGAAATATCAGCAAAGTTAATTAAGGGATGTTCTTCAGAGTTTAGTACAATTCTAAGTTACTTGTGTAACCAGTCAATTATAACTGGGACATTTCCTAACTGGCTAAAATATGCAGATGTGAAGCCTCTATTCAAGAAAGGGGATAAAGAGATACCATAAAACTACAGACTGATTTCACTTTTGCCAGCATTCTCAAAAATTTTAGAAAAAGTAATGTACAGGCAGCTTCTCAACCATCTGACCACAAATAATATATTATCAAGAACACAGTTTGGATTTCTGAAGGTTTCTGATATCGAGAATGCTATTTACACCTACAGTGAAAATGTACTTAATTCATTAAATAAAAAATTACAAGCAGCAGGTATTTTCTGTGATTTATCAAAGGCATTTGATTGTGTGAACCACAACATTCTTTTAAATAAATTAGAATTCTGTGGTGTCACGGGCAGTGCTGCAAAATGGTTCAAGTCATGCCTCGCTAACAGGAAACAAAGGGTGTCAGTGCAAGGGACTAGTGAATTAAGTCCTCAGTCATCATCAGAATGGGAAGAAATTACATGTGGTGTCCCACAAGGCTACATCTTAGGGCCATTGCTCTTTCTTCTGTACATTAATGATCTCTCATCAGTTACACTGCCAGTAGCAGATTTCATTTTGTTTGCAGATGACACAAGTATTGCAATAAATAGTATGTCGAGTGTAGTTCTAGAAAGCTCTGCTAATGATAGTTTCATGGATATTAATAAAAATGGTTTAAAGCCAACTCACTGACATTAAACTTCAAAAAGCCTCACTATATGCAATTCAGAACCTGTAAGAGGTTTCTACCCAGCAAATGCATAAAGTATGAAGAAGAGCAGGTAGAAGAAGTTGACAGTCTTAAATTCCTAGGATTACAACTTAATAATAAATTCAGTTGGGAGGAGCACACCACAGAACTGCAGAAATTCCTTAAGGGTACAAATCTGTATTTGCAATTCGAGTGTTAGCAGACATAGGTGACATAAAAATGAAAAAGCTTGCATACTTTGCCTACTTTCATTCCATAATGTCATATGGTATATATAATAGTTTGGGGTAACACTTCAAGTCAAACAAAAGTTTTCAGAGTCCAAAAGCGTGTAATACGTGTTATTTGTGGAGTAAGTTCACGGGCGTCCTGTAGAAACCTCTTCAAAGAACTGGGTATACTAACTACTGTCTCTCAGGATATTTACTCCTTAATGAAATTTGTCCTAAATAATATGTCTCTTTTTCCAACAAACAGCTCAGTTGATACATACAACACCAGGAACAAAAATGATCTGCACAAGGACTTAAAAGCACTTACTTTAGTTCAAAAAGGGGTCCACTGCTTAGGAACACTCATCTTCAATAATTTGCCAGCAAACATAAAAAAATTAGTTACAAATAAAGATCAGTTTAAAAGGAGCCTGAAAGACTTACTAGTGGGCAACTCCTTCTACTCCATTGGCGAATTTTTTTAATAGAAACAAATGATGTATTGTATATACTCATACTATTAGTATTGTTATTTCAGCTTAAAAAATGATGTATTGTATATACTCATACATTAGTATTGTTATTTCAGCTTTTAAAAAAATAAATAAAATAAAAAAAATTGACATGTTCCACATCCATGAGGATCTCCTCAGCACGGATCTATGGAACGAAAAACTAATCTAATCTACACACACACACAGACACACACACATCACAATTAGACTATATTATTACATATTTAGAAATTCTTCTGTGAAGTCATGGGAGTTGCCAAGCAGACATGATTCCAGATTGTGTTTGAAATTAATTTATTATCTTTTTATCATTGAGCAGATGCTCAGATTTGCAATGGGTGACTTCCACAGTCCTTCCTGTGTTACGATAAGACTGAGTAAAGGATAGTGTAACTCATTTCTCCTTCTAGTATTATGTTCATGAATGTTGCTCTTGTTTTCAAATTCTGAAAGATTGTGGCATATGATTTCCAGTTCAGGGACAGGCCATTTTCAGAGGCTCAGTTATTAATTTTCAAGAAAATTTTATTTACGAGTGTTGAAGTTTCTCCATTAGGCTTGACTATAATACTTGCATCATCATCAAAGAGGACTATTTCTGCTTCTTTGATATATGATGACATATCTTTTATATGCAACAAGAATATAAACAGACCCAGTATTGATCCCTTTGCTAGATCTAGCTTATAGTAATGATACCACATTCTGAAGATCCTGTTTCATTGTGTACACTTTCTGTGATTCTTGATGTGACATAACACATACTTTTAGTTAGATATTATGAAAACCAGTATCTAGCAAGATCTCTACCACAATATATGAGCTTCTTTAGGACAGTACAATGAACGGTGAAATCAAATACTTTTGTCGAGTCATGGAAGATACAAGGGTGCCCATATCATCCAGGGCAAGGGTGGTAGGAGTGGGGGTGGGATGGGAGGTGAGGGTTGAGGCCACTCTCTAGCTATCAGTAAACTAAAAAAAAATGGCATAGCCAGTTGTCTTTCTTTCAAGAGAATAATTTAAAAGCTGGTATTGTTCAGGTTTAAATAGTGCAGGAACTGGAACTTTTTAATGGCTACTAAAAGTCACCATTCATCTTTGAAAATATTGAAAACACTCCATACCCCCAGGTCTTTTCCCACCCTCCCCCCAAAAACTACTGTGTGGGTGCTCTTGAGAAGATACATATGGGTTAAACACTCCATACCCCCAGGTCTTGTCCCACCCTCCCCCAAAAACTAATGTGTGGGTGCTCTTGAGAAGATACATATGGGTCAAGATACATATGGGTCAAGAAGTGAGATTTGTCAATAATTATTAACATCTATCTTATGTAATCTGATTCATGAACTGAGCAAATAGCATGTTTCATGGAATGACCCTTTTTCAATTCCAAACTCAAACTAAGAATGTTATTATGAGAGAGATGTGATATGGTTCATGCATATGTAATCTTCTCTAGTATGTTTGAGTGGTAGGTAAGAAGTGAGATTTGTCAATAATTATTAACATCTATCTTGCTACCTTTCTTGTAAATATGTCTGACAGTAGCACATTTCAACAATAGTAGGAAAAGCCTAGATTGATACTCATTGTAAACATGCCCTGTTGAGTTGCAGGAAGACACAACAAAATGCAGGTTCACATTATAGCTTTTGGCCAAAGCCTTCCTCAGCAAAGAAAACACACATACATTCACACAAGCAAGCACATGTCATGCATCATGACTGCCATCACCAACACCTCCAACCAGAAACATTTCAGTTTGTCTGGAAATACCCCCTGTAATAGTGATGTATTCTATTGGAACTAGAACAGTGAAATAAGTAATTCTGAATATGCAAAATGCGGGAATAAGGCAAGCTATATTTTAACATCTATTAAACTACATAGAACAGTTAATTACAGCCCATAGTTAAGGTAATGCATTAGAGTATACAAAGCACTGTCATAGAGGTCCATTACACTCCTTCCAATACACTTTGCCCCATACACACTCGCAAAATTAACCTCCCCCCCCCCCCCCCCTCCACCTTTGAACAGATATTTCAAATGTCACTTTCACAAGTCAAACCATATTGTCTCACTACCTTCCAAAATTTCTCCTTTTTCAAGGGTTTGGTTAGTATGTCTCTTCTGTGCGTAAATACTTCAGTATTCCCTTTCTCTTTGTGATCCCCTATAAAATAGTGCCTTATATTGATGTATTTGGTTCTGGCACTGGTAAATTGTTTCCAGCTATGTTTATGGCTCCCTTGTTGTCACAGATTATCTTGGTGCTTTCCATACTAATATTATGCCCTATATCACAATAGAGTCATGATCCACAGTGCTTCTTGAATTGTGTGTGACAGAGCTATATACTCAGCTTCTACAGTGCTCAAGGCTACTGATTTCTGTCTTCTACATAACCAAGGTATAAGTCCTCCCATTAATCTAAAACAACATCCAGTAATGGAATGTCTGCTCTCCTACTCACTTCACCTAGCTGCTTGACCACAGCTCTCAAGCTTTATATTTATCATTTTACAATGTCTTAATTTATAGTCTGTTGTTTCCCTTAGATATCTAAATATCCATTTAACAGCTCTCCAGTGTTTCTGTCTTGGGCTTTTGCAGAATCTGCTTACAACACTTGTTCAGAAAGTAATATCAGGCTTTCATGTTTCTGACAAATATAAAAGGCTCCCTACTGCCTCTAAATGTGGTTAATTTTCATTGTGCTACACTTGTTCTTCATTGGTCATTAACTGGGTTCCTGATTCCATAGGTGTAGATATGGGTTTACAGTCATTCAGGCCAAACAGTTTCAAAATTTTCTTTGTGTGTGACAATTGGTTATGTGTAACTCTTCTGTCTTCTTATTTTTAAAAATCTTCACACCTGAATAATATTTTAACCTCTCCCAAGTCATGCATGTTAATCTTGGTTTTTAACTGTCTTTCAAAATTGTTCATCTGTTCTTCATCTTTAGTTAGAATGAAGAAATCATCCATCCATGCAGCCAGTATTGTGACCTCTTCTTTCTTCTTCTATGACAAAGACCAGGCCCTGCCTTAGATTGTTTCATACCCATCTTTAGCAAGGTTTTCATGAAAACACCCATTCCAGCAATGGCCACTCTGTTTCAGTCCATAAATACTTTTCTTTAATCATCAAATCTTCTCTTTTTCTATATGAGTTTTTCTAGCTTCTTCTGGCGGGATCATGTATATTTCTTCATCTAATTTCTCATTTAAGTAAGCTGTTATCACATTCATTTGGTGAATTAGTACTTCTTGTTTTATTGCCAAGGCTAAAAGGTATGTAAGTGATTCATATTTTACCACTGGTGCAAATATTTCTCCGTAATCTATCCCTTCTTTTTGTGAACATCCCTTGATTACAAGTCATGCTTTATATTTTGGTGCTGCACTCTCATGATTTTTTACACTAAACACCCACAGTGATGGTAATGGTTTTTTACTTCCTGACATTTCAACCCACTTGAAAGTTTCATTTTGATAAAATGACTCTAATTCTCTTTCCACAGCTTCTCGCCATCACTGAAAGTTAGGACCACTCTTCAACTGTTGTAGGTTCATTATTAAAAGATTGGGCTCATACATACATTTCATAATCAGGGTATTCTTTAGATTTAGATACATGAGAAGAACATCTCAAAATATTTTCTTTCTCTTCTTGATCCTCTAGAACTTCATCTTCATAGTATGTATGTATGTATTCATTGCCACCTTCTTCTTCCCCGTCTTCATTTTCTGTTTCTTATCCAGAATTGGTATTTCTTGAACTTGATGATGTTGAAGAAGTGGCTGTACTCTCTTGACTATACTCTTTCATTTTGTTTTTATCATTCCCAAGGAATACAGCATCTTTACTAGTCAGTATCTCTTTATTCGTAGGATTCATGAGTCAGTACCCTATGAGTCTTCACTATAGCCTACAAAAATATATTTCTTAGACTTTGGGTCCCAATTTCCCATCAATTGTTTCAGGATTTGTACCACAGCTTTGCATTCAAAAACTTTTAACTTACTTAGATTTTACTTCTTCCCTATCCACACTTTGTATGGGGTTCAATGTTTATCACTTTGGTAAGCAATCAAATACACAACTGTTGACACCATCTCTGCCCAAAAGCATTACGGTAACCCAGCATCAATCAACATATCAACATACTTCTTGCTTTTTCAAATGTAGTCCTATTTGCTCTCTCTGCTACTTCATTCTGGGCTGGACTGTATCTGGTGATGGTTTGATGGCTAATTCATAACTCCTTCAAATGTTTCTTGAATTTTTGATTGGTATACTCTGTCCCATTATCAGATCTCACAGTTTTTAATCTTCTTTTCCATTTCTCTTTCTACCATATTATGAAAGTTCTAAAAAAATATCACTCACTTGATCTTGAGAACTTAGAAAATAAACATGGTTAAATCTAGAATAGTAGTCTATAAAGGTAACAAAACAATGACTTCTTCCTGTAGATTCACACTCCATCTATCCACAAACATCTGTATGTATTAACTGCAAGACATCTGTACTTCTGCTATGGTTGACTTAAAGGGTAGTTTAGTCTGTTCCCCTTGTATACATTTATTGCAATCTTCCATTCAATGACATGCATTTTCTGTTTAGGTGCCCATTCGTCTATGCCATAAGAAACCTACATTTTGCAGAGTACACATAATGGTTTGCAACTTCATCTATGCCTTTAGCAGTATCTAAATTGAAAATTCCCCTATCATTTGTTGCCTTAGCTGTAACTTCCCCATATTGGCTAACTATTTTGCTACGTTTACATCAAAGGTTACTCTGTTTCCCTTCTTGGCTATTTCACTTACAGGTAATAACATAACTGCAACATCTTTTACATAGCAAACATCATGTGCTATAATATTTTCTTGTTCTACATTAAGATAAATTTTCCCAGCAAGCTCACACTGTGCCTGGAACCATCCACATCTGTGGGTATACCAATATGCAT